>NW_024870678.1:24532500-25141666 GCF_019054845.1 Dipodomys spectabilis
CCTTATATTTACAGGGCAATTTCTGTTTGACACTATGAATTTGGCCCATATTTTGAATATCCAAGAAACTGCACAAGCTCTGGCAGACGGATTGGTGGAGCTGTCAAAGGAGGATTCTGTAAGTGTTTCATTGCTAGAGAAGCTCTAGCATGTTAGTCAGTTCTTAGTTTGTATTTTATCTTATTGTAGTACTTTACTTCTTTAGAGGCACAAACACGTAGAGAAATTACATCACTTCGTAAGAGAGACTCTGTGCTCAAGATTGTATTAAGTACATAAAACAGACAAGCAGAAAAATCTTCTGTGTTAAAGTTTCTAACATTGTAGGATTTTTTGCCTTGTGTTTAATTTCAGTCAGCATTGACTGCTCCACAAACACGTCCGTGGCCTTATAATTTACACAAGCATTATTCAAGGAGAACAATTATTAGTATAAGGAAGGAAAAAGTAAAAAAATGTGTGAACCAAAATGATGAAGGAAAAGTTAACTAGACAAGAGAGAAAGAACAAAGAACAGAAAAAAGCCAGCCATTTGTTACGGTCAGGTGGGCTGAGGTGTAAAGAAACAGTTATTCGCCACAAATTGTGGGTGTTCTCCAGGAAAAGTCAGTCACATTTCAGGTCCCAGACCTCTCCTAGCCCTAGGGCAACAGTCAGGCTACAGACAATAAAGCCTGTGGCTCCGTCTTTGGGGGAACTTGGGGAGAGTCAGAAACGAGACAGGAACTGGAACAGGGATGATGTTGCTCTCTCAATGCTGGACCAAGCCTTAAGTTTTTCAAAGAAAGAGTCTCAAGTTCTTGTCTTCCACTATGGTGAAGCCTCCTTGGTGAGAGAATTTAACATTCTCCGCCCACATTGCCTAGTTGCAGTCAACTGTGATTTGTCTCAGGACTTAGTGTCCAATGCATAGGAAACCCGATCAGCAAGAAAAACCCTGCTGAGCTTCACTGGTAAAATGAGCAGGGATGGTCAGAGATGACGTTGAGGCCTGGAGAGATCCTGCACTCTCTCCCAAATCCCGAAGAATGGCTACCCTTGCTTGGTATAGGAAGGACACTGAGTGATATAATCGAACCCAGGGCTTCATGCATGCTAGGCAAGCACTCTACCACTAAGTCACATTCCCAGCCCTGATGTAAGTTCGATGTGCTTAAACCTGTATTCTGAGGGAGGAGCAAAGCAGGGAAGCTCACGGTGGGCTTGCTGGCTGTTCTGCTGCTGACTCTTTGATTCCAGGCCTGCTTCCTGCTACCCGGTCCTTTGGGTCTACGTTCCTCCTGTGTGTCTGGGGTCATGTTCTTGAGACTCTTCCACAAGACTACAAAAAGGAAAAAGAAACAGAACCAAGCTAAAGTATGGTGACCAGACTAAGGGATTAACTAGGAAGTCCCATTGCTGACTCTAGCGTGGTTCCATGTGAATGAATTAGGCAGTTTAATTAGAACTAAGCTGAAAACTGTTCTCTTTATACTGTGCTTTTTGAAGACCTGCATTCCAAATGTCTTTTTAAAAGAGGATTACTTTTTTGGGGGGTTGGGGTATAACTTTTCAGGACAAACCTTTGGAATTTTTATCACATTTTCTGCTGAAGAAATGTAGTAAGAAGAGCAGCAACTCTGAAGGAAATGTTACTCTGATGGAATGTGACCCTGAAGAGACCTTCGGCTCATTGGTGAAGGTAAAGGGCGTCTGCCTTTAGACGCTGCTTCCCTGGGACTACCTCGTGTGGCAAAGTTGTTGCGTGATTCTACTCTTGGGAACCTTGACACTGGTCATGTCTCCTCTGTCTTCATTTCTACCGACTGTTCTTTGAAAAGGTGTTTTATGGTAGACATCATAATGTGAGATTTTAGCGGCTTCAAAGCACAAGCCTACTGTATCCACTTGGGTAACTGTTCTGTGATGGGGGGTTGGAGTTGGATTTGGGTTTTTGCTTTGCCAATTATTCACCTGAGTCCTGGGAAACTTGAGGGGGGAAAACCCCAACTTTATTCACTTGCGGTTCAGGAGATTCGTCCCTCCCACCCTGCTCATTTTTTTGGTTGGTCGTGGGGGTTGAACTCAGGGCCTGAGCACTGTCCCTGAGTTCTTTTGCTCAAGGCGAGCACTCTACCACTTTGAGCCACAGCTTCACTTCCAGTTTTTGAGTGGTTAATTAGAGATAAGAGTCACACAGGGACTTTTCTGCCTGGGCTGGCTTTGAACCTCGATCTTCAGATTCAGCCTTCTCAGTATCTAGGATTACAGGTGTGAGCCACCGGCTCCCAGCGATCCTCACCCTAGTTGCCCATAACACTAAGGATGGTCCATTCTTTCTTAGTTGAGATTCAAATTTATAAACAAAAGTACGCAGGCTTGAAGCTAGTTCTTCAGACAAGAAGGCAAATGAAGAGTCAGCTGTTGGCTAGAGTCAGAATGCCTACATTCAAAAAGCAAAGAGTGTGCTGTCATTTCCTCTGGTTGCTGTCTAGACGAACATCTCACACTAGAATCATTTCATGCTCAGAGAAAAGATACCCACCTCTCACGTCTGAAGGCTTAGCACAGCCCTCATTGCTACCCCTGTTCCCCAACTCAGAGTTAGGATAGACTTGTGAGTCTCCCAGTAGCAAATCATTGCTCTCTGAAGCCTGATTTTCTGGGAGTTCTTGTTAGTGCTTCACTGGAGGACAGCATGGAGCAGGCCAAGGGTGGACCGGGAGGACCGCTGGGCCACCCCCTCTGTCAAGCTAACCTGCATTGTTCCATCTTTCACCAACCCCCCTCCTGCCCTCTGCTCAACCCCCCTCCCCGCCCTCTGCTTTGCACACTCTCTCATTGTTTTGAAACAGTATATTGATGTTTAGCCCAGGAGGACATTAGAGTCACATCCTTCCTTTCTTGACTTTCTGAGTGTTGGGATTACAAGTGTGCACTAGCACACACAGCCTTTTCTACACGCCTCATCCCCGCAATCACCATTTACCTGTTTATCTATCTCCATCACCATGTACCTTAGTCATCACCAGTAACAGTCCCTCTTTTCTTGCTGTCAGCAGTAATCACTCCAGGTTTGCTTGTGTGTATGTGTGTATGTGTGTGTGTGGGGGGGGGGGTAATGTGTTGTGTTTACACCAATTGTCTGAAACCATGGTGATGGGTCACAGCCATGGTTCCAGTCATTCCTGAGGTTACGTGACGCTTGCACAGTTATTTCTCGCCCCTGGTCCAGGCAACAGAATATCTTCTGGGAAAACAGCCAAGTGTGGAATGATTGTCGCTTCATCCTAGGGAAAATCTGCTATGTGACCAAAGCCCAGGCCTGTGAGCTGCTCAGGCAAAGGCCCACCCTCCCATACCACCATTTTCTTATAGATCTGCAGAATGTGTTGCCCTGTTATTGCCTCTGAGTTCATCTCTTAAAAACAAACTCAGGGATACCATCATGATTTTAAAATGGGCTCTGAAAATCTTCACCATTGCAACTATGCATAATATAAAGGAGACAATTTACTGTCTCTAGTATCAAATAAAGTTATAACGGCAAATCAACTTCCTGTTCCCAAAGAACCATTTCCATTTAGAAACCGAGCTGCTGTGAAGTCAAGGTGGCCAAAGCCCCAGTAAGCAGGTGTGTGTTTGGGAGGTGGGGGAGGTGCGTGGGGGATGAGGAGGACGCCAAGACCTGAATGTGGATGTCTAAGCACGGAAGGGGCTTGTATGGGGTTTCAGAGATACCGGGCATCCTGCCCACTCCCCCACACCTCCCATCCGCTCACCCCCGGCCCAAGTTTACCTCTGAGTAATTGAGTTCTATCTGACTTTCAGGAAAAAACCATCACAGAAGACAGTTCTGAGGATCCCGGATCAAGTCTCAGCAAAAGCAGTCTAAATGTCAAAGTGCTGGCTAAACTGGTGAGCCATTCATTACATAATGTGAAATCTGTTTGTTTTACTAATGATCATGAAGCTTTGCTTTCATCCTGGTTAGTCCTTTGTTTTCGCTGAGAATTTTTCATAACTGACTCATTGCAGCGAAGATTACATAGATTAAGTTTTGTGTTTTTATAGTTGCTTTCACTTTAAACAAGTTTATTTAAGCCTCTGCTTCATGGTGCTGGGATTCTAGGCATGTGCCAGTACATCCTGGCTAGGACTTTAGTTTGTGGAGTGATTTTTTTTCTTCCTGATTTATGGACCGATTGCCCTACATAGGAGAGCTATGCAGAAGAAAGAAATGATGTAGAAGAAAGAAAAATAAGGTTGTCTTTACTTTTACAATGAGAACACAGATACACAGACACAGACACAGACACAGACACAGACACAGACACACACACACACACACACACACACACACACAAACCCTCATTGTTCAGTAGACATTTCCCAGTGAGGATCTCAGTGTGTTTTGTTCAAACCGTGAGAGCACAGCGGTTTCTGGCATATGAAGCAGAGAGCTCCAGCTTTTCTGGAGGAGCTCATTCCCCTCCCCCCACCATGAGCTCCCCCTTTCACCATCCCATCTCCGTTTGTCGTTGATCATACCTTCACCAGTGGTCATTTAGGAGACAGAAAAGATCTTGTGCAAATCCACCAATAACTTTCCATACCTGTTTATTTTATCTGTTTCCGACGGTGAGAAGAATGCAAAAGTACAGAGAGAACTGCTGTGGTCACTGGGGGAGTGTGTCCTGGCTGTGTCAGTAGGGGCTCAGGGGACATCTCCCTGTAGCTTCAGCCCCATCTACCCAGGACAAGACTTGTGCTCCACGAGGTGTCCCTGAGTTCCATCCCCCTCATCGCCTCCACCAGGACCATCCTTGTCAGTCATGATCTGGGTGGACATTTGTTGGCCCTGCAGAGGGCTAGGTCTTGGTGCTGGGTCTTGGTGCTTTCCTGTGAGCTGGTTCTCCATGCTTCTCTGCAGGAGAGGAAGCTTCAGAGGGCTTCGGTGGACATGCGAGCTAGAGTTGTCCTGGAACTCTTGCAGAGTGAGAGGCGGTACGTGCAAACGCTGGAAATCGTGAGAGATGTTTACGTGAGGCCACTGAGAGCATCGCTGGGCTCCAACAGAGCCATCCTGAGTGCTGCGAATGTCCAGATCATTTTCGCCGACATCCTGCAGATTTTAAGTCTCCACAGGTAAAACCTGAGTCTGAATCTGTATTTATTTATTTAGCTAGTCCTGGGGCTTGAACTCAGGCCCTGGCCGCTGTCCCTGAGCCTCTCTGTGCTCAAGGCTAGTGCTCTACCACTTGAGCCACAGTGTCACTTCTGGTGTTTTCTGTTTATGTGGTACTGAGGAATTGAACCCAGGGCTTTACACATGATAGACAAGCATTCTACCACTAAGCCATATTCCCAGATACACACACACACACACACACACACACACACACACACACACACGTATGTATGTATGTATATTCTACAGGTAGTGGGAAGAACCCACACTTCACCTCCAAAGTGGAGGGAGTCTCAGACAATGGCTTATTCTTTTGGGGACCCATGTTGCAGAGCGGCTCCTCAGCAAGCCACTTAGCTGCAGTAATTCCCGGGGTCACCTCCTCTCCAGACTGCAGCCACGTGCCCGGAGTTGGAGTTCAGTGTCTGGGTCTTCTATAGTCTGTGGGCCATTCATGCAAAGGAAAAAGGAGAGCTGTCTGAAGTTTTAAATTTTAAGTAGTTTTTTTTTTTTTTTGGGGGGGGGTCCAGTCGTGGGGCCTGAACTCTGGGCCTGGGCGCTGTCCCTCAGCTCTTCAGCTCAAGGCTAGCGCTCTACCACTTGAGCCACAGCGCCACTTCCGGCTTTTTTCTTATGTGGTGCTGAGGAATCGAACCCAGGGCCTCAGGCATGCAAGGCAAGCGCTCTACCACTGAGCCACCTTCCCAGCCCCTAATTTTAAGTAGTTTTAAGAAGGAATTTTAATTCCACTGTTTTTTTTTAAGCTGTCTTTAAGTAGTTGTGCAAAGGGCTCTCAATTTAGCATGTCAGTTTCTAAGTACAGGGCATCTGGATCTACATCCCTCCTTCCATCATTCCTTCTCCCCGTCCCGTCATCAAGTGACCTGATTCTGTAGAGCTGGGCTTTGAAGTCAGGGTCTCACAAGTGGTTGGAAGGCACTGTGCTACTTAAGCCATACTCTCAACCCTTTTTGTTTTAGTTATTTTTCAGACAGTGTGTGCATGTGTGTGTGTTTCTCCAGAGTACCTCAGATTATGATCTTCTCACGGCTGCACCCCATGAAAGTGGGATTATAGGCATACACCAATGTACCTGGTCTCGGAATTGTTTTTTAACCAGCAATGCTTTAGCGAGTAATGGGAAGGGACGGAAGGATCCAATGGGATCAACTAGCCTTTCTCTGCTTAGAGCCCACGGCTGGCTTCAGTTGAAGAACAGCATGTGGTTGTGTGTGTGACATGAGCTCAACATGGTTGTTTCTACCCATAGTAAAGGGAGGTAAACTGAGCATGTGTGTCTCTGATAAGGACTCACTAGCCATTTTAGGGCTGGTTCTTCACGCAGGAAAGAGGTTGACAAAGCCTATTGCAGGTTTTCAAGGCCTTTGATGGCTGGAAGGGTCCCTTGGTCCACGGGGACACGGGCCAAGTTCAGATGACATTGAGTGTGGCAGTTGTTGTAGCTGTCCTTCTCCTCTGAGAAGGATTAGATAGGTCTGTCCCGTCTGCCTGTCTGTGGGAGGGCCTGGCGGGCTGGCTGTAGCCTGGGTCCTACATGAGGAGTGAGGGGAAGGTGGGCTTCTCCGTCTCCTCCTCACGGCCCAGCAATCTTGTCCTATCAGATCTGCACTGCTCTGTGTTAAGAAAACAAGAAGCTGATTAAAATCAAGTCCTCTCATAAAGGATTAGGGGGAAAAAGCCTCCATTCATGACAGCAGCTTAGCTTGCGTACGTGTGTGGGCCATCACAGGCTCTTAGGTCAGACTGCTCTCCTTGTGTTGCAGGCAGTTTCTAGATAACCTGAGAGACAGACTCCAGGACTGGGGCCCAGCTCACTGTGTGGGGGACATCTTCACCAGGCTTGGGAGCCAGTGGACCCCATACACCAATTTCTTCAACAACTACTCTGTTGTCCTCCAGACCATTGAGAAGGTAGGTGGTGGGGTGAGCCCTGTCATTTTATTAGCTCTCCTGAGCTTGTGCTGAGTGCAAGTCCACCAGACAGCCAGAGGTAACCAGCAGGGCGGCTTTTCTGCTCTTTGCTTCCAGGTCTCTTCTTGTATCTGGGGAACTCTGAGGGGAAAGGGACCCTCACCCAGGGGTCAGTTCAGTGCATCACAAAGCAATGCCCAGAACACCTACTTGGTTGTTGATTTTAATCCTCAAACACACTGTTGACACGCTCATCTCTATGGACAACTTGATTTTGCACAAGTTGCACGAATAAGGTGATTTCATAGAACTGAACTGACCTTGAGGACGAGGACTGATTAATCAGAAACAAATGGGTGGCAACATGTTTATATCTATGATTTAAAATGATGCTTAGTTCAATAGCATAGTGTGCATCCGTAAGCATTTGGCACATTCGCTATTAATATGATTGCAGTGCGTGACTATTTGTGGAAATTAGTGTTCCTGACATCTTTTAGACATGCACTAACAGAAGTAGAAAGAGGAGATTCATAGGCAGCCTAGTGGTAATGAATGAATACATTTATAACATATAGTAAGAACAGTGGAGCTGTCTCAGGCTCACCACAGATAACATGAATAATAGCAGTATTAAAGGTGAATATTGGCTGGGCACTGGTAGCTCACGCCTATCATCTTAGCTACTCAGGAGGCTGAGATCTGAGGATCATGGTTCAGAGCCAGCCCGGTCAGGAAAGTCTGTGAGATTCTTATCTCCAATTAACCACCAGAAAACCTGAAGTGACACCATGGCTCAAGTGGTAGAGCACTAACCTTGAGCTGAAGAGCTGAGGGACAGCGCCCAGGCCCAGAGTTCAAGCCCCAACTGACCAAAAAATAAAAGGTGAATATTGACAGTCAAGTGAAATGACCCTTACTGACATGCGCGCCTTATTGATAAAGTTTCCTTCCTCACCATGAGTTAAGCAAGATACAGGTCTTAGAGAGGAGAAAGCTGAGACTCAAAGAAGTTAAGCTTGACAATGTCAGATAGTCAATTTATTCTAGTTCTAATCCAGAATGACCTGATGGTATTGGTCTCTAAAGGTTAAATTCAGTGGCTAGGGTTAGGCCTATGGTATAACTAATAATATACTAGGAAACACCAAGAATGCAGTTAGTATTTTGGTTAGATGGTGATGTTAACCCCTTATTTTGGTGATTCTGTATCTTGCCACTTGGTGAAAATGAAGACTGAACACAACAGGGTTTTTGTTGTTGCTGGTACTGGGGTTTTGAACTTAAGATATTCAGCTTGCTTACTGCAGGTGCTCTACCATTTGAGCCACACTGCCAATCTACCTTTTTGCTGGTTAATTGGAGATGGAGGCTCTAGGCACTTTCACCTCAGGCTGACCTCAGACCACAGTCCTCTGAACTCCACCTCCTAAGCAGCTCGGATTCCAGGCCACGGGCACCCAGCTAGAGCAAAGTTTTGACAATGTAATTCTCATCTTCAAGTGCAGAGACATGCTCCCAGCCTTCCGAGCGTTCCTGAAGAGACGAGAGAAGAGCATCGTTACCAAAATGCTGAGGTGAGCTCCCGAGGGGGCAAGCACATTGGCCCCCAGGGACAGCTACTTCCGACCTTCAGATAGAGATGGGCCCCCTCTCTCTGCCCCTGCCAGCCTGCCAGAGCTGCTTCTGTGCCCATCCCGGAGATTGGAGGAATATACTAGTCTTCTCTACGCTCTTCGGCTCCATACGCCAGCTGGACACGTTGACCGGGAGGACCTGACCACTGCAATTAACCAAATCAAAAACTATCAAGGTTTCATAGATCAGGTGGGCTGTCCGCAGCGCCCGTGCCCTTCAGAAATGTTCTGATGCTTTTGTGCCAGCCCGAGGTGCTCGCTCTCCTCTTGCTCTTCACTTCCATCTTTCATCCTCTGCACGCCACAGCAATCGTGGGGGTAATGTTTGAACACTAATGGCATCTCTTCTAAGCTGGACAGTGTTTTCTGCTTGATGTCCGATTGCAAGAAGGCCCTTATTCATGCAAACATGTTCAGGATTGGATGGATTTTTGCAGCTAACTAAATGACAGAAACAAAAAGTAAAATCCTTTGATTCTGAAAGCACTTTCAAATGCAACCATAGCTTTCCTGCCTTTCCAAGCACAGCAGTCACAGTCCCTAGCGTTCTTGCTCTCATTCTGAACTGCCACCATGGCGTCGTGCATGCCATACAGGATCTGGGTAGAAGAGAAACTGTTCATGCCTGCAAGGTGCCTTTTTGTCTTTTTTTTTTTTTTTTAAAGCAACCCGTGGGGTACAGATAATTGGGAGTTTTCTATAGAAGTATCAAGTCTCATACCAACTCCCATAAAATACCTTCACCTATTCTGTGAATTAAAAAATGCCATAATTTTAATTTGCTTTTGTTTCCTAGATGAAAGAAAACATTAAAAGAAAAGAACAGCTGTCAGATATACAGAAAATTGTCTGGGGATGCCCGGTGTGTATTCTGATGATCTGTGCGTCGCGTTGTGTCACCTCAGGTTACTGACAAAAGAGACACATTGCCCTTGCCTGCAAGGGGTGCCCTTGAAGGCAGGTGTGGCGTTGACGTGTCCACTGCTTCTCTGTAGTCTGGGCTCCTTGCTTGGAGGTCCTGTGATGCTGATCTGACCCCTCTGGGGCAAGCAGCTCCGAGTCCTACTTGGTTCCTATCTCCCTGCACATGTTCCTGGTGCAAGATTCAACACACAGAAAGGCCCTAAAACCTACCAGATGTTGCCTCTAGAATACCATCTGGCCCCCTGTTCTCTGCCCGACAGCTTCTCCGACCATCCAAAGATCTTGCCATACAGACCTGCTCTCCATGCGCTAATAACATAGACTCATGTGTTTGTTTGTTTGTGTTTGTCAGTCCTGGGGCTTGAACTCTGGGCCTGGGCACTGTCCCTGTGCTCTTCAAGCACTCTACTACTTGAGCCACAGTGCCACTTTCAGTTTTCTGGGGGTTAATTGGAGATTAGAGTCTCACAGATTTTCCTTGCTTGAGCTGGCTTTGAATCACAATCCTCAGATCTGTCTCCTGAGTAGCTAGGATTACACGCGTGAGCCACTGGAGCCCAGTTTTCATGTCATGTTTTATATGATTTTTGGTGCAGGGAGTGGGACTTGAACTCAGGGCCTGGGCACGCTCCTTAACTTTTTCACTCAATGTTGGTGCTCTTTCACTTGAGCCTCAGCTCTACTTCCAACTTTCTACTGATTAATTGGAGGTAAGAGTTTGTGGACTTTTCTGCTTAGTCTGGCTTAGAACCATGGTCCTCAGATCTCAACCTAGGATTACAGGTGTGAGCAACTGGTACCTAACTCTATATGCTTTTGCAATACATTTCCTTCCCTGAAATTGTCTTCCTTTCCTACTTAGCTGGAAAAATACTACTCATCCTTGAAAAACTGGATATAGTGGCTCACATCTGTAATCCTGGCTACTTAAGAATTGAATGTAGGGCTAGGAAGGTGGCTCAGTGGTAGAGTGCTTGCCTTGCATGCATGAGGCCCTCGGTTCAATTCCTCAGCACCACATGAGCAGAAAAAGCCAAAAGTGGTGCTAAGGCTCAAATGGTAGAGCGCTAGCTTTGAGCTGAAGAGCTGAGGGACAGTGGCCCCGGCCCAGAGTTCAGGCCTCATGACCAACAACAACAAAAAAGAATTGAATGTAGGAGGATTGAAAGTTCGAAGCCAGCCTGGACTAAAGTAGGTGAGATAAAAAAACAAACAAACAAACAAACTCACACTGGATATGGTGGTACATATCTGTGATCCCAGCTCTAAGAGGCAGAGTTAGGAGGATCATGGTTTGAGTTTGTGGTCCACATTTGCAGAAGAGTACCTGAATGCACAAGATCCTGGTTTAGTCAGTGCCTGCAAGCATGGGGTTGAGATGCCCAGTATCTCTAGCTGTGAGCTGTCCCTTCCTTGGTGTTTGAACATTTACTATGTGACATGGGACCCAAGATTGGGAGCTCTATCATGTGTGAACTATGACCTACCTGTCTTCTAATACCTGGCATTCAATAGGAGCTCAATATGTGAATGGTGTTGAACTAAAATAGCCATTTATTAAACATAATTATTTTTATTTGTCAACTGAGGAAGCAAGATGGAGTTTCTCTACAGTCTGGTGGGGAAAGAGCAGTTAGAGTTCTGACTCTTGGAATTTTGCACAGCTTCATTTCTACATGAAGAAATCATCTCCATGTAAAATCAGTACAAGGGCCTGACCCTTAACTCGCACTAAGAAGTCACTTGCTTCTTTCTCTGGATCGTTCCCTTTTGATCCCTGTTCACTTAGGTTCTCAACGGTAGGAGAGCACTCACAAACAGAATATTAATTGCAGAAGCTGAAAATTTAGAACATCCTCAAAAAAGCCCTTCATGGTCAATGCTATGGTCTATCTAAAGAAAGTGATTTTTGGGGGGTGGGGGCCAGTTGTGGGGCTTAAACTCTGGGCCTGAGCGCTGTCCCTGGACTCTTCAGCTCAAGGCGAGCACTCTACCACTGGAGCCGAAGCTCCACTTCTGGAGAAAAGAGTCTCACAGACTCTCCAGCCTTGGCTGGCTTTGAACTGTGAAACTCAAATCTCAGCTTCCTGAGTAGCTAGGATTACAGGCATGAGTCACTGGCACCCGACTATTTTCACTATTTATAAAACACACTTTCAAGCCAGGTGCTGGTGGCTCATGCCTGTAATCTAACTACTCAGGAGGCTGAGATCTAAGGCTCACCGTTCAAAGCCAGCTGGGGCAGGAAAGTCTGTGCGCTTCTTATCTCCAGTTAACCTCCAGAAAACCGCCGGTGGCACTGTGGCTCAAGTGGTAGAGCGCTTGCCTTGAGCTGAAGAGCTCAGGGACAGCGCCCAGGCCCAGAGTTCAAGCCCCACGACTGACCAAAAAAAAAAAAAAAAGTTAAAATATCTTTGAAATAACCAAAGTGCTAGTCAATATTTGCATACTCTAGTGTATAAACTGTCTCAGCAGTAGCATTTATTAAACTTCTATTACCTAATTTCATTTTTTTCTTTAATTTTATAGGTTTTGTCAGAAGTAAACAGATATCTGATTAGAGTCCAAGACGTAGCCCAGATCCACTGCTGTGATGAGGGAGTCAGTTTCTCTTTAAGGTAAGCAGCAGCCAACTGTCCTGAGGCTGGAGATTCCTGAAAAAGTGTCTGTCTTACTCTTGTGTCCCTGGCTTTCAGTACTGCGCCAGACACATTATAGACCACAGACTCTATAAAAGGAGAACTTCCTGAGCTTGCTCACTTTCCTACTGAGGTAAGATCTTAGTGATATGGAATCTCATACCAATGAGATCAATCCTAAGAAAGAAAGAGACTAGTTTATGAACTTCTGATGTTTGTTGGGGGTCAGTAAAGACCTCAATGTATCCAGCTGGCATGATGCTCAGAGAAGGTAAAAGATGGATGTCAATAATAAGGATGGACACATTTTTCTGTAAAGATTCAGTTACTGGGGATAGGAAGGTGGCTCAGTGGTAGAGCGCTTGCCTTGCATGCCTGAGGCCCTGGGTTCGATTCCTCAGCACCACATAAGCAAAAAGAAAAAAGCCGGAAGTGGTGCTGTGGCTCAAGTGGTAGAGCACTAGCCTTGAGCTGAAGAGCTGAGGGACAGCGCCCAGGCCCAGAGTTCAGGCCCCATGACTGGACCCAAAAAAAAAGGAAAAAAAGATTCAGTTACTATTTAGGATTTGCTGGTCATATTTTCTTTAGTAAACAATACTTGTCATACAACAAACATAAATAAACTATGACTGTGTTCCAATAAAACTTTAATTTAGTGGTCCCTAGTCTGCTAGTCACTGCTTTAGAAAATTGCCAAAATGTTTTCAATATTAAGGGGAAGGTAAAGATTCAACGCATAGCAACCAAATGGAAGGATGCACTAGATTTTCTTCTTCTTGGATTACTTTGCTTCCCTCTATGCTTTTCCTGCTGGAATGGTTCTGCAGAGAACCCACTATATATAATTTTTTTTTTTTTTTGCCAGTCCTGGGGCTTGAACTCAAGGCCTGGGCATTACTGTCCCTGAGCCTTTCTATACTCAAGGCTAGCACACTACCCTTTGAGCCACAGCACCACTTCCAGCTTTTTCTGTGTATGTGGTACTGAGGAACTGAACCCAAGGCTTCATGCATGCTAGGCCAGCACTCTACCACTAAGCCACATTCCCAGCTGAACCCAGCATACTTAAAGCTGTGTTGCTCCACACGTTTAAGATCGCTGTCCTCTGGATTCATCAAAATGCTCCCTTTGATTTTTGAAGAAAGGTTACTTAAATTTTTGCTGATACCTGAGTTTGAACTCTGGGACTTGAGCTTTTTGACTTGCTTTATTTAGGGTATGGGGGGTTGTGGGGCCTGAACTCTGGGCCTGGGTGCTTTCCTTTAGCTCTTCAGCTCAAGGCTAATGCTCTACCATTTGAGCCACAGCACCAATTCCGTTGTGCCGAGAATCGAACCCAGGGCCTCATGCATGCAAGGCAAGCGCTCTACCACTGTGCCACCTTCCCAGCTGCCCTTTGATTTTTGGAAGAGTGCCTTATGCCTAGGTCTAGATATTTTTGTGTTTATTGAGCTTCTTGAACCTTTGGTTTGTGGCCAGGAATTTTGAACTGCAATCCTTTATCTCAGCTTCCTGAGTAGCTAAGATTGCAAGTGTGGGCCACTGGCGCCTAGCTCTGTTTCTTTTAGTGGTATCAGGTCTTGAACTCAAGGCCTCATGCTTGCTAAGCCAAGTATTGTACCACTTGAGTCATGCACAAATGCACATTTTACTTCAACACAGGCTATATGAACAAATCCACGATCTCAGCCTCTTTCTCTTCAATGATCTGCTGCTTGTTTCAAGTCGGGCCACATCTCATATACCATTTGAGAGGACTCCAAAAACCACCTACCACTTCATTGCGGCAGTCACGCTTCATAGTTTATTTGTGGAAGATATTCCAGACTCCAAGTGTATGTATTGTTTTTTCCTTCAAGACTCAAATATCTCCACAAAGCTCATGAACTAGTAACTAGTAATATTTAAATGTAGGAAAAAGGTTAGAATTACAATTTTTGAGTTTGCAAATAATTAGCAAATTGTGATTTCATTAACTTTCATCTACTTCCGAGCAGCAAAATTAACAAGTGCCAGCATTAGTATGGTCAGATACATATCCTACACGTTAGGTCAACAGCTTTCAAATTGCAAAAACAGGCCTGCACTTGCATCTTCATGAATTCTCCGACACCTGACAGTTGGAGTCCTTTACCACCTCCTATGTTGTCTAACAGGTTAGGGGCCTGAAGCACTAGGGGGTGTGTGTGTGTGTGTGTGTGTGTGTGTGCACGCACACTAGTTCTGGGGCTAGAAATCAGGGGAGTCCTTTACCACCTCCTATGTTGTCTAACAGGTTAGGGGCCTGAAGCACTAGGGTGTGTGTGTGTGTGTGTGTGTGTGTGTGTGTGTGTGTGTGTGTGTGTGTGTGTGTGTGTGTGTGTGTGTGTGTGTGTGTGTGCACGCACACTAGTTCTGGGGCTAGAAATCAGGGCCTGGGTGCTGGCCCTGAGCTCCCCTCCTCCCCCTTTCAAGGCTAGTGCTCTATGACTTTAGCCACAGCTCCACTCCTGGTTTTAGTGGTTAATCAAAAGACTATCATGGACTTTACTGCCTGGGTTGTCTTTGAACTACCATCCTCAGATCTCAAGCTTCCAGAGTAGCTAGGATTACAGGAGTGAGCCACTGGTACTTGGCTGCACTATTTAGGTTTATCCATTGCTCTTCTATTCTGCTAGGAGTAAGTGGTTATTACAAATTTGATTGTGCCTTTTCCCCTTATATTAGAATTAAGTTTGGGATGAAGGAATCAATAGATTTATAAAGTATACTTTGTAACTTACACCATTTTATTTTTGAAGTAACTACAGAAATACCTATGTTCTGTCTCCCAAGCTTGCCTGTATTTGTTACGCTAAATCCAAGTGTGACAGCCTCTTTCTCATAGTTTTCACTGTGCATAATAATAGTACTTAGGTTAAAGTGGGAGCCAAGATCGCTGAAAAGGAACTGACCTAAATAAAATAGCTTGAGCCCTATTCTAAATCTGAGCTTGAGAAAAAAAATGAATCCAGCTGTGAGAATATGTATTTCCTCCAAGGGCAATTTTAAGTAAAAAGTCAACCACAATCATGAGGTAGGGTTATTGTGTGAAACACATTTCAGTTCTTTTCCCACTATGATAATCATTAATGCTCATAACATTCATGTCTAACTTGATAGTGCTGGCTTTGTCACTGTGTAGTTCATAGCATATATTAGTGACTGGGACTTAACATAAAGATGTTCTCTGATTCCAGTTCCGCTGGAACAGGGCTGGCAAGGTGGCTCAGTGGTAAAGTGTTTGCCTAACATGCATGAAGCTCTGGGTTCAATTCCTCAGTACCATATAAACAGAAAAAGGTGGAAGTGGCACTGTGGCTCCAGTGGTAGAGTGTTAGCCTTGAGCAGAAGCGGTGTAGGGACAGCGCCCAGGCCCTGAGTTCAAGCCCCACGATTGGCAAAAAGAAATAAAACAGCACATCATCTGGTCTTAAAGCAATTGCCAATTATAATATAGACTATATTGGAATATAGTACATTAGGTTATGACAAACTATCTCACTGTATTAGGTTATTCTAATTTTTAGACATCGTAGGAAGCAATGTTCTAAACCAGATTTGTACTTTTAAAAATTGTTTTTACGTTTCAAAAAGATGAGTTTTGAATTAAACCTTTTTTCTATCTTGAGTGTTGCCTGCAAAGATAGGTAATCATACTTATATGATTTTACAGATGTCAAGAATGCATTTGTTCTTCAAGGTCCAAAACATGAATGGATTTGTGCTACTGAGGCAGAAGTTGAGAAGTTCCTGTGGCTCTCAGCACTCCAGAACACCATCAGGAGGAGCATGAAGAACAGATCAAGGCGCCAGCCCTCCTGGCAAGACAGGAAGAAGGATGCTCACACGTGTTAGGCATGATGAGAGGAGGAACCCAGATGACTAGGAGGTTCCTTCCGACGGTAAACTTTATCCCCTGTGACAGTCCCATGGAACGGTTACAACAGCAAGCTGTCATCTGATGGATGCTATGAAGAGTTCAAAGGGAACAAGATGAAAAATGACAGAATGAAAAAATGTTCACAAATGATCATTCTAGAAAAATACTTTAATTTGCTGGTGATTAGCTACCATCTTAAAAGATTTTATGAAACAAGGCTGATGTTAAAATATTCCCAAGAAATATAAATGGAAGCTTTTTCAAACACTTGTCAAAAACATGCCTTTTATGAAAATATATTCCTCTTCAGAACATTAAACTCCTTAGATCGCCCCAGTAAGCTTTACAAATATTTTGGCAATAATAAATTAGAAGACCACTGGGAAAAAAATACAATCTTCAAACAATACAAAGAAGCAGAAATCTAGCAATGCTTGCTTGTAATGAAATAAAAATGAAGACAGTTATATTGATATTTATTATTGTTAAACCTGGGGGATGGATGCTATCCTTGAGCATTTGTGTTCAAGGCTTATGCTCTATGGCTTGAGCCACAGCTGCACTTCTAGCTTTTTGGAGATTTACTAGAGATGAAGAGTCTCATGGACTTTTTTCTGCCAGGGTTGGCTTCAAACCATGATCCTAAGATCTCAGCCACCGAGTAGCTAGGATTACAAGTTCTGAGCCCCCGGCACCCGGCTTAGACAATTATGTTTAAAATAAACAGTAGAACAGTAGTTAGCTGGGCTTTAAAGCCATTGTCTGTGTTTTTAACAAACTAGCTACAACTTGTTAGGCACCTGAAAACTTTTAGCTGATGTACACAGCAGTAACAGTTTTCCTCAGTGATAGATGAAGTACCATGTATTAATCTTGGAAGCTTTAGGCTGTAAATTGACATTTTCCTTCAATCCCCTAAAATAATAGAATCTAAGACTACAGTCTAGGATTGTGAACCATTGGTATATACCTTTGGATAATGAAATTATACATGCTTTCTTTGCTTACAAGTTAAATTCTGATTAAAAATATATGATAGTTAAAATACGGTACTATCTTCTTGGTATAAAAATCACATTTCTGATTGTCATGTCCCACAGACAGAATTCACTTTAAGGTATTACCTGCTAACAGTGATGAATGCAAGCTTACATATGTGGTTCCAATGTACCTATGACATAATAGAAAACAAATCCTCAGACAGCATACTATTCTAAACACAGCACACTTCAAAAAGTGTTAATAGGGGAATCTGCTTACATGGAAGACAATGAAAGTGACAACACAATGGAAGGTAAACTAGAAATCATAAGGAACTTCCACTGCTTTCTTCTATCAGTAACTGATAAACTTGAGAGTTTCATAACATCTTACTTGAAAATACTATGTAGAACCTTCTTACAGTGCTAAGCGCATTAATCACGCACAAACTAGTGATGTCTCAAGGTAGACAGAACTTATGTAAGCATTTCACTTTCCCTTCACCTGTGGGGATAATTACATATCCGTCTTCATTTTGTTCCTGTTTACATGACTGTTACTAAATTAAAACCTCACACACACAACATTCCTAAGTCACTGGTAACTTAAGTAATCAAATTCTGACAAGGAAAGTATACAACCTGACCCCAAGCTTATGTGCAAAGAAGTCTGGTAACTTCTAAAGAATACTGACTAACAGAGGGAGGAAACTTTTCTAGTAAATTAGCTTCTAGAGAATCTGTGTTATCTCTGCCAGTTCTTTACAGTAAATCTAGAGCATTGTAGGCAGGAAGAGCAGTTCAAGTGACAGAGTGCCAAGCAAGCCACAGGCCCTGCGTTCAACCCCCAGTACTGCCACAAACATAATACCTCATAAGGTTGTTTAAAAAATGTGGATGCTTTTTGTAAACTCTAAATGCAAGAAGATGATAGTTTGTTTTTTTTTTCTTTTGCAAAAATTTGAGTCTGTGTTTGAGACATAAATGAGAAACCCATTCTGAAATCCAATCACTGCATTTTGGTCATATAAGTACAACAAATAAAAACATGACACATTATTGTTGCAATGGAATAGAAATGATAGGGGTATGCCAACAAACACACCACACCTTCCAGAAAAGTCATCCTGACCCTTTTTATTGTTGAAATTAAAAAATAAAAGACACTTAAATACAATGGTGAACATATAGGGCAAAACAGAATCATAAAATTTAATGTTGAATTAAGCAGTGAGTTTCATGGCTGGGTCTCCAAGATGGCTTCGAGCCCCAAACCACTTAAAAATGGGGATGTTCACAGTTAACGGCAATTGCTTTATAAGTGAGAGAATGGTCGAAGTTGTTCCAGTTGAACTTCCAGGGAAATTCTCTCCTCAAGAACATCCTGAAAAAACATGCAAAGTTACATTGTAAAGTATATAAAAAGATTAACACATGTCTAATGAGCTCTGTGTTAAGAAAACAATTCATATTTGTCAAGAAGACTCAAAAGGACAGAGATTTCATATTATTTTTTTGGAGGGGGGATGCTGGTACAGGGTTCTAGGTTTTTGCTGGCTAGTTGGAAGTTAAAAGCCTCACAGATTTGTGAAGGCTAGATTCAAACCTCAATCATCAGATGTCAGTCTCCTTAGTAGCTAAGATTATAGACATGAGCCACAGGCAATTGGCTGTTAATAGCCTGGACCACCAGTGCTCAGCTAGAGATTCCTATTTTACAAGTATATGTCACTGTATAAAGTCAATTTCTTTGTACATTCATGGTATTAAAATAAGATCCTAGCAATTAAGTCAGGTAATAAAACACCAATTACCACAAAACCAGTGTTTGCAACAGATGAGCATCAATGCATGAATTCTGCATAAAGCTTGTCCCCTAACTTATTAGAAGAATTTGTTAACCTTGATTCTTTTGTCTAGTGATGACATCGGATTATAGCAATTTCTGAATCTCACTGTTCTAGTTCCAAAGAGAAAAACACTCATTTCTTCTCTTTTTTTTCCCTTTCTTTCGGTTGTGGGGCTTGAACTCAGGGCCTAGGTTTTGTCTCTGAGCTCTGTTGCTCCAGGCCAGGGCTCTACAACGTTGAGCCACAACACTACTTCTGGTTTTCTGGTGGTTAATTGGACTTTCCTGCCCCAGCTGGCTTTCAATCATGATCCTCAGATCTCAGCCTCCTGAGCAGCTAGGATTACAGATGTGAACTACTGGCACCCGTCAATTTTTTTTTTAAATAAAAATTAAAAATGTTATAGGAATAGTGATGCTTTATATATACATAGAATAAGGCAATCTGTAATAAAATTGAGTTAAAAATTCCTAAGATTCAATGGCTTGTACATTTTATTTTTTGGTACTGGTCCTTGGGCTTGAATTCAGGGCCTGGGTGCTATCCTTGAGCTTTATCTGCTCAAGGATCGTGCTCTACCACTTGAGCCACAGCTCCACTTCCAGCATGTTGGGTAGTTGACTGGCGAGAAGAGTCTCATGGACTTTCCTGCCTAAGCTGGCTTTGAACTGTGATCTTCAGATCTCAGACTCCTGAGTATCTAGGATTATTGCTGTGAGCCACTAGAGCCTAGCTCTGGTTTGAGTAAAGTTTCAATGTAAGCCTAGGAATTGTTGGATCACTTTTCACCTTTTCCTGAAAATCTAAGGAGCTCTGACTCCATGAAACTTCCCAAATAAAAGATTCAAAAACCCTATTACCTTTAATTGCTGCTGCAATTCACTATTCAATCTGGCCAAAACTGTGTTGGTTTCCTTATTGCGTCTAATTGATGCCTGGATAGCTTTTTTATCTTTCCCAACAGATCTGTGGAGATAAAGGAGACAAAAGTCATGATCTTCATTTCTTCAAAACAACCACCTTTCCCCCAAAGTTGCTTCCCCTCTCTCATTTTGGCAGCACAAAATTTGAATTCAGAGCCTCAAGCGTGTGTGGTCACTTGAGCCATGCCTCCAGCCTTAGAAAATCTCAGCACAATCTTCATATCTTTGCCCCTGAGGCAGCTGATGCTGCAGACAGATGCTAGCATGCCTAGTTTATTCTTTCAAATGGGGGTCTTGCTAAGTTTTCTTTTTGCTTAGGGGTGGCCCCAACCCTCCACTTTCCCAATCCGCCTCCTGAGAAGCTGAGGCTACTGGTATGTGCCACCATGCCTTGTCTTTTTTGATTTTGCTTCTTTCTTGTGATGCTAGGGGATCAAACTCAAGGTCTGCACATGCTGGCAAGAAGTCAACCACTGGGTTACAGCCCCAGCCCTTTCTGACTTATTTCTAAGCATGGAAGGGAGAGAATTACCTTTTTACTTCTTAGCACGGTTCAATCACGTTACCTGGGAATAGAAGGCTGTGATGCGAGAACAGCAGGCGAGACGCCCGTCTTTTGTGTATGCTCATCCACATCTGGCCTTAATTCATCTTCTGATTTTAATCTTCTCCGAACAGGTTTAGGTGGTGGAGCAAGAGGTGTTGTGCCTTTGCTCTAGAAGACAAGATACCATTAATAATGACCAGTTGTGAAGATACGCATGGTGGGTTAGAACTCTACAACACCATTTGCTTTCTTTAAGCTACTTGTTCTTAAAAAAAATTAAGTGTTGTTTACTTAAAATATTTTGTTAGCTGGGTGCTGGTGGCTCATGCCTATAATTCTAGCTACTCAGGAGGCTGAGAGCTGAGGATCACAGTTCAAAGCCAGCCCAGGCAGTAAACCCCCCCCCCCTTTTTTTTTGTCGGTTGTGGGACTTGAACTCTGGGCCTGAGCGCTGTCCCTCAGCTTTTCAGCTCAAGGCTAGAGCTCTACCACTTGAGCCACAGCACCACTTCTGGTTTTCTGGTTGTTTATTGGGGATAAGAGTCTCACAGACTTTCCTGCCCGGGCTGGCTTTGAACGGTGATCCTCAGATCTCAGCTTCCTGAGTAGCTAGGATTACAGGTGTGAGCCACGATGCCAGGCTTCTCACTGAGACTATCTCCAATAAACCACCAGAAAACTGTAAGTGGGGCTGTGGCTCAAGTGGTAGCGCGTGAGCCTTGAGCTGAAGAGCGCAGGGACAGCACCCAGGCTGTTCAAGCCCCGTGACCAACCAAAAAAATAAAAAAATGTGTTTATTTGTTGGCATGAGGAGACAATGTACAATAGGAAAGATGATTCTAGTTGCCATCACAATCATGAACATATGCCTAAGTTCCTTGAGGTCCAAATATGATTCTAGGCTACGAAAGTAAGGTTCAACATAAACATGAATCATGCTTCCTTTAGCAACAAAGGAAGTCTCCAGACACATGCAGTCATCATTATCTAAGGAATTTCTACGCCAGCAATCCCCCCTTACTATTCTAGTAAGTACAGGTATCCAGAAAGTACAACTTAAGCCCTTCCAGAAACACATGTTGCTATTAGGTATGTGTGGAAGATTATACAAAAAAAGTTACTAAACTTGTTCCATTAAGGGCATGTGTATTAATATTTGCAATATAAAACTCATAAATGAGGTAAGAATTGGCAGAAGGGAAGGAAAAATATCTGGCAAAGTAAACATAGCAAAACAGTATTGGGATAATCAAGGCAGTGGGATTACTGATGCACATTTGAAAATTAACTCAACTTTTCTATGTATTTAAATTTTTTCATCATAAACTGTTGGAGGAATTTTATTTTCTCTAAAACAGTTAAAATTAAGATCATAGCCAGGTGAAGCTCAAGCCAGTTAACCCTAACCATTAGGGAGGCTGAGATTTAGGGGATCATTGTTTGAGGCCAGCGCAGGCATGAAAGTATATGAGACTCCATCTCAGTCAATGGCTGGGTTCAGTAACAGAAGCCTGTCATCTCAGGGAAAATCATAGTCTAAGTCAGCCTAAGCATAAAGCAAACCCCTATCCTGAAAGTAATCAATACAGAAAGGGTCTGGAGGTGTATCTCAGATGCAGAGTACCTGCTTAGCAAGCTAAGGCCCTGAGTTCAATCTCCAGTACTGCCAAAACCAAAAATACAGTATCAACAACAACAACAAAACCCACACACAGATTAAGCAGTACTGCCAAAACCAAAAATACAGTATCAACAACAACAACAACAAAACCCAAACACAGAGTAAGCCGAGTATGGTGGTGTATGCCTCTAATTCTGGCACTTAGGTATACATTTCTAGCCTCCCTCCATCTCTTTTCCCTTCCTTCCCTTCCTCTCTTCCTCCCTTTCTCTCTTTCTTTCTTTCTTGTTGGTTGTGGGGTCTGAACTCTGTCCCTCAGCTCTTCAGCTCAAGGCTAGTGCTACATCACATAGCGCCACTTCTGGCCTCTTCTGTTTATGTGGTGCTGAGGAGTCGAACCCAGGGCCTCAGGCATGCAAGGCAAGCACTCATTCACTGAGCCACCTTCCTAGCCCCTTCTTCTTCTTCTTTTTTTTCCAGTACCGGGGCTTGATTCTGGGCTTGGGTACTGTCCCTGAGCAACTTTGTTCAAGGCTAGCACTCTAACACTTCCAGCGTTTCCTCTGATTAATCAGAGATAACAGCCTCACAGACTTTCCTGCCCAAGCTGGCTTCAAACGATGATCCTCAGAGCTCAGCCTCCTGAGTGGCTAGGATTACAGGCATGAGCCACTGTGCCTGGCCCTTGTTTGTTTTTCTGATACCAGGTCTCCCTATAGAGCCCAAGTTAGTCTTGAATTCACTGTGTAATCCAGACCGCCCTTTGAACTCTTGAGTCTTTTGTTCCAACCTTCCCAAGAGTGCTGGAATTACAGGCATGTGCTACCAATGTCTCACTCAGCTCTTTGTTTCTGAAAATCATCTCACTTAAGTTTGTACATACACAAGCTATTTATATTGTAAGACTTTTTGCATACCACATTGGCAGGGGTACTAGCAGCTGTCTTTTCTTCAATTTTACTATCTGTTTTGGCAACTCGAAGAGAACTTGCAGGATCAGAGGCTTTTTCAACCTACAGATGAAAGTATCACAACCATTAACTATATATAACATAATTATGAATACAGCATATACAAAGTAACAGATTAAAATATCAAGAAAATATTCTCATGAAATCTGAGGATAACAAGGAACATTAAAAATTCTAGGTAAATGACGTTCTCAACTACAGAATGAGAGAAGGAGCGAGGTACTGACTATGAGCAACAGAGAGCGAGGACGCAATCACATATGCCACTCAAGGTACAGGGAAGTACTGTGGCTGGGGAAGTGAAGTGCCATCCAGGGCGTGGGCACTAGGTCCTGGACACACCTGTACTTGCCCTCAGGCTCATCTCCCCTCCTGAAGGGTCAAGTAAAGTGCATTCCTCTGGCCTCTCCAACTCTGTATTAATGTTTGATGATGTAGATTCTTAGAGACATTCCTTGCTGCTAGTCTCCTGGAATGCTGACTACAATGATTAAATTCTGGCATTGTGAACATTTTACTTAACTAAGGTGACTTATGCCAACTGTATATTTGTAGTCATGATAGCCTCTTATCTTATGGAAATCTTTACCAACTCACTCGTTTAGAGCCTTAGCAATGAATCTCCAGAGCAATGTTTCAGTTGGGCCACATTATGTATATGTACATGTCTATCATACTCTATCTACCTGAAGCAGATTTAGGTTCTTAGTAAGCATAAAATTGCAGACAAGGGGCTGGGAAGTTGGCTCAGTGGTAGAGCGCTTGCCTTGCATGCATGAGGCCCTGGGTTCGATTCCTCAGCACCACATAAGCAAAAAGAAAGTGGCGCTGTGGCTCAAGTGGTAGAGCACTAGCCTTGAGCTGAAGAGCTGAGGGACAGCGCCCAGGCCCAGAGTTCAGGCCCCATGACCAGACCCCCCCCCCCAAAAAAAAAAAAAAAAAAAACAAAAAAACAAACTGCAGACAAGTGTTGAAGGCCAGTCAAAAAGTTAAGAAACACTGACTTAGGGAATAAAAACCTTTAAAAGAGGCAGAAGCAGACATTTCACTGATATCCTGTATAATTCTATCTGTCTTTCCAGGAGTCCTGTTTACAGCCAGGCTTTACAAGTGTGATATGGGAAGAGACTACCTCAAACTAGCTAAGCCCTTGAGAACTGACCGGTAAAGCCTCTGGATGTTTCTCAGCGTCATCATCATCTTCTTCGGTTACATTTGATGCAGCAAACACTTCAAATTGGCTAAAATCTGCAAAATTTGGTTGTTCTGGAATCTGCTGAGGTGAGGTACTAGTGTGAGTTATTAGGCCGTCAGCATCTACTGGGCGATGCACAGCGGGACCAGGTGCCTGTACAACAGTGTGCAACAAAACAACAAACCTCAAGTTGCATTCACGGTGTTACACAGTAGCCTTGTCTTTGAAAGCATATCATAAAATGACATTCCTTCTGTTTGGAATGTCCTCTCTCCATTAAGTATCAATTGGTCTTTTAAATATACAAGCCTTACTTCTTTCACGTTAACTTATTCTACTAATACATCCACTGCAGCCCGTCAATTTTGACCTGAAAGGGATGCAGACTAGAAGTTACCTAATGCTTATTTCACTGATATAGTAACTTAGTCAGAGGCAAAGTGGGTCACTGTGTGAGTCACGTGCTCAATCCAGGACACAAATGGATACCTCCCATCTCCTGCTCCATTGTTCTTTCCACTAAATCCTCTTTTATCAAGATGCTAATCATCTGCTTCATTTTTCAAGTTAAACCCAGGTAATTACCGAAAATTTCATCTTTCAAAATAATAATATTTAGCTTAAAAAATTTAGTGCTTTTAAGGACAATCACTAGGTAAGCCCTGACCTCTCAAGTAATGGCAGTAGCTGGCGTGTGTAGTGAGTGCCTTGGGGAGTTACCTGTGAGGGCTGAGGTCTGGGAGGCACTGCAGGAGGGTGGCTAGCGACTCCAGCCTGTTGCTGGCCTGTGTGAATATACAACTCTTTTTAGGTAACTGTACAATCACTTTGCTAACAGGAAAAACAGGCAAATGAGTGTGACTTCATGGAAGCAATACTTGGTAAATACTAGAAGGTAGATACTATCTTGTAAAATGGTCTACATGTAACTTAATGGCCGAATCTCACAAACCTGACTCAACTTCATTTCTTGTCACCTCTACAACTACATGAGCCTCTTGATAAGTCTTTCCTGTTTCCACAGTAGTATATATTCTTGTTTTCCCCCCTTCTATGTTTTTGCTTGCTTCTTAGCAATCAGATATGAGACATTCAAATTTTTCCTTTTATCTAATACTTTACCATCCCTAGTAATAGCAAAGCATCTCAAGTAGCACATCAGTCTTACTTAGCTCAAATGTCTGGTGGCCTGTTGATCCTTCATACTTTTCCTCACCATTCCAAACTGATTGCATCAGTCTTTTGCTCTAAGGTTTCTGTTTTAGTCAAGACTGAAACAATACTGTCAGCTGTACAAACACTGAAATCTTTGAGTCATGATTCTTCTTGGTCCTTCATTAGCCAATTTAAGACCTATCACCTGGCCCCACATTACCACATAGTCTTTAAAAAAATTTCCTGTGTCATCTCTCAGGTCATCTTTTTTATTTGTATTCAAACACACTTTTGATAGCCACTATGAAAAAACATATCCTCTCATTTTATATACTTAATACAAATAAATTCAAAAATAAGACAAAGAAAAATGCAAAGAAAATGATGAGATTTAGATAAACTTTAAAATTAAGTTATAAGCTGGGCATATGGTAAACATCTGTAATCTCTCAGACTGGAGGATCATGAGTGAGGCCAGCCTGGGCTACATAGTTAGGACTCTCTTTCCAAAAACACAAAATAAAGCCATGCACAGTGGCTCATGCTTGTATTCCTAACTACTCAAAAGACAGCCTGAGCAGGAAAGTCTGTGAGACTCTTATTTCCAAGTAAGCTCCCAAAATGCCAGAAGTGGAGCTGTGGCACAAGTAGTGGAACACTAGCTTTGAACATAAGCACCCAGGACCAACACCAAAAAACAAACAAGCAAAAAACACCTCATACCTGTGGTGACTGCAAAGGTCCGGTTCATATCTAAGGATGATGATCTAGAATGGGAAGGCTGAGGCCTTGGAGGGGGAGGTGGTGGTGCAGTGTTATCAGGTGATGTTCCTGAATGAGACCTGCATTGTAAAATTCATCTTGTCACAATTGGTCATGCCACAGATATTGGAACTTTTTGCACACCTCCCCTATCCCTGCCGCCCCCTGCCCCCTTCTCAGTCACTGGGCTTGAACTCAGGGCCTGGGTGCTGTCCCTGAGCTCTTTTGCTCAAGGCTAGCACTCTACCTCTGAGCCACAGAGCCACTTCTGTTTTTTGAGTAGTTAAATGGTGATAAGAGTCTCGCAGAGACATTTCTGCCTGGGGTTGGCTTTGAGCCACTAGTGTCTGGCTCCTTTTTGTATTTTAAGCATTCAAATTCTGCTAAGCAGTAAGGATCTTATTAGCATGATAGTTTTTAAAGCAGTATTTGTATAAGTATTAACTAACTAAATGTGGTGCTATTTATTTTATGTCTGAAACAAATGGTGTGCATGGCCAAAAATTTGTTTTTGTAAAGTTATGTACAAAATTTCCAAAGCTGTGAGGAGAAAATATTTGTAACTATTTCAAGATACAAACTTAGGGCAATGCACTCAATTAAGGTAGTAATACTTCCAAAAATATATTTTCAAAATGAGAAACTATTTCAAATAGGGTTACTTTTCAACTCATGAAAATTCAGAAATGGTGGCTGGGGCTGAGTGTGGCTAACCCGTTCACTGTTGGTCATGGGGGTCGGGCCGTCTCACTGCAGGTGACTACACTGAAGCTCTTTGCCTTAGAGTCACTTCTTGTAACTCTGAAAAGTATCTCTCTCGACTCTGGCAGTCTGACCTTCACATATAGGGATAAAAAGATTAAATCCAAACGTTTGAAAATGATGAGAAACACAGGAAGAAATACATGGAGAATCTGAAAGGAAGCACACAGCTTTTCCGATTCTGTAAATTCTTTGGAAATTTTATATTGTAGTCTCTACATCCTCAGCCCCAGGCACTGTGGCAAAAGGATACTTGCAACATGCCAAAGTGAGAGGAGAAAGAGGCCTCTGTCCTGCTCACAGGTTTTAATGGATGTATAAGCCCTGGAGACGAATCTCTTGTCATGCTTTGCCCAATCACACATTTTGTTTGTGCCTGTAAAGTTATGTGTAATGTAGGTTTTCAGAGGTAGGCTACCGGGGGGCTGGGCTTTTGAACATTTTAATACAGACAATTCCTTTGACTACATATTTAACACTTAGACTCTCAATGTTCTTACTGTTTAACTACAAAAGAGGACACTGTTAAACTTCTATTGAAAAGTTACTCTTTTTAGGAAGTGGAGGTATGGCTCAAGTGGTAGAGCATCGGCCTTGAGAGAAAAGCTAAAAATTTGCAAGAATACAAGGCCTTGGGTTCAAACCCCAGTATACTGGCACAAAAGGGGAAAAAAGTTACTCTTTTTAGATCTTCTATAAGGCACATGAGAAAAAAAGCAAGGGTCCCCTTTTCTATTCAAGTTGGAATGAACAAAATCACTTATCTTTTACATAAACCAATAGGTAAGTAATCTAAACACTTCCAGAAAACAAAATAATTTGTTCTTTCTTTTAAATAACTTGAAAATTAAAATGCATCAATATTTCACACTTTTTATTGGCACAAATACTGACCTTTGACGAGTTACATTGCTCCCGATCTGTTCTGGGTCAGAAGTAAAAGAGTCTGAACTACTGTAACCATCTGCTGACAAATGGGATATGTCCTATTTAATAATAATCATTCTTTATTTTTTGCTCTATCTACCCCCAACAAATAAGTGATATTGCTTTAAGTCAGAGATATCCAAAGAATGCTAACAGGCTAACAGTTACTAACTATAAAAAATTAAATATCAACCAAATAAATCATGCATATTCATACAGGAGAGAGAATATTTAATGACAGAAATATTAAAAAGAAATCACAAAATAATGTGTTATGATTGTACATTATAGAAAAATGTAATTATAAGCTAAGTATGCCTTGAGGAATGCTTGGGCCACAAATGTTTCAGGTTCTTTCAGATTTTAGAATATCTGAACTTAAAGTTCAGACAGGAGGAGGTAGGAGGATCACCAGCCTCAGGCAGTTCTGAAGGAGAACATTCCCCCTCTACACAGTGCACATCCTGGGGACAGGACCCAAGTCGAAGCGCAAAATGCGAAATTCATTTATGCTTCAAATCTACTTTAAATACACAGTCTGAAAGTTATTTCACACAATATTTTTAGTATGTCTGTATTCTCATTTGTCATGTGAAATCAACACATCACATTTTGTATTTTCAGATTAGGATTGTTCAACCTTGCATTATAAGTGCACAGGACAAGGATTTGACAAATCATTTGACAAATGATCACTTGTGAAACACTGGAAATATGAGTAATTATTTTCTTGATTTTGTTTATAAATGTGAAAAGTCATTTCAAGGAAAAAAAAAAACAATGTTAAAAACAAACAAAAAAAAAGAAGACGAGTGCTGGTAGCTCACGCCTGCAATCCTAGCTATTCAGGAGGCTGAAATCTGAGGATCATGGTTCAAAGCCAGCCTGGACACTAAAGTCTCCATGAGATTCTTTTTTTTTTTTGGGGGGGGGGGGGGGGAGGTCTGGTCATAGGGCCTGAACTCTGGGCTTGGGCACTGTCCCTCAGCTCTTCAGCTCAAGGCTAGCACTCTACCACTTGAGCCACAGCGCCACTTCCGGCTTTTTTCTTTTTGCTTATGTGGTGCTGAGGAATTGAACCCAGGGCCTCATGCATGCAAGGCAAGTACTCTACCACTGAGCCATCTTCCCAGCCCCCTCCATGATGAGATTCTTTTTTTTTTTTGGGGGGTCCTGTTATGGAGCCTAAACTCTGGGCCTGGGCGCTGTCCCTGTGCTCTTCAGCTCAAGAACTAGCGTTCTACCTCTTGAGCCACAGTGCCACTTCCGGCTTTTTTCTTTTCGCTTATGTGGTGCTGAGGAATCGAACCCAGGGCCTCATGCATGCAACGCAAGTGCTCTACCACTGAGCCACCTTCCCAGCCCCTCCATGAGATTCTTATTGCCAATTAACCACTCAAAAACTGGAAGAGGCACTGTGGCTCAAGTGATAGAATGCTAGCCTTGAGCACAAAGATGCTCAGAAACAGTAATCACACAGAGTTCAATCCCTACAACCAAAGGAAAAAAAGAAGAATCTGACAGAATAAAATTTCTTAAACAAAAATAGAACTTATGAAGTCAGAGGCCCCTGATCTTCCTTCAAAGTAACATCAATTTCAATTTCCTCAAAGTCTAAGGAAGCAGCAGAGTATCCCAAAAGCTAACTAGTAGGAGTTGTGACAGAATTAAAACAACAACAACAACTCTATCCTCTACATTTTGGAGGGATACTTGACATGCTTCTTACGAATTAACAACTGATGAGACTGGGTGTTTCATTTAGGTTCATTTCAAAATTCAGCTTTTCCCATTTTCTGTAAAATCACAAACTGGTCGATAAAAGAAAGATGCCAAAGTGAACATTTTTCCTTTTGGATGAACTAATAGAAATCTCAAATTGTAGATGACTGAGGTGGAACTCTATCCTTTACTACTGCTGCTCTCACAGCTTTTCTCATCTCTAGTTGTAGAGACCCAGAGCTCTGGAGTCGCCCTGACTCCTCTCTCATACCTTACACCACACAAATAAGCAAACCTTGTGGCCAGTACCTACATAATGTACAAAATACAGCCCCCTAAATGTGACCACTTCTCAGCCTTTCTATTGTTCCCATTATAACTGAGCCACCAACCTCTTTTCCTAGATTATTGTAACAATCTCCTAAACTGTCTCTCCCTGTTTCAGTACTTTTCTTCTGGCTTATCACTAAGACAGGTAGAGGAACCCTGTTAAAAAAGAAGGTCAGGGGCTAGGAATGTGGCATAATGGTGGAGTGCTTGCCTAGCAATTCCTGGGTTCAATTCCTCAGTACCACATGAACAGAAAAAGCCAGAAGTGGCGCTGTGGCTCAAGTGGTAGAGTGCTAGCCTTCAGCAAAAAAAAAAAAAAAAAGAAGCTCAAGGACAGTGCCCAGGCCCTATGTTCAAGTCCCAAGGTCAGATCCTTTCATTCCTCCACTTGAAATTTTGCTTTTCATCTCAGTCAGAACAAATCAGTCTTACTTACCTTCTTGTTACTATTCTGTTATGTAGTATTTCTGCTATAAAATATGCTAACTAATTCTATTCCGGAGATCTGCTTACTGTCCCAGTAGAAGCAAACTTCCTACCTCAATGCTTTATATTTGCTGTTCTTATATCTTAGTCTTCTTTACTTAAAATTCTCTCATCTAAATCCCTCAGTTCCTTCAAGTTTTAACTCTTGGAACTTATCTTTTTTTTTTTTTGGGTCCGGTTGTGGGGCCTGAACTCTGGGCCTGGGCGCTGTCCCTCAGCTCTTCAGCTCAAGGCTAGCGCTCTACCACTTGAGCCACAACGCCACTTCCGGCTTTTTTCTTTTTGCTTATGTGGTGCTAAGGAATTGAACCCAGGGCCTCCAGCATGCAAGGCAAGCGCTCTACCACTGAGCCACCTTCCCGGCCCTGGAACTTATCTTTTAATACAGCCTTCTTTATCTTCTTAAATGGCACTTCTCTTTCCATCCAGCCTTGCTTTATTTTTTTGATGATCTGGGGCTTGAACATATGGCCTGGTCACTGCCCTTGAGCCTCTTTGTGTGAAGGCTAGCAGTCTAACACATGAGCCACAGCACCACTTCTGGCTTTTCCTGAGTAGTTTATTTGAGCTGAGAGTCTCATGGACTTTCCTGTCTGGGCTGGCTTTGGATTGCAATCCTCAGATTTCAGCCTTCTGAGTAGCCAGGATTACAGGTGTGAGACACTAGGGCTGGGGGTCATCTGGCCTTATTTTTATCCATGGGATTTATTACCTGCTGATTCACAAATTACTTTTCTCTCCTCTTATCTTCCTTATTGAAATCAAACTCTATTTGGGCAAAGATTTTTTTTTTTTGCTTTGTTTACCACAGTGATCAAAACTTGGTATACAGCATTGACATTGGCTTAATGAATGAACATTCCCAATGTTTTCTGAGAAAATAGCCATAGGAAAGAGCCAAGAGACTAAACTGAGAAAGATGACAAGCAGATAGCCTGCCTTAAAGCAGGTGTTAATTATGGATGGCCATTTAATAAAAATTTGGTAGTGTTAATAAAAGACTTGACTATTATCCACTTTACTCAGTGAAGACAATACTAAATGGTTATAACACTTAAATTATTCAGAACCTAAATCCAGACTTCATAAAATCATATGGGATATGTGACACTATCTTTCACTTACCTACAGTATTTCCAGAAGCAAATTTCACTGATGAATTGACTTTACTTTCTTCTGAAAGATCAGATGGTTTCACAAGTAAGGGACTAGTTGGATTGGTATGATCTAGTAGAGAATTAACAAGTAAAAATATAAAATACAGGCATCTAAATCCACAAATTCATAAAAACTCAGAGCACAAGACTTCATTTAGATATTTCAAAGTGTCAGATAAATCTATGTGATATCAGGCAACATAATTTATTTTGTTAGTTGTAGGGCTTGAACTAGGGGCCTGGGCACTGTCCCTGAGCCTCTTTGTGCTCTATCATTTGAGCCACAGAGCCACTTCCGATATGTGAGTGGTTAATTGGAGACAGAGTCTCACAGGGACTTTTTTTCTGCCTAGGCTAGCCTTGAACTGTGATCCTAAGATCTCAGCCTCCTGAGTAGCTAGGATTATAGGCATGAACCAATGGCAGCTGGTTGCATAATATTTTAAATAAAACAAATTAAGCCTATTTGTGTACAATCTCTTTAACTGCCATAAGGAAAATACCTTATAATAAAAAAATTAGTTTGCATCTTCTCATCCCTTTAATCACCTACACACAGACCATAGAAGTAATTTGTGCTGCTTTATATGGAAAAGAAGACATATTTACCTTGGAGAAACTTTTAACTACAACACTTCGTCTAAAATGAGAGGAAATTCCAAAAGTTCAAATAAAGCATACAATTTCCAAAAATTTATTCAGAGGCCAAAATTTGTTTTAATATATATCTCTCCAAAGACTGATAGACATTAGATATAAAATTACAATAGTGCTGTAAGTCTCGAGTAGAAACATATTTTCAAATGATCTCGTTAAAATTTTATCATTTAAAATCACTAGTAATTTTAAAACTGCAATATAAGCAAATGTGTGCAAACTCATACACTATACTTAGTATTGAATTTAAAAAAAGCAATCACCACTAATTTAAAAAAATAGGAAAAAAAAGTAACTATGAAGAAAGAAATGTGAACCTTCACAGAATAATTAGCCATTTTAGAGATGAAACTGAAATACATTCTAATGACAACCTCCTTACCACTGCCAGTTCTTTTAAGTTCCATTTCCTGCATGTGGATTTTGCTTGGAGTCATTCGAATGGGAACTGGATGAACAATAGCAGTATCCTAGAGACAAATGAACAAACTGTATTAAAAATGCCAAGCTAACACCATGAAATGATCAAAACTAACAAAACTGAAAGATGGTGAATAGACACCAATAGCATTACAGTAAAAATGAGAAAAAAAATTAAAATTAAAAGCTCTAGAATTTTATTGAAATTAAGTTTACTGCATAAGCAGAATAATCTGATTTTATGAAGTATATATTAAATTGAGTGATTAAAAATTTGCACAGAAAGTGCCCTGATAAAACATAGTTGAAGAAAATATTCAAAAGCAAAGCAGGGCATAATTTGATGAAATTATAAAAATGTTAATTTTAAAATAAACAGAATTGCTTCATGAAAACTCAAAGACTAACAGAATGAACACTTTTTTTTTTTTTACTAAACTGTTAAAGAAAATTTGATGCTTTTTTTTCCACGTACTAAGCAAAGATAATTAGATGATTGCTTTCCTTCAATAGTAGGCTCAATACATACTCTCTATTGATTAGTTCAAACTGCTTAGATTTTAAAATTTAAATTTAGTATAAAATGTTCACAAAGCATTATTTAAAAAAAAACTCCAAGACTCCTACTCTAATATGCTAATACTTACACCAATTCTATGACTATAATATATCAGATATTTCTAGACTTTCTGTGAGGTAATTTTAGTTATAGGAGTAACGCAGCTAGTAGTACTGACTATCAAAAAGGATTTGGAAAGAGAAAAGACAAGGAAGAGAAGATGAAACAAACAGTAGCATCTCAGAAGGGGAAGGCAAACAGAGCAGGCTCCGGGAGCCAGGATGCCTACCTTTGGGCCCAGACTACTGGGGGAGGAGTAAATCTGAACTCTGGGAAACATAAATATTTGGCTCCACAGTAACAGAGTGGCTGAGAACATGAGGAATCATTCCATACTTTTTATGTTCTGTAGTTAAAAACTGAACTCGAGATCCTTAAATGTTAAGTATCTGTTGATCAGCTGAGTTTACAATGTAGTGTGGAAGATACTGACTTTTATTTTACACTGAACATTGTTTTGGTAATAATACTGAGTTAACACTCAGCCTTCTGAGAGGGAGAATTACATTTCTACATATGGCTTCTTATTTAACAGACCTTCTTGGCTTACTTGCATTATCCCTACATTCAAACAATTTATTACAAATTCTTTATAGTTACTATCTTGATAAAATCATTCATAGTAATTTTCTGCCGTAACCAGTGAGAATCTGAACAAAGTTCATTCTTTGTGTTATGTGTTTGCCTATACTAGGGCTTAAACTGAGGAGTCCTTAGCTCTTTCCACTCAAGGTGGGTACTCTACCACTTGAGCCACAGATCCACTTCCAGCTATTTGGTGATTAATTGGAGATAAAATCTTATGAACTTTTCTGCCTGGGCTGGATTTAAACCACAATTCTCAGATCTCAGTCTCCTGGGTATTAGAATTGTGAGCCATGGGTGCCTGGAAGTTTATTCATTTAATCAGTAAACAACATTTCTCCTATAACACTAAAATTATAGTTACAAAGATCAGTAAATACAGAAAAAAAGTTTAGAGTTCTCATAAAATAATGAGTGATTCTCAAGAAAATATTTGTAAAAATACATTTAAGACACAATTATATTTATGGTTATAAAAACATGGTTTTATATATGATATTCTAGCTTCCTAATTTACAATGTTTATATATAGACAATCTTTGCTAATCTGGTAGCAATTAGTGATTTCTCATTCAGTTTTATTCTTTGCTGATGACTGACTGTATCAAATTCTGAAGTCTAAATTCAAGCTTAAAATACTAATTAACCATTCTTTATTTTCCTAGAGCTTCTGCAACCGTAGAAATAAAAGGACTGACCATAAAAGTTTAAACACTAGAATTGACATTCATACATCTGTGATTTTTTTTCCCTAAGAAGTGAGAAGAACATCATCATTGTTAAGCTAAATATTTATATCTGTATTTTCTTTCAGTCCTGAGTCAATTTATTTTGCCTCTAAGTCTTACTTTTTTTTTTTTTTTTGTGCTGGTACTGGGGTTTGAACTTTGGCCTTTCCATTCTCTTGACTTTTTTTTTGTTTTTGTTTTTTTTTGGTCGGTCATAGGGCTTGAACTCTGGGCCTCAGCTCTTCAGCTCAAGGTGAGCGCTCTACCACTTGAGCCACAGCACCACTTCCTTGACTTTTTTTTTATATGGCTAGTGTTCTACCACTTGAGGCATACCTCCATCTCAGCTTTTTGCTGGTTACTTGGAGGGAAGACTCTCTTGGATTTATCTGCCTGTGCTGTCTTCAAACTTCAACCCTCAAATCTTAGGTTCCTCAGTAGCTAGGATTATAGGTATGAGTCACTGACAACAAGGGTAGATTTTTACACATAGTGCTCTTGTCTTGTTTAGATAGTCATGTTACTATGAATAATTATTTACATTGTTTTGTAAGGGTTAGAAAATAACTTCATTTATTGTTAACTTAAACCTTCCTTCCCATAAAAAGTAAAATTAACTGAACTGCATAATAACTATGAGAAATAAATAGAAAAGTGAAAGTTTAAGGAAATTTATACATAAGCTTTTAGTTTATAGAACTTATCACTTCCCAAGAGATCTTAGTCTTTTTTTTTTTGGCCAGCTGTGGGGCTTAAACTCCGGGCCTGGACGCTGTCCCTCAGCTCTTCAGCTAAAGGCAAGCACTCTACCACTTGAGTCACAGCGCCACGTCTGGATTTTTTCTTTTTGCTTATGTGGTGCTGAGGAATCAAACCCAGGGCCTCATGCATGCAAGGCAAGCACTCTACCACTGAGCCACATTCCCAGCCCCCTTTGTAGCATTTTCAAAGCAATATAGTAAGTCACAAGAAGACAAGACAGGCTCCTGTGTAGGAGAGGAGGCTAACCAGTAGCTGTGCTCTTTTGCTGAATTTCATCTTCTCTAACAAAACTCAACATACTAAAGGCTTATTATCACTGGGAATATTTTTTAAAAATGACACTGCCTAAAAATACACAGTACATATTACAAAATTACATGAGCAAACATACAAAAATATTTACATGTCACTACACTGAAATAAGCAATATATTACAAAAACATACACATAATTAACAAATGATAACACAGTTACTAACCAAATCAACTGTCACAAAATGCTTCTTTAGTCACATCTATCAGATTTCAAAACATAGTTTTCTGTCACCAAAATAATTAGAAAATATGAGGAATGGCTAAAAAATGTTCTTTCTACAATAAAGCACACAAAAACTGAAAAGCCTGCTAACAGGTCCCTTTAAGCACTACACGGAATCATGCATATCAGCAAAAACCACAATGAATGGAAATTGGGTTAATAAAATTAATTTCAAACAAGCAAGCTAAGTGATTGACTTACAGGATCAGCTGGTGCAATGTTAGAATCAAATTGGGTCAGAGTTTGTGAGCTTGAAGAGCGTTCACTAAATGTCTCCCACTGCTGAACAGACAGAGGAGAGACAAGTCAGCATGATGAGAAAGATGGAGTAGAAGATCACTGGAGAAGATCTAGCAAAGTCGTTCAGAGGTTGCATTGCAAGTTGTGTTGCACAGGTTTAACAAAATTCTGTAATTTTAATTTTCACAACCATTTTTATACTTATCTAGGGTCTCAACTTGTAAAGTAAGCTGAACAGCCTCACAGACAAATGCATGGGAGCAATTTAATGCAATCTCTATGGAAGAGATTCAAGGCTTTACAGAACTAAGGCTCAAAAAAAAAAAAAAAAAACCCATATAGCAACACAGTGTTAAGTTAAATAAATGGTCAAGTGCCACCAAGTAAAACAATAAAATCTGTCTTAAATGGAAGAATAACTCCAAATTGTTCTTTAAAAACACAAAATTTAAAGCATTTGTGATGCTAATGAATTGAAGCTTTGATCAAAACAAAGCAAGTCATTGTACTTGCCAGTGCGACCCCTGAAAGATGATTCTATTATGTACGTGCACACTTTATACATATGCATAGATATTTAACAAAATATAATTGAAATAAGATGCAATAAATTATGGAGTATATGTTTGAGCTTATGTCAATCTGCAGCAAGTCAAATCCTCCCATCAGCACTACAAAAGGCCATGCCAGACCACAAGACAGAATTGCCAATCAGGTACCCACCTCCCCATGCTAGAAAAAATCAGAATGCGGCCACATGAGAGCAAATCAAGCATCTGGGTATGTGTTATATGCAGAAGATGCATATGAAGTGCTATTTTTCTAAATGAGGCACACAAATATCATACCTCTTAAAATAGGTAGCATCAATTTCATTTGTTTTAGCAATTTTAGTAACAAGATAATATAGAATTTTTATATCAAACTTGTATTAAAACTGTTCTTTAAATTGAGTCTTAAAAATAAGTTGTTCCCTGAAGAGGAAAAATATCTACACATATACATATATACATACACATGTTTACACACAGACACAATTACTCCATTAATCAAAATCCTTTTTACAATTCATTTTAAGAAGGTATACATTTTATGCTTCAAAGTTCAACTTACTAATTAAAATAGTGATATATCCAATTTGAGAAGATGTAGAAATTAAGATATTAGTATATGATTATACTGTTGAAAACTAACTACAAAAAATGGCCACTACAATCACTAAACAACTTTTCCTACAGTTTAGGTTAATGTGGTAATTAAGATATATGGAGACATACTCATGCATTTAGTGTTCTGTGAATAAAGGGCCCCAAAAATTCATTACTTTGGGATATCACTTCATAGAAGTGAATTCACCAATATTTAGTGATATAGTTCATTCTTCAATAGTTATTATTCCAAGAACTCAGAAGGAATTTTTGAAATTCTAATTACTGGACGGGAAGTATGGCTCAAGTGGTGGAGTACTTGCCAAACAAGTGCAAAGTTCTCTAACTAAAGAAAAAAAGTGTACAGTAGGAAATTGCCTAAAATAAGGCATTCACCTATGTATTTTGCGTGCATGAAGTTTAACTCAGTTTTACAAAACTGTATGTAAGCTATTTGGAGGGCAGATAGCCTCATCTTCATGACTCTGTAATGGTTAGGAGTAACAGGCTCTGGAATGAGACTACTGGAACCCAAGTTGGATGATATAAACACTTGGGTCAGTAATGTAACCTGTACTTTGGCTTTACTATCTAATATGAATTTCTCTCTACCAAATTTTCTAAGTGTGTTACAATAACTTTGCCTCATCCATTTAGGTGCTAGAGAAATTACACACTGAAATAATATCAATGCTTGTGGAAGACAAAAACATAATCTAAATTTTATTTCCTAAGTACATATTTTAATAAATTGCATCAAAATAGCTTAAAATCAATGTCTCATTAGAATTTTTAATATACACAAAAATTGTGGTATTTATAATTACATTACCAAATATTATTGAATAAAACCTTGTGGGAATATGTATTAGAGAGAATGTAACTACCGGAGAATTGAGGCATCTATACCTAGTCTTCAATGAAAACACACTCCTTCATTTAGAATGAACATGGGCTTTAGAAAGTGAGATGCTTTGAGTGCTTTTACTTATAAACTGATAATAATAGACTAGCAAACACTCTTATTCTGGTACTGCTTTAAAAAAAAAAAAAAAAACAAGCTAGGCATTGGTGGCTCATACCTGTAATCCTAGCTACTCAGGAGGCTATGGGATCACGGTTCGAAGCCAGCCTGGGCAGAAAAGTCCATAAACTACTCAGAGTAAAAAAAAAAAATTCTGGAAGTGGCACTGTGGTTCAAGTGGTAGAGTGCTAGCCTTGAGCACTAAGAGGCTCAGGGACAGCACCCAGGCCATGAGAACCAAGAACCAGCAAAACAATAAAAAATAATAAATAAACAAACAAATAAATAAAAGTTTCAAGAACACTGACCATACTCTCTATAAGCCACTGTGCTAGCAAATTCTTCCAAAAAAAAACATGTTTACTAAACCATTAGTACATATGGTTGGATAGATGGTACAATGTTCTAGTGTTTCAGTTGCCAGTATCATTACTACAGTTAAGTCTTTATAAAGTAGGTGCAAGTAGTGCAAGACTTCCAGTTCTCCTTTTTCAACTATTTGAAATGAACCAGCCTCTTAAATTCAGTACTTTTCTGGCTTTAAAAAACATGTGAAACACAGAAGCTTACTTTTCCCTGAAAGTCAACAAACATTTTTGTTGCATTGCCTTAAAGTGAGGCACAAACTCCTAAGGACAAAAAAATGTAACAGGGCTGGGAAGGTAGCTCAGTGGTAGAGTGCTTGCCTTGCATGCATGAGGCCCTGGGTTCGATTCCCCAGCACCACATAAGCAAAAAGAAAAAAGCTGGAAGTGGCGCTGTGGCTCAAGTGGTAGAGCGCTAGCCTTGAGCTGAAGAGCTGAGGGACAGCGCCGAGGCCCAGAGTTCATGCTCCACGACCGGACCTCCCCCCCCCCCCAAAAAACAACAACAACAACAACAACAACAAAAAAAATGTAACAAAGAAAACTGCTCAAGGTTGGAATGTAGCTCAGTGGCAAAGCACTTACCCAGCAAGTACAATGTCCTGAGTTCCACCCCAGTACAAAAAAGAAAAAAAAAGTTAAAAAAAAAAACCAAACATAAAACTGTTCAAAGCCTAAAGCAGTGCAGGTAATATGAACACTAAGTATGTATACTAAAATTCCAAAGTAACTAGGGAGCAATGCATTTGTTCCAATTGTTTTGCGTAGTGTCTAGTTACATTTATATGGTAAATCTACTCCATTTTGTATTAAGTAAAACTAAATATAGTTTCAGTTATAGAAATGTTATTGCTATGTGGAAAGCCAGACTAGTGACTACTCTCTAATTACTTCCAATGTTAAGATTCCCAATGTATTTTCTTTCTTTTTTTTTTTTTTTGGTCAGTCATGGGGCTTGAACTCTGGGCCTGGGCACTGTCCCTCAGCTCTTCAGCTCAAGGTTAGCACTCCACCATTTGAGCCAGAGTGCCACTTCCAGCTTTTTCTGCTTATGTGGTGCTGAGGAATTGAACCCAGGGCCTCATGCATGCAAGGCAAGCACTCTACCACTGAGCCACCTTCCCAGCCCCGCAATGTATTTTCAAATAACTTGCTTGAAGGACTTAGACTGCGGTGTGACTCAGTGGACACCACGTTGAATAGAAATCAAAGGACTTGTATTAATACAAGCCTAAGCTCTTGAACCTCTCTCGACATGAGATCTCAACCAAAACATTTACTTTCTGATGTTTTAATTTTGTTCATCTGCCCCATCTAAGTAACTCCCAAAGGTGAAATTTTAGTGGGGATGAAGTATGGAAACATTTAATAGCTTACGTATTTTGCAAGCCTCAATAAATCACATGAGGTATCTTTCACAGTATTATTAGTGATGGTTCTCTAAATTGTACATTTGAGCTGAAAGAGTTCTATGTAGAAATTATCCTTTTAGGAACTTTTTACCTTAAAAAGTTAATTCTTTTTTTTTTTTTGGTTGGTCATGGGGCCTGAACTCTGGGCCTGGGCGCTGTCCCTCAGCTCTTCAGCTCAAGGCTAGCACTCTATCACTTGAGCCATAGCACCACTTCCAGCTTTTTCTGCTTATGTGGTGCTGAGGAAACGAACTCAGGGCCTCATGCATGCAAGGCAAGCACTTTACCACTGAGCCACCTCCCCAGCCCCAAAAAGTTAAGTTTTAAGCAAAGAAAAGGAAAGATTTGCTAACCTCACTGCTCTGATTCAGTTCAGGCCAAGTCTGATTTAGTGACGGCATTGATGGTGACTTGCTTGGAGGTGCTTCAGCAGGAGATCCGGAATAACCTACCTCACTTGGCTGGTCCCCAACATCTACAATTTAAAAAGAGAAAGTTTCTATTAACAAAATATTTTAGTTTGGAATATGTACTGATAAAAACTAACAGATGGTTTTCATATATACTAATTTATAATCTAAATTTCTTTTCCTTGTGTTCCTAAAAGCTATTAACAGGCAATACTATGTACTGATACTACTTATGGTCCACCTGAATGAAATGATAACTTCCTAACTTTTCACCAAAAGAAAGAACTAGTTAGTAAGAAATGTTACACAGATAACAGTGTAAGAGTACGTACTATGAATCATTTTCTGCTATTAGTTTTCTGAAGTATATTCCATGGAATACTCATTTGTAAGGTGACTTTGAAAAGTTGGGTTTTCTGTTCAAATAAGCGTGGGGATACTATAATTTCCTGCTGGGACCATTCTCTTACACATCTGTATGTCAAACTTGTGATGTCCCAGAGTAAATAAACTTCATTTAAGTCGGTTTTTCTCTCCATGTTCCGTTGGGACATAGTTTGAGAATTACTGATGGCTACTAATTCATTCATGTTTTCCCTACAAATCTTCCAAGCTACCAGAATTCAGTCTTAGAAATAAGTCTTGGAAAAAACAAAGTCAACAAAGTCACGTGAAACAAATTTTTGTCTGAGGTGGTGGGGATTAAAGGGCTTCAGATCTACTACAAGCACATGCTAGACCAATGAGTCACACTCTAGCTTTGAAACAACCTTTTATCATGATCATTATCGCTGGCATTTGTAAACTTAAATGAGCTACAAATTCATGCTACTATTACAAAAAGGTGTTTAAAATATTGTATGTCTTAAGATAGTTTTAAAATTGTATTTAAAAACAAAGAATTTCAATAGTAAATAAATTCTTATTCTTTTTCTAATTTTTACTTTTCTCTTTTAGCCATAAGCAAGTTGGATAAAACGTCATCTGACTTTCTCCATCAGAAACAAAGACATGACATTAAATGTTAGCCCTATACTTGGGATCTCTCTCTCTCTCTCTCCTTTCTCTCTCTTTCTTGTGCCAGTCCTGAGGCTTGAACTCTAGGCTAAAGCACTGTCTCTGAGCTTTTGTGCTCAATGCTTGAGCTACAGCTCCATTTCCAGCTTTTGGGTGATTAACTGAAGAGTCTCACAGACTTTCCTGACCAGGCTGGCTTTGAATCACCATCCTCAGATCTTCCTCGTAGCTAGGATTACAACTGTGAGCCAACAGGGTGTACTTAAGAATTCTAAACAGATAATTCACTTAATATTGCCTATCAATGCATACCTCAACCTTTCAGCACATTAATAAATACATCTCTCAAGATGTAGTGCCTATCATAGGATCAAATACATAGGATCAAATACATACTAGCATTCAAATATTCATAACAAGTTGTTAGTTGTGGTTTTTTTTTGGGGGGGGGGGGTTGTGGGGCTTGAACTATGGGCCTAGGTGCTCTCTCTGAGCTCTTCAACTCATAGCAAGCACTCGACCAACTGAGCCACATTTCCTGTTTTCTGGTGGTTAACTGGCGCTAAGAGTCTCACTAACTTTCCTTGGCTGTGCTGGCTTTGAACCATGATGATCTTCAGATCTCAGCCTTCTGAGTAGCTAGGATTACAGGTATGAGACGCCACTGCTGGGCTGTGTTCATTCTTTTTTACTGATAGCTGAAAATTTTTTCAAGATTTTCCTGCTGCCTATTCTGTTACATGACTCTTGCAATATTTCCATTACTTATCCTGATGTTACATCTTTAAAATGATACCACACTGAAAGTTCTAGTTTATTGTACAGCATCACATTTGGACTTGTTATTGCTAAGATCAGGAGCTCTTTCTCTTTTTTAATTCAACATCTTTGTAATAACAGTGTTAGGGTAGTGCAAAACCATGAACTGCAGAAGACTTCAGGTATTATTGTATGAAGATTTCACACGAGTTGTTTTAATAAATAGTAGCAGGAAATTCCTTACTGGGTAGTTTGAGGTTTCTGTGGGAATAAACATCTTGGACCACGACTAGAAGGGAAAGAAATTATAGACAGTACAGCTTTCCAAACATGAAAGGCTGCCAGAAGGAGAAGGCACGGAAAGGTGTTTTGTAAGTGATTCCCCAAAGCAGCTGAGTATTAAAGACAACTAAATGGATTTACATTAGTATTATCCACAGGAAAAATAATTTTTAAAAAACCCTAATTCAAAGTAGGGCTCCATTTTTTCACTATTGAACATCATCTTAGGACAATCTAGAGCTTTGGTTTGGCTTTCAAGACTCAATACTTATGATAACTTTTCTTTTTATGGTCAGTCATGGGGCCTGAACTTTGGGCCTGGGCACTGTCCCTCAGCTCTTCAGCTCAAGGATAGCGCTCTACCACTTGAACCACAGTACCACTTCAGGCTTTTTCTAATTATGTGGTGCTGAGGAATTGAACCCAGGGCCTCATGTATGCAAGGCAAGCACTCTACCACTGAGCCACCTTCTCAGCCCCACTTACGATAACTTTTTACAAGTTTAGGGACAGAGTGCACCTCACCCTTACTTAAAGGCAGTTATAATTTGGAATGGATTTATAACTCTGGTACAGAGTTATAGCATAGCCTCTTAAAAGTGAAAACTCAAATGCCATTTATCCAAATAATTAATTATAATTAATCCATTAATAATTTTCCTACCATAGCAGTTTCAAACTATGGACCTTGAACTCCTTCTTGGGAGTCTTCAAGACCAGGAAGATCTGATTACATTACTGATTGCTCCTTGCACTGACATTGGCAATGAGGAGAAAAGCAATAGTGAGGAGAGTAGCACCAGCTCATCAGAAAGAATCAAGGCAGTGACCAGAAAACATACTAACAGTCAATGTACTCTCTATCCTCATTTTTTCACTCCACTCTTAATTTTTTCACTTTATTATACTATAAACCAAGAATAAATATACATACTGATCTCACTGAAAAATGTTCGTAATGAAGCAGGAAGTTTTTTTAAATTTCAGCCTCAAACATATTTTGTTTTTTTGAAGTCATCATATCATTTTATTTATTTATTTTCTGTCAGTCGTGGGGCTTGAACTCTGGGCTTGGGCAATATCCCTCAGCTCTTCAGCTGAAGGTGAGTGCTCTACCGCTTGAGCCACAGCGCCACTTCCGGTTTTCTAGTGGTTTATTGAAGATATGAGTCTCATGGACTTTCCTGCTAGGGCTGGCTTTGAACCATGATCCTCAGATCTCAGCCTTCTGAGTAGCTAGGAATACAGGCGTGAGCCACCAGTGCCCAGCTTTCAAATCATTTTATTTTACATGGCTTTTTTTTTTTTTTTGAACTCTGGGCCTGGGCACTATCCCTCAGCTTTTCAGCTCAAGGATAGTGCTCTACCACTTGAGCCACAGTGCCACTTCCAGGTTTTTCTGCTTATGTGGTGCTGAGGAATCGAACCCAGGGCCTTATGCATGCAAGGTAAGCACTCCACCACTGAGCCACCTTCACAGCCCCATGGCTTTAAAAACAAAACAAAACAAAACAACATGTAGACTAAGAGCAATTTTAGATTTACAGAAAAATGAGGGAAAAGTCCAGAAAGTTCTCTAGATATATGTTCTTTTTATTTTTGTTACTGTCCAAACAATTTCCTATTAATAGCTTGCATTCGTGTGGTATTTATTATAATTGATAGGCCAATATTGGTTATTAACCAAAGTCCAAATTTTAGGGTTTATTCTACATTTTGTAGATGGTGTGTGTCTATGTGTTTGTGTTCGCTTGCATTTGCATGTGCGCACATGTTATTCCTAGGTCTTGAACTCAGGCTCTAGGTACTGTCCCTGGGCTTTTAAGCTCAAGGTTAGTGCTCTACTACTTGAGCCATAGCTCCACTTCTGTCTTGTAAACACATCTTTTTAATATTCTACCTAACAAAAAGGGAAATATATATCAATCCTTGGCATATCCAAGTGCAACAGTGGTCTCAAAAAAAGTATGTGATTCAGTTGTGAATGAATGGACTGCTTTTTTATGGAACAACATTTTTTCTTCAAAGAACAGTTAAATATTCAGAATTAGTAGAACACCAAGCCTGTCAGACTGTCAGCCTGTCACTTTAAGCAATTGCTTTTAATCTTTGTAACTAATGACAAAGTTTGAGCTTTTAAAGAAAAGTTACATTTGGAAAAAAAGTGTGTATACATGCCCATAAGTTCAAAAGCTTCAAGTATTTGGAGACTTTTCTAATAGGTTGTGACACTGACAAGTATGTTCTGTTAATATTTTATAAGGATATACTCCAACATCTAAAAAAATTGATATTACTCAATGAATTGGTATTCTACAAACATTCACTGTATTATGATACAAAATCATGTATGGATAAAGGATTCGTTTAAAGTACAAGACAGATCAACAATTTTAATGTAACAGTACAATAAGTTCATTAATTATGGTTACAACTGTCACACTGCAACTAAGCTTTAAGAAATTACCTACACAGATTACATTTTTTTTTTTTTGGGTACGGTAGTGGGGCCTGAACTCTGGGCCTATGCACTGTCCTTCAGCTCTTCAGCTCAAGGCTAGCGCTCTACCACTTGAGCCACAGTGCCACTTCGGCTTTTTTTTTTTTTTTTGCTTATGTGGTGCTGAGGAATCGAACCCAGGGCCTCATGCATGCAAGGCAAGTGCTCTACCACTGAGCCACCTTCCCAGCCCTACACAGAATACATTTTTAAGGGTTACTACAAATTAATCTTTTCTTTTACTGTATCAGGCTAGATTTTCTTCATGTACTTTATTAATAGACAACCTTCATTTGCTTTATTTTAAAAAGGACAAAGTATTTCAGGCTTTGTAAACTATATTGTTTCTAACTATTCAACTATGCCATTATAGAACAAAGACAGCCAGATAATTCAGAGCATGGCTAGTTTTAGTTACATTTTCTTGCTCTTGGCTGAGAAATTCAAACCACTTCTCTAGTCCTTAAGTTTTATTTATGGGCACTAAAATTTGAATTTCATAATGTTCCATGTCTAATGAAATATCCTTCTTTTTATTTTCTTTCCTTCCCCTCTCTTCCTTTCCTCTTTTTTTCTGCTAATATCCAGAGGCCTTGTACTTACTTGGCTTGATTGCTTAATTGGCTCTCTTGAGCCATGCCTCCAGCTTGATTTTGCTGATTAGTAGCACATGGGTCTTTAGGACTTTTCTGTCCAGGCTAGATTTGAACTATAATTCTCCAAATTTCAGCCTCTTGAATAGCTAGGATTACAGGATGAGCCACCAGTGCCTGGCCAGTTGTTTTAACCAGAAAGTTAAGTGTCTTTCCTTCTTTCCCTCCCTTTCTTCTCTTGTCAGTACAGGGATTTGAATTCAGGGCCTCACACTTTCTAAGCTTGCTTGCACCTTCAGCCCTCTTTTATTATTTTTAGGGATTAAACATTTAAACATTAAACATTTTACAGTTTATGGAATATTAAAAAACAGGCAACAAACTGGAAACGGTTTTAGTTTTCAAACTTCTTGTTCACCTCAAATATAATCTATCCAACAGACTGCATATAGAAACAAATATGGCAGTCTAGCAGACTTCCATTAATCCAGATAGTACAGAGATCTGCATAGATGTAAAACAATGCCAGTCTTTTCATAGCTGTTTTACTTTAGAGAATAGTTATTTTCTTAAAATATTTATGCTAATGATAATGTAGAGGGTTTATTGTTGCTCTTTTAAAATAAGGTAATAAGTATTTTAAAACATAAGGGTAGGGCTGGGAAGGTGGCTCAGTGGTAGAGTGCTTGTCTTGCATGCATGAGGCCCTGGGTTCGATTCCTCAGCACCACATAAGCAAAAAGAAAAAAAGCCGGAAGTGGTGCTGTGGCTCAAGTGGTAAAGCGCTAGCCTTGAGCTGAATTGCTGAGGGATAGAGCCCAGGCCAAGAGTTCAGGCCCCATGACCAGACCCAAAAACAAAAAACAAAGATACACATTACCTTTGCCTATAGTTTGGAAGGTCCAACACTGAGGGCTATTTATGGTAAATACTAGACAAAATAAAACACTTGGCTATTTATCCCTTAATTGTGAACTTCTAAAAACTCAGCTATGTATAATGATTTTTAGAGATAAGTGAGAGACCCACAGTATCACAGGACAATTTCTATTTTTCAAAGAACTTTATCATATGAATCTCGGGTTTATGATAAGTGCAAGAAAAAGTTTATGCTTACCCCCCACATTCACAAACTAATAGAATTCCAAAGTTCATCATGCATAAGTAGAAAAAACAGATTTCGTGTAATCAAAACAGTTTTTTTCTGTGTACCAGTCCTGGGGTTTGAATATAGGGCCTGGGGTACTCACTGTCCCTCAGTGTTTTGCTCAAGGGTAATGCTCTACCACTTGAGCCACAGTTCTACTTTCGTCTTTTTAAATGGTTAATAGAAGTAAATGTTATGGACTTTTCTACCTGGATTGGCTTTGAATAGTGATCCTCGGATCTCAGCCTCCTTGAGTGGCTAAGATTACAGGGCATGAACCCAATCAGAAAAACAAACATGGTTATGTCAAAAAACAAACTTTACAACTTTGGGGGGGGGGGGTGGGAAGGATGGGAAGGGGAAACAAAGGAGGAGGCAACAATGCTTGATAAGAAATGTACTCATTATCTTGCCCATGTAATTGTAACCCCTCTGTATGGTATTTTCACAATAAAAAAAAAAAAAAAGAAAACCACACATGGCTGGGAATGTGGCTTAGTGGCAGATTGCTTGCCTAGCATGCAAGAAGCCCAGGGTTTAATTCTTCAGTACCACAAAAAAAGAAAAAGCCAGAAGTGATGCTATGCCTCAAGTGGAAGAGCACTAGCTTTGAGCAAAAGAAGCTCATGGATAGTGCCCAGGCCCTAAGTTCAAGTCCTAAGACAAGAAAGAAAGAAAAAGAAAGAAAGGAAGGAAGGAAGAAAGGGATACAGGTGGACCCATTGCAATAATGAGATGTACAAGTCCTTATGTCCAAAACAAACTTTACAACTTTCATGTGGGGGTGGGGGGCTCCGTGGGGAGGATTGGGTGGGGGGTAGGGGGGAGGATGGGAAGGGATGGGAAGGGGAAACAAAGGAGGAGGCTACAATGCTTGATAAGAAATTTACTCATTATCTTGCCCATGTAATTGTAACTCCCCTGTACAGTATTTTCACAATAAAAAAATTTAAAAAAATATTTAAAAAAAAGAAAGAGAGAGAAAGAAAGGAAAGAAAGAGACAGAGACAGAGAGAAAGACAGAAAAGAGACAAAAAAGAAAGAAAGAAAGAAAGAAAGAAAGAAAGAAAGAAAGAAAGAAAGAAAGAAAGAAAGAAAGAAAGAAGGACGGAAGAAAGGAAAGAAAGAAAGACAAGAAAACCACAATTACATTGAAACTGGAAACACTCAAATTTATGATACCTTTAAAATTACAGCTAAATAGACAGTTCAGGAAGAAAAAAAAAAGTCTCATAGATAAAAAAACGGAATGTAAATCCAGAAAAGAACTTCTTTCTAAAACATCAGCCTTAAAATTCAGGCAGTAACTGATTTTATTTTTATTAAATAAAGGGGATGGGGATACAAATTACATGCAAAAGCCAGATTCAACTATCTGAATGCAACAGAAGACAAAAAGACAATCAGCCACAAAATGACTACAAAAAATTAAGCTTGACTGAAACTGTCTTTTTATCACTAAGGTCAGTTATCAAAGTCTTTGAGTCAAATAAAAACTCTCAGATACATGGCCCAATTTTGTGGTTTTTGTTTTTTCTTTTCTTAAATGAGGGTTCTTTATATGTTGTAAAGGCTTGTGAGTAGCTGGGATCATAGATGTCTACCACCAATTCTAAAGTCCAATTTCAAGTCAGATACCAAAAGTCTTAAACTATCACAGTATCACAATGACTACCAGAGTTTCTTCTCTTGGCTAATACCAGTTAACCTAAATATACAAAGTGTTTGTTTTTACTTTCTTTTTTTGTTGAGTCCAGTCGTGGGGCCTGAACTCTGGGCCTGGGCGCTGTCCCTCAGCTCTTCAGCTCAAGGCTAGCGCTCTACCACTTGAGCCACAGCACCACTTCCGGCTTTTTTCTTTTTGCTTATGTGGTGCTGAGGAATGGAACCCAGGGCCTCATGCATGCAAGGCAAGCGTTCTACCACTGAGCCACCTTCCCAGCCCCTGTTTTTACTTTGTAATGTTCACTTTACCATTTGGGCCACATCACCAGTCTTTTTTTTTTGGTGACTTCTTAAGAAAGGACATCAAGCCAGGAACTGGTGGCTCAGATCTCAGGAGGCTGAGATCTGAGGATCACAGTTTAAAGCCAGCGAGGGCAGAAAAGTCCTTGAGACTCTTTTCTCCAATTAATCACCAGAAAACAGGAAGTGGTGCTGTGGCTCAAGTGGTAGAGTGCTTGCCTTGAGCTGAAGAGCTCAGGGACAGCGCCTAGGCCCAGAGTTCAAGCCTCATAACAGACACGGACAAAAAAAAAAAAAAAAAAGAAAGAAAGAACATCAAGGTACTTTGAAACCAAACTACCTAAAAATATACTGTAATTAGCTACAGTATTTAGCTAATGTTAGAGGTTGAAATGATCACGTAAGTCCCAAGACTGTCATGGAAAAATGTTCCTAAAATAGTAACCTAGCTATTCAAAGAGATTGAGATCTGGAGGAGGGAGGTTTGAAGCCAGCCCAGGTGGAAAAGTCTGTTAAGACTTCACCTCCAAAATAACCAGTGAAAAGCAGGGCTAGAGGCATATGGATCAAGTAGTAGAGTGCCAGCTTAATAAGCAAGTCTGGCAATACTTGAGGACCTAAGTTTAACCCCCAGTATCAAATTGTTTAAATAGGGATATAGGTGGCCCCGTGGCAACAATGAGATGTACAAGACATTCTGTCAAAAAACAAACTTTACAACTTTGGTGTGTGGGGGGGGAGGGGACAGAGGGGATGAGGGGGGGATGGGAGGACAGGGGGGTGATGGTGGCTGGGGGAGACAGTGGAGGGGGGTGGGAAGGGATGGTAAGGGGAAACAAAGGAGGAGGCAACAATGCTTGATAAGAAATGTACTCATTACCTTACTCATGTAATTGTAACCCCTCTGTATGGTATTTTCACAATAAAAGAAAAAAAAAAAGAAAGAAAACAAAACAGCTCCAAATCCAACACTCCCCCAAAACCAAAACAACAAAAATCTAAAATAAACAATAAACTTTTTTTTTTTTGCCAGTCCTGGAGCTTGAACTCAGGGCCTGGGCACTGTCCCTGAGCCTCTCTGTGCTCAAGGCTAGTGCTCTATCATTTGAGCCATAGCGCCATATCTGGCTTCTTCTGTTTATGTGGTACTGAGGAATAGAACCCAGGGCTTAACGCATGCTATGCAAGCACTCTACCACTAAGTCATATTCCCAGCCCAACAATACACTTTTTAATCAACACATCTGGTCAATGTACAACCTAAAATATGAATGGCATCAATTCTGTATTTCAGATACAAAAACAGAAGGGAAAACGGAATAAATAGAACTTTCCCAAAGTTATAGGTAGATGGATTAGCAAACTAGAAGCAAAAGCACTGTTATCCTCAGGACAGTAATTTCAGGCATACAATTAATTCTATATAACTTAAACAATGAAATCAGACCACATATGTTTTCTGGGCTATAAAGATGCTGCCTTAACAGACTAAATGACCATTTAAGAGCCAAATTTTGTGTTAAGCTCCTTTAAAAAATAAAATTTCTCCCAGTATTATATCCAAAAGAGAATTTGGTTTTAATTAGGCTTATTAAGAATATAACATTCTATCTACCTTATTGACCTCCAAATTAAGAAAGACATACTATTGTTTACTGTTGACAGCTTTTTGTCCCCCCCCACCCCCTTTTTTTTTTGGTCGTGGGGCCTGAACCCTGGCCCTGGGCACTGTCCCTGCACTCTTCAGCTCAAGGTGAGCACTCTACCACTTGAGCCACAGCATCACTTTCGGTTTTCTGGTGGTTAATTAAAGACAAGAGTCTCATGGATTTTCCTGCCCAGGCTGGCTTTGAACCATGATTCTCAGATCTCAGCCTCCTGAGTAGCTAGGATTACAGGCGTGAGCCACCAGCACCCGGCTGCTTATGCCTTTTAAAGACAGCTACAAAATCTATGTTAACCAAGTAAATTAGCTAAAATTAACCTGATTACATAGGTCTAGTGATGAATCAGAAGACTTCCTTCCAACAGCTACCATGTATTAAACAGAAAGAAGTTTTAATAAAGTTATATTATTTCAGACAATATATAATACAATTAAAGATGGGAGAAAAATACACTGTAAAATGCTCAAATCTTAGCAAGTGACAATAATAAAAACAAATATATTCTTTATCTCCCTCCTCCACAGAATATATATTCGTTATCTCCCCCCCTACCCCCCTCTCAATCTTCTCAACCCCCTGCCCTCCTCCCTCTTTTCTGCTGGTCCTAGGGCTTAAATTCAAGGCCTGGGCACTGTCCTGAGCCCTTTTTGCTCAAGGTTAGTACTCTACCACTTGAGCCAAAGCTCCACTTTTGGCTTTTTGGTAGTTAACTGGAGGTAAGAGTCCCACAGACTTTCCTGCCTGGGCTGGCTTTGAACTGTGACCTCATAGCTCAGCCTCTTGAGTATCATAGCTAGGTTACAGGGGTGAGCCATTAATCCGTGGCCTATTTATCTCTCTCTAAAAGTAGACTGAAAATTAGCCCAGGTTCCCTCTATTCATCTTTCTAAAAGCAAATCTATACGTTCTTGATGAAATGTCTAAGCTATTACACTATTTTTTTTTTTTGAGTGCTAGTCCTGGGGTTTGAACTTGGGGCCTGGACACTATCTGTGAGCTTTTTCTATCTAGGCTATCGCTCTACCACTTGACCCACAGCTCTACTTCTGGCTTTTTTGATAGATAAGAGTCTATTTTTTGGAGATATATTTTTTGGAGGTAAGAGTCTCATGAAATTTCCTGCCCAGGCTGGCTTTGAACCATTGTCCTCAGGTATCTGCCTCCTAAGTAACTAGGATTATAGGTGTAAAACACCAGACTCCGGTTTTAGGATAAGTTTTAATCAAGAATTACATTTATCAAAGCATGCAATCAGTTCCTTTTGACTCTGAATCTTACCTCCTGAATCTTCCAAATCAATCAGTTTAGGCATTAAGCTTTCAGGGAGCTTTTCTGGTAAGTCATAGCCATTCTTCCTAGCAACCACCAGATGAAAAGCAGCACAAAATTCATCCAGTGTCAATGCACCATCTTTATCAAAGTCTGAGAGTTCCCTAGAAGATAAACTCATTATGAATATAACTTCATTTTGCATTAGATTCTTTTATTTCTCAATAAGAGAATAAAGAAATGCTTTCCCCGAGGAAGTATAAAAAGTAAGTTTTAAAATAGAATGTAGGTAGTGAGGACATGGATGTTCATGGTACATTTCTTTCAACATTGATAAATACTTAAAATTCTCACAACAAAATACTGAATTGTCCCTCAAATTAAAATCATCATATACATGCCCTTTAGTTTCTATGTATTTCAGTGAGATTAGTTTTGATGCAAGATACATAAAATAATCATGAAATTACTTAAAACTTTGTTTAACACACATGTACTTTAAGAACTGAATAGGCTACAAAGCCTGATACAAAATATAGCCTCCCAACCCTGCTGACCCTGTCATTTCCTAGATGCCAGACAACCTTTTTTTAATTTATTGACTTAAATCATAAAGAATATGCATATAATGCTGGCCCTTCATTTTTCAGCACTGTCTACAGACCTCCTATTATAGTACTCTATAGTACTAAAAATCTATTAGGCAAAGTAACTTAGAATATAGATAAGTGTACTGATATAAAGTAAAAATGTTTATATGATAATTTGTTCTTTTTTTTTGCCAGTTGTGGGGGCTGAACCCTGGGTCTGGGCGCTGTCCCTCAGCTCTTCAGCTCAAGGCTAGTGCCCTACCACTTGAGCCACAGCACCACTTCTGGCTTCTTTCTGCTTATATTGTGCTGAGGAATTGAACCCAGGGCCTCATGCATGCAAGGCAAGCACTCTACCACAGAGCCAACTCCTCAGCCCCATGATAATTTGTTCTTCAAAAGTAGCTTGTGTTGGGTGCAGGTGGTTCATGCCTGTAATTCTAGCTATTCAGGAGCTGAGATCTGAGGATCATGGTTTAAAGCCAGCCTGGGAAAGGAAAAGTCTGTGAGATTTTTATCTCCAAAAAACTATTATCCACCCCCCACCCAAAAAAAAAAAAGCTGGAAGGGGAGCTGTGGCTCAAGTAGAATGCTGGCCTTGAGCAAACAGCTCATGAACAGTGCCCAGATCCTGAGGTTAAGCCTCAGTACTGGTGAACCTGAGCATGTAAGCACATATACATGCACACATATATGCACACACATAAACACAAAGTAGTTTGAGACTGTAATTTATGTTCCAATGGCCAATTTCAACAATGTGGCAGCTATCTTGAGTCTTAGACTATGACTGACAGAGGAGGTGATTATTGTTCTTACATGTATGGCTACTTATAGAGCTAATTAAACTCGATAAAGACCAAGAAATATAAAAATGACCGTTTGTGTATGCCATGCACTATGCTAGTAAACAGAAAGTTGCTATAGCTGTTTCTATGGAATCTTATAGTTTACAAAGTACTTCTCTACAAATTATAGTAAGCAGTTATAAAGCCATGCTGCCGAGTATCTGTCTTAGGCCTAGCTACTCAGGAGGCTGAGATCTGAGAACTGTGGTTCAAAGCCAGCTGGAGCTGAAAATTATGCAAGATTCTTATCTCTAACTGCCAGAAAACTAGAAGTGGCATTATAGCTCAAAATGGTAGAGCACTAGCCTTAAGCAAAAGAGCTCAGGGACAGCGCCCAGGTGTTGCGTTCAAGCCCCATAACCAGCCCCTCAAAGCCCCCCAAAAAACAAAAATAAAGACTATACTGAGTATATGGGGAATGTTTTTGAAGATGTTGTCTATTTGCAGTTTCTCCTTCCCCTCCCTCCTCTTTTTTTAACTATGGGTACTGAATCTTAAACTTAAAGCCTAGTGTTCTCCCTGAGCATTTTTACTCAAGGTTGGTGCTCTACCACTTGAGCCATACCTCCTCCTCTGGCTTTTTGCTAGTTAATTGGAGATAAAGTCTAATGGACTTTCCTGTCAAGGCTATCTGGCTTTGAACTGAGATCTTTAGATCCCAGGGGATAGCCACCAGTACCCAACTATAGTTTATTCTGTTTTAATTTTTTTTAATTTATTGTTAATATAAAGGTAAGGTACAGAAAGGTTAGCAAGTCAGGTAATGTCACCCCTTCCCTCATTCTCTTCTAGTTTTTCCCTCCCATCCTCATCAACAAGTTGTATAATTCATTTTCAGCATAGTGTCTAGTGAGAACCACTGTTGCATTTGTTCACCTATAATTTATTCTTTATGAATCTAAAATATACATGTTGGCAATCCTTTGAAGTAACATATATTAACCAACTAATGATATATACCATACTTACCAAATATGAGAAAGTTCAAGAATAGGAAGTTTTGATTTTGTAAAAAATTCTTTAGCTGCAGATCCTGAAATATTAAAACAATGTTGTTTAATGTTACTAAACGCACAGATCCAAGAACAGATTGCAAGGTAAAAGTCTTCCATTTTTTCATTGTGAAAAGGGTAATAATCTTATTATGTAAAGACACCATATTTTGTTCCCCAGTGATTATCAACTCTTCTGACAAATAATTTAAAAACTTACGATCTTTTATAGTTAAAATTTAGGACCAATAAAACAATGTCTTTGAGATTATGAAATTGAGACTTAGTCCTGTCCCAGCTAGAAGAACTTCTGTTTTCAGCAACTCACCTGGAATAAATCCGTTTAGATCAGGCTGAATGGTTTTAAACTGATTTACATAATACTGTCTTTGTTCATCTGTTATTTTCCAGGGATCATCATAACTACTGGATTGCCTACGTATTTCATTGGCAGTTGTAGCTGAGGCTACAGTTCGAACTGTTGTCTGGTCCTGCAATGAAACATTTTTTCCTCAGTATCTATCTATATGATTATAAGGACCATGATTGCTTTATTTTTCCTTGCAAGTAAAACTTACTTTTGTGTGGATATTTAAAATGTAAGAAGTCATTAGCAAACCACATATTTGTTTCAGTCAGGTTATTGGATATGTTTTTGCACAATGATTATATAAACATGTAGAATGATAGCAATTATGTAAGCAACATAAAGTTATGAAAAAATGTGCTAAGAAAGCCAAGCGAATACATTCCCAGATGCAGAAACCTTTCAAAACTTCACTAGGGAATTAAAACCAAATAAAATCAGCTAAAACCTTCAGTGAAATATTTTAGTGATAAAAGTCTTGAAAATGAAACAAGAGTAGAGGTTCTGGATCTTTTTTTAAAAGAATGAACTAAAATATGCAACAGCAAAATACAAAAACAATGACTGCAGCAATACACTGAATGAAGCAAATAAAAATGCAATACCAATAAAATGTCACACCTGGACAGAAGCAGGATGCATGGTTAAAAGAGTACTGGTTGGTGGAGTATCTGCAAAACTGACCCAATTTTCTTGAGGTGGAGGTGGAGGTGGAGAATGCCCAGACCATACTGCATCACCAGTAGAAGACCCTATAAAAAGAATGGACGAACATACTTACCCATGTTTTAGTTGAGAAAAATCAAGTTACTAGTTTTTACTTAAGACAAATAAATTACTAAATGTATATTTTTGAACATTTCTGGAGTTTTTTCCAAATTCAAACTCTCAAGATGAAGTATAGTAATCTCCAAACTGGAGTCGTTTCTGTTCAGCTAAAACCACAATTCATTTAAATCTTTTTAGATATGTTTTACTTTCCTTGCTAATACTAAAATGTATATAATATACGATCAATATTCTGGGAAGAAATGATTTGTTCTACCATCAGGGATTCTGGTATCCATAAACCTTTGTCCAAACATCATAGAAACAAAAGACGTAATTACTAGTTTTCAAAGTAAAATTTTCATAACTGGCTTCTGCTTCTATTTAACTTAACACAGTTTAAAACTGTCTTAGAAGCAATGCAAAGGGTTGTCAACTTTTCTTCAACTCATAAACCTAAATAGTTGGTACTTCTAAAGGATCTCTACATACCTGATTGTGCTTCAGCAAAAGGAGACCAAAATGGCCCAGGTCCTGTAAGAGACCTCTCACTGTTTCCCCCACTTGGATGGCGGCTGTGCTTCCTCCAGGTGTGTGGAGAAGTAGGTGGGGACTGCTGTGGGGAAACCACTGGGGATGCAGGCTCCTAGAAAGAATATTATTTTAAAGAGACATTTTAAGTTCCAATAAATGTTCTAGTGTAAACGTCTACGTGGGAAATCAACCGGCAACATTTACATGGGTGTAATTACCTGCTGATCTGCAGCTGCACGAGGCTGAACCGGATCATGGCTTGTGGATCCCTTTTTCACTTGCCCCCTGCCAGGTGGAGGGGGGATCACACCAGAATAAGACCCTTGACTTTCAGAATCTGAAGAATGTGAAGTGGCATGGCGAGATTCTTGCTCATTTTTTGAAGCAACAAATCTTGGCAGAGGAAGATCCTTTACTATTAAGCACAAAAATAATTACAGGTTGAGTATTATTCAAAATCCATGGATTCTTGTTTGGATCTTAGAGTTTGTCAGATTTATATTTTAAACTATTAAGAACTAAAGAAGAGATAAGTTACATAGTAGAACTTTGGCAAAAACCGATACACAGCTATAGGCACAATGACCATCGCTACAAAGTAGAAGTAAAATGAAGTTGTTCTTTCAAAGTAGTTGAATGGTATGTCTGGTTCTATTACCTGTCACTTCATATTCATCTCATAATCAGATCAGCCCTGCAAAAATTTTACTTACAAATAAACCAACTGAGCCTGAGATTGCCTAAGGCTACACAGTGATCAGATGTTTGTAGCTAGGTTTCAATCTCTTAATATTTTACTTCTCTCTCTCTCTCTCTCTCTCTCTCTCTCTCTCTCTCTCATTCATCCATCTAGCATGCTGCTTCTGGGGCTTGAACTCAAAGCCTCATATTCTCACTTGGTTTTGTGTGTGTGTGTGTGTGTGTGTGTGTGTGTGTATGTGTGTGTGCATGCATGCCTGCCTGCCTACCTGCCTGCCTCATATTCTCACTTGGCTTTTTCCATGTGTGTGTGTGTGTGTGCCAGTTCTGGGGCTTGAACTTAGGGCCTAGGCACAGTCTGAATATTTTGCTCAAGGCTAGCGCTCTACTACTTGAGCCACTGAGCCACTTCTGATTTTTTCTGAGTAGTTTATTGGAGATACAAGTCCCATGGACTTTCCTCCCTGGGCTGGCTTTGAACCATGATCCTCAGATCTCAGCCTCCTGAGTAGCTAGGATTATACTTATGAGCTACCAGCATCTGGCTTGCTGGCTTGCTCAAGGCTGGCACTTCTATCTCCTGAGCCATACCTCCATTTCTAGCTTTCCAAACATTTTAATATCATTTTTATCAATAAGAAGTTTTTGCTATTACTTTCTAATTTAAAACAAAGCCTTCATATTTTCCCAAACAGATGATTGCAAAGTATAAAGTTATTATATTAGTAAAGGGAAAAAAGCTATATATGATGGTTACTATAATTTATCACTACCTTAATAAAATCATTCTTCTCAATTCTTTTTAGACAATTTTTATTGAATTATAAAGAAAACTGCTAGATAGTGTATCATCAAATATATATGATGGGGTTGGGAATATGGCTTAGTAATACAGTGCTTGCCTAGCATACACAAAGCTCTGGTTTTGATTCCTCAGTACCACATAAACAGAAAAAGCCAGAAGTGATGCTATGGCTCAAGTAGTAGAGTGCTAGCCTTGAGCAAAAGAAGCTCAGGGACAGCGCCCAGAGTTCAAGCCCCAGGACTGGCAAAAAAAAAAAAAAAGTATGACATACATATTCTATGCCACAGGGACATAAAACACATACTTTTCTAATATTCTCAAATGTGAAACACAAATGAATAAAGTCATGACATTTCAATATCACAAGTGCCATTATAGTATCAGATAGACTAAAAAGTTCTATTGACTTTATTTGTAATTATTTTTATTTCTGTTACTAGTCTATTGTATATTTACCTGTATTTATACTTTCCACTCTTAATGGGAAACCAGACTGGGCAACAGCTACAAGTTTCAAAGCAATATAGAACTGACTTCTTCCAAAATAACCAAGTCTTGTTGCACCACAAAGCTCCATTATCTACAAAAGAACACAACGTTATCATTAAGATTTATGGCAAAACTTTTCTGCTAAAAGATAAACTGTTATTGAACTATTTTTTAACCTCTCCAAATGCTTATGTAAAATATAGTATAACATTCTGAACCAATTTCATCTTCAAGTTTCATGTTCATATGTTTGAAAACAAAAAGGCATTGATCCCATAATAAAATTATCATTCTCTACAAAAATGCATGTACTAAGCAATGTGTGTATGCACGTGTGCGCATGCATAATGCCGGTTCTGGGGCTTGAACTCAGGGCCTGGACACTGTCCCTGAGCTTTTTTTGCTCACAGCTAGCACTCTGCCATTTAAGCCACAGCTTACTTGCAGCTTTTGGATCATTAACTAGAGATAGAAGTCTTCAAATTGTGATCCTCAGGAGGCTAATCAGCCTCCTGATTAGCTAGGATTACAGGTGTAAGCCACCAACACCAAGCTTGTACCAAGCAATTTTATTAAAAGAATTGTTTTTCCTTAAGAATCAGTAAGTGGTCCACATTCTTTGTCACAAGCCTTATGTATATAGCTATGCCATCTTACTCTTTAATAGTGGTTAAATGATACAACAACGTGAGAAAATGCTGAGGATATAGCAAGTGAGAGGAAGAGTGAAGGGATACGTAATCTTAAGCATATGAATTCAAAGTTGAACACTTTCAAAATTCTATCTGCTGTTTTGTTATGTGAGATTAATATATTTTCCTAATTGTAGTTATTATGGCTGTACTACTTTTCTTTAAAACATCAAAAGTTTTTGTCTTAAGCATGTACACTTCCAACAACATACGTATCAATCCTTCTAATCCTTCTAAATATCTCTATGCTGCCTATAAATAAAAATCAGACCTAAAAAAAAGAGGACTTCAGATGAGACTAAATAGAAACTTTAAAATGTAAGCAGATTTATACTATACAGACATTTCATATTCATCTTTTTTTTGGTCAGTCATGGGGTTTGAACTTGGGGCCTGGGCACTGTCCCTGAATTCTTTTGCTCAAGGCTAATACTCTACCACTTTAAGCCACAGCACCATTTCCGGTTTTCTGGTGGTTAACTGGAAATAAATCTCACGGACTTTCCTGCCTGGGTTAGCTTTGAACTGCATTTCTCTCAGATCTCAGCCTCCTGAGCAGCTAGCGTTATAGGTGTGAGCCACCAGTACCAGCTCATATTCATCTTAAACACTGAGTATCTTTGTTACATTTTCTCCAATAATGCAAATTCCTGTACATGATTTCTAACTTCAATTTCCATACACTGAAATAAAGGTAAGGTACATTTGAGATGTGGTACTAAGCCGGAAGAAACATATTTACAGAAGTAGAAAAAAAAAAAAAAAGCACCTCTCACTGGTTCAACAGTATTGTCCAACAAAAACCTTTTGCATGCACAGCAAATGTTTGATGACTGATCAGTACTGGTGGGAAAAGTTCCTGATTCTGCCACTGAAGGGCCTGTACTTCTAAAAAGAGCAAAAGGAATTTAAAGTGGCCAGTTGAACTACAAGGGAGCTATAAGGAAGAAAAGGTAAAGTTAATAAAGGCAGGAGATAGCCTTACAGGCTATGCAGGCTTTTTTTTTAATTGCAGTTATTATCCCAATCTATTATACTTTTCTACCAACTAGATGCCTTTCAGGGAGTCATTATACATCTTAAGACACTTTTGTTTATAAAACAAAGCATTTCAAATATGTCAGGTACAAGCTAGGTAAAAGCAAGACCTAAAAAAGATCACAGTAGTTTGTTGATAAGCAGGGGGAGATATTGAGGGAAAGAGCCAAAATCTGAGTGGGAAGGGCAAGATAGAGTAATGAGGGTGAAGAATATGATCATGGGTAGGTCCATTATATGTATGTATGGAAATGTTATGATGAAACCCCTTACACAGACATATACACATATACACAGTATATATCTATGTGAGGGCACATACATACATACAAGGCCGAGATTGAGGGTTTGTCTGAAGCCAGCCTGGACAGACAAACTGAGCCTTTTATCTCTAATCATCAAAAAGCTTGCTTGGGTAGTGCTGTACCACTTAAGCCCTCTTGTGAACTTTTTCACCCAGGTTGACCTTAAATCTTTATCTCCTCCCAATTTCATGTTGCTGACATGACAGATATGCTCACTGTACCCAACTACTGGTAGAAAGTCTCTCAAACCTTTGGTCTAGCTTAGCCTCAAATTGTGATCCTCCCAATTTCTACCTCCCAATCTGAAATTACAGGTATAAATCAGGTAGGCAGACATCTTCAGATTTTTTTTTTTTTAGATATCGTATATTCTCATTTTCAAATACCAATGTAGACTCAAAAAATTCACAAACCAAACACTTTGATCAGCTCTCCACGCATTTTGTCTTAGATGGTATTCTACAACACTGGAAAATACCAATAGAACATAAATAGCAAAATTTCAATCATGTCATTTCGTGTAACTAGCAAGTAAGTAAGAATAGGAGAGGAAAAGGTGAGATCAAGTTTCATGAAGTTAATTATATATACGAAAATCATTTTATATGACAGTCCTAGAGAATTTCAACTGCCTGAGATTGTGATGAATTATTATATATAAACTTTCTATAAGATCTTGTTATATGGTAGCCCTGTGAATTAAAAATATATTAGTGGGGCTTTTTGTTTTTTGTCTTTTCTTTTTTTGGTACTGGGGATTGAACCCAGGATAGTGCACTTGCTAGTCAAGCCCTTGGCCACTGAGCTACATCCCAGACCCAAATGTATTAGCTTTAATACAATAATGTTTTATTTGGCCAAGTGACTGAGATAACTATACATCAACTAACCAAGGGATAGTGACATACCTTCCAACAGCACAAACTCTAAAATACCTCTTTGCTTTTTCTTCAGTAAGAGAAGACTGTCCTTTTCGGGGCTTTTGTACTTGCTCTAGCATTAGTATGCTTCCCATCAGACCTTTGCTTGGCTGACTGACTGGTCTGTCATATAAGTCTTGCTCAAATGCCATGATCTCAGAAGCTTCCTTGAAGACCATAGCTAGTTTATTTATGCTACTATCTCCACGGGAATGAGATACCAGGGAACAGGAAAGGCCATTAAATTCACAGCGCCTAGAACAACTTATGACAGACAAGGTCAATTTAGATTTTTTGGCTGAAAGAATGAACTTGCATCAGCTCTGCCAGTCTTTCTCCACTCCTATACATAGTCTACCAAGCTAACAGTCCTGATGTATAGCCCTAAGTAATTTTCCTGTTTTAAGGCATGAACTTCAAAGTCTCCTTCAAGACTCTCAACTTTTCTTCTCAATCTTACTCCACATTTTTGTTTGTATCTCTCTTACAACATCAGTCTAAACTATATCTATTACAGTTACATCCTTCCATCTGACCCATCTTAAGATCCTCCATGTCTTTTTTAAAAAATTAAGTTTGTTGATTATCAATTCATTGACACAGGGCCTGCTTTGGAGCCTACACTGGCAGTGTCTCTACCTCCCAAGTGCTAGGATTATAGGTATGCTACATGGTATCAAACTGAAGTATATTTTAACTGGTAAATACAAATACAAAAATTGTGCATATTGTGGGAAATATGAAATGTTTTGATACATGTGTACAATTTAATTCCAGATGAACATACCTGCTTAAATATCATTTCTTTAGGGTGAAAACTTTCAAACTTCTTTTGAAGTATACAGTAATATATGTTATCTGCCCTCTATTGTGCAATAATAGCACATTATTTAGAATTTCTTGCTCCTATTTAATTATAACTTAATACCCACTGGTTGACAATCTTTCCTGTCTATCCTCCTCCCTATTCTTTTTTTTTCTTTTTGGGGTCCAGTCGTGGGGCCTGAACTCTGGGCCTGGGCGTTGTCCCTCAGTTCTTCAGCTCAAGGCTAGCGCTGTAGTGGTAGCACTTGAGCCACAGCGCTACTTCTAGCTTTTTTCTTTTTGCTTATGTGGTGCTGAGGAATCGAACCCAGGGCCTCATGCATGCAAGGCAAGCACTCTACCACTGAGCCACCTTCCCAGCCCCCCTCCTCCCTATTCTGTAACCTCATTCTACTCTCAATTTCTTTGCAACCAACTATTTTAGATTCTACATATGAGTTAGATCATGCAGTACTCATCTTTCAGTGCCTAGCTTACTTCACCTAAAACAATGCTCTCCAATTCCATCCATGTTGTCACAAATGAAGATTTCTTTAAGATGGCTGAATAGTATTCCATTGTCTGTATATGGACATCTTCTTTCTCCATAGCAGCTTATGAATACCTAAGCTGCTTTCATTTCTTAGCTATTGTGAGTAGTGTTCATCAAGACTAGTTTCAAAATAGTTTAAACACTTAAATGAAATAAAGAATACCATGAAATTACTAGAAGAAAATATGGAAATACTTCAGGGCATTAGAATGGATAAAAATTTATTAAAGTCTCCAATAGCACAGTAAAATAGTCAAATTCAATTATACCAAATTTATTTTCTGCACAGTAAACAAAACAATCAGCGTAGTTAAGAAGCACCTCATGAATATGGGGAAAATATCTGAAAACCATGTATCTTCTAAGTGGCTAATAGGGCTAATACATAGAATAAAGAAGTCCCAACCTCAAAAAAAAAATTAAAAACAGGCAATAGACTAACAGGTATTTCTCAAAGAAAACATTCAAATGGCCAATAGGAGTGTGTGTGTGTGCGTGTGTGTGTGTGTGTGTGTGTAATATTCATCATCCTGTATTATCTTCTATTTTCCATAACCATAACAAAATAATTTTTTTGGTGCTGGTACTGGGACTTGAACTCAAGGTCTGATAATGTCCCTTAGCTCTTTTGTTCAAGGCTGATGCTCTACCACTTGAACTACAGCTCTACTTCTGGCTTATTGGTGGTTAATTGGAGATGAGTCTCTAGCCCAGGCTGGCTTCAAACCCAGATCCTCAGATCTCAGTCTCCTGAGTAGTTAGGATTGAGTTACCAGTGCCTGGCCAATTAAATTGTTTTTCTTTTTTTGGTGGGGGAGGGGCAATAAGGGCTTTGAACTCAGGGCCTCTGGTTCTGGTGGCCTGCTTGCTTGCTGACTTGGCTATCAATCTACCACTTGAGCCACCTTCAGTCTGGATTTTTTCTGCAACCAGAATTTTTCTTTATCTACATACTGTACTCCAACATGTTCCATTTGAGGTACTTGAATTATCTGTATAGTTACAACCACATCGCAAACTGCCACTAATCTCCCTCTACTAAGCTTCTTAGGGTAGAGCATATGGCTCAGTTACACAGAATCTACTACAAGCTCTACCACAATTCTTTGCACAAGGTTAATGCCTACACCCACCTAATTTACCAAACCCACTGTTAGTCATTATCACTGTGTCTTTAAAAATTATATAAATGTTGCTTTGCTCAGGTGGTTTTTATTACATATGATGGAGGAGCCCTGTTTTTGTTTTTGTTTTTTTAATCATCTTTAGCACTGTATACATTGACACTAAGGGAACATGTCAAGTAAAAACATCAAGGGTAAAGCCCAGACATCCCAAAATGGCTTTGTTTTCTTATCTCTAGCACTTTCCATTGCTATAATGTTTTCATTTAAATATTCAGCACCATCTAACAAATAAGCAAGTAACTTATATCACTGCTGCATTCACCAATTTGCACTCCTAAGTGGCTTGCTATTTGCTATCCTTTAGTGATCAACTCCACTGCTAAATCTGCTTAAACTCAGGTCTAATATGAAATGCAATTGGACCAATCCTTTTGAGAAACTTACAAGTTGTACTAGAGCAAATATTTCATCTCACTTTCACTACATTTCTTATCTAACACGTTTAATTGGCTATGACTGATTCCAAATCTACAGGTCAAGGTCCCTTTATTTCCCTTTTGCTGATAAGATTTTTTTTCCTTAATACTTAGGAAAATAAATAAGCATTTTCTTGTTTCTCTCTCTCTTCCCCTTCCTCCCTCCCCTCCTGGTCACCAAATCATGATCCATACCCTTCCATTTTATGTATCAACCACTGTCCTCCCTTCTGCTTCAATCTATTTCCCCAACAGTATGTAAAGCAAACTGTTCTAACACTGATGTTGACATAGGAATGTACATTATTTTATAGAATATTTCAAAAATAAAAAATGTGCAGAATTTGTCAGAGTATTATAGCTACATCGCAGCATTAGACTTTTCTTGATATACATCAGATAATGAAACAGAAATATTAGGAAAAAACACACACACAAAAACTATGTTAACATGGTAATTAGCTCAATTTAGCCAGTCTACAATGCATACATATTACAAAGTATGCTGTACATGATAAACGTATATAATTTTACTTGTCATCTTAAAAAAAAAGAATAGTAAAAATGAAGAAAAATATCTGATTTGTATTGATTTCCTTTTATATAAAAAGGTTTATTTTGCTGAGTGTTGGTGGCTCATGCTTGTACTCCTAGCTACTCAAGAGATCTGAGGACTGTGGTTTGAAGCCAGCCCCAGCAGGGAAGTCTTATCTCTTATCTCCAGTTAACTACCAAAAAAGCCAGAAATGGAGCTATGGCTCAAGTGGTAGAGTATTAGACATGAGCAAAAAGTACCTCAGAGACAACACACGCTCTCTTTCTCTCTCTTTCTTTCTCTCTCCCTCTCCCTCGCTCTCTCTCTCTCACACACACACAATGTATTTCTCAAAAATAAAACTGCAGCTGGGCACTGGTGGCTCACACTGTAATCCTAGTTACTTTGGAGGCTGAGATCTGAGGACCGCAGTTCAAAGCCAGCCTGGGCAGAAAAACCTGTTGAGACTCTTATCTCCAATTAACCCCCCAAAACCACAAGTGGCACTGTGGCTCTTGAGCTGAAGGGCTCAGGGACAGCCCCAGGCCCAGAGTTCAAGCCCCATGACCACCACCAACAATAACAACAAAAGTAAAACTACAAATGTCTTCTGTAACATTTCTGCAGAAAATGTTCAAATACATACCCACTTTTTTCCTTCCTAATATAATCATAGAAACTCAGTAAAAACTCAGCATCACAATATAAAATACTGTGTAGAACCTAGACTATATTCAAAAGGCAAATTCTATTGTCTGTGCTGAGGAAATGGACTAAAATTATATGTTGAGGCTAGGAATATGGCTTAGTGATAGAGTGCTTGCCCAGCATGCATGAAGCCCTGGGTTCAATTCCTCAGTACCACATAAACAGAAAAGGCTGGAAGTGATGCTGTGGCTCAAGTGGTAGAGTGCTAACCTGGAGCTTCAAAAGAAGCTCAGGGACAGTACCCAGGCCCTGAGTTCAAGTCCCAGGACTGGGGAGAGAGAGGGAGAGAAAAGGAGGGAGGGAGAGAGAAAGAGAGAGAGAGGGAGGGAGAGAGAGAGAATATTGAGTCAAATAACAGAAGGACTGAGAGAGAATATTGAGTCAAATAACAAAAAAAGGACAGAGAGAATATTGAGTCAAATAACAGAACAAGGACAGAGAGAGAAAATATTGAGTCAAATAACAGAAAAGGACAGAGAGAGAGAATATTGAGTCAAATAACAGAAAAAGGACTGAGAGGTTTTTTTCATGTTTATGGAGTAAATAAAATTTGGAGTAGCATAGATAATTAAGAAGATTTGATTTAGCAATACCTGCCTGGTTGTTTAGCTATAAACTATATTTTTATGTGGGCCATATGCATCACTGACAGTCTATATTGGTAAGAGTAGCACACAGAGCCCAACAAATATTTTACTAGCTACAACCAGTATCATAGTCACTGGTTATCAAACAAACAAAACATTTCCGTGGGCCTCAACGTAGTAATCACTTACCTTAACCACTCCTTGAGATATATACTATTCTACAGATAAAACAACTAACCTTTTGGTAACTTGCTTAAGGATATGCAGCAAATAATAGAAATTAGACTGAAACTCATGCTGTGAATTACTCATTTTCTTTATGAAGGATATTTGCCCAGTTCTACCATATTGTATAATAAAACAAGAGTTTTGACTGCTGAGTGTCAGAATTAAGTTTTGTGTTGCTGGTGTTCGCTTTTTTTCTGGGTACTGAGGACTGAACGTAGGCTCTTATATCAGATCAAGGTGCTTGATATAAATCTCAATTTTCATGAAAAAATTAAAGGGTTACATTCTGGCACTAAGATTTGTTCTAGTGCGAGGGATATTTTTCAAAATACAAATTTCATAGTCTAGTTACACACCAACTACCCTCTGAACACATCTAATCTTTAAAACTGTTTCTACAAAGAGCCAGACACCGATTGTTAGATATGACTTCGTTAAAATGACAAATGTATATTTAAATATTAATTATATGACAATCAAATACAAAAAATTGCTGTGTTGAGGACATATAATTGTCACCTGAGTTATCTGCAAAACTCTTCCCTGTAATCTAACACCAAAGAAAAAAATATCTGTGATGAAACAAATATCAGTATTTGTATTTTACAACTGTTATCTTTTTGAATTGAACATCTGATAATTAAAAATCTTCCTGTTTGCTAACATTTCATTTTGCAGTATTTTTCTTTCCTATATAAGAGGATCAATTCAATCAATGGAGGAAGATAGAGATAGGAGAAGTCATAGGGGGAAAGAGAAAGGTAGAGAGAACCATATTTATTTTTTAGTAGTATTTTATAAACAGCCAGGCTGATGGGTCATACTTGTAATCCTACCTACTAAGGAAGCTGAAACCTGAGAGTTATGGTTTGAAGCAGGCCTGGCTGGGTACCATGAGACTTTTATCTCCAATTAACTACTTAAAAGCCAAAAGTAGAGCTGTGGCCCAAATGGTACAGCACTAGCTTTGAGCAAAAAAGTTCAAAGCCAGTGTCCAGGCCCTGAATTCAAGCACAAGGACCAGCATACACACAAAAAAAATTTAGAAACATAACTAGCTCACAAAATAATACACATCGCTTGTCCTGAAATTAGGAATACTATATAAAAGAGATAAAACTTGAAAAATAATAATGCAAGTGATATGCGCCTACTATACTACCTTAAAGAAATGCTGCCAGGTTATGTATAAATACCAGCTGTTCCTTGGCATTTAATCAATTAGAAAGTGCTAAGGCATGAACTGAATTCAATGTTGAGTCTACTCAGTGCACTAGGATTTATTACTGTTTTTGCTTTTTTGTTTTTATAACTGTGTGCTGGCATAATTTGAGGATACAGGTAGGATACAGAAGTTTTGTTGAAGATCTCTTTACAATCCCTAGACTGCAGTTATGGCTATGCTTCTTCACATTCAGAAACATTCAAACACCCTCAACTCCTGATGACAACAAAAAAGGTCTCAGAATCTTCCAAAACTGTATTTTTTCCTAGGTGAATAATAATATTAAAATTAATGGCTATTTAGAACTATTCCAAGTAACAGGCACTATTCCAGGTTCTTTAAAAATTCAGATGGTCCTCAAAACAATCTATGAAGCACAACCAGAGAAAATAAGGCCCGAAGCATTTAATACTTCCTTAGTTGTGGCTAGGTAGTAAACTGGAGCTAGCTAGTGAGAGCGCTGAATACCAATCTTTGCTGAACATTTCTGAAAAGTATCACATAATTTTAATCCACTTATCTATTCTTCAGTAATTACAGAAAAGCTCACTAAGATTTAGGAGTCTACAGCAACCGTTTGGCAATGAAGTGATCACAGCTGGTATAAGGGGAACAATAAGAGACGAATGATTAGCTGAGACTTTTCAAAGAATCTCAAGAACTCTGTAGGCTGGATACAAAGAACACAGGAAGCAAAACTGACCCTGAACAACAGATAGAGAGCATAAAGGCAACTAGGATACTAAAGGTAATTTTTTTTACTGCCTTTTGTACCTCATTATTTTTTAAATCACCTTTAAGTAGTTGTACAAAGGAGTTGCCATTTAACAAAGTAGTTTATGAATACAATATAACGATAAATGTCACCCCTTTAGCACCAGGATGAACACAAAGAAAATATAACATCCACTCAAATGTTTCCCAATCTTTACTTGAAGGCAAGAGGTGAAACAGTAAGACCTAGGGAAAGGTCTCTTCGATTTGGCAAACAGAATAAAGGTGAACTTTGAAAAATTTTCCTTTAAGGAGGGGCGATGGTACACAAAGGTTAGATTACTAGTGCCTAGTGCTGTGCTTCTTCTGCAGGGGGTTCAGGGTAGGCCAGAAGAAATCTGGGTCATTTGTGATTCTGCAGTAAAAGGAAATAGAGAAATAGGAAGGCAGATAGATGGAAGTGCAGGGTCAAATGAGTAACATTGGAAACAAAAAGGAACACTACATTGAAAATAACCAGGACACAATGCAGTTAGTATCTATAACAATTCTGTTTTTGCCATTTGTTAGGTTCAAGTGAGAAACACTAGGTCTAGATTCATTCCTGAATCAAGTCTTATGTGACTGGGGGGTGAACGTGGGGGGGGGGGGGGGCGCATGGGGAGACTTCTATCTCTTCAAGTTCAAAATTGGTGAGTAAAGATAATCTAACCATAAAGCCCCTTCCTCCAGCCATTACCCCATTTAGCTTTCTGAAAGCAGACAGAATGCACAATGGATCTCAAATTTCAAAGACTGAACAACTGAAGTTTCTGTTAATTCCTGTGAGACTTCCTGGGAAACCAGGACAAGTAGTAAGTCTGTAATTCTGGTGGTCCACAACTCCCTTGGCTGTGCTATAACAACCATGTGAGTACACACTTTCACCCACTCGCAGCCATGTACTCTGAACTTCTACACAAGTTGTACTTTATTATATTTTATGAATCAAAGTTTATGCGGGACTAAGATATCCAGATTTATCCGCAGTTTATTTTTTAATTGCCATAAATTTCTACTTCTTTAGTTCTAGAACTTTATCTTAAGGTTACTCTGTTATTAGAAAAAAATTCTGGGAGGAAGAACTGGTAATGTCTGTCAGCAAGTTCAGAGAATGCAGTTCTATTCGTGCTTGTTCCTACTGCCTCTTTCTCTCCTCATGCTCAGGATGCTGATTAGAGTGAGGGCTCTTGCCCACAGTGCTGGGCTGCAGGGCATCTAAGGCTGCAAAGTTCAACACATCCACTTTTTCCATTCCTGGGTAAGGAGCCCAGAACTACCTGAACTCATCAATCAACCCAGTCATGTCTGTGAATACACATCAATAGTCAGACTAAGCAACTGGCTTTCTCAAAAAAGTTGCTGTTTCTGAAATACCTTCTTTGAATTTGCCCTTTTGCTTCTCTTGACATCTGAGGTCATGTACAATATCTGTATTTTAGAGCCAGGTGCAGTGACACAGGTCTGGAATTCCAACAACGGGGAGGCTGAGGCAGGTGGATTGTGAATTAAGGCAGTTTAGTACAAAGAATGAGCTCCTGGACTACAAAGCAAGATCCTGCCTAACAAAACAATACAAAATAATCTCAATTTTTATTCACTGTCTGCTTCCAGTATTGCTGGGATGTAAATATGCTGGAGAAGCAGCTGAGCAATGGCATAAATAGCGGCATATATTTTTTTTTTTAATTTTATTTTATTTGAGAACATACTGTACAGAGGGGTTACAATTACATGGGCAGGATAATGCATACATTTCTTACCAAGCATTGCAGCCTCCTCCTTTGTTTACCCTTCACCTCCCTTCCCAGCCTCCCCCCTCCCTCCCACCCAATCATACCCCCCCTCCCCCCTCCACCGACATTGTAAAGCTGGTTTTGACATGACTTTTTGTACTTCTCATTGTTGCAACAGGTCCACCTGAATCAAATCTACAATTTAAACTAAGTAGAGATAGGCACCAGAATTTCACTCCTGTAATCCTAGCTACTTAAGAGGTGGAGATCTGAAGATCACAGCTTGAAGCTAGTCTTTGCAAACAAATCCATGGAATTCTCAACTCCAGTTAACTACCAAAAAAAGCCAGAAGTAGAGCTCTGGCTCAAGTGGTAAGAACTCTAGCCTTGAGAAAAGAAAAAAACAAAAACAGAAACAAAAAACAACCCTGGGGCAGTGCCTAGGCTTTCCAAGTTCAAGCCCTAGGACAAGCATGGACACACAAAATAAGACTAAGAGGCCAATCAAAATCTCAGAGCGAGAGGGGAGTTGTATAAAACAGATTTCCAAAGCCTTTATAAAAGTTCAGACAAATTTTCTTAAAAGTTGGGAGGAGCTGGGTGCCAGTAGCCTTAGCAGTAATGCCAGCTACTTAGGAGGCTCAGATCTGAAGATTAAGGTTCAAAGCCAGCCTAGGTAGGAAGATCTGTGAGACTTTTATCTCCAATTAACCATCAAAAGGCTGGAAGTGGAGCTGCAGCTCAAGTGGTAGAGCACTACCCTTGAGTGAAAAGGCTCAGAGACAAAGCTCAGGTCCTAAGTTAAAGCTCTAGCACCAGCACACATATATACACAAAAAGTAGGGTGGAACAGATGAATAAAGCAACAGGATGAAAAAGAACTGATAATGAACAAGTAAACTGTGTGTAACAAAGAACACAGATTTTCTGGGTTGGAACACAAAGTCCACGTTAGGAGAAAAATCAGAACCAAGACTGAGATACGGGGTAAGTTGGCAGGAGTTTTTAAGGCTGGACAAGCACGATTACTCAAGAGTTGACAAGTTCTGCCTCTCATCTAGTGAAAATACTATGATTTCCCTTTGCAAAAGTTAACTGAACTATGGGAAACTCTACTGACCTGTTTCCTTATCTATATTACTTGTCTACAGAGAAACTTAAGCATGCCCATAGTTAAAGCTACTCAAGAGGCTAAGATCTGAGGATAGTGATTCCAAGTCAGCAGAGGCAGGAAGGTCCAAAGTACTTCTCTCTAGATGGTTTCTCTTGGAGTTTAGGCAGCTAATGAATCTACTCTCTCTATAGATTTGCCTTTGCCAAACATTTCTATGAATACATCATAACAGGCATCATTCCATCTCTGGCCTCTGTTACCAGACATTCATCCCTGTCTGTAGCATTTATCAGTAATTTGTTCCTTTTTGTTGTAAATATTATACCTATGGATGCACCATGTTTTATTTATCCAATCATTACTTGCTGGGCAAACTGTTTTCTAGTTATTATTATTATGAACAATGCTAATGGACATATTTACAAAAAAATTTTGAACATGTATTTTCATTTCTCTTAGGTAGATCTTAGAGTGGCTCTGCTGTTTCCTAGGTATAAATGGCCAATGAGTTTTTCCAAAATGGTGTTGCTATTTACATTCCCAAGTAGTGTATAGGGATTTCCGGATTTCCGTTTTTCTACAATACTGAGATTAGATATTACCCGCTTTCTCACTATAGCCATTGCAGTGCATATGTGGCAGTGGTTTAATTTGTATTTTCCTAATGACTAATGATATGGAATTTCTTTTCCTATTAGTCATTCATATTATCTTCTTTGATGAAAAATATCTATTTTTAATTGTTTTGTTCCTTTAAAATTACGAGAAAAATTCTTTATATATAATCTAGATTAACCAACTTTATCAGGTTTATAAAAGGTAACATCTCCCCCAATCAGTGTCACTTTTACTTTTTTCAGTTCACTAAACCTAAACAAAGGAGTTATACTAGCCCATGTAAAAGCAGATCCCAAATGGTCACATTATACAAGATATAAGGTTTTTAAAGTTGTGACCAGGGTCAGACGGAAATTCTACTCATTGCAAGGAAATCTTCTTAAGCTTCAGTGAGTCACAAGGACATAGAATCCATAAAACTTCGGCTGATCGGCTCCAGCTAGTCTGGTCTCTATCAAGAACAGTTCTTGTGCTGGTTACCCAGTAGCTGAATGATGTCTCCATATTCTGGAGACAGTGCAGAAAAGTTCCTGCTTAACACCTTTAGTACTTTCTTTTAATCATAATCATTAATAATCCCTTGGACAGTATTAGAAAAAGTTTCCTTGCCATTTCTCTGTTGCTTTCTCACATAGATACAATCTTTAGTGCCAGCAGGAAGCAGTTCACCACCCTTACTTGCATCAGCAAAGTGGCTGAAAGAGCAGAGGTTCTCAATACTGGACATACTATACCATTCCTTTCGTGAGTGGATATGGCCTGCAGAAGGTGGGAGATGGTGGCACAGAGCATTAGGAAGAAAGAACATGGCTCAAGAGAGAAACAGTGGAATCTGTGGTGGTAGCTCAGTGCCTGGAGCACTCTTTTTACTGACTGGGGCTTCTTCCCTTTTACTTTCTTAAATATTATTATTACTGGTGCTGGTATTGTGATCTGAATGTAGGGCCTTGGGCTTGCTACAAGTGCTCTACCAATGGGGCCACATCTCCAGACTTGTTTGCTTCACTTATTTTTCAGATAGGGTCATATCCTTTGGTCTAGACTATAGCTGAGATCTTCCAACTTATGCTTCCTCAGTAGCTGTGATTAGATGTGCTGCCATTTCTGACCTATTTGTTCATACATGGTCTTTTTTTTTTTTTTAAACCCTACTGGCATTGAACTGCCTATCAGTCCAGATTACAGCCATTAGACACTGCATTAGGTGTTACTTTTTTAAAAAATAGAAAATCCAATGTGTCTTTTTTCTTTTACGTTTCATATGCTTTTGTTGTCATATCTAAGATTTCAGTTGGACTCAGTCACAAATGTTCTCTCCTGTTACCATCTAGAAACTTTATAGTTTTAGTTTTCCATGTTCTATTTTTAGATATTATAGTATGTGGTGTGAGGTATATATAACATGTTTAAAAAATATATAGGTATCTACTTGTCCTAAAATCATATGTTGAGAATACCCTTTCACACTACACTACTCTGACACATTTTCAAGAAGAAATTAACCGTATGTGTAAGACATATTTCTGCATTCCCAATTCTGTTCTATTGACCTGTGCTGAAACTTGGGCCAACCACACTGTTTTGGTTAGTTTTGAAACTGGGTAAAATAGGTCTTCTATTTTGTTCTTATATTTTCTAATAAATTTTTTAATTAGCTTGGTAATTTCTACAAAAAACCTACTGGGATTTTGACAGGAATATTTTAAAATTTGTTTGTGAACTGGCAAAGAATTGCTGTATTAGTATTCATTCTGCCCATCTACACACACAAATTATTCTCCATTTAATTAAATCTTTAGTTCCTTTCTGTACAAAACATCAGTTTTGTACTTTATGGGGAAAAAAGTCTTAGTGCTTCTTTTATTAAATTTGTTCCTAAGTATTTTAAATCTTTTCAATGCTATTATGAACGTATTTTTCTATCATATGCAGACTTCCTATGGCTAATATACTATTAATCTTGCCTCAGTTTGTAAAAAAAAAATAAAAGCCACCCTAATTTTTTCCTATTAAACCTACATACCTACTCTCCTGTGAACCCAAGTTCTTTTGAATTCCCTTCTGTTAATGTGAACAAAGTGTTTCCCTACCAATTAATTCAGTGCTATTATAACCCTGACCATCTACTTTCTTAAGGATTTCTCTTCTTCCTTTTCTTATCAATACTAACAATTAAAATATATTCATTATTTCTTATGCTAAAAATAAAAGGGAGCTGGGTGCCCGTAGCTCATACTGATAATCCTAGCTAGCTACTCAGGAGGCCAAGATCTAAGAATTGTGGTTCAAAGCCAGCCTGGGCAGGAAAGCCCATGAGCTCATTATCTTCAATTAACCACCAAAAAGCCAGAAGTGGAGCTCTAGCCTTGAGGAAAAAAAGCTCAGGGACAGCTTGCAAGCCCCAGCATCAACACACACACACACACACACACACACACACACACACACACACACACACACACACACACACACACACACACACACACACACACACACACACACACCTTCTTTTATATCATCATCTATCTCTAGCTTCTATTCTATAATCACATACACACACACACACACACACACACACCTTCTTTTATATCATCATCTATCTCTAGCTTCTATTCTATAATCACTCACATACACACACACACACACACACACACTCGCACACCTTTTATCATCATCTATCTCTAGCTTCTATTCCATAATCATTCCATTTCCTGGGCAAGTTTCTTATACCTTGAGTCTCTCAAATTTGGCAGCTATTTCCACTAATCCATGAACCTACCTTACTGAAATTACTACTAACTTCCAGGTTACCTAATCCAATGGCACATTTCTTTCTACCCAAATTTCTCAGTCTCCTAGCCAAATTCAACACTTCATCATTACCTCTTTCAAATGCTTCAATTACTTGACATCTATAATATGATATACTTTATACTCCTAATCTCCCTCCAACCATTCTGGCTATCCCTAAGCTGCCCTCAGAAAAGCCTCTCAGTTCCTCTACTTAGTAATGCTCAGTTCTCCCCAGAGCTAATTTCTTGATAATCTTTTTTTTTTTTTGGTCGGTCATGGGGTCTAGGCACTTCCCTCAAATCCTTAGTTCAAGGCTAGCACTCTACCACTTGAGCCACAGAGCCAATTCCGGCCTTTTCTGCTTATGTGGTACTGAGGAATTGAACCCAGGGCCTCATGCATGTAAGGCAAGTACTCTACCAATGAGCCACCTTCCCAGCCCCAGTCTTTTCTTTTTTACAGTCTTTTCTTCAATGGTTTCATCAACTATTATTGATTTCAAAATTGTCAGACATCCTCAAGCCAAAAACCTCAAGACATAGTTCCTCCAGGATGAAGGTCTACTTGACAATCTCACATGCTTTTTCTAAACCTAAAATGGGCAAGGGAATTACTGAGTTCACCACCAACCATCTAACAAAATAACAACTCAAAACCTATTCCTCTTCCCAACCATACAATAACAGCAACTTTCAGCAACATCTTTGAGTTTACTACTCCCTTTAGTTGCAAGGCTAATACATTACTATGCCTTCCTGTTTTTGCTGCCTTAAAGACAAATAAACAAATGGGAAAACCTCAAGTATGTTCACTCTCCTCCATCTTACCGTCACCTCAACTAATCTAAGCTATTGATGCTCCTGCCATAGATCCATAGGCTAATGTTTATAGTATTCTGCTTACACAAAAATTAGTGGAAGCTTTAAAAATAGAATGTCCTAGCTTTTCATTTCCTTAAACTCTTAGGCTTTTGACAATTTCAGTCCTTTCACTATAGTTCTCTCAAAAGGAAACATCTCATTCTCTTCCATCCCCTCCCACTCCCTTTCCTACCTCCTCCTCTGAGGCCTTCTCTTGCAATTCAAGTCCCCATTGCCTCCTTGTCCAAGGCTTCTCTATTACTGCACACAGTACTCTTCTAAGGTTTCCTCAAGTTATAATCCATACTGACAGGAAAGACAGCTGATCTTTTATGACTGTATATGTAACTTCTATATAAATGGCAGCCACAAAGAAGTGGTATAGAAAACTGATTTAGAAAGATCTATCTTCAGGAGCTGGGAAGGTGGTTCAGTGATAGAGCGCTTGCCTTGCATGCTTGAGACCCTGGGTTCAATTCCTCAGTCCCACATAAGCAAAAAGAAAAAAGCCGGAAGTGGTGCTGTGGCTCAAGTGGACAGTGCCCAAGCCCAGAGTTCAGGCCCCACTACCGGACCCCCCAAAAAAAAAAATCTATCTTCAGAATTTCATAGGTCCACTTGTTATTTCTTAAATTTTCTTAATGTAGAGATCTATGAAATTAGCTTGATGAGGCTAGGGGAAGGCTGGCAAGCTTAAATTTTATGTAAAACTCTGTTTTCTAATATCTACTATGTACACAAGGATTTCAAATAAATGAACCCAAAAAATACAGTATTAAATAGTGTTATTTAGTAAAACAGACCTCAAAATCAACATCAGCTAATTCCTGAAACAAAAAAGAGAAATAAGCAGGGCACCAGTGGTTCATGACTGTAATCCTAGCTACTCAAGAGGCTGAGATTTGAGGATTGCAGTTCAAAGCCAGCCCAGGCAGGAAAAGTCTATAAGACTCTTACCTCCAATTAAGCACCAGAAAACCAAAAATGGCGCGGTGGCTCAAGTGGTAGAGTGCTAGCCTAGAGCTGAAAAGCTCAAGAATAGTGCCCAGACCCAGAGTTCACGCCCTTCGACCGACAAGAAAAAAGGGAGGGGGGAGGAGAAATAAAACATATTATATGGTTTAACTCTTTTTTTTTTTTTTTTTGGGTCCAGTCGTGAGGCCTGAACTCTGGGCCTGGACGCTGTCCCTCAGCTCTTCAGCTCAAGGCTAGCGCTGTACCACTTGAGCCACAGTGCTGAGGAATCGAACCCAGGGCCTCAGGCATGCAAGGCAAGCGCTCTACCACTGAGCCACCTTCCCAGCCCTATGGTTTAACTCTTATCAGATGAATTTCTTGTATAGAAGAGGTAGTTGGGTGCTGGTAGCTTACGTCTCTAATTCTAGCTACTCAGAAGACTGAAATCTGAGTAAAGTCTCTTACTCTAATTAACTACCAAAAAGCTGGAAGAGCTGTGGTTCAAGCAGTAGGTCACTAGTCTTGAGTACAAAAACTCAGGGACTGCACTCAGTCCCTGCATGCTTTAAGCCAGGATATAAATAAAAATAAAGGAAGAAGGACGAAATGAAGCTGCATCTATTAGACAAAAGACAATGAAATCCATATGAAAGAAAACATCAGAAAGGCCAAAGTTCATCACTCATTTTTAATTCTCACTGGCCAAATGTCTTAAAGAACTAACTTGATCAGTTTCCTCTTATACTAGTTATTATCACATGAAGGACTTAGATTCTCTTCTTTAAATCCCTCAAAGAATGTAAAGAAACCAACTCAAATGTTAAAATAGTGAGCAATTAATCACAAGTTTATATGCTACTTTCTTTTTTCAAAAAATTGTAAAGATGCAGTACAGAGGGGTTACAGTTACATGCGTCAGGTAATGAGTACATTTTTTGTTGAGCATTGTTACCCCCTCCTTTGTTGTTCTCCCACTATCCCTCTCCCCCACCTTCTTCAATCTTCCCCCCACTCCTTGCCTGGGAGTTGTAAACTTCATTTCCAATACTGTGTCTTGTGTGCTACTTTCTTAGGGGTGTGGGTAGAGTAGCCATAGGGACACCCCTTTAAGTCAGAAGTCCTGACAATCTGATCCAGTAACTTCTTGTGCTAAGAACTAAATCCCAAGCATTAAAGTGATCTGTTTAAGGCCACAAAGCTACTAAAGTCAGGACATATATTTGGTTTTACTTATACCAACTCTTAAAGGTTTTTTTTTTTCCTAGCCCTGTCAAAATATTTAGCATAAATTCTCAAAATATTAAAACTAACTCTAATACCTTGAAAGGGAGGAAGGGAGGAAGAAGGTGCCATAGGAGGAAGGGCTCAAAAGAGCATGATATTAATCTTGAAGAAAGAGATAATTTAACAGAACATATTACCTAAGGCATTAACTAGGACTTGCTTCTTCAATGAACATGTGTTTTTCAACTGTATACAAGGAAATGTCTGATTAAAACGAGTTTTTTTTTGTAACTTTTTACAATTACTTCAAGAAATTAAAATAATAGGCCTATTATTTCTGGATAACAAATCTAACACTTTTATCAAGTTTATAACTTTCAATGCATGAATGAGGTTTTGCTTCTCTATTTAAAAGCTATCACTGGTAAACAAATCTTGTAATTGACTTGAACAAATTTCCAGAGAAATTCAAAATGGCTTATATTACATTGTTGTCACTTCTCCCCCATTAAATTTATATGCGTTACTCAAATATTTTACCAAGATACTGTTCAACAAAAATGACCTGAAGATTTTCAGCCTCATTAACAGGGTACATTGCTTGTAAACTTCAATGAAAGAACAGGTAGTACTAGAACCTTTTATCCAGCTATGACGCATTCAAAAGCTGTAAGAAGTTTTAAGGCATTTCCTAAAATAGAGATCTTTTTTAAAAAAAGGTGAAAGCTGCCATACTAGTTAGTGCTGTAAATAATACAACTTCCCTACTTTTAAAATTACTTCTGGAAAAGTTGATTTGTAAGCTACAATAATATTTTCTTGATCAGCAAAAACAGTAGAATTTATCATGATTAAGTTCTATGAGCCAGATTTTTTTCCCTTAGTTTTGTGCTATGTGGCATGGAGCCTAATTCTAAATAATGCCTTCATTTTGTGTACTCACACTATCTTCAAAAACACACTAAGTCAGGTTTTACTCTGCTATTCCAAACAAGGGTAATTCACAGCAAGTTCCAAACCTGGGGTACATAATTAAGCCCTGACTCAAAAAAAAATCAGCCGGGCGCTGGTGGCTCACGCCTGTAATCCTAGCTACTCAGGAGGCTGAAATGTGAGGATCGCAGTTTAAAGCCATCCCGGGCAGGAGAGACCGTGAGACTCCTATCTCCAATAAACCACCACAAAACCGGAAGTGGCGCTGTAGCTCAAGTGGTAGAGTGCTCGCCTTGAGCTGAAGAGCTGAGGGACAGCGCCCAGGCCCAGAGTTCAAGCCCCACGACCGACCAAAAAAAAAAAAAAAAAAAATCAGACAAAAAATACATAATGAATACATTTTATTATGTCTAAGCCAGATATGCTTACGATTCCAGCTACTCAAGAGGCAGAGATCAGGAGGATTGTGATTCCAGGCCAGATCAGCCCACCTCTCTATCCCCCGCCCCCCTCCCCCCAAAAAAAGTTTGTGCAACATCTCAATAGAAAAAGCTGGGCAAGGTGACTCCCAACTGTCATCCCAATCACTGTAATTAGCATAAATAGGAGGATCTTGAACTAGGCTAAATAACCAGAGCAAAACGAGCTCAACTACTGAGTGACTAGTAAGTGGGAATCTGAGTTCAATCCTCAATAATAATAATAATAATAATGTCTGCTAATTCTAGTAATTTAAAAAGTGTCTGTGTTTGAAACCAGTGTAACAACTAGAACAATCTATTTCTGTCTGAAGTGGCTATGTTTCAAGATGTCATTATGAAATGAACTCTATTATGCAAAAAGAAAACCCATATTGTAGCTCAAAAAAAAAAAAAAAATCAATCTAAAATCCCTACTCTACAAAAGAAATATAAGTGGCTGACCAAATGCTATCCTAATTTTTCCCTATGGCAACATAAATAGTGAAGAAAGAGCAAGGAAGTGGCAAGGAAGGGTATCACTGCTCATAAACAAGTTATTTAACTTCTCTATCAAGTTCCCGGTTAATAATAATGCCCATTTCACAGGGCTGTTGCAAAGATCATTGCATGAGAATTTTTCACGTGGTAAAAGAAAGCTACTAAGCCCTCAGTAAATGCCAGCAGCTCCTTTCTCCTACATCTGAGTTCTCTGCTTCTTTCTACAGGTGATTCAACCGTCTCCTGAGTTTTATTTACAAATGCTGGAAACTACTAGATCACTCATGCCCTGCTGTGCACATTCATGCACGCACACTCTGTGAGACACGATCTGGCCCTGCCTCCAACATTAGATGAGGAATAGGAAGAGACTCCAACATTTGACATTCATCAGACAACATTCCACTATTTGTGCAATTACCTCCGAGAATTTGCACTGCCACTGAAAATGCCTGAAATCAACTCATCATGGCCTCTTTAAAAAAGGAAAAAAAAATTCAGGCCTTTCTTTCTAATCGAAAGTGAACCAATAGTGAACCAATCTTCTAATACTGCCAAGTAATCCAGACTCCCCAAGTTTACCCTCACATTACTCCTGTAGCTCTAGACTAGATTTCTTTTCTGTCCCACTGCCACCACCAGAATCCTGCAGAGGTTTCTCAATCTTGCTAATATTGATACTCAAGTTAGACAATTGTTGATTATGCTGTGTTGTATTCTACAGGATGCTCAGTAGCACTTACCTCTAGGTACTATACTCCAGCAGAACCCTGCACCAAAAGAATATCTCAGATTTTGCCAAAAGCCCCTGGTAGTACAAAAATCACCTTCTGTATTGTCCCTCTCACCTCTTGTTTGTTTTTGTGTCACTGGCCCAGTTTCTCACATCTTCCATACAAAATCATCCCCAACTTTAATTAGCCTCCAGTTGCATTCTTTGTATCTGCTGTGGCCCTCACATAGGCCTCCTAAGAGCACTGCTTTTATGAGTCATTTCTCTCAAGTTCATGGTGCACAGTTCCCTTCACAATCAGATCAAAGCTCCCACCCAGTCTTGATAATTGGCCCCAATTAAACATTATCCAGAAGGGCACTTCATGAAGTAGCTACGCAGCAGTCCTTCAAAAACAATTCTAGTCTACTGCCATCACTGGTTTAGACGCCAATTATGTGCACCCAGACCTGTGCAAGAGCCTCCTTTCCTTGGCTCTAATCTCTCCTCTTAAAATCAAAAATTTTCCACAAGTCTCTATTGCCTTTTGAAAGATGTATGAAAATCTTCCTGTTCTTTGGTCTTCTGTAACATGACCTCCCTCTACTGCTATGTTCTGCTCTCCCCCAAACATACTTTAGTGTTGGTTAAACCTATTATCTACTAATGCTGAAAAGGCTCCTACACATTCCACCCTTTGGTCATGTTTTTTTAGTTCTTCTTCTTGTCTAGCAGCCCTTTTCATGCCCCCTCCTCTATCTCCACTCTGACTTAAAGTCCACCAGAATTCAGTGACAAAGCCTTTCCTGCTCATCCCTCCATTGGTCTCTACATAACACTCTGCACTTCCTATGTCATTCACATTCTGCATCCTGCTTCAGGGACTTCCTACAGTTTCTAACTTGCAGCTGAATTCTCAACATTCTAACTTTTTATATACACACACAATATTTATTTTTGAATGTTAATAAAACTGAGCAAAACATAAAAACAACCTGTATTTGAATAAACATACTTCAAGTAAAGGATAACTAATGCTAATGTCTGTCCTAAGTAATATGTAATATCCTAAAGGCTTCCTGCACCACTAAAAACAAGTTAATTTCAACTCTTCCTGCCTTGCTGACCTGATGGTGTACTTTGCCATTCCCACACAAAACAGAGCAGAATCATTAATGAGCATGTTCTGACAACACCTGTTTAAGTTGTACACCAAATTCATGTGTGTGGTAACTACAGTACCACAATTTTTTAAGCAAAGTCTGCAAATTATAATGTTTTCTATGATACTGAGCTAAAAATGGTTTTCCTTTTTTTTTTTTTTCTATGCCAGTACCAGGGGCTTGAACTCAGAACCTGGGGCTACTCTCTTAGCTTTTTTGCTCAAGGCTGGTGCTCAACATTTGAGCCAAATCTCTATTTCTGGCCTTTTTTTGTGGTTATTGGTTTAATGGGAGGTAAGTCTCATGGACTTTCCTGCCCTGGCTGGCTTCAAAACATGATCCTTAGATCTCAGCTTCCAGAGTAACTAGGATTACAGGCATGAACCATTGGTAGGTGTCTCGCTGTTAGTTTTCCTAATTTTAAAGGGTCATAAAAACAAAAACAACTAATATACAACAAAAACTATATGTGACCACAAGCCTAAAATATGTACAATTTGTCCCTTTTGTGGCAGCATAAATTTGGGCCCCTACTTGTCCTTCATTGGTATCTGGGAAACTCAAGGTTTCCTCCCATGATTTCAAAAATGCAGTGTAAAGCCAGGCTCACACTTGTTACCCTAGTTACTCAGGAGGCTGAAATCTGAGGACTAAGGGTGAAAGTCAGCCTGGCAGAAAAGTTTGTGGGATTCTTAGCTCCAATTAATTGGAAAAAATAAAAATTTTTTTAAAAGCCAGGAGTGGAATTGGGGCTCAAGTAACACAAGATCACCCTTGAGGAGAAAAAGCCAAGTGAGAGTGCTATGCCCTGAGTTCAATATAAAACATACAAGGCTATACAAGACACAAGTCATTCAGTGTAGTCATACTTCACATGAAGTAATTTCTACATCAGAAGTATGTGTGGAAATTTTCTACTTCACAAAACATTTGCTAGAAAGGCATTGACTTTCTTTTCTTTTCTTTTGGTGCTGGTCCTACTTGAACTCAGGGCCTGGGCGCTGCCCCTAAGATTTTGTGGTCAAGGCTAACACTCTTACCTCTTGAGCCACACCTGCACTTGGGGCTTTTTAGTGATTACTAAAGAGATAAAAGAGTCAAGTATTTTCCTGCCCAGACAGGCTTCTTACCCCCAATCCTCAGATCTCAGCCTCCTAAGCCACTGGTACTGGGCAATACACTGACTTTGACTCTAAAGATGAATATGGAGAACTAATGAAGAAGGTAAACTGCCTGGCCTAAACCTAAAGTCACACTGGCAGTGACGAGTCAGTCATTTTTGACAGTAGTCAACAATAGACTGGAGTCAAAGACCCAGGCCCCCAAACGACTGTCCAAAGCTTTGCATCGGCATGATGTTATGGAGAGATGTGGATAACTGGCTTGGATCAGTGTAAGTATCTAAGTTTAAATCTGTCCCTGACAGGCAGTTTAGACAAGACTCTTCACAGTAACTATGAATCATTACAGTAACATTAGCGATCACCACATAAAACAGATAAGAACTGCTAGAAAGTGTCTTTAAAAAGATATGATAAAGAAGGCCTAAAGTGACTCTGCTAGCTCTTCCATGTCTCCAGATGGAAGCTACAGTGCACATTTCATCCCCACCTGCTCTCAACCCGAATCCACAAGTTCCACAAGTATTTTCTGATGTCCATTCCAAGGCTGTCCAGTTTATATCACCTACCACCCTTCTATGAGTTACTTACAAATATGTCCATGTGGACCTAGAATCAGCTAGAAGTTCAAATTTCTTAATCTCCCTAAGAACTTAACTTTCTTTAAAAAAAAAAAAAAGTTAAAAAAAAAAACACAAAAGCCTGCTTCTTTGAAGCCTAAATCTATTAAAACTTACTTCATGGAGCCTCCTCACTTCATTGAGAAATTAAAATCAACCTGGGTGGGTTAACTTTACTACTGTGCAGAAGCCCAAAGAGCTCTGTACAGTGTGCGTTACACTTACACACACACACACACACACACACACACCACGATCTGGACTCAAACGCGCACAAGAACCACCCAGGATCCCCTCCTGGGAAGTTGCTCTTCTAGTGCTGAAAAAAATAATAATAAATAAATAAAAATAGAGATGCAGCCGGGGTGGGGTAGAGTGGCAGCCAGGGGATGCCAAGCTCGGGGCGGAGGTTCCGGGTGCCCCCCCCCCCCGCCCCGTAGAGGTTCCGACCTTCAGCCGGGAGCGACCCCGGCCTTCCCCCGGCCCCCGCCCCGGCCGATCGCCCGGACACCTGCGCGGGCCCGCGGGCCCCGCGCCGACCTCGGCAGCTTACCTGCAGGACCACGTCGTTGGGCAGCTGCGCGGCCCGGAACAGCTCGAGCACCCGCCCGTTGACCACCACCTTCTTGGTGCTCTCGATGTCGCAGTAGGAGAAGAGGTCCGAGTAGTATTTCTGCTCCGCGTCGCTCAGCGTTAAGCCTTCCATCTTCGCCGCCGCCGCCGCCGCCGCCCCGCCCCACCCGGCCCCGCACGCCACCCCCCCACCCTATCCCGCCCGGGGCCCCGCGGCTCCACCACCTGGGGCCGGCGGGGACGACGCGTGGCCGGCCGTGCGGCCCGGCCTCCTCCGTCCGTCCCCCACCGCCCCCCCCCCGGCCCGCGCGCGCGCGGCCGCCCCGAGCCCCGGCCTCACGCGCGCCGCAAGGCCCTGGCTACGGCTCGGCCCGGCTCGGGCCCGGGCCCCGGCTCGGCGAGGCGCGCGGAGAAGAACGCGGGGCCGCGGCCAGGCACCGGCGGACTCCGCCCCCGCCGCGGGTTCGAGGGAGCCCCGGCTCGCCGCCGCCGCCGCTCCCCCTCCCGCCCAGCCCCCGGGCTTCCCGCCTCGGCTTCCCCTTCCGTCCACGCCCCCCGAAGCGGCAGCACGTCCCGGAAAGTTGTCAGGGTGGCGAGTCCTAAAGTTTCGGGGGCTCGCGGTGGAGCGTGGCCGCCGTTCCGCCTCCCGCCGCCGCCATTTACTGCAGCCCCGGCCCGGCCCCGACGCGCCCGCACCGACACTGACAGCGGCGGCCGCGCTCCAGACCCGGATGTGAGGCCGGGAGGAGAGAGCGCGAGAGGGAGAGAGAAACACCCACCGGGCGGCTCGGCCGCTCCCGGGAGACGGGGCCGCAGCGCCCCCTGGCGGCCGGAGCCCGGCGGCGGCGGGGCTCGCCGCGCTGCAGTAGTGAGTCGACCCCGCCCCGCCCCCCAGAAAAGGGGTACCTGGGGCACCCGCCTGGAGAGCTACAGAACTTAAGAGCTTCGGGAACTGAACGTTGCGTAAACATGTCCGTGAAAGCGGAATGCTGCGCGGGTTACAGAGATCGGCTGGCTTTTATTTTTCCTTGCCCAGATGTTGCTGGGAATAAACAGTATCCGCTCTGCAGGACCCTAAGTGGCATGCAAATAAACGTCCTGGAAGCGGTCTTCCTCTAGGCGCTGACGTTGCCACTGGACTCCCAACCCTTGCACCTGAAAGACAAAATCCACTGAACACAGGGAGAAAAATAAAAAGTGAACCACTGTTCCCCTTTCCACAAGGTCATCTGGCCACCAGGAGCTGAACTGTCTACATTGTATCATCTCGGCCACAAACCTGTTTGGGTCTGTTCAAGGCCCATTTTAGGAAAATTTCCTCATTTCCCATTTTAGGAAAATTTCAAAGTCACGCTGTCTTAACCTAACTCACGTAGGAGCGAATTCTTAGACTCGTTCAAGTAAACGATCTTAAATATGTAATATTTCTCAGCAGCATAGCTTTTTTATATTTTGATTTAATGTGTGTTGCTCCCCAAAGTGCTGATCTACAAATGTCCTATAAGTGGTCATTATTACAAGTTTACAATCATTTACTTTGTTAATTCTAACATTCAAGGAGCACAGAAAACCCATGGCCCCAAACAGGAAACCATAACAGCAATTTGCTGTGCCTGGTTTGGAGATGATATCCTAACCAAACTTGCAAAGACCTATATCATCTTTATGGATGCCACTCAATGTCTGTATTTGCGGGGGGGGGGGGGGGGGGGGGGGGGATCCGGTTGTGGGGACTGAACTCTGGGCCTGGGCGCTGTCCCTCAGCTCTTCAGCTCAAGGCTAGCGCTCTGCCACCTGAGCCACAGCGCCACTTCCAGCTTTTTTCTTTTTGCTTGTGTGGTGCTGAGGAATCGAACCCAGGGCCTCAGACATGCAAGGCAAGTGCTCTACCTCTGAGCCACCTTCCCAGCCCAAGGTCTGTATTTTCATTTTACTCTGAACTTCACATAATGCTACTATATATATATATATATATATATATATATATAGTTACAAACACTATGTTCTTTCTTTTAAAACATAAGCCTAATAAGATACATCTTGATTCCCCTTTGGCTCTGTCATTCTTTCTTGCAGACCTGTGTTCTTGCTACCTTAACTACTCTTTGCACAGACTTCTCCATGGCATTTTATCTCACATGGATCAGATCCTTGTACAGATTTTACCTTTTTAGCAAGAGGACTTCCTTCTCTGGACCCTGATCTAAAATAGTTCCACCATATTTTATCCCTACTTTTTTATTTTTATATTTTGTCCACCACCGAGCTCAGGGCCTGCCTGGGTGCTATCCCTAAACTTTTTTGCTCAAAGCTAGCACTCTGTAACTTTCAGTCACAGCTTCACTTCCAGTTTTCTGGTGGTTAGTTGGAGATAAGAGTTTCACAGACTTTCCCTTCCGGACTGGCTTTGAACCTTAATCCTTAAGCCTCAGCCTCCTGAGTAGCAGGGATTACAGGCTTGAGCCAATTGGGCCCTGCATATCCCTACTCTTTAGAGCAATCTCTCTACCTAGCGTTAAGACAGGTATCTGTTTATATTTTAATAGCTAATAATTATCAAGTGCTTACTATATTTCAAGTATTGTTCTAAACCTTTATAGTAATTGGCCCATTCATAACCACCAATATGAAATAGGTACTATTACTTTTTTATTGGGGGAATTGAAGTAAAAATGGGTGAATATCTTATAAATGAGGTTATTAAGTGTTTTAATTACCTTGGATTCAAATCCCAGGTAGTATCAAATCTAAAATCATTGCCCTAACCTGCTTTCTTGTTCACTGTATTTACTACATAATGTTTCTTCAGTACCACAGTTCCACGGTGAGTATGTTGATGGAACACAATGTACAGCAACAATGGTTTGTTGAATGAACAAATAATTGATGAATGAATGAATGAGGGAATGGATTTTAACATTGCTGTGATGAGCTGGTTAGTAAGCTAGTTTTATGCCAATAATTTTAATGACCTCCAGCTCTACTCCTTTCCCAATCCAAATAATTGAAGAATTGTTTAAGCCCAAGTGCTGGAGTCTGAAATTTTCTTCTCAGTCTGCAATGAGCTCTCCTTTCACTCTCCCTATCATTCTTCAACCTGCCACTTGTTCACCCTTCAGCTTCTCCCCTTTCAAGACTAACCCCTATTTCATATATTTAAAATTATGCTTTGAGCATCTTGTACCTGGGGTAGGAGATGACCTTGTCCTCAGGGGTAATGGCGGTTAGGGACCATGTGGTCAGTCATGCCAAGGCTGTTCTGATGTCACTCTGGTTTTGTCATGCATCATCTTTCCTACCAGTCCTTGCCAGACACTACCACTAAATGAGCCATGTGTGTCTTACAGGATGTGGAGATGGACTCTTTCTGAGGGCCTGCTGGTCTCTGATCATTTCTGGTGTCCATAGAAACAAAAGGCAGCTTTTGTTTTTCTAATTAATTTATGTAATATCAGTCAGATGGTAACAACCACAGAAATAATAAGTCTAAGAGGTAGGTACATGCTAAATGAATTGAGAGAAGTAAGTTGATAGCTGAGGTCAGATTCCTCAAGAGACCATGAGACCTCTGGACTGGAACAAGAAGTACACTGATCATTGTTAGGAGCAACAACAATAAGGAATTGGACGGAGAGGAAGCTAATGAAGAAGCACCACAGGCTCTAGTCAGTCCAAGAAGAGCTGAGTCTTTAAAGTTGTAACAAACAATGTAAGGAATGTTTAGGCCTGGGAATCCCCTGACTGGTCTTGAGATATGGGGTTGCTCTAGGTGCTGGACTGGGGCAGCTTCCTTCTCCCAAGGGCAATTTCTCAGGAATTCAACAGAGAGCCCTTCTCCTTTCCGCCCCTCTCAGGTGCTGAAAGAAAGAGTCCCTCCTTTGTGGCAGGTGCTAGGAGTAGCATGACACAGCAAAGCCATAGTTCACGATCACTACACTCTGATTCTTTGGGGGGACATTTATCCCCCAAAGTTTGTTAGTTTTTCTGGGTAGGGGGAGGAACAGCATGTTCCTATGTGGTTTTGGCTGGCGTTGAACATGCCAATTATCCTGTCTTAACCTCCTCTTAGTTTACAGATTGCTTATAGGTATGTGCTACTATACCCAGTTAGTGATGTTGTTGTGCCGTCCTACCCCACCCCATGCTAGGGATTGAACCCAGTGCTTCAATGCCTGCCAGGTAAGTACTCTACCACTGGTGCTACTTTCTCAGTGCCACAGGGTTCTGGTTGGTCTGTTTATAAGACGAAGGTTAGTGGTAGGAACTTTATCTGCCAGCATCTCTGCTTGTCTAAGGGCTCGTCTGTACCCATTGTTGCCTTTCTGCTACTCACTCTAAGTTTTCCTTATCATTAGCCCACTGTCTCTCTTCCCTGGCGGTCTCGGTCCCTTATTCCCAATGTCCTTCCAAATTATGGCAGCTGCATTTGTTTATTTTCCATTAAAAAATGAACAAGGGGCTGGGCTCTGCTGGCTCACACCTGTAATCCTAGCTACTCAGGAGGCTGAGATCTGAGGATCACGGTTTGTAGCCAGCCTGGGCATGGGAAGTCCATGGAATGCTTATCTCCAATAAACCACTCAGAAAAAGCCAAAAGTGGTGCTGTGGCTCCAGTGGTAGAGTGCTAGCTTTGAGCAAAAGAAACTCAGGAACAGTGCTCACACCCTGAGTTCAAGCCCCAAGACTGTCAAAAAGAAAAGAAAAGAAAAAAGCAAAACAAACAAAAAGCAAGAGCCAGTGTGGTAGCACTTATCTGTAATCCCAGTACTCAGAGGTAGAGGCCAGAGCATCAGGATTTCAAAACCAGGCTGAGCTGCAAAGCAAGATCTTGCCTCAAAGATCCAAAACAACAGCAGCAACAACAAAAAACAAAGGGAAGTATTACAAAAAAATGTATTCAGTAACACTTGTTGAAAGACAATAAGGCAGACTTTATTCAGTGCTATCACAATAGGTACAGGGACCAGGGAATGGGAGTTTGCTGTGGGGGAGATTGGTCTCACCTTCAAGTACCACATGAGCTAGTGGGAATTATAGCCATTGTGGAAGGAAAATTACTAAAAGGAAATATGAGGTTTATGAGAGGGATTTCTGGCTAAAGTGACCTAACAGGATACTTGCCAAAGACAGGCTAGAGTGATTAGATGTCCACCTCATCTCTCCTGAGGGAGAGAGAGTAGGGGGAAAGGAACCTAATCATAGGTACAGAGGGACCAGATACCGGAAGCAAGGAGTTCTTGCTAAACTGACTTAGCAAGGTTCTGGTTGCTAAAACCAGATTCTCCAAGCAAGCGCATTGATGGATCTAGGAGATGTTTTAAGAGACAGATTCACATTTGGCCAAGCAAAGAATCATAATCAGATGCACCAACAGATGTCACTTTGGAACTACTGGGTGGGAAATCTATTGTTTCCTCCATTATGAAAAGTAAGTGTTATTTCCTCCTTATGAATGAGTTCAACTTCCCTTTAGTGTGTTCCCTGCTAATCTGTTGGCACAGGATGCCTGTGTCTGAGCAGAATTTGTAGCTGGAAATTCAATGGGGTTGATAATAATAAACCTCCTAGTAGAAGCAGTGTGTTTTGAGGACCAGAGCTCCAGATGCTCAAAAAACTATCATTGTGGGGGCAAGAAGTAGGTTGTAGAGGGATAAGGTTATATGGTGCCAACCCTTCACCTCTTGCTCACCTGATATCGAGGACTTACTGGGGACATAGACTATCTGATCACTAATTTAGGGTGCACTGTGTCTTAGAGTGTGGAGGCCTTTGCAGATGATCATGTGTGAGCTAACCCATTTTTCCTAAAGTTTCTGATAGGGTGTGCTCCCACTTTCATTGTATTTTAAGTAGTTTTTGGACTTTGCCTCTTGTTTTTGTTAATAACCTACATGTCCTTTGACAATGTGCTGTTCACACTCAGTGTGTTTGAATTATTTTTAAGGTTTTATTTGTTTTTTGCTTTTGAGTTCTAGTTTTACTCCTCTCGGGTCTGATGGTGTTCAGAGAGTGATTTCAATATCATCGTGTTTGCTAAGCCTTGCTTTATGTCCTAAAATACAACCTCAGATTACAGGTATAAACAACCAGGGCCCACCCTATGTCAATGTCTATTTAAGTGATTGATCTAACTTCTCTGCTTCACTTCAATCATTGATGCTTTGTTCTCAACTTGTTCTGTTTATTATCTAGATTTTTTTTTTCTTTTTGCCAGTCCTGGGGCTTGAACTCAGGGCCTGGGCACTGTCCCTGAGCTTCTTTTTACTCAAGGCTAGCACTCTACCACTTGAGCCACAGTGCCACTTCCGGCTTCTTCTATTTATGTGGTACTGAGGAATCAAACCAGGGCTTCATGCACTCTAGCACTAAGCTACTTTCCTAGCCCTATTATCTAGAATTTTGATAAAATTTTTACTTGGGCTATTTACCTCTTCATTTCTAAGACTTCAATGTCATTTTTCTTCTAGGTTCTTTGTGTTTTTATTGAAGTTTTCTTTTATATTTCACATTATCTTTTTTGTTTCGTTTAGCTGTTTGTTTGGATTCTCTGTGAGCTTGATTACATTTTGTTTATATCCTATTTTACTTTGTTTATATATCTCTTAATATATATCTTTAATTTTATTAATTCTTATCATTTCTTTCAATTTTTTGTTTGAAATTTCTTCTTTATTATCATGTAAACACTTTTTGTGGAGATATTGACTTTTGAAGGAGACTTGTTGCTATCTTTATTCATGAATTTAGTGTTATACTCACTGTGATCTACATCTCTGGGACTAAGCTTTTAGATGGAGGTTTCAATTTCCTGTCATTTTATAAGCAATGATTTTTCAGAGATTATGTAAGACTGACTAGTGGCTGAGTTGTGGTATGTTTGCCGGTTACTAGTTTGGAGGGGTGTGACTGTATTCAAAAAGTCAATTGAAATGATAAAAATGTATATATTGACTCCTTCTCCACTCAAAGTAGGAAAGCTTGCCTGCAAACGCTAATGCAGTTGATAAACATAGCCTTGTATGTCAGCAGTCCCTAAGGAAAACCAGTCACTACTACAGCCCTGGTATCTTTACATGAATAGAGAAGGAAAGATGTATTTTCATGATCTGGGAAGCAATGGTAATGGGATGGAGATGCAGTGATTACACTAGTGACTAATACAAGGTGTATGGCTATCTAGGGAAAGAAGAGCTAGCAACTAAGCTTAATAAGAAAGTGAAGTGAGGGGGAGGGAAGGAATAGTAGGAGAAAAACAAAGGAGAGGGTAACAATGTTCAACAAGAAATGTACTCATTACCTTAGTCATGTAACTGAAACCCCTCTGAGCAGCATCTTTACAATAAAATAAAAATTTTTAAAAAAGAAAGTGACGTGACATAGTAGGATAGATAAGAGATAAGTGTTGAAGGAAAGGGGGAAGAAAAATGTAGAAAATTAAACGTAGACATACACAAAATCATAAATAAAACAACAAATGCACAACACACACATACACACACACACACACACACACACACACACACACACACACACAAAACAAATGATATTAGGTCAATCAAGTTGCCTCTAAGACTGTAACAAGGAAGGACTGTGCCTGAAGGAATAGAAATAGATGAAAATATGAATGAGAACAGTTCATATTGTATACAGAAGGGAAATATAAATGAGAAAGGACAATCAGAAAAGGGCAGAACATTAATTTGGATTAATACTTTTGACACAGATATATATATATATGATGACTGCAGAAGCACCCATTTTTTTCTTCTATTCTGCTCCCTTCAATCACTTTGAGTTTGTCTTGCCATTACTCTGCCTTTTTATTACCTATAACTTTTCTCTGAACTTAATCGTGACACTTCAGATTTAGTACTTTTTCAACTTCTGGCCCTTTGGAGCTTGATATCCAGCCTAATGTTCGTATTTCCTGCTCCTACAACCTCATTGTTTTCTGCCTTACATGAAGCCCTCACCCAATACCTGTCCCTGGGCTGGAACTCTGCGTAAGCCACATTCTCTCTTCCTCTCACCAAAGAGAAGGGAGAGAGTGAGATCCTGCTCATGGGTTTTAGAACAAAGTCTGGGGCCCTGTATCCAATTAAGTCTACCTATGCTCCAACTGTTAGATCTTTTAACTCCATATGCCAATCAGTTTCTTAAATCATAATTGTTTCCAGGAAATTTCAAAGGAACAACTAACTTCTTGCACTTCACTCCAAAGGTAGAAAACAGGCTCTGGGTAGTGAGTAAGCTACAGTGACAGGTAGTAAGAGATCACACCTATGGGTATTAAGACATAATACCCTGTTCTCTGGTGCACCCAATGTGGATTGAAAAGTCCCTTTTTCAAATCCTAGAATGTCTCTCATTGGCTCATGGAAAAAAAGCCAAAGGCTTCCTTTATACAAATACAAGGTGAAATTACAGATCAATTCTAAATAAAATTAAGTTCCCATTGTATAAAACCAGAAGTTTCTGTTAGGACAGCATGACAGTTTCCTTCAGCTTCCTCCCAGTCTCTAAAAATGCAAGCCAGCACAGAGACATGGCACCTGCTTTCTAATCATAGGTCTAAGCTGCAACACACACATCAAACCCACCACTTCCAGGAGAGTATGCCTGGCCTCACCCTAGATAAGAAGTCTCTCAAGGTCCCGTCTCACTAGCTCCATCATTGACTCACATTATATGGAATAATAATGGTTAGTATTCATTCCATAGTTGATCTGAAGGGCTAGATAAACTTAAACCTTACAATTAGTCTACAGAAGGTGTTATTATTCTCATTTTATGTTTGAGAGATCTGAATCTGAAAGAAACTGAGCCCAAGGACACACATTAAGTGGTAGAACTGGATTCTTACCCACGGCAGGTAGGCCTTTTAACATTTCCACCAGCTTAGTGAAAGTAGCAACTTCACTAAACCCATTTTTGTAACAGTAAAAAAACCAAAGCCAAAACCTTTTTGATAACAAACTTTTGGGAAGAAGAAAAAGCTAAAGTAGCATTCTAGCTTGAAACATAACTTACTTTATAACAGGAACAAAGACAGTCTTTTTTTTTTTTTGGTTGGTCATGGGGCTTGAACTCTGGACCTGGGCACTGTCTCTGCGCTCTTCAGCTCAAGGTTAGTGCTTTACTACTTGAGCCACAGCACCACTTCTGGCTTTTTCTGTTTATGTGGGAATTGAACCCAGGGCCTCATGCATGCAAGGCAAGCACTCTACCACTGAGCCACCTTCCGAGCCCAAGACACATAACCTTAAAACAATAATCTATAAATAACTAAATAAATCATATAGTAAAATAAATGGTACCATAAAGAAAAATTGGAATGTTTTGTGTCATTTGTTAGTGGCTTATAGGAAAATTAAGGGCTTCAGATAAACCTGGTAGAAAGACAGGAAACTATAATCATCAATAATGATGTGCTTAACTGAAAGTCACATAATTAATCACAGCCATGATTAAATGTATGTGGTTATTTTTTTTTAATTTAATTTAATTTTATTTGAGAACATACTGTACAGAGGGGTTACAATTGCATGGGCAGGATAATGCATACATTTCTTACCAAGCATTGCAGCCTCCTCCTTTGTTTACCCTTCACCTCCCTTCCCAGCCTCCCCCCTCCCCCACAATGTATGTGGTTATTAAAAAGAGGAATAACAATCACTGAAAATGATAATTATCACAGGGCAACACTGATGTCTCATTAACAAAATGGCCAGAATTCCAGTTCCTTTCTGTGGAAAGGGAAGCAGGTGCTTTAAAACTTCAGTTAGTATTCTCAGTGGAATGTCTTATCACAAATCGTATACACTAAAGACTGTGCATCATATGCATATTTAAGCCTTCCTACACTTAATTGGTTTGAAAATAACCTAGCTTTAGCTAGCTAGAAGAGGTTCTCTATTCTTGGGACAACAATAGTTAAATAACTACAAAGAAAAGTTTCTGAAATATATCTTAAGTATTGAGAAGGAGTTTATGTAGTTTCAGGTCCAGCATTATTTAGCATTTCTCTACCAGAGAGAATGGTTCTGGTTATCAGACCAAAGCCCCTACTATAGGTCCCCCCAAATGACTTATCATGTTCGTATCAGGTACTCAATAAATATTTGTTTAATAAATATTTGAATTATGGTTACAATTGCATGACAAATACAATTGTTTGAACTACTAAATAATTAATATTAAATCTTTTCAATACTATTACATACCTAACTTATCTTCTTTCTTTTCTCTCATAAATTTTGAAACCTATTAATTTTCCAGTAATTAGATCATCAGTAGGAAAAACCCACACTATTTGATAATTAATTGTATGGTTATTAAAATAATTTTGTGAAAAAATCCTTTAATTAAACATATAGAAAAAGCAGACAAAAAGATTTTAAAGATTTACTGTCAGGAATGGCTCTTTAAGGGTTTTTGTTGTTGTTTCTTTTTTTTTTTTTTTTGCCGGTCATGGGGTCTGGTGCTGTCCCTCAGCTCTTCAGCTCAAGGCTAGCGCTCTACCACTGGAGCCACAGCGCCACTTCCGGCTTTTTCTGTTTATGTGGTGCTAAGGAATCGAACCCAGGGCCTCATGCTTGCAAGGCATGCACTCTACCGCTGAACTACCTTCCCAGCCCCTTTTTGTTTTGTTTGTTTTTTTGCCAGTCTTGGGCCTTGAACTCTGGGCCTGGGCACTTGCCCTAAGCTCCTTTTGCTCAAGGATAGTACTCTACCACTTGAGCTACAGCACCACTTCCAACTTTTTCTGGGATTAATTGGAGATAAGAATCTTACAGTCTTTCCTCTCTGGGCTGGCTTCGAACCTCGATCCTCAGATCTTAGCCACTTGAGTAGCTAGGACTCCAGGTGTGAGCCCCAGTGCATAGTTTGGCCCTTTAAAAATTTATCTTCACAAAATTTCAAGCCATATTTCTGCTATCTTTCTTGGAAACATGCCTCTGAGAGGAAGCTCTCTCAGGAGGAGTTAACAAATGATTAGTTGGCATACTTACTAATAAGTGATAGCTGAAAGGTAGCTTTTATGAAGAACGCAATTAATGTTTAAAATCTACATCATGTTGTAAGTTATAATATCAATGTGATGATTACTTGCTCCACTATAGCCCATTACAATTATATTCAGCTAATTTTTCCATATTAAATCTGACCTACAGAGAGCAAGGGCAGACATAATAGACATTAATCTCACAATAAAAGCAGTATGGATATCAGTGTAGATAATTATAACCAATGTATGCTCAAAATTTTTTTTTTTTTTGGTCATTCGTGGGGCTTGAACTCTGGGCCTGTGCGCTATCCCTCAGCTCTTCAGCTCAAGGCCAGTGCTCCACCACTTGAGCCACAGCTCCACTTCCAGTTTTCTAGTAGTTTATTGGAGATAAGAGTCTCATGGACTTTCCTGCCTGGGCTGGCTCTGAACTGTGATCCTCGGATCTCAGCCTCCTGAGTAACTAGGATTACAGGCCTGAGCCACCAACACCCAGCTGTATGCGCAATTTTAAAATATTCTTCACTAGAAACTTGTTTAGATTTTGGTGAAAATTAAAAAAAAAACTCAATGTACAATGGCTAAGGTAATATATGTGATTTGTATGGGAAATCGGTGATCTTCACCCCCACTCACAAAGGGTTAAGAGGTTAGTCCATCTTCGGTCCATTCAACCAAACAACTATTGCTAATCCACTCCCAAGCTGGGGCCATTCAATACAAAATGAATAAGATACTGTCCACCCTCAAAAACCTTACAGTTTACTAAGGAGAAGTGAGTACAATACAACTTCCAATGCAAGGTCAAACTACTGTGTTATTTAAAACCACAGACTGTAGTGACATAGTTCACTATAGTCATAGTTCACATCACTGAGAACACAAGTTGCTATAAAGCTTCCTGAGGCAATGAATATTTAATACTATTTTATGTCAGTTTATTTAAGTGTGGAGGAAAATATCTATGGGATGGATAACAAATACAAAACAAACCTAGAAAAATCACTGCTATATTTTAAATTTTTTCCTTCATTGTTATTATTATTAAATGAAATAACAGAGTTGTGTCATGTATACAGCTCATGATGACATGCTTTTGCTATGTAGCCCCCTAATGGCCTCAAACACACAACCCTCCAACTTCAGTCTTGGGAAAGTGCCAGGATTACAGGGACGTAACCACCATGCTCAGCTCAACACTGTGTTATAAGCTTCAGTTTTGTACCTCTTTGTTTAAATTTATTCCTAAATACTTTATTGTCTTTCAGTATCATTGTTTTCTGCTTGGCGGTACTGGGGTTTGAATTCAGGGCTTCACACTTGCTGAGTAGGCACTTTACCACTAGGGTCATTCCACTAGCTCTTTTGGTGTTGATGTTTTTTGAGATAAGTCTTACTTTATGATCAGCAGCACTAGACTGTTATCCTCCTATTAGTGCTTTCCTGTATTGCTGGGTTGACAGTACCTGTCACCACATCCAGCCATTGGTTGAGATAGACTCTCATGAATAATTTTTTGCACAAGTTGGCCTCAAATTGTTGTTTTCCAATTTCTGCCTGCCAAATAGCTAGGATTACAGGCATGAGTCAGTGCAGCCTATTTTTTTTAATTGATTTAGTTATAACTGACAAATAAAATTATGCATATTTTGATAGACAATGTGGTGTTTTGATATATGTATACATCAAATCAATTAATATATCAGGCTAATTTATATATGCATCATCTGACATCTTTTTTTTTTTTTTTTTGCCAGTCATGGGGCCTGAACTGTGGGTCTGGCCTGGGTGCTGTCCCTCATCTCTTCAGCTCAAGGCTAGCACTCTACCACTTGAGCCACAGCACCACTTCTGGCTTTTCCTGCTTATGGTGCTGAGGAATCAAGCCCAGGGCCTCATGCATGCAAGGCAAGCACTCTACCACTGAGCCACCTTCCCAGCCTTGACACCTTATTTTTGTACCAAGAACAGTTTAGATCTAATCTGCTTGCATTTTTCAAGTACAAAACACTGTCTTTAGCTATAAGTTAATGCTGTGCAATTTATTACAGAACTTACTTTACATAGTGTGAGGGAAACTTTGTAGCCTTTAGATTAATTTTTGTCTTTGTTCCTTCTCAGTTCTTATAACCACTGGTCTTTCTGAGTTTTAAGATTTCCCAGAAGCCAGCTGGGCGCTGATGGCTCACGCCTGTAATCCTAGCTACTCAGGAGGCTGAGATCTGAAGATCACAGTTCAAAGCCAGCCCGGACAGGAGAGACCATGAGACTCCTATCTCCCATAAACCACCAGAAAACCGGAAGTGGCGCTGTAGCTCAAGTGGTAGAGCGCTCGCCTTGAGCTGAAGAGCTGAGGGATAGGGCCCAGGCCCAGAGTTCAAGCCCCACGACTAACCAAAAAAAAAAAATTTCCAATTTCCCAGAAGCCAGGCACCCGTGGCTCATGCCTGTAATCCTAACTATTCAGGAGGCTGAGATCTGAGGGTCACAGTTCAGAGCCAGCCTGGCCAGGAAAGTCTGTGAGACTCTTATCTCCAATAAACCACCAGAAAACTGGAAGTGGCACTGTGACTCCAGTGGTAGAGTACTAGCCTTGAGCTGAAGAGCTCAGGAACAGTGCCCAGGCCCTGAGTTCAAGCCCCATGACTGACCCCCCCCCCCCAAAAAAAAAGTCCACATAGAAACCGAGATGCCATCTTGCTGCATAACTTCTTTTTTAAAAACCTGACTTGCATTCCATCATATGTACATTTTTTAATTCAGTCATTCATCAATACATCCTTGGGTGATTCCATGTGGTGGTTATTGTGAGTAATGATGCAATGAACCTAGGAGTGTTCATAGGATATTTTGGGTCTTTGTTATAGGTTGAATATATCCCTCAAAGTTCATGTGTTGGGAACTTAATCTCTAATGAGTGATGAGAGGTGGTATCTGTAAGACACAATTAGATAATGAGGGCTCTAGTCTCTAAGTGGATTAGTACTACTATTGCAGGAGTGGGTTAGTTACTGTGGGAGTGGGTCCCTCTTCAGTCCCTCAACTTTCACCTTCTTTCATGAAATAACAGTATTTCTTGGCCAACGACCATATTTTTCTTAATTAACTTTTGGGTTATATAGACTACTGAAAGATATAAAGTATAACTTCTAAGCTTCCCGTTGGTGAGGAGAAAAGCAGGCCTTGAAGGATCTTGGAATTACCTTAACCTTCATTTGACCTGAGTAGTTTAGCAGAATCGCAACTTCGTTGGTGAATACAGAACAGATTCATTTTCAATCACATCCGTCTGACAGGTGTGGCCTGGGGAAGGGTATGGAGGCCCACGGAGGGACGAGGACAGATTCAGTACAGCCCCTGGGATCTGTAAAGCAGGGCTTTGCTACCCTCCTTCCTTCATGATCTGTGCTTCTCCTCTTCCACTGCTTTTACCACTTCATGCTCCATTTCCGGTTAGTCATTTGGCTTGTTTAATGGAAGGCCTATTTTGATCCCTTCACAGCTTCAAGCTTTCTGGCAGATAACTGGTTCTCTGTGTCCTGCTCTGTCAAGTGAGACTTTGATTGGCTTACTAATTATCACTTACCAAATACTTACCTAGCAATTGCTAATTACCACCTGATTGCTGAGAACTGTAGGTTACTTCTATGCCCAATTGATGGATCTGGTGACTTGTGTGTATGTGTGTGTGTTTCACATGATCTCTGGCAATGCAACCCCCTGGTGGCCAGGAGAGGACTTTTTTCTTAGTTACTCCTGTGATTTTTGTTCTGGAATACTTTGGATCAGCTTTCCATCCCCAAACCCTGGTTACAATAAGCATATTACAAACTTACCTACCCACAAATAAAAGCGACTACTATGAAAGGATTGGTGAGTAAACCGAATTATGAATGAGGTAACGTAGCAAAGTAGGGAAGGGAAGAGATCTATACTGATCTCAAATCAAGAGCTAGTTTCATCCAGGTGAAAATCTCCTGGACGTACAATGAACTGGCTTTCAGGCATGCAGTTTGTTGCAAATCAGACGGTGCTCACTCAGTCTGCTCGTTTTCTGGAAGTTCCCACTCCGGGTGTACGGGAACAGCGGTAGTCACGGTTTTTTCTCGGAGCTCGGAGGTCTTGCTCGTCGCGGACGCCGGTTTCCTCAGGCTCCGAGGGAACTGTCCAGGAGGAAACCCCAGGCAGGGGGGTAGGTGGCTCGTGGTGGCTCTCACTCGTCTGGGGACGGCCCTCTTCTGGAACGTCTCCTCCCCTCTCTCCTGCTCATAGGCTGGTCCCTGGGCGAGTGGGAGGCCCCCTTCCAAGAGGCTAAACTCCGGTACTGCTCCTCCTTCTCCTCCTCCTCTTCCACAACCTGTCTCCGGGCTTGGGCTACTTCCTTCTCCACGCCCTGCCTCCCCTGTGCCTCGAGGGAAACCCGGGTGCGCACCGACGCGGCCCAGCTCTGCGTTTGGAAAAGACCGGGAAGCGGAGTGGTGAGACCGAGGGAAGAGAGGGCCAGGACCGGGTGTCCCGCGACCGAGCAGCCTCTGTGTGTGTGTGTGTGTGTGTGTGTGTGTGCGCGCGCGCAGGTGTGGAGATCGTGGGGCGCGCGGGGGCCGGGGGCCGAGACCGCGAGTGGGCACTCAGGTGCCCGCGGGCGCTGAGCTGAGCTGCGCCGCCGCGCGGCCCTGCGCGCCCCCGCGCCCGCACTTCTCCCGCACACTTCCGCACTCGGCTCGCGGGGCGCCGTTCTGCGTGCCGGGGGGCGGTCGGGGAAGCGAGACCATTTGTTCCCGCGGTGCCAGGTGTGGGTTTTGCGCTTGGCGGTTCCCCGGAGCTGGGCCGGGGAGCGCGCTGGGGTGTGGGGGAAGAGGCTGCCCGGAGAGGGTCGGCGGTCCCGCGGTCAGGGCGCTCTGCAGGGCCGGCAGAGGGGTGCGGCTCGGGGCTCCGATCGGTGTGGGGAGGTGGGGGTGGTGAGGGGCTCTAAGGGCTCCGTGCAGCCCCGGGTAGGGTCGGCGTTCCTCCCTCCTCCTCCGGACACACAATCTCTCCCGGGGCTAAGGTGGAGACAAAGGCTTCCGGGACGCGGCTCGCCCTCGGAGCCCGCCCTGCTGTCCCGGAGCCGGAGGCCCGGGGGCGCGAGTCCGGCGCCCCCATCTCTGCTCCGGAGTCAGTGGTGACCGTGGGAGGGTCCTCCCCCCTCCGCCCCCGAACACCGGGTTTCGAGACCCTTATTTGGCCGGACCCCAAACTTGGAGGATGGATGACCAAATATGGAGTGTGTGGGGGCGGGGGGGGGGGAGGCAGGAAGACGGAACCGGGAAGGTGGTGCTTTGACCCGCGCCTGCGGTGGATGATAAAACCCGGGGCCGGGCTGGCAAAGTGCTCCGTCCACGTGCAAAGTTGGCTTCCGATGTCCAGACCCCGCTTTTCGCCGACAGTAGAACATCTACACGTATTGCATCCAAACTCAAAAAAAAAAAAAAAAAAAAAAGCAGCGAACAAGTATGATAGGGTGGTGGAATGCCTACTTTCGTGATTCTCGTGCTCACGGCCTCATTAGATTCAGTGACAGAGGGACTGATTAGATCCAGTGACAGAAGGCCCGTCTAGCATCTGCCCTCACCTTCTCTTGAACCCCTTTCTCCTGCTGCAGCCTCTCACTGACAGACTCGCTCTTCCTCTTAGATTTCCTCTGCTCACGGCCTTTATTGTCCAGATCTGGCTCACCCCAGACCTAGGCTTCTGTCCTTGTTAGAAAAATGTCAAGGGTCTTACAAGTTCTGTGTAACAATGAGTCCCCCCCCCCCCCCTTTGTGCACATGTCTCTCTCCTCTAAATAGAATACGACACAGCAAATTCTATATGCCAGCAGTAGTTTCTAAACCTGTTATTTTTCTATTTATAGGGGGTCTGGGCAGGGAGCCTTTCTTGCTTTGTTAAGAGATCTGCTTTAGTGTAAGTACCCAGCCTGTAATATTTCATACAAATACACGATGACACGTCTAGTCCCTTTGCATAACAGCAAGAGAAGAAGAATGGGGGAGGGGGGGCAGATGGTGTGTTGGAGACAGAATTTAATTGTGGGGAGTAAACCCCTGGGAGCGTTTCATTGTCCATAAGATGAAATGCATAAGTGCTCTGCAAAGTTCTTAGGATTGTTTGAATCAGCCTGGATAGAGAACTCAGTATGTAATTAATCATAAAGAAATGCATCTGTTCTTAGAACTGGATGAAATGTACATCTGCTAAATATACTGCAGAGACTGGTGGTACACATAGTAGAGGGGTTTCCTCTCAGTTTCTCATTATTATGGGAGGTCAGGTCTGAATGTTTTTGGTGGAAGGTGTTGAGAATGAAAAGATCAGTTTCCAAGGGAGGGAAAATCAGTGTGAGAATTCGAGAAGTCCTCAATCTTGGGTAGTTCATTCTCTCTCCTGTCCCAAGTGGGCTAATTACTTCATCATTGCTCACAGATCCTTTGTATTTCTGCACATGCTCCCAGGAACAGAGAGCATTGTTAGGCATGGTTTTGATTGTTAGACAGTATGGGGGAAGGATGGCTCTTAAATCTGCTTTCCTATTATATTTATACCTGGTACAACACAAAACACGACATTCACGTAAGTACGTAAGAAGAACGTCAGTTGGAAAAAAAGATACAAGCAGATCTCTAAACTAACTTTATGGGTTAATATTCTTTAGTGTGTAAGTAGTAGAAACTCAGAAAACCAGCACAAATGAAACTGAGAAAGAAAGCATTGGTTCTTAATGTTCAGGGTCATGGGTGGGTTCATTGTTACGGGTGTGAATTTTCTTTGTGTTAACTTGATTCTTGACAGTCTCTTCCCATATGGTGTTCATTTATATCATATTAGAAACCAATGGAAGTGAGAGTGTTGTTATACTGATGGGTCTAACGCAATGTTGGGGCTGAACTTGATTTCCTTTCTGTAGGGAATCACCTACAGAAAGTCTTTAAACCAAACGTTCTGCCCTGGAGCACTTCTGGAGCCCAGAATAAGGGTTTATCCAAGATATGTAGAGGAAGGAAAGAAATGCTTGGTCCAAACAAAGTTACACTGCCAGGGTGGGGAATGGGTGCTGGCAAGGCCTAAATGGGTTGTCTCCCTGGTATTTGTGAGCCTGAGGCAGGAGGATCTCAATATTTTTCCCTACCATTATTCTCAGGGCCTAGATTTCAGGCCTTGGGCACAGTGGGGGTGTGCTCTGAAAGCACATGGATACACAGTCAGTGCAGAGAGAAAGGTTTATTGCCAGCAGAGGGGCTGGCCAGGCTCGTTCTCTCACCCAAGGAAGAGAAAAAGTGCTTGTCATTGTCTAGGGAGCATTTTATAATCTATAATCTACAGGGTGTAAGGGTGGGAGGATTCCAGAATGGTGGTCTAAGATTTATGGCAGCTGCCTGAATAGATAAGGGGGCCTACTATTAGAATGCCAAGGTGAGAGGGAGGAGCCTGATCTTCAGCTCCAGCACCAGAGGGGCCCTTTGTGTGCCTGTCTGAGGAAAGGAGCATGTCAGGCTAACATCCTCTGGGTATGGTATAGGTTTTTAGTCTCTTAAATTTTTCTTGAGTTAAATGTAATGTTATAAATAGAAGGTCAGCCAACACAAAGTCCCCAATATTTGTCCACTGTAATGTTTGATAACGTTTTATGTAGATGCATTAAATGGATCATTATGCATATTTACTGTAGCTCAAGCTCCTTAAAGTATAATGTTCACCCTAGTAACATAGCAGGTAGTAGGTGTACTTTTACTTATTAACTGGTATTCCTCCCCATCAGTATCATTTGAATATATAGCCATAAGTATTGCTCTCGTTTTTTAAAAAGACCAGGAATTACTTAGTGTCCATCTAGATAGAGTTGTTCCTCCCAAAGTGCACCTTAAGGAATGTATACATACAAGCCTACTTTAATTTTTTTTATATTATTATAATGGTGATGTATAGAGGGGTTACAGTTACCTAAGCCAGGTGAAGAGTATTTGTTTTGGGACAATGTCATCCCTTCCCTTGCTTTCTCCCAGTTTTTTCCTCCCTCCCAACAACCCTACTTTTTTTTTTTTTTTTTTTAGTCCCTTAATATGGAAATTTTATTTGAAAACAGATTGAATGAATTGGTCAGTGTTACAGTCTGTGTTCAGAAGCACTCTCTCTCCTTTTGCTTGTTCTTTTCAGTCCAGAAACTCAGAAAAACCAGCACAATATTTATTTAACCTTTATTCTGGGTGCCAGAGAGGAGCCTAGAGCATTTCAGTCGGATCCCTGCTTATCTCTTAGTGAAAACAAGTAATTCTAATGGAGATGAAGAGAGGCACACAAAGCTGTGGGAACACTCAGTAGGGAAGCTTCTGGGCTCAAGGAGGCTTCCTGGAAGGTGTTACTTCTAAGCTGGGCCTGGATGTGTGCCTTAGCTTCAAGAAAGGGGGATAGCAATAGTCTGTGCCAAAGAAACAGGGTGGCCAAAGGCTGGAGATAGGAGTCAGAAGATTTGAAGAATAGAATAAAAATGCCTTGTGCCTCTGCAACCTAGAGGTAATAAGGGCTGTCTCCAACCTGTGGAGGAATTTGCAACCAAATCCCAACTTCCGTTACTTCTGGACTCTTCCTTATCTAAAAATGAATGAGCTTCACCACAAGCTCTATACTGGAGTCATATTAACTTGGAAGCTGTCCAGACAACTCCTGCATGTTACCTAGAGTTATCATTGCACTGAATGAGAGTATTGAAAAATTGTTTGGGTATTGATGTGCTTCCCCTACTCAACCTCAGGCTCCCAAAGCAGAGGGTTTATTTGCATTCCCATTCCCAGCACCTAGTTCAAGGCTTGCTTCAAGTGTGCTTTGCATTTTCTCCGTATGCCTGTGTAATTTTGCACTGTGTAATTTTGCACGTCTAGAACTTCCTCTCTCACTTGTTGTGTTCTTGGTCCATTTCTCTCTTGTGACTTCCCCAAAGCCTTCTGTAGCTTTCTATAAGGCTTTGGACATTGTATCAGAGACTAGCTAGTGGGTTGGCTTCCTAGCTGGGCACTGTGAAGAGGACCTGCTTAGTGTAATAGTTGTATAAGGAAAATGGTTGCCTCCTCGTCAGTGGCCAATGGAACTCAGAGAAAGTGAGGACATGGTGCCATGTACATCACAGTGTTTTAAGGAAAGAGATGAAGGGATGTGGTAAATAATAGTCGTAAATGCTACATGAAAAGAGAAAGGGGCCGTGTGTGTGTGTGTGTGTGTGTGTGTGTGTGTGTTGGATAGAATGGAGAAATGGCAGTAACATAGATTTATGGGTTTTTTTCTTTTTTCCTTTCAGGTAGCAATGAATGTGGATCATGAAGTTAACCTCTTAGTGGAGGAAATTCATCGTTTGGGCTCAAAAAGTAAGTAATTCTTGAGGTTCTGAGGATTGAACCCAGGGCCTTGTGCTTGCTCTACCACTTGAACCATGCCCCCGTGCTTTTGTTTTTGTTTCGTTTTTGAGATATGGTTTGGCTAACTTTACCTAGATTGGCTTCAAACTTGAAATCTACCCGCAGAGTACTTGGATTTATAAGTGTATGCCACCACACCTGGCCCCAAAAGTAAGTGGTCTAACACAAATCATTTCTTCTACATTTTCCTCAGAGCAGGCAGGACTGGCTTTTCAGAGAAGCCTATGATGGGTCACCAGAGGGCTGTAGGGCACAGGATAGCCTCTCTGCCCTAACCCAAGGCCATAGCTCCTTGTCACGGAGGGCTGTTTGAGATGTAGGGTGGCAAGGAATAGTTGAGATGTTTCATTATCCTCTGAATGGAAAGAAAACTGTTGGACTTTCATCTGGTTGTATTTTATTTTATTTTTTTTGGGTCTGGTCGTGGGGCCTGAACTCTGGGCCTGGGCACTGTCCCTCAGCTCTTCAGCTCAAGGCTAGCACTCTATCACTTGCGCCACAGCGCCACTTCCGGCTTTTTTCTTTTTGCTTATGTGGTGCTGAGGAATCGAACCCAGGGCTTCAGGCACGCAAAGCAAACGCTCTACCACTGAGCCACCTTCCCAGCCCACTGGTTGTATTTTAAATCTGGTAATGGAACCATGTTCAAATTTTTTATTTTTCTCCCTATTAACATTTCTATTTTTTTACATATCCCATCTGAGAGGTGCTAAAGCTATACGCACAATAGGAAGTCTCATCATAACTTAGGAAAAGAAATAACTGTCCAGTGAGTTTAATCATATTGTAAGTTACTATTTGTTCAGTACCCACATATGCCAAGACTTGTGTGTAAGTACAAGTTACACAGGTATGTTCGTTCTCCTCTGGAATCTTATTATATCATTGATGAACACACACACACCTTCATGGGGTAACTATCAAAAACAAGATAGCATACTAAACTAAACTGTGTAGTGTGGGCATTCAGTTTAGTGTGGTCCTTGTGAAACAGATTATTGGGAACTATTAGTTGAGGGTTCTGAGTTAAACCTTGAATCTCAGGTGAGTCTTTAAAGTTTAGGGCAGGTCAGGTGACACATGAGTTGAATTTGGAATGAGAATGCATTTGATGTTTGTGGAGAACACTGAGAATTATGTGGGAGAATGTACTTTATTTAGTACTCCAGTCAAACATATCAACAATCTTGCCTAGTCTATTTTTCTCCCACCTCCCATCTGATGGGACTTTGGTGAGTTTCATTTTCACTAGGGATGTCTTCACTTTTGGTCCTGCCCTATGTCCAAGTTTCTCCTGAGCTCTAGAACATTACATTATGTGAGAGGAGCACTTTTGTTTGAATGGTTTTCTTTCTTATCTGTGTCAACCTAGATGGGTTAAACTCCACTAGTTTTAAAATCATATATAATCTTGACATCCCCAGATGAATACATTTTACTACCGCAGACCAAAACTCTGTTTCAGAATCAGCAGCTGAATAATTTAAAAGATTTGAACTAATTATCAGCACTTGCATATACATGAAAACACTTTAAACTTTGCCGCTTTGCTTCAGCCAGCTTACCTTGGCTTTCTTGTTCTTAGCATAAGATCACAGAATTAGAAAGCATCTATCGAAGGATATCGTCTTCTGCCTAGTGTTAATTATTTAAGGTGTGTCAAGTAATTTTGATATATGAGTTCAAGGTGCAAATTGATGGAGGAAGTTTTATCAAGTCAAATCCTTAGAAGTCTCGTTTTTCATCCAGAGAGAAAAGATAAAGCAGAGAATGATTTTTTGGAGATTGAAATGTTTTCATCTAACAGGTATTTCTGGAGTACCTTTTTCTCAAGTATAGGAGATACAGAAGTAAATATACTTAACCTTTAAGGTCTTCTTAGGTAGCTGGAAGATAGCAAACTAGTGTATAAACTCAGTGGGATGGGGTGCTTTGGCACATGCCTGTAATCCCAGCACTTGGGAAGTGGAGGCAGGAGGGTTGAGAATTCAAGACCAGTTTGGGCTACCATCGCAAGTTCCAGGCAGCCTGGGGGAAGACAGGTGAGACACAGTCTTAGAAAAAGAGTATAGACTCTGGTGTCAGACTGTCTGCCATCAATATGTCATTAGTCTCTGAAATGAACCCTAGCTCATCTACACACTTGATGTGTGATCTTGGGCACATTATTAAACTTGTCAGTGTCTTGGTTTCCTTATTTGTATAATAATAACAAATACTGTATCTAAGCAATTAAAAGACCTTTTTCACAATTTAAAATCTCGAAAATAAGAAGGTGTCATAATACATGGGGTGCTGTATTGAAATTGGCAGTTTAATTGGAATATAAAGTAAGGGTGCTTCTCGCAGTCAGTGGTGTCTTCTCTTCCATGAAATGAGGATTGAGTGAATTTTAATGACTGTAAAGTGCATTGAACAGTTCCAGGGACAAAGCAAGTACTCAATAAATGTTAACTATTCCTAGCATAATTAACACTGACTGCTTTGACAGACATATTTAGTTTTTTAGGAAGAGGGACTATTTGATGACTTCTTGTATTTGAGTTTGCTTTTGTAGGAAAATAATTTATCTAGGGAGAGGGGTCTGGGATGCTTGGCATATGGCTTAACACGGGCAAAATTACAAAGCAGGATCCCTCATGGTACCCTGCGCAATAGCAAACAGTTCATTAAGATTGGATCCATATGGAGAGAAGAGCAGACAAGCATTGGATGCGTGGCCATGGAATGAAGAACCTTATCCTTGAGGTCAAGAGCTTCTCTTTATTTTCAAGGTGACTGTGGCCAGGAATTTGGATTTAATAGTCAGGATGGATAGCTGAGGAATTGCTTTTGTTCTGTGCCAGTACTGAGACTTGAACTGAGTGCCTAGGCACTGTTTCTACTTTTTTGCTCAAGGCTGGTGTTCTGCCACTTGACTCACATTGCTACTCCAAGCTTTTTAGTGGTCAATTGGGGTTAAGTGTCTCATGGATTTTCCTACCTGTGCTGGCTTCAAACTTCAATCTTCAGATGTCAGTCTTCTCAGTAGCTAGGATTACAAGTGTAAGTTAGGGCTACTGATGTCCAATGCTTTATTTATTTATTTTTTTTGCTGGTCTTGGGGCTTGAACTCTGGGCCTAGGAACTATCTCTAAGGTTTTTTTCAAGGCAAGCACTCTACCACTTAAGCTATATAGTATTACTCCCAGCTTTTTCTGAGCAGTTTATTGGATATATAAGTCTCACCGACTTTCTTGCCTGGGCTGGCTAGGAACTGCGATCCCTAAATCTCAGCCTCCTGAGTACTCCTGAGTAGCTAGGATTATAGGCATGAGCCGCTGGCATCCAGTCACATTTTAAAATTTATTTATTTTTTTTGTTGGTTGTGGTGCCTGAACTCTGGGCCTGAGTGCTGTCCCTCAGCTCTTAGGCTCAAGGCTAGCGCTCTACCACTTGAGCCACAGCGCCACTACCAGTTTTCTGAGTGGTTTATTGGAGATAAGAGTCTCATGGACTTTCTTGCCTGGGCTGGCTTTGAACCATGATCCTTGTATCTTAGCCTCCTGAGTAGCTAGGATTACAGGTGCGAATCACTGGCGCACAGCTTTTTTTTTTTTTTTTAAAGATCCTACATGGAGAATTCTGAATATATTTAGAATACACTTGATCCTGGATTTCTCTTTCATATGTTGTCTTTATTGATTTGTCACATATTAATTTAATTATGTCAACATAATTTAAAAAATATCAAGATGGGGAAATTTATCTACAACCTCAGCACTGTAGCTGTTACTTGGTTCTCTTTCAGTTTGTCTAGATAATATAAAGGCCAGGAGACCTTGTGTGTATAGAACACTGAATCTGAATTTTGGATCTAGGAAAAAGCTACTTGAGCTTATGATCAAGTGTTAAATTATAATATTGGTTGGCTCATATTAAGAGGCTGGTTAAAGATTTTGTTTGCCACACATGGAGGCAAGAAACAGACTGTGCATTTGCTGATATTGTATTTTCTCAAATTAGATGCTGATGGACAGTTAAGTGTGAAATTTGGAGTCCTCTTCCGGGATGACAAATGTGCCAACCTCTTTGAAGCATTGGTGGGAACTCTCAAAGCTGCAAAACGAAGGAAGATTGTTACCTACCCAGGAGAGCTTCTTTTTCAAGGTGTTCATGATGATGTCGACATTATATTGCTGCAGGGTTAAGGTGTTTACATAGTTTTGTGCACTGCTGTTTTGTTTTGTTTGTTTTGTTTTTTGAATTTTGGTTTCTGGTAAAGTGGAATAGTAAGTCAAAGGACCAACCTGAGGTTACATAATGTATTTTTATAGAATTTTGAAAGCAAAAATGGACTCACATTTTAGTTTTTTTTTACATCTTGAAAAGGGTGATGTATTGCCTAGTAAAAATAAACAAATCCTACAAATCCTATTATTTTTCTCAGCAAAAATTGATTGGAAGATATAGTTAATGAAGCTTTTTTTTTTTGCCAGTCTCAGAGCTTGAACTCAGGGCTTAGGTGTTGTCCCTGAGCCTCTTTGTTACTCCAGTCTAGTGCTCTACCACTTGAGCCACAGTGGCATTTTTTCTGAGTAGTTTATTGGAAATAAGAATCTCATGGACTTTCTTGCCCAGGCTAACTTTGAACCTCCATCCTCAGATCTCAGCCTCCTGAGTAGCTAGGATTATAGGTGTGAGCCACCAGAGACTGACTGGAGCTTTTTTTTTTTTTTTAATTTTTTGAAGTATGGAACCATTTGCTTCGTAAATCATTCTTAGACAGTTTTTACAGATGCTTGACATTCTGTCAAAGCAAAAAGCCAACTGAAGAGCAAGCCTCACAAGGAATGTTACTTTGTTTATATAATAAAAACATGGAACTGTTTCAAAATTGCCTTATTGCTTCTTTGTCATTTAAGCATGTGCCTCTCAGAATTGAGTTTTTCAACAGGATTAGGTAAGTATAGGAAAAGTTATGATTTGAAGATACTCTTAAAAAGAGAATTGAAAAAAACAATATGTTAATGTTATACCCTATTGCCAATATTTATTTTGTTGGCAGTGAGTATTTACCCAGAACAGCTACTTCTTGTATATTGGTGACATTATGAAAAATACCTTGCCTCTTTTCTCCCCTGCAAAACAAGGTTACTAGGGTTTGAATCTAAGGCCTTAGGCATTCTTGGCAAGCACTCTACTACTTGAGCCACACTCTCAACCCAGGAAAATGTCTTACACAGCTAGGATTCACTTGAAAATTAATAGGTTATGTTAAGAATCGAATACTTGGCAGTGAAGGTGTCATGATTTAGCAAAAGTTGATTGCAAGCATGTTTGTGGTCTATTGATATGTGCTTACCCTGCAGAAGGACAAAGGACAAGAAAGGAGCTGGTAAACCTGAAGTTAAAGAAACAAACACTCATAAAGCTCTGGGCCTCTAAACATTTGATTTGGATCTAGGTAGGTGGAACATTCCAAACTGGCCTAATTCCTACCATGCAGAGACGCTGGCCTTGGGAATCCAGTATTCTGGTCCAGAATCAGATCTGCAGGCAAAATCTTGGATGAGTCAAGATCAGTTGCAGTTTTAGGCCTGACTGTTCCCTCTTTGTTACAGGACCCTAGTCTGTATAAGACACCATGAGAAGAGAGGGACAAGATGTCTGGGGATGAAGTTATGAGGCTAGGAATGATTTTCTGAACATGTTTGGTTAGTTAGGTGTCCTCAGTGGCTCTTCACAGTGAGACAGAGGAGAAAGGGAAAGACTAGAAAGGGTCCCTCTCCAAAGCAACTTACTGTGCTTTCTTTTCAGTTTGGCCAAAATCCTCTGTGACTTAGACAACAGGTCTCTTTCAAATACAGTAAAATAGACATTGAAGACCATAAAGAGAAAACTGAAAATTCTTCTCCCACCGAATCAAAACGCCAAATGTTGAACTGTCACCAGCAGTGTTTTCTGCTCTCTCTTCCTAGGTGGGTGCTGGTGGGTGTGTGACTCACTCAGAGGAGGCCGGGTGGCCTCCATAGTAGTTTTAGGGAATTGGTCTAGATGGGAGTCAGAAGGATTTTGACCTCTGTTATCACCTCCCCTGGAGTAGAAATCGGTGGCCCATGTGATAGCTGTCTTTGTTTCCTTTACTTGATAGCAACACAGAGACAATTCTCAACTTATACAGACAAAAATACCAAAAAGAACAAGGATTTTGGGAGGGAAGGAGTTGAAGCATTCTTTAAAAAGAATTTTTAAGTAAGAGCTACACAGGTGCTACATTTTCCCTTTATTGGTGCAGCTTGTCTCCAGGGAAGGTGTGAAGAGATCTTGGCATACTTCTTTCCCTAACTGGTCATGGCTCATCTTGGGAGGGAAAAAAAAATCAGTGCATGCAGCTGCCAAATACTTCAGGACTCAATTAGATTGGTCCCAAGAGGATTCCTTTCCTGAGGCTCTCATCTGCTACACAATTACCACCTTTCATGCCAGAACTGGGTCCCCAACTATGTAGGGCTTTTTTGTTGTCAGTTTTGTTGAGTTGTATCCTCACAGTTGAAAATCATGCCCAGTACATAATGGGTGCTCAGTTATATTTGTTGACTACATGAATGAATGTATTTTTTACTTTATTCACCAGGAATAAGGGTAATGAGAGCTAATAGTTATTTTTTGCTACATACTTCATGCACAATAAATACTTCATATGTGTTGTTTAATTGAATGTTGCCAACTCCACTGAAATGAGTGTTATTAATATTGTTTCCACTTTATATTCTGATCCTGAGGGAATCAATCCAGTAACTTTCAAAGGTGACTCTGCTAGGAGGAAGACTAACTGAGCTCTCCATCACTGTTTTACAGTATTCTCAGGAAGATTACAGATGAGCTTTTGTGGTATTTGGGATTGAACCTAGGGCCTTGCTCAGGCTAGGCAAGTAGTCTGCTATTTGAGCTATGCTGTAGGCCTTCTTTGTTTGGTGTTTGAAATAGGGTCTTAACTAGCTTTACTTTGGTTGGCCTCAAACTTGTGATTCTCCTTCCTCTGCCTTCTAGGTAGCACCACACATGACCCTTACAGTCTGTTTTAGAAAGATAAAATAGTTGCATTTGAAACAGTTGTCTTGATGTTACAGTCTATCTGCATTTATTTTGCAGTCCAAATTCACAGATCACTGAGAATCTAATTAAAAATGCAGACTGATACATAAGATAAAGGCAGTATTTCTGGTATTGGCAGTATATATGACCGCAGATTATGCCTTCAGACAGAAAATCCTACCTTCTCTCTTCAGGGATAGCTAGTATTGTGGTTATTAGAGTTAGAGGGCCATGTGTCCTGGGTACTTTCTATGACTTGACTCCTACTTTCTGGATTTATCTATGGAACCTGGCTTACTGCTACTTCTTCTTCCTTTCTTTCCTTCATCTTCTCCCCCAGCTTCCTCCTTCATTTTAATTTTCAGTGCTAAGAATTGAGCCTAGGACCTTGTAAATGCTAGTCAAAGTATCATGAACTTGTCTGTCTTCATTGGCCTTGGTCTGAAGTCCTCCCATTCTTAGCTTCCCAAGTAGCTAGGATTACATAAATGTAATTATTACATAAAACCCTGATTAATATTGGGTTCATTTTAATAAATGGAAGTATATTTCAAATGTTAATTTTTCTAGACTATGTGTGCACAGTTCCATGATTCTCCTGTGTGTGAATGAGAATGTGCATGTTTGCACAAATGCTCACACACACAAACTAATTCTCAATTCAAGATATAAAACATCTTTAGGGCGGGTGCTAGTGGTTCACACATGCAATCCTAGCTACTCAGGAGGCTGATGAGAGGATCAGGGTTCAGAGCCATCCTGAGCAGGAAAGTCTGAGACTCTTGTCTCCAATTTATGACCAAAGAGCTGGAAGTGGAGCTGTGGCTCAAGTGGAAAAGTTCTAGCCTTAAACAAACAACCTGGGAAGGGGGGAGACAAAAAACCAAACCTCCCCACCCCCCAAATTCGAGCCCTAGGACTGGCAAACAACAGCAAAAAGACACAAAACAAAACCACCCTAACAAACAAGCAAAAAAATCCCACAGACACACAAATAGGTGTGGTACACACCTGTAATGCTGAGATAGGAGGATTGGTTTGTGGATCCCAGGAGTTTGGAGCCATTCCTGGGCAACTTAGCAACACTGTCTTACTTGTTTTCCCCTGATTTCATAAGGTTCCCTCAAACTCATTCCCAGTGAATATATCACTCCCTCAAGTAACAGCCATTCCAGTATCTATAGTCACATTAGTTTTGTCTCTTTTCAAACTTCATCAAAATGGAGTCATTCAGCTGTATTCTCTGTGGCTGCCACATTTACTCATCACAGTGAGTCAGAGCTTTGTCTGCAATGCTATGCACAATAGCACTTTGTTCTTTTTAATTGGCATATAGCATTTCATTATATGACTTGTGACAGTTTATGGTTGATGGAAATTCAGATTAAGTATTATGAATACAACTATACTTAGACTTGTTTTGTGGTGAGTATATAGACAGGACTAGATTGGGTCATGGGGTTGAGCCTTTGAACTGTCTTAAAAGTAACTTCTGGGGCTGGGAAGGTGGCTCAGTGGTAGAGTGCTTGCCTTGCATGTATGAGGCCCTGGGTTCGATTCCTCAGCACTACATTCACAGAAAAAGCTGGAAGTGGGAGCTGTGGCTCGAGTGGTAGAGTTCTAGCCTTGAGTTGAAGAGCTCAGGGACAGCGCCCAGGCCCAGAGTTCAAACTCCATGACCAACAAAGAAAAAAAAAGTAACTTCTGTTGTAGACTTGATGTGCTAGATACTTTTTCCTAATGAACATTAAGTTGCAAAAGCATAATTATTAATCACCATGTACTACCTAAAATTATTTTGCTTATACTACTTTGGGGTAAACCGTTATGGCTAAAAAAAAGGCATGGGCTTCTTAGCACTGTCATTTGGTATATATAGCCCTGTGACTCTGATCAGATCATTTATATGATTTATAATCTCATTATCAATGCTGAGTGCATAATTGACATATCAGGCATGGAGATGTCTATGTTATGATTAAAAGGACAATTGGTATCGTTTATAATTACCCCAAACTGTGTATTAAATGCTGACAGTTGATGCTGTGATTAGCCCCTATGTAAAGAAAATTAGTCAGATAGGTTATCATTCAGAAGCTGATCACTATACGAAATTAACAGCAATGCTAAGACAAACAAGATAGTGACACTAGCTTAATGAGCAATTTTTAGAGATTTTATTATTAGCTTTTATAAAAATGTTAATTTTGGCTGTTAAGAAAAACAAAATGGGGCTGGGAAGGTGGCTCAGTGGTACAGTGCTTGCCTTGCATACATGAGGCCCTGGGTTCGATTCCTCAGTACCACATAAGCAAAAAAGAAAAAAGCTGGAAGTGGCGCTGTGGCTCAAGTGGTAGAGCGCTAGCCTTGAGCTGAAGAGCTGAGGGACAGCGCCCAGGCCGAGTTCAGGCCCCATGACTAGAACCCCCCCCCCCCCCAAAAAAAAGAAAAACAAAATGCTGGGTACTGGTGGCTCATGCCTGTAATCCTAACTATTCCAGAGGCTTGAGGCTCAAACTTGAGGTTCGAAGCCAGCCCAGGCAGAGTCTGTAAGACTTTTCTTCAATCAACCAGTAAAAAGCTAGACGTAGAGGTATGAATCAAGTGGTAGAATACTAGCAAGAACCCAAGAGTTCAAGCCCCAGTACCAGCACCATAACAAAAAGAGGTGAGGAGTGGAGGATGATGTTTGTAATCCCATAGACTGGGACGCAGAGATGAAGAGGATTGTTGTTTGAATCTAGCAAGGCAAAATGCTAGTTAGACTCTATTTAATATAATAGCTCACATCTATCACCCCAATTATGAAGGAAGTTTAGGTAGGAGGACTAGGTCTAGGCCATCCAAGGCAAACAAAAATTCCTACAGCAAAAAGGGTCAGAGTGGGCTGGGAAGGTGGCTCAGTGGTAGAGCGCTTGCCTTGCATGCATGAGGCCCTGGGTTCGATTCCTCAGCACCACATAAGCAAAAAGAAAAAAGCCAGAAGTGGCGCTGTGGCTCAAGTGGTAGAGCGCTAGCCTTGAGCTGAAGAGCTGAGGGACAGCACCCAGGCCCAGAGTTCAGGCCCCACGACCAAACCAAAAAAAAAAAAAGGGTCAGAGTTGTGTCCCAAATGGTATAGCACCTACTTAATAAGTAAGTGTAGGGGCCTGAGTTCAAACCCCAAAGCAACCAAAGAAAAAAAAAGTCCACCTTCATTTGAGATATACTGTAAAGCCATCTGCCCAGAGTCACAGAGCTGAAACTTGTCATCCTGATTTCCCCTACAGTGGTAAGTCTAATTGTAAATGAAACAGAAGGCACAAGCTCCGAGCTTTTTGTCCTTGTCAGCACGAGCCGATGAAAACAAACAAACAGCTAGTATTCAAGTCAACTTAAAACAGCTCTGCTTGCCTTGAAATGAATGTTGTAGTGTCAGCCAATCACAAAAAAGGTCAGAACGCTTCCTCAGTCTTTTATAACTACTAGGTGTAAGTTTCTTGGTTTGAGGTTTTTTGGTTTGAGGTCTCCCAGTTTGCAAAACTGGGAGAAAATCTGCAGAATAAACTACAGTTCAAAATTCTGGTATGATTTAAGTTTTACTTCAACAAAACTGTAGTATCCACAAGCAACGATAGTAGCTTTAATGAATTTTTGTTTTTGTTTTTTTTTGTGTGTGTTGGTTATGGGGCTTGAACTCTGGGCCTGGGCGCCGTCCCTCAGCTCAAGGCTAGCGCTCTACCACTTGAGCCACAGCACCACTTCCACTTTTCTGTGTGGTTTATTGGAGATAAGAGTCTCACAGACTTTCCTGCCTGGGCTGGCTTTGAACTGTGGTCCTCAGGTCTCAGCCTACTGAGTAGCTAGGAATACAGGTGTGAGCCACTGGTGCCCGGCTTCTAATGAAATTTAAGGTATAGATTTGGCTAAAGTTAATATAATAAAAAGTGATACAAATTCATAAAATTAATAACATCAAAGAAATCATGCGATCTCTCTCTATAATAAATGATGGAACGTGAAAATCTGGCTGGAGATCTGCCCCCTATAAAGAGGGGGAAGGACTTCAGAAAGAGGGTGTCAGGGTGTGGAGTCTTTATACACTAGCTGGCCATTTGTCAGTTTCAAGTCACTCTGGGTCTGAGATTTAAGAACCAAGAGACTGATTCACTTAAAATTATCTACACACACATAGTCCCTGGAAAGTCTTCTAGGACTCCCTCCCCCCGAATATTTTTACTTTGATGAAGACAACTGGTATTTAATACCAAATTATTGACCTGCTGGACACTTTTAGGAATCATCAGTAACATTATGCTGAGAAGGGCCAACGTATGTAAGTATATATGTATATATAAGTATATATGCATATATATGTGTATATATATATATATATATATATATACCAAAATTTTATTTTTGGCACATATATGCATACATATATACATATGTATGTATACATATGTATACATATATACATATGTATGCATATATGTGCCAAAAATCTACATATGCATACATATGTATATATGTATGCATATACGTGCCAAAAATAAAATTTTGGTATCCATATAAGAAAGTAGATTACACCATCTTTCTAGGCAGGCCTTGTACCATGAGAGTCACACCCACAGCCAGATTATACCTTCTTAAATTCACATTTCTCCTATTCTGGCTTCTCTGTAGTTTTGCCTCTTAAAATTCCCATTCCTTAGAAAGACCAACATTATAAAATCAACCTCATAATTACATTTCTAAACATTTAATCAAGGGAGGAGTAGAATCAGAAAAAGCTGGAAGAATGACATAAATTGAGTATTAAGAGAATATTTAAGTATTTGCCAGGATGAAGTGAGGGAGGAATTTTATTTCAGGGGACAGGAAAGGAAGGATTCTGGAACAATAGACAATTGAAAATAGTTCAGCTTATCTAGAGTGAAGGTGGGAAGAAACATACTCAAGAAGGCAAGTAAGAGTCAGGTGATCTGCTAAAACCTAGTGATGTACTTGATGTTGGTCCTCCTTCTACAGGCAACAGAGGCCATGTAAAAGTTTTGGTACAAGCTGAGACTAGTAAGGAAACATCACCATCAGAGAAATGAAAAAAGCCAATGCCAAGGGTCCAATGCAAGGCCTGAGATAGTGGGAAGGATTGGCGAAATGTATTTGAGAGAGGAAGTAATAAGAAATTGAGAACCAGATGGATGTGTGGCATAAGAGCTAGGAGCCACAGAGAATGGTCTAGGTTTCTAGGTGACTCAGGGTATCAAGGGACTGTGCCTGGTTAGAAAAGTGGACAGTGCTACTCGCTGTTGTTCTGCAGATTTGTGATGCTTTCCCCAGCTCTCTGTTCAACTTCTCCTTGGCCTGGCATTTTATCTTCAGACTTGTTGCCTATACTGCAGGAGCCCTGTACCATTTCCAGCAGCACTCCTGTGGTACAGGTTAGATACGGGAGAATGAGAATGAGGAAGTGCTGAGACTGTCTATTTGAAAAGGGCTACCCAGAATATCCATTCCTGCTATATGTTAGAAAGCAGTTTGTATATTTCCTTTCACTGTTGACTAATTTTATGTCTATGTGTCTTACTTTTGATTATTTTTTAAAAAATAAATTTTGTGAGCTCAGTGCCAGTAGCTCATACCTGTATCCTAGCTACCCCAGGGGGCTGAGATCTCAGGATTGAGATGCAAAGACAGCCCATGCAGAAAGCCAGTGAAGCTTACCTCTAGTTAAACACCAAGAAGCTAGAAGTAAAGGTATGGCTCAATTGGTACAACTCAGGCCCTGAGTGTGTATTTCCAGTAGAGTTTTTAAATTCCATTGCCTCTGTGAATTAAATAGTAGTTTGGTTAGTGATGAATAGATATTAGGTGGACAATAGATATTAGGTGAGTAAGTGAATGAATCCTAGTTTCATGTTCTGATACAAGGTGGAGTAGTAGGTCTGAGTGTAAGATGATGAATTCCCTTGGGGATGTGTTCTGTTTAGGGTGGTAGTGAGTTATCCACCTAGGATGTTCAGCTGAAGAAGTATGACTGGTAAAAACAATTTTTTTTTAAGGAATCCTGGAACTATAAATGACAGATTGGATATTCTTAGCATAATAATTCTTGCCAATTGTGTGTGTGTGTGTGTGTGTGTGTGTGTGTGTGTGTGTGTGTGTGTGTGTGTGTGGTTTCTTTAGGTGTCCAAGTAGTTCAAGTGCTAGGAATCAAACCAGAACCTCATGCTTGGGTAGGTAAACACTCTAGCACCTGAGCCATACCCTTAATGTTTTAGGTTTGTTTTTAAGATATGGTTTTGCAGTTTTCCCCAGGATTGCCTTGGGCCATGATCTTCCTACCTTAACTTCTTGAGTAGTTTGTATTTGCATGTGATCACTCATTATTTGCTTACCAGTTATTTGAATACCAGCAGGATTCAAACCTGGAGTAGCCCTGAGGGTAAAGATAGTTTTAAGGGAATCAATTTCTCAGTTCTCAAATCCCAGACACACTTTCTTAAACGTGCCCTGCCTGACAAACAGGCAGCACATTTATGAACAATTCATCCTGACATCTCCTTCCTCCTACTTTAAGATGAAAGAGGTCCTGCCAGAATTTCATATTATAGTCAATTACATAATTTTCAAAGTAAGAATGGAATTAATGTTCTGTAATCTATTATAAAAATGTAGACGTTAATTCTATTACCTCTGCATATTTTAATAATCTATCTAGGTAAGCTTTGTAGTTTATTTTTCAGTTGTCCCTGTACCTTCTCTTAAAAAAAAATCTATATTAGCATAGTTCATTACATTGGAAGGTGAAGTCAGAATTTTACTGAAAAAACAAAGCTTGATATGCCTGCTCTGTCAACAGGGTTAGATGGAAGACATTTCCATGGATTGAAGGAACCAAATCTCTTCTTAGCTGATCAAAATTTTGGCAAAAATATATTGAAAACATGGTAAGATTTTTAAAAGCATATTAAAAATTGTAAATTGGCATAGCATATTAAAATAAGAAATTTTTATTTTCCCAACTCCTCTGAATAGATCTTTAGAAGGAAAATCTAGGTCAAAAATATACATTGATTCATAATTATTTCATAAGTCTCATGCAGCTTTCTTGGCAAAGTCCTAATAAGTAGATTAAAAAAAATTTTTTTTGTAAGCCAGGTGGTTTCCTATTACTTTTTTCCCAACAAAACTGAAGGCAAGGCTAATGACAAGACTAAGCTTTTTTTTTTTGTCGGTCATAGGACTTGAACTCTGGGCCTGGGTGCTGTTCCTGAGCTGCTTTTGCTTAAGGCTAGCGCACTACCACTTGAGCCACAGCACCACTTCCGGACTTTTCTGTTTATGTGGTACTGAGGAATCAAACCCAGGATTTCATGCATGCACTGTACCACTGAGCCACATTTCTAGCCCAAGCCTAAGCTTTTATTTTGCTTTTTTTGGGGTGTGAGGTGCGGTGGGACTTGAACTCTGGGCTTGGGCACTGTCCCTGCGTTCCTCAGCTCAAGGCTAGCGCTCTACCGCTTGAGCCACAGCGCCATTTCCGGTTTTCTAGTGGTTTATTGGAGATAAGAGTCTCACGGGCTTTCCTGCCCGGGCTGGCTTTGAACCTCGATCCTCAGATCTCAGCCTCCTGAATAGCTAGGATTACAGGTGTGAGCCACCAGTGCCCAGCTTTAAGCCTAAGCTTTTAATAGAACTGAAAAACTGATGCTATGGCAAATCATGGGATGATTTTTTTGGGTCTGTTGTGGGGCTTGACCTCTGGGCTTGGGTGCTGTTCCTGAGCTCTTCAGCTCAATGTTAGTGCTCTACCACTTGAGTCACAGTGCCACTTCCAGGTTTCTGAGTGGTTCATTGGAGATAAGAGTGATGGACTTTCCTCCTGGGGCTGGCTTTGAACTGCAATCCTCAGATCTCAGTCTCCTGAGTAGCTAGGATTACAGGCATGAGCCACTGGAGCCTGGCATAGGATGATTTTTGACATTTTAGGAGTTCAAAGAACTAAGTGACTGTTTCTGGAACTCTTTTCTATCCCCATATATTTATTATGTAAATAAGATCCTTTATTCCTTACATTATGAAATGAAATATGAGGGAAATGATGCCAAACCTTTCTTGGATTAGTGAGAAATATATTCATGTATGCATTGCATTTATGAATGAGTTTTGAAAATGAAGCATCATTCATCCCATTAAGAGATGTATTTCCAATGGAAAATTTCTTTCATATTTATTGACGTTTGAAAGTGCTAGGTGTGATGGCTCTTGCTCATCATATCGACATGTGAGAGGCTGAGGCAAGAATATTATGATTTTGAGACTGGGCTGTACTCCACAGAGAGATCTTGCCTCAAAAACAAAAATTGTTTAAAAGTGTCAACATACTGGTGTTGTCTTGATTAACTGTGTAATGATAGAAAATATTAAAAATTGAAGCATTTTGAGAAGATGAAGTGAAAAATATTTTCAACATATATATGCAGTTGTATCACTGATAATATTTCTGTGGTGTATTTTCTTTTTTTCTCTCCGTGTGTGTGTGTGCATGTGTGTGTGTGTGCGTGTGTGTGTGTGTGTGTGTGTGTGTGTGTGTGGTGTGTGTGCCAGTCCTGGGGCTTGAACACAGTTCCTGCATGCTGTCTCTGAGCTTCTTTATACTTAAGGCTAGGGCTCTACCACTTGAGCCAAAGCTCCACTTTCAGCTTATGGGGTAGTTTAATGCATATAAGAGTGTCATAGACTCCTGCCTGCACTGGCTTTGAACCACAATTCTTAGCTCTCAATTTCCTGAATAGCTAGGATTCAAGGTGTGATTATAGGTGTTAGGATTTTCAAGTATATAGTGTTATTGCATTTGAATACTTTTCTTACTTTTTAGTAAGAGACAAGGTAAAGCTTTTGACTACTGAAAGAAGCTTCTTGTTTAGATCTTTTAAAAATGGACACTGGTTAAGGATGTGGCTCAAGTGGTAAAGGGTAGAGAGTTCTTGCTTTCAAACTCCGGTACCAACAAAACAAACAAACAAAACAAAGCAGATACTTTTAGGTATGAAATGAATGTGAAGATGCTACTGACTTAGCTTTAAGAGAGCAGTGTAATTTGTAACAGGTGCACCAATATTTCGTGTACTCTGGAATTGACATCTATTGTTAAGTATTTAAAATTAAATACTATTAAAATTAGACTGAAAGGGTATGAAGAGGAATGTATCTTTATGAAATCTTTTTAAAGTTATGGAGTAAGATGGCATTGAAGGCCTACCAAATTTCATTGTCATTTATGGAAGGTGGCTTGTTAAACTTTCCTGGGCACCAGGGCCCAGTCAACTGGCCATTCTCAACCCAAATGTGGTTCTGTGCCTAACCTCTTCAGAGATGGGGTGGTAATCCAAGCCCCTTGCCCTAGGAGGGAAGATGAAGTGTACATATGCTTCCCAAAGTGAATATTTATCTCACATGATTCAGGGGCTCCTGAATCATGCATGCAATAAGAAAGTCACTTTTCTGTCCAATGCAGTGATACCTAACTTTACACAAACAGGGCCAGGTATAGTTGTATAACTCATTTTAAGCTCTGAGGAACAAAACCCCACCAGTGACTATATAAGTGACTATTATTTTTATTAATTATTATTATTAGTATTTTGTTTTTGTGAGAGTCTCCCATGTAGCCCAGGCTATCTTCAAACTCAAAATTCTCCTTCCTCAGTCTCCTGAGTTCTGGGATTACAAGTATGCATCACCATGCCTGGCTAAGATAAATGCCTTTAGCTGAAGCTAGCACATACCTCTGAACTGCACTTTTCTGATCTGAAAATCAAGGACCCTGATACTGTATGTCTCACTCTACATAAAGTGCTTAGCAAAGTGTCAGGCACAGAGAACATGTTCAATATGTCTTCTATGTTGATGGATTCAGAAAAGGAGACAGTGAACAGATCATGAGGACACCAAAATCTGGAAAAGGGAAGGAGATGGAAATGAAACTTCCTTGGGGATCTCTCTAGCTGTTACAGAAATGCAAGGTTCCAGGGGTTGTAGTAGTTACAACTGGGAATTATATATGTGTTTCTGTTTCTAGCTTGGTCAGATCTGCCTGAGGTTCAGCTAGTCAATAACTTTCCTATGTGTGTATTCATTTGAATAATGAAACACAAATATTAGTGTACAGCTAAGCTTTTATATCAAAGCAACCTTAATAAACAATAGCTTGAGTAAGACAAAAATTTAATTCTGTCTTGTAACACTCCAGAATTAATCAGGTCAGTGCCAGAAGGAGGCTCTGCCATCTCATTAGCTATCTTCAATTTTCAAAAGCTCCTCATCTCCCACACAGGAATGGGAAAGAGAAGAGAGGGCATAGGCTTTCCCTTTGGGGTCCACCATTCTGAAGAGATAGAAATAACTTCTAATCCCATCTCTTTCTCTGGAATGACAAAACAATAACAAACTTAGAGGGAATCTGACAGAGAGATCTGTCAAGATGGCAGGAGGCAGTCATATGCCTCCTAGAACTTGAGAGAGTTCCGTCCTGAAAGGGAAAATGGGTTGGGTGGACAGTTAGTCTTTGCTACAACCCTTCTTCCCACTTTGTTCCTTCCCCTTAGAAAATCCAAACACACTTCTGCTTGCTACAACAAGTCCAAAGTCCAAGATTTCTGTGTGATGTGCAAATTCACACAAGTGGGACTAGACATCATTTTTTTTCTGGCCTATAAATGAATAGAAAAGCATCCTGGCCTCCACCCCATTCCTCAAATATAATGGAGAAGCAGAAATAAATCGTTAGTAAATGTTCTGATTTATTTAATTATTGTAAAATATAATCTTGTTATTTTTTTATGTGGTATGGAGGAATTGACCCTAGGGCCTCATGCATGCTAGGCAAGTACTCTACCACAAAGTCACATACCCAGCCAAATATTCTGAGTTATAAAACAGAAGACTGGGACATACATAGTGGCTATTGGTTTAATGGGAATTATGAATTCTTACTAGGAGTGGTAGGGAATACTTGATTCCTGGTCTTGAAATTGTTCATGGTGATAGGTGTAATGGGTTCAGCCTGGGTTTGCTTCCTAGGCTCCTGACTTCATTCTATTGGTCTACTGTATCCGAGGGGAACACTGGAGAGTGAGTCTGAGTTATGTAGACAACTTTTACAGCCATCTTTGTTGGTTCAGGACAAAACACCTGGGTTGTGTAAAGGGTCCTAAAGCAATATGGACAGATCCCTCAAGATTGGCAAATACTCTTCCTGGGACTGTTCCTAGAGCCAGGAGTTTAAAGAGCATGGCTTTGTAGCTGTGTTCTAGTAGTCTGGGGATGACTGTTGCTACTTCAAATGCCTTCAACAACCAGGAAGTCAAAACAGGCTCTAGAGCATTGCTATGAAAAAAAAAAAAAAGATGAAAACAATGGCTGGAGCCTGTTGCCAGTGACTCACACCTGTAATCAGGAGGCTGAGATCTGAGGATTATGGTTCAAAGCCAGCCTGTGCAGAAAAGTCCCTGCAAGACACTTATCTCCAATTAACTACTCAAAAACTGGTAGTGGAGCTGTGGCTCAAAGTGGTAGAGCTCTAGCTTTGAGAAAAAGAGCTTAGGGACAGCACTCAGGCCCTGAGTTCAAGCCTCACGACCCACAGAAAAGAAAAACAAAAGGCTGGAATCTGGTCTTCATCTTCTTTCTGTTATAACCTTCTTACAAGATTGTCTATGCAACCCACAGGAAGAATCCTATTTGTAAGGCAGTCTTGGAAAGGCCAGGCTCACATGTTGATTGATCTAGGCAACCTAGCACACCCATTGTGGGTTTATGAATATGTGCATTTATTCTGTTGGGAAATTCCCTGTCTCAGCAAAGTTAATTAATCATGATGCATACACCTTAACTCCTAGTGTGTGTGTGTGTGTGTGTGTGTGTGTGTGTGTGTGTGTGTGTGTGTGTGCAATTCCAGAACTCCTTTAGGTTCTCACAGGGAGATCTTAAATTTAAAAAATTATATTATTATCTTTAGGTAGTTGCACAAAGGAGTTTCCATTTAACAAAGCAGTTTATAAATACAAAGTATCTCGATCATTGTCACCCATCCCTCCCCTATCACAGGGGGATTCTTGTGAGTGTGCAGTAGTTGATGTCTTTAAGACCTCCGGCAAAGGCATGCTGAAGAGACTACTATACCAAGCCAATTCTCAAGGGCCAATACTTGAGGAAGCTAGAAAATGGAAGGGATGAGGGAAATCCACTCACTTTACCATCAGTCTATGGACAAATGAGTCTCCTGGACTTTCTCTGGAGCTACACATTACTCATGCTTCTTCTGTCCAGATAAATAGCAGAGTGATGAAATGGATGTAGTACAATCTGACTCTGTCCCCTTCATAACACTGTCTCCATGTAATCAGGATTGCTGTTGCTGCTGTTTCCGCAGCAATGACTCACCACTAATGCTATTATTATCATTGCATTCCTCTTTACAAGGAAATCAGGGTAAAGTGGGACCTATCTGTCACCCTGAAGTGGCAATACACCAAGTGGCAATTTCGTATGTTGACTGATGGGAAAACAATTCAACTACTGAGCATCTTACCATCAGTACATGATTTAGACGGGCAGAGTTATCTGGCTCATTTGCTATTGCTTTCATGGGACACATTTAGGTAATCATAACAAATATGATTGTTAGTTCTACATCTTAAGAATTTTTTTGTAACCATGTAAAATCATATAAACGATTGGCTATGCATAATAAAAGTACCAGTATATTTTTGAAACCGACTATATGTGTTTTCCATCCAAAATGAGGGTTTTTCTTTCCTGTGAACTTTTCTGGTGAAAACCTTCAGTTTGTCATGTTCTTGGTGTCTGGTTCTTTGTCTCTCTATCTGTCTGCCTGTCTGTCTGTCTTTCTGTATTTGTCTCTGTGTTTCTGTTTCTTTGTCTCTCTCTGTTTCTCTTGCATACATTTCCTTTTCACGTTTTGATCAATTTTGGCAGGCAGTACTATCTCCTTAGCTAAGGTTTAGACTTTGAAATCAAGCTCTGCTGAGACCTATTCTGAAACTCTAAAGTTGTTCAACCCCTCTGAGCTTCAGTTGGCTCATTGGTAATTACTTTTCTGTATTAATCTCTTAGGGCTTTTGAGAGACTAATAACACAATGCCTATAAAGTGTTTAGTCCAAATCAGGTCACACCATAAATGTTCATTAAATGCAAATGATTACTTTCATTCTTAGCCACATTGTGAAATTTCAACAGATGGGGCTTGGGTTAACTTTTATTAAGAGTTCATTTTGGGGGAAATAGCATTGATAATAGACATATATAAATATATTATTATTAAAGCTCTTGTAAATGTCTCAAAATGAAACAACAGGAAAATGGTGTTTACTATTAGTTCCCAAGTTCAAGTCTATGTGTTGCAATTCAACTTATGCTTAAGAAGCAGCATCAGCTCTTTGGTTCACTGTAAGTATATAATATCTATTTAAAGGTATATTAGATAGTTTGTGATCTATTAGTGATAAAAAAAAATATGTAACCTATATGCAGAGGGGTGGCACACAAAAAGTAAAAGCAGTTTTAGATATTGCAAAGGTTTTCTAAGGAAAAGCAGTTGGAAGGCTGGTTACAAGGTCTGCATATTAAGTATATATCTTTTTGTCTTTTGCCTTAAAGCTGTAGAAAGGAGATTGTTTCAAAGTTTAGCAAGTCTGTACTGTAGCCTGGATTCCTCTAAATCTCTTCATATTCTCAATTTCCAAGCTAAAGAATGAGAATAACCAACTGAAATTCAGTGGGCCCAAATGACAATTTTCTTGAAAAAATAATATTAACTATAATTTTATCAAGGGAATGTGCTGTGAAATCAGACTTGGGTCTAAGACCCATCTCTAGCACTAGTTCGAGGGTGGTGGGCTCACTTCTTAATCAGTACTGGGTAAAATAAAAACAATGATGCCAACTTTGCAGGGTTTTTTTTCCCCTTAAAATTAAATGCTCTTATACATATTGTATTAGAGTACTGTGAGGAAGCTTGTCAGAAGCACAAAGCCAGGTTCAAGCATGATAGACATGATTCACTGGTCAAGTATTTCAAAGAGACTTACAAGGTCTTGAGTCAGACTACCTAGATTAAGAACCATTCAGTACTTGTATGATGAAAGGAGTTACTTATTCTGGTTGTTGTTATTTTTGAGTTGCTAATTCTGTGTGACTAGATTCTTAGGTATGAATGAAGATAACAATATAACCACCTCAGGGTTGTGAAGAGTATTAATAATGCACAAAAAGCATCTGGGTTCATTTGAAAATGAGAGAACTGAGGAAAAGCCCCCAGAGACAATATTCTACAGATAAGATCTGATGTTCCAGTCTCTAAAGTTGTCTAGTTAGGTCTTGGTCAGAGATTATACTGCTGGATAGCATATTCCAATGTCTCTCCTGGTTCCTATGGATGATTGTAAATATTTCAGCAAGCTTCCAGGGAGATACACAGGCATAGAGCCTAGGGATGGCCTCTTTTGATCAAATAGATACCATCTAACTTGGTTGAACCATTCCAATAACACTCTAGCCAGGGGTGGGAGAGTAGGAGGGTTAGGGGTGGATTTTACTTAAAATTACACTCACTCTGTGTTTATTTTTATTTTCCTTGCTCATTTTCTCCCCTCCCCCCAACTAAAATGTAAGCCTTTTGGGAACAGCAGCTCTGTTTTCCAGGGTCTTATAGAACCAAGAAATCCCATAGTCCCAACCAAGATAATCAGGATCATGTAATACTCTTTCTTTTATGTTAATACTGTAGGCTTCAGATAAAGATTTGTATGCAGGCCGTCTATTGGATTTCAATCTCAGTATCATCAGTGGTGAAGGGAGTAAAGGAAATAGGACTGGGCATAGAGGTAAGTGGCTGGTTCTGTTTGGAGCTGGATAATCCTATAGGGTGGCTGGGTTTGGCCAAGAACAATTAATTAAAACAGACTCACTTGAAGTTCAACAGTTGTTGGTATTCCGAACAGTGGGGAAAATGTGTATGGTAGACTTCATTCTCAGGTAGTGTCTTTTTATGCATCCTAAAAATGGCCGCCAGCAGGTGAGCTTACATGATCCATAGCATCAGCAATTTCTTCTGGTAATTACAGTGAAAGTTCCAATGAGATGATTCATTGGCTCAGTTTGAGTCTTGTATCCATCTGTCAGTCTATCATAATCCAGGGAAATGAGTTTCTCTGGTTGTACAAGTCTGGATTATATGCTGACTCCTAGAAGCAGTGGTGATCCCTGAAAAAGACTTCTGAGAAGAGCATTTCAACTCAGGAAGAAAGTGCAGTGAAGCTGACCAGGTAAAACTAACAGTTACCTATACAATTTTGCTATATTTTGGGCCAAATTGCATCCTCAATCCCTCATATTCATATCTTGAAGTCCTAATCTTCATTCCCTAGACTGTGACCTTATTTGCAGATAGAGTCTTGGCAGGTTAACATAAAGTTACTCAAGTGAGCTAAAATCCAGTATGACTGATATCATTATTCAAAGGTGAAACTTGGAAACCTGTCATCAAGAAAAAAATGCCATATGGACATGAAGATTGTCATCTGCTAGCCAGGAAGAGAGGCCTGGAATAGCTCTTTTCCTTTACTGTTCTCAGAAGGAACAAACTCTGCCAGCACCTGGATGTCAGACATTGAGCCTTGAGTACATTTTTATTGTTTTAAGTTATTCTGATTGGTACTGTGTTGTAGCAACCCCAGCAAACTAATAAATACCTGATGATCATCACTTTTTTTTTTGTTGTTGGTTGTGGGGCTTGAACTCTGGGCCTGGGCACTATCTTCAGCTCAAGGTGGGCGCTCTACCACTTGAGCCACAGCACCACTTTCGGTTTTCCCAGTGCTTTATTGGAGATAAGAGTCTTACCAAGTTTCCTGCCCGGGATGGCTTTGAACTGCGATTCTCAGATCTCAGCCTCCTGAGTAGCTAGGATTACAGGCATGAGCCACTGACACTTGGCAATCATTACATTTTTTTTTTTTTTTTTTTTTTTTTTTTTGTCGGTCGTGGGGCTTGAACTCTGGGCCTGGGCGCTGTCCCTCAGCTCTTCAGCTCAAGGCGAGCGCTCTACCACTTGAGCTACAGCGCCACTTCCGGTTTTCTGGTGGTTTATTGGAGATAGGAGTCTCACGGTCTCTCCTGCCCGGGCTGGCTTTGAACCGCGATCCTCAGATCTCAGCCTCCTGAGTAGCTAGGATTACAGGCGTGAGCCACCAGCGCCCAGCCATTACATTTTTTTTAAGGTCACAGATTTCCTGAGATTATAACCCAGATGCTAAAAAAGGTTGTCTTATAATTTTTGCTGTCTGAATATTTGGCAGAGAGAAAATACTTAAGAAGAGTGGCCCATTTTGCTCTGTTCATGTATAATTTATTTTAGCTGTTATCTGACTTTATGAACTAGAATTTCATGAGAAAAGTAAGTTTTGAACCACTCCATGTATACAGTGAATTAACTTCTTTACTGAGTGTCCATGATGGCATTAGCAATGTAACTTTTAGGGGACAATTGAGGACAGGATAATTCCAATTATTTTCTGAAGGGTTTAGTTTTCTCACAGAATCCATATTGAGAAAGCTCATTAGGCTATCATGGTACCAAATTCATCTAGCTGTACATACACATGTACTTTGATTGATACCAGCTCTCATTTATGCACATAGCAATAGTCTTGGTCTGTCAAGCAATGCTCTTGAGAAGAAACAACAGGCCTGGTGCTGGTAGCTCACACCTGTAATCCTAGGTACTCATGAGGCTGAGATCTGAGGATCACGGTTCAAAGCTGGCCCAGGCAGGAAAGTTTGTGAGACTCTTATCTCCAATTAACCACCAGAAAACCAGAAGTAGTGCTGCAGTTCAAGTAGTAGAGTACTAGCCTTGGGCTGAAAAGCTGAGAGACAATGCCCAGGCCCAGAGTTCAAGCTCCATGACTCAACCCCTCCCCCCCAAAAAAAGAAAAGAAAAAGAAACAACAGTAAGGACGGTCACCACCTCTACCTTCTTATGGCTCCATGGCTACAACATATGCCACCCTACATACATAGGAAATTCTGAGAGGAAGAATGGAAAATTCCTAACTGGGTGTGGTGGCACATGCCTATAACCTTAGCTACTTGAGAGATAGAGGCAGAAGAATTCCCAAGTTCAGGACTAGTCTAAGCTGAATTAGTGAGTTCCTATCTCAAAAACAGTATACAAACAAAAGGATAGGGACCATTGACTCAAGTGACAGAGCACTTGCCTAGCATGTAAGCGTCCCTGGATTCAATCCCCAGTACTAGAAAATAAAAGTATGTGTGTGTGAATGTGAAGGTGAAGATGAAGTTGAAGGTGAATGATGGTGGGGTGGGGGTGGGCAAGGGGTAGAATTTCTAAGTGTCAGAGCTGAGAGTAAGAGGCACATGAGTTAAAATTATCAATTGACCAACCTAGGGCTATTATCAGATTCAGTATTGGCTTAACAAACTTGAGGGGCTGGGAAGGTGGCTCAGTGGTAGAGCGCTTGCCTTGCATGCATAAGGCCCTGGGTTTGATTCCTCAGCACCACATAAGCAAAAAGAAAAAAGCTGGAAGTGGCACTGTGGCTCAAGTGGTAGAGCACTAGCCTTGAGCTGAAGAGCTGAGGGACAGCGCCCAGGACCAGAGTTCAGGCCCCACGACTGGACTCCTCCCTCCCACCCCCCCCCCCCAAAAAAAAAGAAAGAATCCTCTGTCTATCCTTCAGGTCTACTACAACCCTCTGTATCACAGCTTTCCTACATAAATCAATGATTTAAAAAAAAAAAACACTTGAATTTTCATGTCTTCACAAAACCATTCTTCAGAAAAATGAGAGACTAGCTATCTATTTTGTACATTGTATTTGTACTTGTACATTGATTTCTCACGATCTTTTTATTCCTGTGCTAACGTAAGTATAATTGAACACATTTTAATAGCTGGGAAGTGTGGTTTGTTCATATTATCATTGCTTTTCACTTTTAAAAGCTAATCTCAGCTAAAAATTGAAATCATTTTGAGATCTTTCTTCCAGATTCCACTACAGTGGCGATGATTGTAATAAAGCTATAAATTATTCTGAAAATATTGGCATCTTTATAATGATTGGGCTTTACATCCTATTTATGTGGAGTACCGTATTCTGCTATTTACTCATTTGATTCATTGATACAGGTTTGGAGAGTTTAGACATGTTCCTTACCCTCTTTGGTTTCCACAAGACTGCCTTCTTATTTTATTTTTAAGTACTCTTCATTTCTGAAAAGTCCCTCTATGGAGATAGTGACCTGAAGAAAGAAGCAAAAAGATAAATGGGGAATAAGGGAAGCTATGTTTTTTCTAGGCTTTGGCTTACTCTACTCAGAGGCCTGACTACTTCTCTACTCCTGAACTCTGTGTTGAAGCCTCTAAAACACATGTCAGAGCTAAAGCACACTTAGAGTCCTTTCAGCCTTTCTGTTTCGAGAGACTCTGGCCATCTCCTGTTTGACAAATGATCTGGGTTTGGGCGGGTTCTAACTTCATCTAGGTACAACCAGACAAGGTCTGTTTCCTGAACCATTTGGTTCTCACCTCCACACTTTCATGAGAAGTTTTGGGATCTTTGTTGTATGGTGCATTTATGATTGGGTAAAACCAGAAGTACAAAGAAACTTTTTGTGTCATAAACCATTGTTCAGTTGAGTCAGGAGAGGGGTAAAATAGACTGTCCTAATACTCAATTTATTTTGGTTTATCCATGCTTTTAATGCCTGGTCTTTTTTTTTTTTTTTTTTTTGTCGGTCTTAGGGCTTGAACTCTGCGCCTGGGCACTGTCCCTCAGCTATTCAGCTCAAGGCTAGCACTCTACCACTTGAGCCATAGGGGCATTTTGGTTTTCTGAGTGGTTTATTGGAGATAAGAGTCTCACGGACTTTTTCTGACTGGGCTGGCTTTGAACTGTCATCCTCAGATCTCAGCCTTCTGAGTAGTTAGGATTACAAGTGTGAGCTACCAGCACACAAGCCAGCCTGGTGGTCTTTTGTAAACTGTTTGTTTATAAATAATGGAGAGGGCTGATCATATAGAGTATTTGCTTGGGTTTACTCTGAATTGGTGTCTTTTTTCCACAATAGACTGTTCTTGTAGTAGAAGTGCTGATTATAGGGTGGTATGTAATTTATGAAGCACAAGAGCACTTAGGTGGGAGCAGAAAATAAGGCTTAGAATAAAATCAGTTGTCAAATGAATTAATTTAGGGACTAAGCTAGGCCATATTCAGTGAATTTCGCTCTTGGACATGAAGTTTTCTATGTGAATTATATAGATTCAGAATTGGTTTATTTCATGTTCTCTTTAGCCAATGAAACGGCAAACCTCCTTAACTTAGAGCTGTTGTTATAGGGACAAATATTTCAGAGTAGAGGACTAAGAGAGACACACAGAGGGGCTGGGCTAGATAGCTAGATTTTCAATTATTTGCTATGGTTTGCTCGTGCTCATTATCTTTTCTTACTCCAGGCTTACAGATCCATCAGTTCCATGAGGTTCTTACTTTTGTGCCTCTAGAGCAGATTTCTCTAATCCAATTCTGGTTTTGTTTTCCTGTTTTGCAGTACTAGGATATAAACCCAGGGTCTTCGGCTAGTTAGGCAGGCATTCTACTACTTGCCATGCCCTTAGGCACCACCCCTGCCCCCTCTTTTAAAAGGTACTTTTTTGAATAAGGTCTTGTACATTTTGACCAGGACTGGCCTCAGACTATGATCTTTCTCCCTAGTCTTCCCGTGTAGCTGGATTTACATTTAAACAATACCATGTCTACCTTGTTTGTTGAAATGAGATCTTGCTAACTTTTTGCCCAAGTTCTTGAACTGTGATCTTCCCAATCTCTGCTTTCTGAGAAGCTGGGATTATAGGTGCGAACTACAATGATTTGCACCCAATTTCTTTGTTTCTTTCTTACTTTCTTTCTATCTCTTTCCTTCCTTCCTCCCTTTTTTCTTTATTTTTTTCTTTCTTATCTTTCTTATTTTTTTGTCTTTCTATCTTGTCAGTCCTGGATCTTGTACTCTGGGCCTGGGCACTCACTGTCCCTGAGCTCTTAAGCTCAAGGTTAGCCCTCTACCACTTGAGCCACAGCTCCACTTCTGGTTTTCTGGTAGTTAATTAGACATGAGAGTCTCATGGACTTTCCTGCCTCGGCTGAGTTTGAACTGTGATCCTCAGAGCTCAGCCTCCTGAGTAGCTAGGATTACAGGTGTGAGCCACTGGCATCCAGCTTCCTGCTTTCTTTATTGTTACATGCTTTTATTCAGGTTGTTTGGTCACATGCAGCATTCTATCTTGGAATTCCCTTCACCTCCTAGATAATTTCAGTTTAATTTGATTTTTTTTTTTGTTGGTCATGGGGCTTGAACTCAGGGCCTGGGCGCTGTCTCTCAGCTCTTCAGCTCAAGGCTAGTGCTCTACCACTTGAGCCATAGCACCACTTCCAGCTTTTTCTGCTTGTTTGGTACTGAGGAATTGAACCCAGGGCCTCATGCATGCAAGGCAAACACTCTACTACTGAGCCAACTTCCCAGCCCTCAGTTTAATTCGAATGTATTGATTTGATGAATAAATATCAGCATTGCAGTACCATAAAATTAGAAATAAATAGCAGAAATATCCCATTCAATTAAAAAAATTTAAAAGTAATTTCCATGTAGTATATTAAACAATAATGAAAATTGGAATATGCATATAATATGTGATACTATATATATGTATTATAAATCTGTCTCACTGTATACACCAAGATGGCCTTGAATTTGCAGTCCTCTTGCTTCAGCCTCCCAAGTGTTAGATTTAGAACAATTTTTTAAAAAAATCAATGAAATATCACTTATTAAATCAGAGTGTATATCTTCTGGGAAAGAAAATAGCTTTGTATGCATATATTTTATTTAATTAGATAATTAATCTTTTTAGGGCTGAGACCAAGTCATAAACTTGGGACCCGATGGATTTGCTCATTGGCTTATGCTCTACCAATGTTCTACCCCCTTACATACATACATATATTTTTTAATGGTAGTAAGCTCTTACTTTTAATATTTTATATACCTTGAGTAATACTACATATATTTTTCTTTTTTATTTTATTTATTTATTTATTTTTGGTCGGTCGTGGGGCTTGAACTCTGGGCCTGGGCGCTATCCCTCAGCTCTTCAGCTCAAGGCGAGCGCTCTACCACTTGAGCTACAGCGCCACTTCCGGTTTTCTGGTGGTTTATTGGATATAGGAGTCCCACGGTCTCTCCTGCCCGGGCTGGCTTTGAACCGCGATCCTCAGATCTCAGCCTCCTGAGTAGCTAGGATTACAGGCGTGAGCCACCAGTGCCCGGCTCTGCATATATTTTTAAAAGGCAAAAGTTTACAAATGAATGTCCTGAATATAATTTTCAGAAAGGTAGGAAGAAAAAATACAAAGTATAATTGTGCAAACAAAACTTAAGAAATAAAAATGTCTGGGGTTGGGAAGGTGGCTCAGTGGTAGAGCGCTTGCCTTGCATGCCCGAGGCCCTGGGTTCGATTCCTCAGCACCACATAAGCAAAAAGAGAAAAGCCGGAAGTGGCGCTGTGGCTCAAGTGGTAGAGCGCTAGCCTTGAGCTGAAGAGCTGAGGGACAGCGCCCAGGCCCAGAGTTCAGGCCCCATGACCGGACCCCAAAAAAAAAAAAAAAAATGTCTAACTGAGAGAAGAAGCATAAATTAGAAAGTAGTTCTTTTAAAAATTTAAAGTAGATAAAGTACTGGCAAAAAAGAAGGATGATGTCACAGAAGATTAACTAAAAAGAGGGCATAATACACATATGGTAGGTACTTAAAAAGTCATAACAGAACACTATCAAAAAATGAATGCCATAATTATGAAAATAGATGAAATGTCAATTTTCCAGAAAGACATAATGTACCAAAAGTAGCTCAAAAAACCCACAGTGTCTAAATAAGATACTAAATAGGGACAGTTCCTCCATTAATGTTATGAGAATGATGTGGCCTTGATACTAAGGACAAAGTAAGAATGGAGCATGATGGGATAATTTTACCTGGGAACACAGGAACAAATGCAGCTGCAGTGATTTAAACACATCATTATATTTCCAGCAGAGGGAGCAACACGGATATCTTCCTTTTTCTCGCAGCCTTTTTTTTTTCTTCTTTTTCTTTGAGCAGTTGGATGTTGGGCCTGCTGGCTCAGGTTCTGACTCTGGAACTACAAAGGTGCTGTGAATCTCTCATAGTGTGGTCCATCAGGTTGACATATCCGTTATGGATTAAATTGTGCTCCCCAAATACATTAAAGTCCTACACTCTGATATCTGGGAATGTAAACTTATTTAAAAATAGAATCTATGCTGATATCTGACAGAGTCAGGATGAAATCATTAGATTGGACCTTGGATCAATATGAAGGATGTCTTTATTAAAAAGGAAAATTTAGACACAGATCCAGTTACACAGGGAGATTGGAAGAGTGGGGTTGGAGTGATAAAACCACAAGCCAAGGAATGCTTCCTACCACTAAAAGCTAGTAATAGACATGGAGCAGGTTCCCCTTTAGAATCCTCAAAGAACCAATTCTCCCAACCCTAACCCCTTGCAATTTAGAAATACACAGCTTCCAGAATTAGAAGACACATTTGTGTCACATTTGCTTTAGCTGTACCTACTTTGTAGTATGACAACAAACTAGGTAGAAAACAAACAGGGGGTTGGGAAGGTGGCTCAGTGGTAGAGCGCTTGCCTTGCATGCATGAGGCCCTGGGTTCAATTCCTCAGCAACACATAAGCAAAAAGAAAAAAGCCGGAAGTGGCGCTGTGGCTCAAGTGGTAGAATGTTAGCCTTGAGCTGAAGAGCTGAGGGACAGCTCCCAGGCCCAGAGTTCAGGCCCCATGACCGGACCCAAACAAACAAACATAGTACTCATAACTTTAGTTCAAGGGCAAGTTGAAATCCTTTCACCCATGATATGCTAGGATTGGGGCTAAGCTGGTTAAAGGGGATGTTTCCTAATTGCGCTTCTCTTTAAGTTGGGTAGTTGCACAGATGCCCACACCTAAATGGGAACACAATGGTCCAGGCTGCCCTGGCTATATTGATTGTGCGGAGCTTTCAGGGAAGGCATTGTATAGGATCTTACTAGTCATACTCCCTCCCCAGTATTATACCTTAGTAGAGGTTTCCTGTGGGGCTGAGTGGTTTAGCTGGTGATTTTTTGTGTATAAGTAAGAAAATCTAGAATAGTTATTCTCAGCTGTGGGATATTCTCTTAAGACCATAGATACCAGAATCTCCAGCCATGGATGGGTTGCTGTACAATCTTTTTTCAAAGTACATTTGATATTCTAGTTGTTTTTAGTTATTGTTCCCCATTTCAATCTATTTAAAAATAACTACAGATGTATAGGAAGTTAATTTTCTATTTGTTTTGAAATTTCAAGTAGAAGAGTTGGAGAGTGTGTTAGTTTGCTTTGGTTACCAAAATGAAGTAACACAAAGTACGATAGCTAAAATGACAGAAATGTATTGTCTTGCTGTTTGGGAGGCTGAGATCAAAGATTAAACTGTGGGTAGGGTTTGTTCCTTTGGAAGAAGAATTTGTTTCATGCCTTTTGCTTGGCATCTTGTGGTTTATTGGAAAACTCTAGTAATTCTTACTGTTGGCAGGTTTGAATTCCATTGACAAAATACACATGAATAACCTTCCATATGGTTTTCCTTAGAAATTAAGTTCATCGTGGAAGGAGAAAAAATAGACTTTAAAAAAATCCTGAGCTATACAAGTAATATGATCCCCCGATACATACAGACATGCTTATCCCTACACACATGAGGAGATAAGAACGCAGGACATAGTCTTGAAGAAGATGCCCTTCTCTAGTCAAATCCTGGTACTTGGCAGCAGATGGAATCCAGGTTGAACGGGAAAGAAGTTCCACAAAAATTCTTGTAACCTCCTTTCTCTCCATCCTCATTTAGAACTTTCTTTATATGCAGGGTTCTTCTGGAAGTTCTGGGCTAGTTCCTTCTCATTCATCTCTCGATAACCCACTGCCTTTTTAAACCTTTGTAATGTTTGTTTTTAAATTGCTAGTCATAAATTTTAATTTGTCTGCTTCCTTGTTACCTTTCCTTCATTGAACATGATGACAGCAAAGAATAATCTCTCTTGTTCACTATTTGCCACAAAGTGCTATTTGTTGACTGAATGAGTAGGGAGAAGAATGAATTTATGATTGAAAGATGGTGGTACTCCAGATAACTTTGCCTGTTTTAGTAGGTTTCAAGATCAGATACTAAATGATTCCTGCAGATTGTGTTAATGAATCCTTAAGTGTTTTTTTTTTTCTATTTAAGGATAACAAGGGTACTGTATTTTGTTCTGCTTCATCTGTGGATGATGACGTTGGTAAAAGCTGATGCTTTGATTTGATGGTGGGACTTCAGTAGCTGATCTTCAGATGACAATCACACATCCTAAAGGAAAGATTGCACAGGAAGGCCATGTTTAATTTTCATCAAGTCTCATGAAAAATTTACTGGAAATTCTGCTGAATAATTTACTTATCTTGTAAACAATGTCTAGGTAAACTGCATGGGGAAAAGGCAACATTTAAAATAAAATGAGAATGTTTTATAGTTTTTAAAAAGAAACTAAGCATAACTTCTAATGGACACTTAGATTTGAAATTCAGTGGCAATGTTTTATTAAAATATCATCCCTTTCTCACATGATCATGTACCCATCATTATAGGACTCTTAAGAGTGATCCACTGTGTTTGTTCATTTTCTGAGATCTCAAAGCTGTCTTTCATTGAATGGGTTTAGGATAACATTTAGTCTCCTGAAAATGAGATGTAGAAGTTGTTAATAGTACATATTTCCATTCATTGTGCTAAAAGCAGATAATATGCAATAAGGAGGGAGAATGAACAGAATGATCCTTGGGTCTTAATACTTACGAATATTTGATAGAAGACATAGGATTAAATGGATATGGTGATAAGTACAAGACTTAATCCAAACTTCATAATGGCTTCCCATTAAGATTATTTCAATTAAATGATAATGAAATTTAGAAGAAACAAAGTTTGGACCATGGGTTTCTCCATATTCTTTATTCTGTTAACTACTCTGTTTCAGTTTTGAATATAATTCACTCATACACTTCTGTGTTTTCTAATCTTGTTCAGACAGCTTTGTGCCAAGAAAGCTTATGAGAGGAGAAAAACAAGAAGAGATAAGATCTTAACTATGGTCACAGGGTAGATGTTTCTTGCCTCAGATCAGGGGAAATGATAGAGTTTGGGTGTTGCTTGCAAAAAGCAAAGTTCTACCCAAGGCTGGAGAGATAGAGATATGTCCCAAGACGTCTGATTATATGCAACAATGTCAAAATCAAGTCTATTGGTTTGAAACATAAATTCCATGCCTCACACAGTCTTAGCTAACTGTGAGAGCTAAACCTACACTGGATGAGTTTAAAGTCAAGCTAAGACCAAACAATCATTGCCAGGGATGTTTTGGAAGGAGTTCCCAAGCTTAATGGGAAAGGAGATTGCAAGTATCTTTTCCCAATATTAGATTATATGATTTTGAATAAAATAAACCTGAGTAGTCTGGTTGCTGCCTCCTTCCTCATTTTAGATGACAATTCATTGATATTTATGAATAAAGCATTATCTTAAAATGAGAGAATAAAGAGTGAGTCTAATTGTGAACTACCATTATGTTAGACTGTGGATTTCTTAGGTGACTCGATGAGTGCTTTTTGTTGTTGTGGTTGGTCATGGGGCTTGAACTCAGGGTCTGGGTGCTGTTGATGAGCTTTTTCACTCAAGGTTGACACTCTACCATTTTGAGCCACAGTACCACTACCTGGTTTTCTGGTGGTTAATTGGAGATTAGAGTCTCACAGACTTTCCTGCCTGAGTTGGCTTTGAACCATAATCCTCAGATCTCAGTCTCCTGAGTAGCTAGGTTTACAGGCATGAGACACTGGCACCCAGCTTTTAAAAACTGAGTCTAGGAGTGTAGCTTAGTTGTAGAGTACTAATCTTAATATACAAAGCCTTGGATTTGATCCCTAGTTCCACAAAGTGAAATATCACCCCGTTTTTGGCCTTGGATTCCTTTTACATATGTTTTTATGGCTTTCTTTACCTTTATGGTTTTTCTCTTGTTTCATTTATGTCAATTATGCCTGATTCCAGGTTACTTTCATGACAGACTGATTTCTATTGCAGATATGAGCAAAAATGCATATATCATTTCACCAACAACCTTGCAGTTGGAAGTCCTGTGCTCTGTGTATACTGAAAACGTTAGAAGGGCCAGAAAGGGTCTGCCATTGGTGTCTTGTGTGAAAGATATTTTGCATAAAAACATGATTTCTGTTAGATCATTATGAGATGTTTAAAAACTGATAGCAAAGTTTATTCTTTACGAAAACAGGGGAAGCTGCATGTACAATGGCCATTTCCCCTCTTACACCCTGCTGATGTACATGTAGGGCTAACAGCTGGCCAGTGGATATTAATAGCCAGCCATTGTCCTTGCACTTGGCTGGGATCACAGTCTGAGACCATAATCAGTGCAGCTGAAGAAGTTCCTGAGCCACATAAATGAGGATCATTTTAGACGTATGACAGATCTCAAATGTCCAGCAAAGATACATAAATAACGTAGGCAGGAAAATAGTTTGCACAGTCTCCAAACTATTTATTCCATATTACCTTAGCAATAAAAAAAGCAATGTTTAAAGAAAAACAGAGTATAAAGGGCATTTTAGGAAAAGAAACTATAGGGCTCAATATAGGTATGTGAAAATGTATAAATGTTGTATGGTTTAAGTTCTTCAAATTATTTCTGAGACATCCTGAAAAAGGATCTGGTTATGAGAACAGAAGGGAATGGAAACTCTTACATTGAAAGGAAATGAAATTAATCTTGTACTGAAGGCCTATGACATATCATAAAATGATACCACATGATCTTTCATTTCTTTTTCCTCTCTTTCCTTCTTTCCATTCCCTTCTAGCCTCTTCTAGTTCCTTTTTCCTTTCTTTTGTTTGGTGTCCACAAAAATTCACAGTGATGTGTAAGGTCTTGTCAAGTCTGTAAGCTAAGAAGCCAGCATCCTTCATGTAGCTATTGCTGAACTCAGAGAGGGGGAACAACTTCTTTACAAATAACTTAAAACATAAGCTTGACTGGGCCCAACAGAGCTAGTGAAGCTCTGAGAAGTGTGGGGGAGTGTTGGTGGTAGGAGAGATTTCATGCTTCTATAAGTCAGGGGAGGTCATATAGGTGAAATGGCAGTGGAAACGGAAAGAAGTGGGTACAGGAGGGGCGGGTCTTCTTATGACAGACTGTGGAGGCCGAATCCATAGGATGTGGAAATGCAGTGGATAAAGTGGGCAAGAGTCAGGTGAAGCAAAAAGGACAGCAGTCTTTCATTATTTTTTATTGTTTTGTGAGAGTTGGGAAAGCACAAGTGGTGAAGGCATCCTTGGCTCTCAAGGTGACCTACTTCCTTGCTCCATTCAAAACTGTGAAATGAGGCACTACTTCCTTTCTACTCCCTTACTCATAGAAATACATCTCACCCATCTTCTCCTCGTTCATTACGGAATACTGTCTCCAAGTATCTGCAGTATGAATTCATTTGCACTCAGCAAACAAAAGATCTTTAGCAGAAAGATCCACCCTCTCTATGGGGTGGCAGATGGATTCTTAAGTTCTCAGTTTTTATTTCTATGACACACCAAAATGTTGCAGCCTGCATATCGAAAGTACTGCTGGGTAAGGATTTTTTTTAAAACATGGTTTTGTAATCTTAGCAAATAATCCCCAAGCACTCAGATACAGAAGTCAACACAAATGTTTCTGAAGGTTCTCTGAAGATTAGCAAGTAAGAGCTGGGATTTCTCATCAGTGTCCACCATTCTTATTTTCTGCATTTTTGTCTGGGGAAATTTAACATTATTTTTAGTTGTTGGATGTTAGTTCAGCCCCACTATTGAGTTCACAGAGCTTATTCCATGTCTGTCGATGAGGAAGCTAGATATAGTATAAAGAAGCTGGAAAGCATACTTCCACAAATAATTTATTATGTTGTATTCTGTTAGAGCCTATGAGGATAAAAAATGTAGAATTTGCTATGTTATTTGCTTTTAAAGAATAGTGCATTGTTATAATACCTGACTAATGTACTACATATTAAGATGTGAAAGTTCAAGGTGAAATAGAAGATTTTGTCATTAAAAGGCATTACCGGTGAGATATGTTTTTGTATGGCTCTTAGTTAAGTCAACAATCTTTTAAAAAGTCCTTCTTTTGACTATTTTAGTCTTCTCTGACCCCTGTATCTTCTGGAGAGCTGAGGGAGCTGGCACTCTCTCTAAAATACAATACCACAAAGTAAAATACAATCAACTTATCAACAGCCAATTCTTCATATTTATGGGTTTGACATATGCCAACTCAATCTATCACAGAGAGAAAATATTTTGAGAAATATATTTGCATTGAACATTTATGTTTCTTGTCATTATTCCTTAAAACATATTGACAATATTATATGCAATAATAGAAGTATAGCAACTATTTACATAGCATTTGCATTTCACTAAATAGTGTAATCTAGTGATTATTAAATGTATGTTGGAGGATATATGTAGCCTTGTAGAAATACTACATATCGTTTTATATTAAAAAAAACTTGAACATATGGATTTTAGATTCATGGGAGAGTTCTGGAAACAATTCTCCTTGAATTCAAAGGGACAATTTTGTGTGTATATTTGGTGAATTCTCAGGTCATTAGTTGATTAATTTTTGTTTTATATATTTGTTGTGTTATCCCTCCATCTCCCATTAGATTTTAAGATCTGAATTTGTGTTTGTGTTGCATATGCATGGGACTTGCAAGCAAACTATTGTTATTATTTTATTTTATTTATTTAATGTTTTTTCTGGTCCTGGAGCTTGAACTTGAGCTTGGATACTGGCCCTGAAGTTGTTTTGCTCAGGCTAGCACTCTACCATTTGAGCCATAGCTCCATGTTAGGCTTTTTATGGGGGGGGAGTAGTTTATTGGAGATGAGTGTCACAGAATTTCCTGCCCCGGATGGCTAAGAATTGCAGTCCTCAGAGCTCAGCCTCCTGAGTAGATAGGATTACAGGCATGAGCTACTAGTGCTCAGTCCAAACTATTATTAATAGGAAAAAATACAAAAATGAAAAGATATGATCCAGAGTCACTGGAGAACTTAGCATATACTTGAAGATAACATGGTCTTCTTGAGCTGAGAAAGCAAGGGAAAGACAGCTCATGAAACCAAATACTTGGAGGCATGTTATAGCAAATGTCTTCCACATTTCTGTTTGAATTTGTTCCCCAAAATGAGAAATGGACTTTGCATTATGGCTCCATAAATCATCCAATAAGGCTTCATTTTGCTGTCCACATATTATGCCAATCACTGATATGATGTTTTACAAAAGACAAAGGGTTTATTCATGAAACACCAGTTATGGAAAAGCAGGAACCCCAAAAGTCAAACATACTTATTGAAGATAAGGTTGTGAGTATTATGGATAAAAAAACAGTATGGGGGCTGGGAAGGTGGCTCAGTGGTAGAGCGCTTGCCTTGCATGCATGAGGACCTGGGTTCAATTCCTCAGCAACACATAAGCAAAAAGAAAAAAGCCGGAAGTGGCGCTGTGGCTCAAGTGGTAGAGTGCTAGCCTTGAGCTGAAGAGCTGAGGGACAGCATCCAGGCCCAGAGTTCAGGTCCCATGACTGGACCCCCCCCCCAAAAAAAAAAACAAAACAGTATGGTAATGTACAGGCACACTCAATGGATCTTCATAGGATGTATGGTCAGAAAATGGCTGTGTTGTTATGATCTGAGTCAAATGCCTATGCAGGCCCAAATGAAGAATTGGTGGTTTTAATGAATTTGAGATAGACAAAAGATCAGTCTCCAAGTTCCTGAAAGATGACAAAAACAATTGTGATCATATTGACCACACATCAGAGGTGTTATTGACAGCAAAACTGATAAGGCTCTACAGCTTAGCTACATGACCCCTCAAACTGGTGATAAAAGGAAGTAGGGGAAGAGAGTTTATTTAGGTTCCTCCTTGGGTTCAAGTATACACAGTTACACATATATGTACATGTACATATGTATAAATGTATAAACCAAATTTTATAAAGTAACTAATATTTAAGAAAATCATACTTAATTTTTGTATGAAATGCATTACATATAGAACAGATAGAATAAATATTTTCCATTCTGTACTGGTTTTCAAAAAACTGCTGATAGAGCTGGGCATCCTAGCTTCTCAGGAGGCTAAGACCTAGAAGATCATGGTTCCAAGCTAGCCTAAGAAGGAAAATCTGTGAGACTCCATCTCCACTCAACCAGCAAAAAATTGGACTGGAGGCATGGTTCAAGTGGTAAGGTATCTGTGGTGAGCAAGAAAACTGAAGAGCAGTGTGAGACCCTGAGTTCAAGTCCCTGTACACACACATGCACACACATGCACTGATAGAGACATTCTGAATGGATTTTACAACCCACCAACAGAAGTTGACCTCTAGCTTGGAAAACAATGCTAATAGCTATCTGTATACACAGAATTGTGTACAGTGAAGGAGAGAGTACAGAATGGTAGAGTCTAGAGAAGTCTTGGGAAAGATAATTCTTGGTCTATCTTTTGAAAGCAGGGTCCTTCTGAGATTACAGAGGTCCAAGTTAGAGCAGATTCTGAAGCAGGAAGCCATATATACACCCCAAAAGGCACATAAGTTGGAATAAGCAGCAAGTTCAGGGACCACAGAATTGTGAACTGACATTATAAAATTATAAAATGAGTGTAAAAATTGTAGAGGACTGAGAAGAGATTTTGAGGGCAAATATTTGAGAAAAATATAAACATTGATAATTGACAACTGCCTGATTGGAGAGCAGATTTATGGCATTTAATAACTGATATTTCTATTACTGGTCATTGGTTTTAATATTTCATTTTAGGTAAGTTTTTTTATTGTGAAAATACTGTACAGATGGGTTACAGTTACACGAGCAAGGTAATGAGTATATAACAAAATAATGATTCCTCAAAGAAAACCTGTAGGTACAAGAGAGGACAGAGGTCATATCTAGAAGACATTGGTACATAGAGACAAGATATGCTTACTTAAAGTGACATTAGTAGTCAGGTTTCATCAATTTTTTAGGTTAGGCTTACATACAGAACAGATGGGTACATTGCTACAGTGTCCTCATTCCTTCGAGTATCTACAGGTTCACCCCAGCCTCCTATTTTGTTCTTGAACTCAATGCATGGGCATTGTCCTTTTAGCTTTTTCCCTCAAGGCTAGCACTACAATATACCACTTGAGGCACAGCTCCCTGCTAGCCTTTTGGTGGTTAATTGAAGATAAGAGTCTCACAGACTTTCCTGCCCAGGCAGGTTTGGAACCACCATCCTCAGATCTCAGCCTCCTGTGTAGCTAGGATTACAAGTATGAGCCACTTGTGCTTAACTTTACAATGTTTAAGGAGTAAAATCAAGAATTTCTGACAACTGGAAGGGATTATAATGGAGATATTAGGGATGGCACGGTGGAGTTGTGGAGGAAGACGAGGAATTAATATGATTAACTTTGAGACACTCTAAGCTCTCGTTCTATCTAAAAGTGTACTTAATAGCTGGGTGCCGGTGGCTCATGCATGTAATCCTAGCTACTCAGGAGGCTGAGATCTGAGGATCATGGTTCAAAGCCAGCCCAGGCAGGAAAGTCCATGAGACTTTTAATCTCAGTAAACCACTAGAAAACCGGAAGTGGCGCTGTGGCTCAAGTGGCACTCACCTTGAGCTGAAGAGCTAGGGACAGCGCCCAAGCCCAGAGTTCAAGCCCCATTACCGACAAAAAAAAAAAAAACCAAAACAAAAAACAAAAACATAAAAGTATACTTAACATATGACTGCATACTCTAACCCTAACTCAATGTAGCTAATACAAGAGTTCAGAAAGGCACAAAATGTCAAAGGAAGAAAACAAAACATTCAAAGAATCCCTTTATTCTAAGCCCTGAAGATTTGCCAACCCTTTCTTCAAAGGCTAACATTGTTTTTTTTTTTTTTTTTTTTGGGGGGGGGGCGGTCGTGAGGCCTGCACTCTGGGCCTGGGCGCTGTCCCTCAGCTCTTCAGCTTAAGGCTAGTGCTCTACCACTTGAGTCACAGTGCCACTTCCGGCTTTTTTCTTTTTGCTTATGTGGTGCTGGGGAATTGAACCCAGGACCTCATGCATGCAAGGCAAGCGCTCTACCACTGAGCCACCTTCCCAGCCCCATGGCTAACATTGTTTACCTTTGAAGATCTCAATCTGCTACTGTGTTTTAATATTGCAAAGAACTAGGAGATAGAGCTGATGAAGGTTAGGGGAAAGAAATCTGAGGTACAGTTATAAATTTTTTAAAAGTGTATTTCTGAGTACACGAGTTGATAAGGGAATTGGCCTCCTTAGTTTTTCTAGAGCTCTTTTCTGGAAGCATCTAAGGGGAGAGATTGGCCTCACCAATCTCCATCTTTTGTTATTTCAGTAGTTTTTTTTTTCTCTCTCACACCTTCAGAAATGGTGAGAAAAAGGGAAGGAAAAGAGCCAGGATAGCAGGATTTCTGTGAAATTCCACACAGTGTGACAAAGATGAGGAATGGTGTCCTTCAACTTCTGCTAAAGTTTGGTTATAACATCTTGATTTTAGTGTATTGTCTTTGTAGCAATAAAACAGAACTGTAGCCTCTGCATCAAATTTGGTTAGGATTAAAAATAACTTATGTGGTTGGGGATGGAAGAAGTGCCACCATCTCCTTCCTCCTTTTCATTTTGTTGCAGTTTGAATGGAAAAGAGGTGGCTCACATAATTAACCAGAACTGTAATTGGCTGGATGTCTGTTTTAAGCCAATTGTGATGTGTGTGTGTGTGTGTGTGTGTGAAAGTGTGAAAGTGTCCAATTCTTAAGTCTCAGTTATATGAAGGTGGGAAGCAGCTGGTGTGAATGTCTATCTGCAGGGTATATGCACACTAACTTTGATCAATATGGCATGACAGCAAGGTGTTTATTGAAAAAAAAAACAGTTATCTCAATCAGTTTTGCACTCCAGTCTATAAGTTCTTCATCTTCACCACTTTAACAAAACAAACAAAAGAGGAGAAAAGGAAAAGCCGAACTAGTGTTAACAAAAGATTTTGAGATTTTCTTCATCCATCTCTAGTAAAGGTGAATTGGTAATGAATTAAGTAGAGTCTGAATGGACCACACTAACACTTTATCTCCCTCCACAACTCAACTGTCCTCCTTCTAAAACCACTATTTTATTAGCTGTCATAATTTCTTTCAGTTTTCAGAATTTCTTAATCCATCCCATTTGGAGTGACCACCCAGTTCTGCTTTACCTACCTTAAAAGCATCTGTACTTCTGGCCATGCCTGGAATCTTAACTACTCAGAAGGCTGAGATCTGAGGATCCTTGTTGAAAGCCAGCAGAGCAGTACCCTCTGATCTCCAGCAAAAAGCCAGAAATGGGGCTGTGGCTCAACTGATAAAGCACTAGAGCCTTGAACAAAGAGGCTCTGGACAGTACCCAGGCCAGAATTCAAGCCCCTGAAGTGGCACACACCACGCACAAAAGCATGTGTACTTTTACTTATTCTTGTATTTGTTATACATATAATGCATGTCTACTATATGCCATGTACTCTGCTAGGCACAGAGGACACAATGACAAATAAGGCAGGCATACTTTCTACTATCCAGTGGGGACCCAGACAAGATATAGCTGAATAGGTGATTCTGGTGAGGAAGCTATAAAACCTTCAAGAAAAGAAGCCTGGGGGGGGGGGGGAGGGGGGAAAGGGGAGGGAAGAAGAAGGATTGGGATTGGGGGGGAGGGGGGAGGCTGGGAAGGGATGTGAAGGGTAAACCAAAGGAGGAGGATGCAATGCTTGGCAAGAAATGTACGCATTATCCTTCCCATGTAATTGTAACCCCTCTGTACAGTATGTTCACAAATAAAATAAAATTAAATTAAAAAAAAAAAAAGAAAAGAAGCCTAACTTTGGGTTGTCAGAGAAGACTTCACAGTGTATTCATAGTTTGAGACATTAAGGTCCACAAAAATGTAGCCAGAAGAATACTTTCAATATATGTCATTCAATAGATTTTTATTGGACACTGACTATAAGCAGGCCTTTATGCTGGACTGCAGAGGCAGAAAGAGACATACCATATGGGGTTTGGACAGACATGAGAATATAGGTACAAAGTATCTATCTGTAAAACTATCAATAGAGTCTTCTAAAGAACAACTTTCCTGTGTTGAGGGTATTGAAAGGTTTATGAGTTTCCTCCTAAAAAGTCCCGCCAGCAATTGCTCTGGCGTATCCAGTGTTCTTCCAGCTGCCCAGAACCTGAGCTCAAGTGATTGTGAGGATGGCCTTCTTCCATCATTTGCCTGTGGGTCTCTACAGGTTTCATAATGCAGCCACAGAACCTTGATGGAACAGCTGGGTTAATTAAAGGTTACACTAAAGGAAGAGGACACTAAAACCATCAGCTGAGATAGTCTTCTATACATTCATTTGATGTTAGTTGTTCCCAGAAGTGCCTGAGACAGATAAAAATCTACATATGGAGGTTTCACTTGAGTATTGGAGATAGACCAGAAAATACGTAACATATATACTGTCAATGTAATGAGAGGCAGAGGAAGGGGGAAAAAATGTTGAGATTTCTGACAACTTTTCTGGAAGGTTTCTCTGTAGGATCACTCTGAGGAAAGTGGTACATATTTGTGCTGAGACTTGAGGAATGGGAAAGCGCTGGTTTGGGAAAAAAAGGCAAAATAGAATTACAGCAAGAGACCAGTGTGGACTGTGTAGAGTGGCGCTTGTTTGTAATTCTAGCTACTGGGAGATCAGCCTGGGCAAAAAGTTACTGAGCCGACAGTTCAATCAATAGCTGGGAGGTGATGTGCACCTATCTCACGGGAAGTCCGGGCGAAAACTTGGGACACTGCTGGAAAATAAAAACAAAAGGCATTGGAGGTGTGGCTCCAGTGGTAGTGTCTCTGCTGGCCAGACCAGACCACCCCTTCCACCAATACCACACCAACTAAACAACAGCCACAAACCAAGGCAAAAGGGGCTAGGTGGCTCACATTTCAGAGTGTAGCCCGAAGCTAAGTTCAGATCCCACTGATGTAACTGCATAAACGAGACCCAGGGGTCCTCGGCCCTCCCTCCCCTGCCCGCTTCCTCGGCCTGGTCCTAGCCCAGGGACTGGCTGGAAGGCAACCCTTGGTAAATGAGCTCGGCTTCCCATGCAGACGCTCTGCTGGTCACCGCCACTGTCCAGGAATGCAATTCTGCGTCTTTAAAGAACGACGGGCCACCGGATGGATTATTAATCCAGAATCCTTTGTTTTCTTTTCCTGTCGAGTCACCTGCTTTATGTTTCCAGAACATACCGTTCTGATCCTCAATTACACCGAGGTCACGAGGCCGCCGGACGGTTTCAGAGTCACCGGTGCCGTCGCTTAGAATCTCAGAGTCGGCGGCCCGCGGACCCCGGGGCTCCAGCGGCCCAGGGTGCTGGCTCCAGGATGACGTCACTCGGAGGCAGGGGGCGCCGCGCGGGGCGTGACCTCACCGGGGCGGGCCGGCCCGCCTGACGTCAGACGGTGGGCGTGGCCGGGGCCGAATCCCCAGTGTCGTCACGGGAGGGGGCGGGCCTAGAGCGTGTCAGCGCAGCCGAATCAAAACAAGCCCGAGACCCGCCTTTTCCCCCTCGGCTGCCGAGCGCCTCGCTCGCGCCCCGGGCCCGCGGCGCCCGCGCGGCTGCGAGCTTCGGGTGGCCGCGCGCCGGCTCCAGGACGCCGGGGAGGGCGCGGCGGCCGGCATGGCGCGGCGCGACGCGGGCCGCGCGGTTAGACGGGGCTCCTGAGGAGCGGGCGGCGGCCCCCGCGGCGCCCTCCCGGAGCCGCCGAGGCGCGGGGCGGGCGGCGACCCGGCGGAGGGGCGCCGCCTTCGCTGACGCCGGGCACCTGGGCGCGGGCGCGCGGGCGACATGCCCAACCCCAAAACCAGCAAGGGCGGCCGCAAAAACAAGCGCGCCAACAGCAGCGGAGACGAGCAGGAAAATGGAGCCGGGGCCCTGGCGGCGGCGGGCGCGGCGGGCTCGGCGGCCGGCGGGGGGGCCCTGGCGGCGGCGGCGGCGGCGGCCGGCGGGGCGGCGGCCCCGGGCGCCCCGGGCCCCGGGGGCGCGGCGGGCACCGGCGGAGCGGGGACGGGCGGCGCGAACGCCGGGGCCGCCGCGGGGGCCGCAGCCGCGGGCGACGCCAAGAACGGTAAGCCGGGGGCCGGCGGGGCGGACGTCAACTTCCTCCCCGACGGGGACGGCGCGTCGGCGGGGCCCTGGGCGGCGCGGGCGGCGCGTGGACAATGCGAGTCAGGAAGTGCCCACCCTGCCCGGCCGCCGCGGCCCCCCGGGCGCTGTCCGCGCCGGGCGGCGGGGGGTCGGGGCTGCGGGGACACTGGGTGCTCAGACTCCGAGGGGCGCCCGGCGTGCCCGGTGCGGCTGCCCGCGCGGCTCCGGCCAACCCGCGTGCGTGCCCGGGGCGGCAGGGAGGGAGCGTGGGAAGGAAGGAAGGAAGGAAGGGAGGGAGGGAGGGCTGCCCAAGTTGGGAAGCGAGATCCGATTGAAAACTTGAGGCGCCGATTCATTATTTTTGCCCCCCTCCCCTCTCCCGTGAAGGAGAGCCCCCCAGGGCCCGCACCTCCAGGCTGGCTGCGTGGATTGCCACCGGTGTGTGCGGCGAAGGCGTGGGTGGGTGGGGAGGGGGTGCTTTCTAATTCTCTGGCTCGCTTGAGGAAGGAAGAGAATCTGAAGTTGACTTCCGTTCCCAGCCCGGAGTGGAGAAAAAAAAATGAAAAAAGTCATCTGCTCCACACGTTTAGAAAGAAGCCTAATAACCGTAGGCAGTGCCCGAAGGTCCCTTTTGGAGAGAGACGGCGGGAATGTGGCCGAGCCGTGGCCGGGTCTCCCGTCCTTGCTGCTGAAACGTGGTTGGACAGGGCGCCGAGCACTCAGGTGGACAGTTCTTGGAGGTCCTCTGGACCAGGCAGTTTTTCAGGGGGAGAGTATGTAGGTGGATTTTAATGAAGGCACACCAGGAGAGTTCTCTCTGGCTTGTTAGAAGCCATACTCCACGTGGACCAGTCACTTTATGTAAACAGGGCACCTGCTCTTCCAAGAACCCCACAGTGCTTCCACCCTAGAAGATTGGATGTCACCTATGGGGAATGATTGGCCGTGTCTCTGCAGTTTTGAAGTAGGATTAAGTTACTTTCGGGAATCACCTTAACTCTCTTTGTGAGATGTTTGCTAATACTTCTGGCCAGGTTGTATTCTCCGCTTTATTTTGCATTCTTAGCTCTAACCTTCCTTTAGATGTTGATAGGGCAAGAGAGTAGGTACTCTGACTTACTGGATAAGATAGACTTCTTCTGGTCCAGCCATTTTAAAGAGATTGGACACCTTGGGAAAGGCAGTGGTCCTGGGCCTCAATTTCCTGTATGTAAGAGAAGAAAAAAAAATGACAATTACCCTCTCAGAAGTTTATTAAGAGGCTTCCTTCTCTTGCCAATTGCCAGGTTTTGTTTTTCTGGTTTCACTGTTACATTTCACAAATGCATATGAATTACTTAGACCATATTCTCCTTCACTGTCTCCCTTGGCTCTCTTCCCTCCTACTGGTACCTGCCACTCCCCCTATCTGAGCCTGTGTTACTTTACTGTCATTCTTTTTTTTTGAAATTTAATTTTATTGTCAAGGTGATGTACAGAGGGGTTACAGTTACATATGTAAGGTAGTGAGTACATTTCTTGTTGAACATTGCTGTCAGTCATTTTTAAAAATGATTTTTTAGCTAGGTGCTGGTAGATCATGCCTGTAATCCCAGCTACTCAGGAGGCTGAGATCTGAGGATCTCTATTTGAAGCCAGTCTGGGCAGGAAAGCCCATGAGACCCCAAATTAATCACCAGAAAACCAGAAGTGGCACTGTGGCTCCAAGTGGTGGAACGCCAGCCTTGAGCACATGAGTTCAGGGACAGCATCGCCCAGTCCCTGAGGTCAAGCCCCATGACTGACAAAAAAACAAACAAACCATTTCTTAGTGTATAGTCATTGCACAAAGATTTCACCATGGCATTGTATACAAGCATATATTATACTTTGGTAAGATTGATCTCCTCCACTGCTCACTTCCTTGCTCCTCATTATCTTAAAAGCTATGGGTAATAAATTTAGTAAAGTTCTTCTCAAATAATAAATGATCAATAAATAGTAATTATTTATTCATTTAAATGTTAGTCACTTATAGCATGACAGGTCCTGAATATTGGGGGACCCAGTGGTACTCTGGGCTGGGTGTCCTGTTCTCATGGAGTAAGCGAATTCCTATCCTGTCCTGGTGACTGTTCAGGCTCCCCAGGCTGGATTTTTGCCCTAGTAAAAGCTTAAGTTAGCTGTTCTCTCTCTTCCTCCTCCCCGTCTTTCTCTTACTCTATCCTTCCCTCCCTTCTTTCCTTCCTTCCTTCCCTCCCTCCTTCCTTCCCTCCTTCCTTCTTTCCTTCCCTCTTTTCCCCCCTCCCTTCCTTCCCTCCCTTCCTCCTTTCTTTTTTGTGGCTCCAGAAACACTGATTTACTTTAAAGTAGTGTGGGAAAGATTTTTTTTTAAGGCAAGTGGTACCTCCTAGCTGGAAAACAATACTCCTTTTACTCCTCTTTGAACTAACAAATGCAGTAGATTTAGCAATATTGTAAATGACTTTTTAAAGCTGTGTATCTCTGCTTGGAAGCTTCCTTTTCTTTCCCCTCCCCTCCCCTCCCCTTCCCTTCCCTTCCCTTCCTTTCTTTCCCCCTCCTTTCCCCCTCCCCCCTCTTCCCCCTCCCCTCCCCCTTTCCTCTTCCCCCTTCCTTTTCCCCTTCCCCCCTTCTTCCTCCCCTCTCCTCTTTTTTCTTTCTTCTCCCTCCCTCTTTCTTCTCTCTTTCTCTCCTCTCTCTCCCTCTCTCGCTTTTTCTTGTTACTTTGAAATAGGGTGTTACGTGGCTCAGGCTGGTTTGAAACTCATATGTAGTCTTAAGTTGACATTGAATCTCATAAAATCCTCCTGCCTCAGCCTTCCAAGTGCTGAGATTTCAGTCTGTGCTCCTATTCCCAGCAGGAGTTTATTTTATTACGTAAATGGGAAAAAAGAAGAAATGGGTTCAAACATTGCCATAATTGGGGTCATAAAGGATGCAAACTTAGAGCAGGGAGGTGAGTTTCATGATACCCATTTCTTGTCTCTAACTGGTGTGATGACTCAGTGAGTGATTTGATCTTAATTTCAAGAACCTATCAGTGTAGTCTGCAGGTCTGCTGAGGTCTGCTTTGTGCAGAGTGAATATGTGCAAATGTTTAAAATATGGTGTGTGGGTGTGGGAGAGGTGGCATTAGTGAGTTTTTATTTGGAAGGACCAATCGCTTTGTAAACTCACAATAAAGGCCTGATTATTTTTGAGTTTTGAATATTAAATCTAGCTTTTATAAGCATATTTTTATTTTAATATTTTTATTATCTTTAAGTAATTGCACAAAAGAGTTGCTATTCCACAAAGCAGTTTATGAATGCAATGCATTTTGATCAGTGCCACTCCTTTCATCATTCCAAATTATCCCTTCCCTTGGTTTTCTTAAATTTGTAGGATATGCATTGAATTTTATGACTGCATGCCCCCTACTATTCATTTGTCTTCCCCCCTCCTTTTGATCCTACCCTCTACCTCTTCTAAAATTTTTATTTTATTTTTATTGTAAAGGTGATGTACAGAAGGGTTACAGTTATTTAGGTAAGGTAATGAGAACATTTCTTATTGAACATTATTACCCCTTCCCTCATTTATCCAGCACTCTCCCTCCCCCTACTCCCCTCTCCAAGTTGTAAAGTTCATTTCTAACATAGTGTCTTGTGATTATTGCTGATGCATTGGTTCACTCCTGTTCTTTGTCTTACCATTTTGTTATTCCCCTTCCCTTCCCCAAATCAGATAAATATATATACAGGACATAGGGTACCAAAATAAAAAACAGCAACAACAGGGGATAAAACAAAGGAAAAAAGAAATAACTTCACATAGTACATTAAAAAAACAAAAAACAAAAAAGCCCTCTTGTTTCCATATCTTGGAGTTCATTTTCATTAGCATCATTTTTTTTTTTTTTTTTGCCAGTCATGGGGCCTGAACTCTGGGCCTGGGCGCTGTCCCTCAGCTCTTCAGCTCAAGGCTCTACCACTGGAGCCACAGCGCCACTTCTGGCTTTTTCTGTTTATGTGGTGCTGAGGAATCGAACCCAGGGCCTCATGCTTGCAAGGCATGCACTCTACCGCTGAGCTACCTTCCCAGTCCTTCCATTAGCATCATTTTATCTGGCCATATGTATATAACTATTGATTTGTGATTCTCTGCTAGGACTATCCTAGACATATAGTAATTATTACAAAAATTACCCTCTACCTTTTGGGTACCAATTTTCTGGTGGTTTTTTTTTTTTGTTGGACTGTGAATATTTTTAAAAACTTAACTCTGACACTAGATATTGTGGTTTTGAATATTTACAAATCAAAAACTATTAACTCTCTCTCCTTCTATCCCCCCCCTCTTTTTAAAGTCTTGTTATAAAGCCCAGGCTAGTCTTTTAACTTGTTTTCTTGTTGAACTTTTAAATGATTTGTTCTCACTGATTAGTTTTTTATCTATATAGTTAAGAATTCATAGAGTGACTTTATGTCTTATAACTGTTGAGCACCAAAGCATAATATTATATTTACTCTTAGTAGTTCATTCCAAGTATCAATAAAACAAGATTGCTAGCTAGGAAAGTTTGGGGAAGATGTTATGGATGTAGTTGAAGAATTCAACTGCTTGCTGTTGTAAAGTATAATAATACTAAATGTAAAGATATTGAACCCTCTAGTAAATTTATTACGTGTGTGTGTGTGTGTGTGTGTGTGTGTGTGTGTGTGTGTGTGTGTGTGTGTGTGTGTGTGTGTGTGTGTGTGTGTGTGTGTGTGTGTGTGTGTACCAGTTCTGGGGCTTGAACTCATTTCCTGGGTGCTGTCCCTGAGCTTTTTTTGATACCAGTCTTGGTGCTTGGAACTCAGGGCCTGGGCACTGTCCCTGAGCTGTTTTCAAGGCTACTTCTCTACCATTTGTGCCACAGCTCCACTTTTGGATTTTTTGGTGGTTCATTGGAGGTAAGAGTCTCGTGGACTTTCCTGCCAGGGCTTGCTTTAAACAGCAATCTTCAAAGCTCAGCCTCTGGAGTAGCTTTGTCCCTGAGCTTTTTTTTTTTTCTCAAGGCTACTCTACCACTTGTGCCACAGTGCCACTTCCAGTTTTTATTTTTGGTAGTTTACTGGAGATAAGAGTCTCTGGGACTTTCCTGCCTGAACTGGCTTCAAATGATAATCCTCAAATCTCAGCCTTCTGAGTAATCCTAACTAGGATTACAGGCATGAGCCACTGGTGCCTGGCTGGATACTTACTTTTAGATTTATTTTTGTATACATTCAAGTAAAATGCATGGAACTATGGGAAGTACCATCAGCCTACATAGTAAACATGCTGTAGCATTTTAATTGTAGGTGGACAAGATTTACCAATAACTATTTCTAGGATCTACTAAGGAAATAGATTACAGCTATGTAGTATTATCTTGAAATTCTGGTTCCATTAGAACTCTGTTTTTTTTGCTTTAGATCTAAAGGTGTATGAAACTTTGATTATGGTCTAGCTAGTTTTTAGTGAGCCTGGATCTCAAGTACTTTTATAAATTCTTGTTTGATGGCTGAGTATGGTTTATTGTACCACTCATCCCAGAGTGCCTACAGAACCCTGAATTGGTTTAGCCTTGAATCATCTAACAACTTTTGGTAGCAGGTGGAATTAGTGATTGTCCTTGCATTTGGTAGACCTAAGTGCATATTGGCTTCTCAGATTTTTTTCTCCAAATGATCTTGGACAAGTGATTTACCTTCTTGGTGTCTTAGTTTCTACCTATGTAAAAGAAATGATTGTATCTACCCACATATGAAGATGCCTATATCTAGTATATATAATAGAATGTATTAGAATGGTGTTAGACTTACAGCATGAGCTTAATGTTAGCTATTTGTCTTATTCCTGGAAATCTTTGAGACAGAATTACTTGTGGGATGTTTATTATGAAGTGCTCCTGATTTGTAGGAGGGAAAGAAAGCAGTATTGGATAGAGGGGAGAGTTGAACTATGTTACAGATGTTCCAGAAGAAAACTGGAGCTGGGATGGCCTTTCAGACATGTATGTTGAAACATGGGGCTGGTCCTTTAACGCCCTTGTCTGCCATTTGGATACGGGCTGCCCTCTGGAAGAGAGTTTATTACCTTGGATTGGAGGTGGTATCTTTTGCTGAAGAGCCTTTGTGAGAGTGATTCTTTTAGTATTCTGGTTCTTTGCTTATATTATCAGTACCAGTCACATAAAAGGCAGTAAAGAACAAATAATGTCTTTTAACGATTAAATAGGTTTTGTGGGCCAGACTAGTAGGTAACCATCCTATAACATCATTTTGATATAAAGATGTGTTCTGAATGCCGTACATATGTTTACAAGTAGGTATTTGTGGAGCACTACTTCTTGTAAACAGAATTTGTATTTTGTTTCATTCTCAGGCTGCCAAACATACTTTAAAAATAGACTGTCTTTTTAGATGTTTAATTCCTATGTTTATCAATTAACTACATTAGAAGGAAAATGAATAGTGTTTGCCTGCTGATTATTTCAGATCGTGAATTCATATCTTTCTCTTAAGGATTTAAAGTAGGTGGAGCAGTATTTTGATCTTGAAAAACATTTTCTCACCTCTCTAGAAGTCAGTTTTACCAGGTTCTTTCAAATATTGCTACTTTTGTACATTTGTCTTTTTTGAGACAAAGTCTCTCTGTTTAGTCCAGACTGGCTTCAAGCTTTTAATCCTCTTAGGTCTGCCTCTGGAATGCTGAGATTACAGGCATATGCCATCGTACTTGCAGGACATTGCCTTTAGAAATCTACTTTTGCAATGGGAATTGATAGAAAATATTATCTGCCAAAGATTCTTCCTGTATACTTGTGTATTATAAGAATTAATCATTGCTCTGATGATGCACTTTTTGTATGGTCTTTATTCTATACCTTGGTTTTAGGGAAAAAAAATCCAGTGTCAGCACCTGTAGGTCCAAGAATACACACCATTCTTTGGAGAACTGAAAACAGGAGCGTGGTGACCTGTATGCCTATAATCTCAGCAGTTGAGAGGCCAAGGCAGAAAGATTGAGAGTTCAAGAACGTATAGTGTGGATTACATAGAGAGACCCTATCTCAAGGCCAAAAACAAACACTAGGAGATAAAACTTCCTTGATCCTTGGTTTTCAATCAAGTTTAGGCTTTTATCTATGCAAAGCAAGTGCTCTACCACTGAGCCACCTTGCCAGCCCAGGCTTTTATCTATGTACAATTAATTTAAAGAACTTGAAGGAAACAGAGGGGAGACTTTTAAGAAGAGTAAAAAACACAAAAATTCCACATGCCTTGATTTATAATCACCAATTCTTTGGCATTCTTAAGAAATTTATATAATTATAAATGGTTGATTTGGGGATATAACTCAGTGTTCATAGAAGGCTTGCCTTGTGTGCATGATGTATGATGTATTGGGTTCATTCCTAAGTATGGTAAGTTACTTTCATCAGTAATAAAATGAGCATTGTGGAAAATCTTTTTTTTTTTTTTTTGGGTCCGGTTGTGGGGCCTGAACTCTGGGCCTGGGTGCTGTCCCTCAGCTCTTCAGCTCAAGGCTAGCACTCTACCACTTGAGCCACAGCACCACTTCCGGCTTTTTTCTTTTTGCTTATATGGTGCTGAGGAATCGAACCCAGGGCCTCAGGCATGCAAGGCAAGCGATCTACCACTGAGCCACCTTCCCAGCCCCTCATTGTGGAAAATCTTTAAAAAGCAAAGGCCAACTTCCTTTTTTATTTCTAGTCAAACACATAATCTCATCTTAAAGCTCACAAGTTGTTCCCATTTTACTATATATTCTTGTGGCCTTTAATTTTTTTTATATAGACTTAAAAGTACACAATTTTCATGAAAAGATTACACTTTTATTTTTATTTTTAGTTTTTGGTGCCAATTTTGGGACCTTGAACTCAGGCCTGGGCTCTGTCCCAAGGCTAGTGCTCTACACTTGAGCCACAGCTCCACTGCTGGCTTTTCTGGTACTTTATTGGAGATAGAAGTCTCACAGACTTTCCTGCCTGGCTGGCTTCGAACTGTCATCTTCAAATCTCAGCCTTTTGAGTAGCTAGGATTGCAGTGTGAGCCACCAGTGCCTGGCTAGATTACATATTTTATAATCTGATTTTTTAATTGTGAAAATACTGTACAGAGGGGTTACAATTACATGGTCAAGGTAATGAGTACATTTCTTTTTTTTTTTTTTTGCCGGTCATGGGGCCTGAACTCTGGGCCTGGGTGCTGTCCCTCACCTCTTCATCTCAAGGCTAGCACTCTACCACTGGAGCCACAGCGCCACTTCCGGCTTTTTCTGTTTATGTGGTGCTGAGGAATCGAACCCAGGGCCTCATGCTTGCAAGGCATGCAATGAGTACATTTTTATCAAGCATTGTTGGCCTCCTCCTTTGTTTCCCCTTCCCATCCCTTCCCATCTCCACCCCCACCCCTCCATAATCTGATTTTTATACTTAATATTTTATGGACATTTTAGTTCAGTAGTTAAGTATATAGGCACTTCACATTTTTCAAGATGTGGTGGGGATATTAGGATTTGAACTTGGCCTTGTGCTCTACCACTCAAACCAGATCTTTTAGCTTTAATAATTTTTAGATAGGACCTGAAGCTTTTGTTAGGCTTCAGACCTCAGTCCTCCTACTTCTGCCTCCTAAGTAGCTGGGATTGCAGGTGTGTATTACTGTGTTTAACCTATCATTATTTTAAATAGTTACATGTGTCAGTAGATGCCTGCACCTTGAATAATATATGATCCTTCCCACACATCTTAGAAAATTTTTCCAGTACTTCTCATCTTAGCCCATATTTGCTTTTATAACAAAATACCACAGATTGGTAATTTATAAGCAATAGAAATTTATTTCTTACAGTTCTGGAGCAGTCCCAGATCACTGTGTGGACAGATTTAGAGTTGTGTTAGGTCCTATTCTATGGATGACATTTTTTCACAATATCCTCACAGAAAAGGTAGAAAGGGTAAACTTGCTTTCTCAAGTGCTTTTACAAAGGGCATTCATTAATCTCATTCATGATGTTACCTTGTGACTTAATCGCCTCCCAGATCACAACTATTACTCTTGCATTGAGAATTAAATTTCATCATGAATTTTGGAGAGGATACACACTTTCAACCCATAATCTGACCTTAGGAGTATCAAAAAATATGCATATTTTATGAGTTTTCATACATGCAGTAAGATTGCACCAAAGAAAGTGCAAAACATTCTTCAAACTGACACTGAGAAACATTACGATGATGGTGAAAGGTCTGTTAATGTAGACAGTGACTCTGACATCTGAAAGGTTTTTATTCAAGCAGTGCTTTGACTATAATCTGCTTTCCTTCATCTTTTGTTTCTGATCATAGATGAATTAGCAAAAAAATTAAGAGCAAAAGATGAAAATGATTTTATCTTCTATACATAGAAATATACACAAGTAAATTAGTATCTGTACTACACAAGCGCAAACTGCAGAATAAAGAGCAGGCGCGAGTAGAGTGGTGAGAGTAGTTGAAGATGGAAAAGTGAATAAGCATGTGGAGCTGATGAGTAGCTGAAAGGAGGAAAGAAGCCTCATGAGTTCTTTGGGATCAGCTGGGGCTTAATGTTATTAAGAATCAAATGGAAGAGTTATCTTTTTGCAAGCAACATTTGGAGAGTTCATATTATGTTTCTCATTCACTAACTTGCTCATTCATTGTATTATTCATATACTACATATCATGTGCTTACTGTCTTCTGAAACTGGAAATAACAGTGTTCAATTATATTTGGGTGCACCAGAACCCCAAGAGCTTGGTGAAGCTGCAGCATTTAGCCACAGTAATGTACTGTGGGTGCTCAGTGGAAAAAGATTTGTTTCCTGGAGGGGAGGATGTTTGAGCTGGGTCCTGTAGAAAGAGAAACAGAGGAATGATGCTCCACACAGAAAGAGGTGGGAAAGGCCTTCATTTCTGGTTGCTATCCAGAGTTTGATATAGCTGTTCTAAAGTGCCGGTGGTGGGGCACAAAGTACAAACACGCAGTCTGACTGGGCAGTCAAACTGGATGTTTGGTAGCCAGTGGAGAATCACTACCATCCACCAAGGTTTGAAAGCTGGAATGTGATGAGCTGAATCTGCAAAATGGCAGTTACCAGCTTGTAAAGTTACTGCATATTTTAACAGAATGGGTATTTGGTGTTGCAGCTCATCAAGGGCTGGAGATCTGAGCTGCCGTGCACTCTCAATTGTGAACACATGCTGCTTTTCTGCTCAGCAGGATGATAGTATCACAGCACCCCAAAGCTGCTGTGTGGAAAGTCTTAATTGTGGGCCCAGAATCCCTGGGCTTTTCCAGCCCTAGGAGATTAGCTAATTGAGGTTACATTCAGAGAATAAATGCCCGGGGGAGAAGTTGAGACCATTTTCTCTTGAGGGAAGAGAGTCCTCTCTTGGTTTGTTTTGTCTCCCTTTGGTACAGTCTGTCTTGGTTCAGGTTGAACTAATTTGCCACTTTATTTTTATCATCTAACAAATTTTATTTTATTTTATTTTTTTTGTCGGTCGTGGGGCTTGAACTCTGGGCCTGGGCGTTGTCCCTCAGCTCTTCAGCTCAAGGCAAGCGCTCTTCCACTTGAGCTACAGCCCACTTCCGGTTTTCTGGTGGTTTATTGGAGATAGGAGTCTCACGGTCTCTCCTGCCTGGGCTGGCTTTGAACTGCGATCCTCAGATCTCAGCCTCGCTGAGTAGCTAGGATTACAGGCGTGAGCCACCAGCGCCCGGCTCATCTAACAAATTTTAAAACAATACACTCAAGCAATGAGAGATGTTATTGTTTTGTACAAAGTGACTATGTGTACATATATATTTCATTTATTTCAGAAAGCTTTCAGTTCTCAGTGCTTGGTGAAATACCAACTTGTATGTAATCAACAGGATGTTTTAGCTAGGTTGTCCTTGAGAGCTTTTTACAGACTAGCAAAAACTGAGTAGCATTTCTAATGCTTAAACGTTATATGTTCTAGTTGAGTTTATTAGGAGTAGAGAAAAAGTGCTTATACTAAATTATACTATAGAGATAATACTTGAAACTTGGTGCTGGTGGCTCACACCTGTTTAATCCTAGCTTCTCAGGAGGTCAAGATTGAGGATTGCCATTCAAAGCTAGCCTGGGCAGGAAAGTCTGTGAGACTCTTATTTCCAATAAACGAGAAGTGGAGCTGTGGTTCAAGTGGTAGAGTGCTAGCCTTGGCATGTCAAGGACATGGCCTAGGACCCTGGTGTGTGTGTACTAGTGTACACATGTGTGCACACATGCGCAGGGGCACGCATACACTACATGATCTCAGAGAAATATGAAAGACATTCAGAAAAAGTTTAAAGGAAGGCAAAAAAAGATTTAAAGAGGAAGTATTAAATGCTAATCATATAATTGTTTAGACTTTAAAAGATTTAATAGGAATGTTAAAAGCCTGGTTTTCTCATATATGTACATAATATAGTACGTTTCATAGATTTCACTTGTTTGGAAGGAAAACCTTTATCTGCTTTAGGTTTAATATTTGACGGCCTGCAAATTAAATTCATAAAAGATTAAAAAGAAAAAAGGCATTTATGTGCAGAAAAATGTGACTCAAAGGAGTGGTTAGAATTTGGGGCTTATATATCACAGAAAGAGGAAGGGAAAGGACACCTGGGGGAAACAAATGGTTCTTTTGGAATGATAAATGAGCTCTCAGGAAAACAGATGGAAATAAGATAGTTTTGTGATAATGTTGAGTGATGTGGTGGTGGTGGACTTCCTATTTCTGGTAATAAGAATCAGCCTTTCCTAATTCCTCTTAGCAAAGGGATTTATTGTAATTGAGGTCTTTTGAGGAATTCTGCTTTTTAATTTTTAAAATTTTTAGCTCATTTTAAATTGTTTTTTAATTATCTCTAGTAATTATACAAAGGAATTGCCATTTTATCTGCTTTTGTGCAGATAAAAGGTTTCATCAACTCAAAGACTTCAACTCAGAAGATTCCTTTCCCCCCTTCTAGAATTTGAACTCAGATCCTGGTTCTCCTTTGGTACTCTACTACTTGAGCTATGCCTCCAGTCCAATGTTTTGCTGGTTATAAAAAGAGCTTTTATATCACAGTGGAATATACTATTAATTGTTCAAATATATTACCACTCAAGTTGTACACCCCTTCCCTGAGGAACAGTTTCCAATAGTCAGGAAAAGATGGCCCACATATCGTAATTCAGATTTGTATTTATTTCATTTTATTAGAGATTCCATTAGAAGTAAGTGCTTGGTAGCATAACCTATATAAAGCTAATCAAGAAGATACATATAGGTCAAAGTTAGCAGGGTATCAAATTGTTCATGTATGTATAATCATGCTAACACATTAATGTATATTTTTTCCTTGAGGGTAAGGATAAGTTTGATTATAGTTTAGATCATGTCCCTTCAAGTTACAAAAACATCTCAGGAGAGTCTTTTTATGAGAGTCTTTTTATATGGAAATTGAGTTACAAGCTCTGTTTTATGTTTCTAAGTGAGTACCCTTGAATGTGATTAGTATTTCCATTTAGTATTTAGTAAAACTGTATTATAACATAGCTTACTAATAACACCATTACCTAACAGCTTAGCATTGGAGCAGGAATGGAAACTATGGGAATGTACAGAATCAAGTCCTTTCTATTTTTGATTGGCAGCAGGTGCTATCTGTAATCTGAGAGACTGAGCGTTGGATAGTTGGCAATGGAACAGATATGGAGAGCCCAGGGCAGCAATGCTAGAAGTTATGGAGGAATCCTGGTATTGAGAAATAAAAGTACTCCTTCAGTAGAGGCAGAAAGTGTGCATATCTCATAAACAGGGAGCCTAGGCTTCCAAACGGTTTCCATCTTCTCACGTTCTTACTCTGTAGTGCTTATGCGCTGTAGCTTCATGGTTCTTGTATTGACAGCATTCCACCATATTAGGTATTGAGTTTCAGTGAAAATGAAGTGTTGTAGTACTGAAGAAGATTAAGGTTCCTGGTGATGAATGTATTGGTGTCCTGGAATCCATAGACAAGAGAAGCAGCTATTCCCTGTGACAGGAACCACAAGATAGCACAGCTTACACTTGGAGCCAGGTATGATAGTGACACTTCAAGGGTACATTTGAAGATAAGGACACTAAATGTCACAGATGGCCGTCTTCCCTTCTTCCAGAAAAGGCATGCTTGAGTCTAGGGAAATGTCTGACCACCATGTCTCAGTTGAGTTTGAGTTGATGTTGGGTCCATCTTGACCTCTATACATATGCAAATGATACACAGGTTTTTGGGTGAGAGGACTTACAGTTCAGGATGAAAGCATCAAGAAAGCAAGAGACAGATGGAGTAGCTTTTAAAAGGCCTCATACACATAATTTTAGTACTTAAACTGAAATTAAATTTGTAAAACAACACCAAAAAAGGATTTTACTCAAATTCCTACATAAATATTGATTTGACTCTTATAAGGGCTTGATAGTCTTAGCATTTCAGAGATTATAAACTTTTTTCTTTTTTTGAAGGTTGTGGGGCTTGAACTCTGGGCTTGGGTGCTATCCCTGAGCTCTTCAGCTCATGAAGAGTGCTCTACCTCTTGAGCCACAGTGCCACTTCCGGTTTTCTGAGTGGTTTATTGGAGTCTCATGGACTTTTCTTCCTGGGCTGGCTTTGATCCATGATCCTCAGATCTCAGCCTCCTCAGTAGCTAGGATTATAGACGTGAGCAACTAGTGCCAGGCTGAGAGTGTGAACTTTTGAACTGACACTTGCTTTTTTTTTTTTAAGTAATGGAGTCTGAATTCAGGGACTTGCACTTGGTAGATGGATAGTCTACCATTTGCATCAGGCACCTAGTCCTTTTTTGCTTTAGTTATTTTTGAGATAAGGTCTTCTTGCCTGGGTAGGTACCTGAACTGATAGACCTATTTTAGGCTTTTAGTTATAGTTAGGATGGCAGTTATCCACAATGGTGCCCAGCTACCAATTGAAAGAGAGTCTTAACATTTTTGCTCTGGCTGGCCTCAAGCTATAATCCTTGTGATTTCAGCCTCCCAAGTAGGGTTATAGGTTTGAACTACCAGCAAGGCTGGTAAGCATTCCTTATTCTTAATGGATTAGATAGAGTTTAGATAGATAGCTAGGACATGATTATCTCAAAAATAACGTCCTAAAATAAGATCACTGGCTTGAGACATTCTGTTAATTAGTCTAGAAAGGGTTTGTCTGATTTATACTAACACCAGCAATTCGTAGGATGTTCATTTCTTTTCTTTGTTTTTTTTTTTTTTTTTTTTCCCTTCTTGAAATTTTCCTGATAAAGTTTATGAACTACTCTCTTGGAAACCAAGTTGGTTTCTTGGCAAGCTGCTTTGTATGTATATAGGTGACTGATCCTTGGACTATTTTCATTTTTATTGAAGTCTATATAAAGCTTAGACATGCCCTTTTCTTTTACAAGTCTTTCCTTGTTGCAACAGATTCTTGGACTTGCTTTTGTTGGTTGCTAATGCTGCGTTTCAGAAAACAAGCTTGTACAGTGGGGCCCGAGGCAAAGGCTTGTCCTTCTCCCCTGATCCCAGCAGAATGCCAGGTGATCACCAAAATCAGTATACCAGGGGTGGTGTGTATGTATGTGAGTGTGTGGGGGTGTTGTGGTGCCTGAATTCTGGGCCTGGGTGCTGTCCCTTAGCTCTTCAGCTCAGGGCTAGCACTCTACCACTTGAGCCACAGCACCACTTCCGGCTTTTTCTGCTTATGTGGTGCTGAGGAATCGAACCCAGGGCCTCATGCATGCAAGGCAAGCACTCTACCACTGAGCCACCTTCCCAGCCCACTTTATTATTTTGGAGGAAAGGAGGGGAACAGACGGGAGTAGAGAGTGAATTTGCTTAGATATCAGCAGGGCAGAAAAAATATATAGAAAACAAATGAGGTTAGGATTCAGTTTATTTCTGGGTAAAATAGATATGGAAATGAATTTAGTTACATTGTGGTGAGATTTTATTGATTTAAATGTAAAAACCATCTTGAGTTGTTAACCCATTCCATTGACCCAAACATGATGTCGGTAAGGCAGGAGGAACTCCGATTCTCAGTGCCTGTGCTTTCTCTGTTGTCTAATGTGAGGTTCTGTATACCATGTGGATAGTGGGTCTTGTCAGTCTTTCCAAGGAAAATGGCTTTTTGCACACTGAATGACATGTGAGCCTTTGCTTATATGTTTCCCCCCTCTTTTTTTGCTCTACATTTCTATTTGAATAGATTTATTTCATTGTCTGTTTCTATTTCGATGGAGAACAAAATTTGGGATCAGAAAACCTTCATGTTGTAGTTAGGCTTAAGTACTTGTTAAACTTAATTTAGCTTATCCTTAGTTTTTAAGCAAGTCTAAATATTAATATGAATATTGATTTTTAAATTTTTTTTATTTTTTGGGTCCGGTTGTGAGGCCTGAACTCTGGGCCTTGTCGCTGTCCCTCAGCTCTTCAGCTCAAGGCTAGTGCTCTACCACTTGAGCCACAGCGCCACTTCCGGCTTTTTTTTTTCTTTTTGCTTATGTGGTGCTGAGGAATCGAACCCAAGGCCTCAGGCATGCAAGGCAAGCGCTCTACCACTGAGCCACCTTCCCAGCCTTGAATATTGATTTTGAATAAGGTACTATTCTCAATTACAGAGCAGTGCCTTGTGATCTGGTTATACAAAGTTATGTTAATCACTGCTTTTGTGCTCTTTATTTTAATTTTTATTTATTTTTGAGATTCTAGGGTTTAGAGCATGCTAGGCATGTGCTCTACCATCTAGTGCTTTATCTCCAGACTAACTCTGTGCTATTTATTAGGGTATATGCTGAAGGGCGAAGATGGAAGAGGGTAGACTACTGACTAGCTGGATATATTACTAAAGGAACTTTTGTGTGTTGAGGAAGTGCCTGTAAAATCTGAGCTAATGATTGTCCTATTTTCAAAAAATATTCAGGAAAAGCTATAGAACCATTATTTCCATTCTGAAATGCAGTGCGAAGGCGTATTTGGGAACCTATGCTCTTTTGGATCCTGACATTGTTTATGTTAGACCAGGAAGGTAAGAATTTCAGACTTTATGGACATTATTGATGTATATTTCTTACTGATATTAGAGGATTGGAACTAGAACAAAAATACAAAGTAGATAAAATAGAAATAGACATACATATTTAGTTTGAATTTGAGACTGGGTAGGTTATAGGTTTAATAACAGGGAAAAAGTGGGTTTAGAATAGACTGAATGTATCAAGAAAACATTAAAAGCCCAGGTTGTTAAATATGATGCTTCACTGTTTATATGGATAGAGTGGTTTGCCTGAGTAGAAAGAAACCTTCAGTTTAAATCCTAATCTAAGCAGAAAGTGTGTTAACTGGACATAATCTTCATGTACTCAATTTGCTGCCTACTTTGTTGAGGTCTTTCACTCTAAAATAACATAAGAGAGATTAAGTGAATCAGGCTAAGGCAGGTATGCTTAAGCTATCTTATTAGCTCCTACACTAATAAATACAAGTGGACAAAATATTTTTGTAAGTACTTGTTCTTCTTTATGTGTAGGACTTAGGGTGTTATTTTTGTGAATAGTAGACTGAAAATGTCTCAAAAATTTGAGAAACTTAGTAAATCCTTTTTAGTTTTCACTTAAAAAAAAACTTAGCAGAGCTGGGTGCCAGTGTCTCACACCTGTAATCCTAGCTATTCAGGAGGCTGAGATCTGAGGATTGAGGTTCGAAGCCAGCCCTGGCAGAAGAGTCCCCATGAGACTCTTATATCCTGTTAACCACTCAAAAACCAGAAGTGGTACTATAGCTCAAGTGGTAGAGCACTAGTCTTGAGCACAAAAAGGCTCTGAGTTCAAGCCTTACAATGGACAAAAACAAACAAAAAAAACTTAGCAGTTAATCAAGAAACAATTATTAAACACCTGGTGAGTCTAGTGGTGATGTGGGGCACCAGCAGCTGCAGTGAGCCCTGGCGTCCAGTCCTTTCTCTTCTCACTTTTGCGGTGAAGTCACAGAGGAGCACCAGTAGAGGCTTTGGTATGACCTGGTGGGTGATAAGATGGAAAAGCCAGGCTGGGACCTCATTACATGCAGCAGGATTTTAGTCCAAGTTTTGAGTTTTCCCAATGTGTGTGTGTAGGATCATAGTCCAGTTTTTTTTCAGAATGCTATTTTGGAGCTCCCATCAAGCTTTTCTGCTGTGTATATTTTAAATTGTCACACTTATTTTAGAAAAGATGCAAAGGTTACAGTTTCCACTTTACTGTAAACATTTTCATCATGATATTCATAGGCAGAGCTGGAATTATAGCAATTTTTAATAACCATTATCTATGTAAAATGATAGACATTTTACATTAAAAATTTCTATTCAGTTTTTACTCAGACTTTGATCCTATGACAGGATATCATCTTGTTTGAAACTTTCTATTGATCATCTTACCATATTTTTCTCAAACAGGATTTATATCTACACTTAAATTTATATTAAGGAAAACTTTCTAAATGATAGAGTAAGGACATCCAAACATCTCTTCTGTAAATGCAATGAAATTTATCAAAAGCAACTTTTTTCAAACCCCAGGACCAGCACAAGAAACAAAAAAACCCCAGTGACCTGGTAGTCACGGAGGGTGAAGAATAGGTATGATGTTTTCCCCAGGGTCTAGAGTTGTCATTATTTGGCCTAAACAGATCAAAATAGTAAAGCCTCATGTATAAGGCGTATTTGTGACCTGCTCAGAGCTTACTTATTAAAAAGCCCTGGTTAGTTCAAAACAATCAGCAGTGTCTGTTTAGTACTACAGCTGTTACAGTCAACAGTAGTAGTTGGGGCAAACAAAAAGTGACTCAAGAAACTTAAAAAGGGAACCTTGGGAATTAGGTATCATTAAAAGACCTTGAAATCTCAAGGTATTTTAGAAAATATTTGGTAATAAATATTTTAGAAATTATCTGGTATTTTAGAAAGCCATGCCCATGGGCAGGGTAGGATATATGCTCAGGAATGTACATGATTAGGAAGTACCCTAAGAGACTCAATCATGTCTGGCTGGTCTCAAAGATCCACAGAGGCACAAAGTAAAGGCTAAGAACAGTTGTAATTACCATCACATTTAGAAGACATGCTTCAGTGTATACACAGCCTCTCTGCAAAGAGAAACTTAATATTTAAGTCATTTAAGGAAGTCTCCTGGACTTACCCTGACCAATAAGCTAAGTAGAGATGTAGGTGGCTGCACAGGACAAAAAAAAAAATTACAGATTTTACTGACATAATCTTAAGTAGCCACAATAAAAGCCAAAACCAGATCTTGGAAGGAAAGAGGATCTGATCTTCAGAGTTGCTACTTTTATATTAAAGCATCTAGTTGGCAACAACACAAACATATGAGACAAAGAAATAGGAAAGTATGGTTTACTTTCCCCCTCCCCCATTCCATACTGGATACAGAACAGTTATTTGAAATACTAGCTGAATTGGCTTTCATGGATTGGCACCTGGTCAGGGTTAGAATATTTTTCAGAGACTCAATGTATTTCTTTTCTTCTGTAGTATAGTAGCTTCCCATCAACTATAACAAATACCTGAGAACATCAACTGTGATGTTTTAGAGCAGTATGTGCACATCATATCCTCAAAATGTTTCTTTACAGTTATTTCTCACTGGAGCTTGTAGAAGATATTAAATAGTAGTGAGTTATGGGTTATATTCTCTGAGAGTTAGCTGCCTTGCCTGCTGGATGGTCAAAGGAAGAGGTAAAGTGATTAGTCTTTTTATTTGGAGTCATTGGGATTTCAGAGGTGGTAGGGATCTGAGCAACCCTACTATGGCCTTTAGTCTCCAGATACTATTGGGGCTCATCAAGAGAGAAGAAGCAGTTACAGCATCTGGGGATGATGTGCTGTAACTTACGTAGAAATAGGAAATCGCATATATAAAATAGAAGGTGTTTTGACTTTTGCTAAATTTTGGGTATTTTTGCTGGCAGAGGAGGATAAGCCTCATCAAAAATCAAGTTTATTTTCTTAGCAAGGAACATTACTTAAAATTGGAACATAGTGCTGAGTGATATGAAGTCTCTTTTTAGATTCTTTAAAACTGAGATGGTTTAACAGCTATCTAAATAGTTATGTGTAGATAATCATGCATACACATGTGCACTTGACATCTACTTAATCTGGAGTCCTATTCTTCCTTGACTGTAATGTAATCTGATTGCCAGAGCTGGCCCTGCCTTTCCCATAGTAATGCGTATGGTTGTTAGGGTGCTGTTTAATATTTAGTTATTTAGTATCTTCAAGCACTAAATCTCCATGCAAGAAAAAATGTAGTCTGCCAATTGATTTTTCTAGTGCAGTGTGATAATATTACATGGAAGTTGTACTACATAAATTAAGTCAGTCATGGGGCTTGAACTCTGGGCCTGGGCGCTGTCCCTGAACTCTTCAGCTCAAGGCTAGTGCTATACTACTTGAGCCACAGCACCACTTCTGGTTCTCTGGTGGTTTTATTGGAGATAAGAGTCTCATGGACTTTCCTGCTTGGGCTGGCTTTGAACTGTGATCCTCAGATTTCAACCTCTAGAATAGCTAGGATTACAGGCGTGAGCCACGAGCACCTGGCTTATTTTATATTTTCAAAGCTGTAAGGTTGCTGAGTTACAAAAATGCTTTTTTTCCTCAATGACTTTAATTTTCTTCTTTTTAAAAAATATATATTGTTTTTATAAAGGTAATGTAAAGAGTGGTTAGTTATATAAGTCAGGTAATGATTACATTTCTTTGTGAACAGTGTCATCCCTTCTCTTGCTTTCTCCCAGTTTTTCCCATAGAGACAAATATCTACTAACTTTTGGCAGGGTTACGTGAATTGTGCTTTTCTTTATGGTGATGTAGGATGTGAATTCAGAACCTTGTGCTTGCTAGCGAGATGCTTTTAACACTTGAGCCATGCTTTCAACCTTTTTTTCACTGATTATTTTTGAGAGCATGTGCCTGGATTGGGATCCTATCTGTATCAGGGGTGACAGATGCACACTCCCACACCCATCTTCTTCTTCTGTTGGAATCTTGTGGACTTTTCTGGTCTAGCTGGCCTAGAACTTTAGTCCTCTTGACCTCCTATGTGGTTAGAATGACAGGCATAAGCTATTGTATCCAATTATTGGCTTAAAAGAAGTCATGTGTAGGGGCTGGGAAGTTGGCTCAGTGGTAGAGCGCTTGCCTTGCATGCCTGAGGCCCTGGGTTCAATTCCTCAGCACCACATAAGCAAAAAGAAAAAAAAGCCGGAAGTGGTGCTGTGGCTCAAGTGGTAGAGTGCTAGCCTTGAGCTGAAGAGCTGAGGGACAGTGCCCAGGCCCAGAGTTCAGGCCCCACGACCGGACCCCCCCCCCAAAAAAAAAAAAAAGAATTCTTTTCTTTTGGTCTGGGCTAGCCTTGAACTCTTGTCAATTTCAGCCTTCCATGAACCTAGGATTACAGGTGTGAGTCACCAGAAGGAGCCCAGCTTGTGTGAATTCTAGTTGATAGAACATCTTAAAAGATTTTGGTGACATTTGTGTTACCATTTTGACATTGACTTCTATAATTTAGAAGTCTTACAGTTTTCAAAATATCAAGTAAATAATACGAGTGCTGATAACCACTGAGAAAATCAGTAACTTTGGAAGAAAAATTAGCTGTGATAAGATACTATGACACATCCCACTGTTAATTCATGAGATCAAACTGAGAAGTACTACAGATAAAACTGATACAATTAAAAAATACCAGCCGATGACAGTGGCTCATGGCTGTAATCCCAACTATTCAAGAGACTGAGATCTGAGAATGGCAGTTCAAAGCCAACCTGGGCAAGAAACTACTCAGAAAAAGCCGATTGTAGTGTTGTGGCTCAGGGATAGAGAGCTAGCCTTGACCACAAAGAGGCTTAGGGACAGTGCTCAGGCCCTGAGTGTAAGCCCCAGGATTGGGGGGAGGGGAAAATCCCACAAAGCACAAATATAACAGTGACTAGAGATTTATATGTTTTGAAGATGTATCCTACTCCCTGACTATGGGATTATCAGTCATAAATTACAACAGTTCTTCAGGACCACATTTCATGAGTAAAATGAAGTTATGCATTATGAAGCTGTTTCCTCAGGCTTGGGAAACAGGGCTTATGTTGGAAAAGACACATGACAAGGTACTTGTTACTTGTGTAATACTGAGAAAAGCATCTTAAAGAAGAAAATTTAAAAGTCACTTTTCCTTGTAATTCTTTAAAACTAATAAGCAAACTGATGCTTGCCATCCTACTTTATTTGTGTGGTGAAGGAACATGTTAAGCAAAATCCACATGAGAAATTAAGCCTAACAGAAGAGTAAGTTGTGAGAACAAGCAAGGTAGTGGCAGCATATGGTCACCAAGAGCTGTGGAGAGAGATGATATGGATTGACTTTCTTTGATGAATCAAGTACCTGTGTAGTCCTGGGGGAATGTGGAAGGGATCTGAGGCTGGGAGCCTCTCCCAAGTGAGAGAGAGGGTGTGTGTTTGGTAGAAGGGGACCGTGGGAAGGGGTTAGTGCTTGTCTTAGTTTGTTCATTTCCTTGATATAACTTTGTTCTGAACTCATTTAAAGTCCTTTGACTTTTATATCAAGTGAAGTAAAGTGATAGTGGCTTTTAATAATAGTTGCTTATAGTTAAATCTACTCTAACAGCTTATTTATTTCTTATAGCATCCCTTTGAGATAGACATTATTATTTTCACCAGTTCATATGTAAAACAAAAGAAGGGCATAGGGAGGTTTAATGATTTGCCCAAGGTCTGGAAGCTAAGTTGCAAAGCTGACTCATTCAAGCAGGCTGGCTCCCACACTCTGGAGCTAGAGGACAATTGTTAGGAACTTCGTGCTCAGAGAAGGACTACTTTGCCAAGGAGCTATTCAGAAACCCTGAAGTGTGCATTTGGTACGTGGGTACAGAAGGCAGGCAGCATAGCTGATGTTCAGTGTGAGGAAGTGAGGGCGATGGAGAAAGCCTGGCCTGAGTCTTTAAGATCTGGTTTGCGCTCTCTGCCTGACCCATTGTCTAGGCTGCATGTGTCCAGGGGTTATCTCTGCCTTCCCTTCTCCATCCTCCAGCATTACAGTCACCCCAAATACCATGCACGTGTGGGTCATTCTCTCCTCAACAAAAACATTTTTTAGGCACCTAATAAGATTTAGTTGTGCGTTTATGCGATGAGTAAAACCAAAGCTTTGTCTGGATAGCCTGTATGACTTCAGAAGACCCTTCTTACCCTTCTGCCCAGCCCAGCTTTCCACCTGCCTTGGGGTACTTGCAATTATTTTGAGAGGTGAAAAAACTTGATTTCGCAGTTAAGAACCTGAAAATGGCAGCATGTGGTTTATGAGACCCTTCAAGAACTGTGGATGAGTTTTTCAAGAGTTTTGGGCTTAGTGTGGAATAGTGTGACTCCTGCCAGACCCTTGCCTTTTAATAGGCAAGGCATGTGGAGAGTTGAAGTGGGGGCAGGGTACAGGATGCAGTGCCGAGGCTGAAGAGATAAAAGACATTTGCCAAGTGACCTTGGCCTTATTACCCTGTTGCATAAACTTGAAACTCCTAGAGATTTTTGCCCAGAATGATATAAACCTTGTTTATTTTCACTTGAGCAGGAACAAATGCAAGTTGGGTATGGACTGCTTGATAATAAACTTGTAAAAACAGATCTAAGAGGGTTTATACATGTTTTTATGCAATGCTATGTGAAAGAATACTTTCCATGTTGCTTTTTAGGTTATTATCCCTGTTTAGACTGATGTTCCAGGAGACATTTTGTGATACATACCTTCACTGAATGTAAGATGTCCTTTTCACCTCCCACTACAGTTTAGACGTATTAGGTCAGTCTGTATTCATACCTTTGTGGGACTGTTATTCTTAAGCATTAGGGATTTGATTAATTTTAGCTTTTGAGAAGCTGTCAGATATTCTTGTAACATCTAATTTGTTACAGGTCTGATTTTTGAATGCTGCCATTTGTTGTTTACTAATACTTTCTTACATATTTCGGTTAATTGTAAGTTTTAGGAAATTTTAAAAAAATGGAAAAAAGGCAAGACATTTACTTAATTTCTAAGAAATTCTGTACATTCAGAACATTTGAAAAGGTAGGAAATATAATAGGTCAATTTGCATTTAATTGGGGAGCCAAATGCACCTGTTTAAAGTTTTAGTAGACATAGCAGAGAAGAGTGAACACTTTTTTTTATGAAACTTCATAGTTTAAAAGGTTTCCACATACACTGACCAGCCAGTCAGCAGCAGACCTGGCAGGGGGAGGCTGCGGGAAGGAACTGTCAGAAGTCCCAGTGCTGTTCCCAAGGCTCACCCTCTGTATTCCTAATCATGGTATTCCTGACTCACCTGCCTCCCTGGCAGCCTCACCCTTAACTGGAGGTTTGTCATCGGGGAGGTGTCTGTTGCCCACATTATTCAGTATTAAATAAGGTCTTGGCTTCCCATTTGTTTTTGAGACCTAATCACAAAACAACATAAAAAAGACAGTGTTTCACATCTGTAATCCTGGCTACTCAGGAGGCTGAGATCTGAGGATCATGGTTCAAAGCCAGCCTGGGCAGAAAAGTTTCTGTGAGACACTACTCAAAAATCAGAAGTGGTGCTGTGGCTCAAAGTGGTAGAGTGCTAGCTAGCCTTGAGTAAAAGAGCTCAGGGACGGTGCCCAGGCGCTGAGTTCAAGCCCCCAAAACCCTCTCCCTCCCCCTCCCCCCCCAAAAAAGCTGATATATAAACAAGCAGAGCTGGTAAGTTAGAATAGGGCTTGTTATTAGTCAGCTTTTCAATGAAATGTCTGAGACAGGCTACTAATGAAGAAAAAGTGGCAAAGTGGTTTGTTTAGCTCACAGGTGTGGAAGTTCAAGGGTATGATGTGGGCACCGTGCCTTCATAAGCTCAGTTGAAGAGATAGCCTTCTTGGCGGTGTCATGTTGTGTAAGATGGCAATGGCAGGAGCACACGTAGAAGCAAGTGATTGTGTCCACAGTCAAATTGTTACCCTACACTTAAGGCATTTCTGGCAAACTTTTTTCCATGAAAGATTGCAGATAAAATTGAGAGAGCAATGCAGGGTTATGCTTTTGTAAGAGCTCTTCTATGTAACCAGTACTCCTCTTCCAACACAGAACCTTCATATCCAAGGACTTCCCATTAGACCCCACTTCTTTTATACCATTCCCACTACCACATATGAACTTTTCCAGGGCACTCAATCATGTCCACACCGTAGCAGGCCCTTTCAGTGTAGAATAGAAAGCAGGTGGGAATGGTTGTAATGGTTTTAGACAATGACTAGGGTGCGTTTCCTATGTTCCATGCATGTACTTCTTTTAGATTTCTTGGCACAATCTTCCCAGCTCCAAAGATCTTGTAAATCCATTAAAGGATGCTTGCTGCTTTTAAAAAAGATATAAATAGAATTTTTTAGTCTATTTTAGTCTGTGTATGTGTATGTATGTGTATGTATGTATGTATGTATGTATGTATGTATAACTACTTCCAGATAATAAAATAATTAAAAAGTGTCAAGGACAGTCATCCTTTAAATTAATGCTTAGTTAATGCATCTCGGTTATTGTTACTACATTTCAGACTTGTTCTCTTCAAGGTCATTCCTCTGAAGAATTGCAGATTAAAAAAAAACCCTGAACTTTGTTTAATTTGCTAATTAACATTTTAAAGGACACTAAAAGTCACAGTTCAGGTGACTGCAGTTAATTTTGTCAGCATTTCAAACCACTCTTCCACTTTTCTCTGTTTCAATTTGTTCAAATCACTTTCTAGAATTATAGCTCTTTTCCTTCCTCTGTTCTTGTCATGTGGGACTTTTATATGTCAGTTTCTTTAATACAGCTTTATTTGCCCTCCATCCCATTTGTACAAGGCTTGTGCCAAGCCATGCTAGGAACACAAAGATAATTAAGAAGCAACCTCTATAGTCATCACTTGGCAGGAGCACAATGATGACCTCTGCTTAAGATTCAGACTGTCCCTACTTTGGGAAGTCAGGAGGAAGGGGAGAGAGAGCCCTCATGTAGTTGGTGCCTCAATGTGGGCTTGGAAGGAGCAAATTTAATAATGCTTGGCTTTGTGTATATGGTATGTTGTTTGTGCTGATACTAGAGCTTGATTGAGCTCAGGACCTGGTTTCTCTCCTTTAGCTTTCTTTTTTGTTGTCATTGTTGGTGGTGGTCATAGGGCTTAAACTCAAGGCCTGGGTGCTGTCCCTGATCTCTTTTTGCTCAAGGCTAGCACTCTACAACCACAGCACCACTTTCAGTTTTCTGGTGGTTAATTGGAGATATGAGTATCACAGGGGTTTTTCTGCCTGGGTAGCTTTGAACTGATATTCTCAGATCTTAGCCCCCTGAGTAGGTAGGATTATAGGTGTGAGCCATCTAGGCCCGGCTTTCCTTTAGATTTCTTATTCAAGAATGGTACTCTACCACTTGAACTACAGCTCCACTTCCACATTTTTGTTGGTTAGTTGGGGATATAGCGTCTCATGGACTTTCCTGCCCAAGCTGGCTTTGAACCTTGATCTTCTGATCTCAGCTTCCTGAGTGGGTTTTCCCTCCCAGCATGATAACAACCATGTAAGGTATGTTCTACTACCTACATTTTATACATAAAAACTTGATATGAAGCCTGGTGCCAGTGGCTCATGCCTGTAATCCTAGCTATTCAGGAGGCTGAGATCTGAGGGTCGAGGTTCAATGCCAGCCCAGGCAGGAAAGTCTGTGAGACTCTTATCTCCAATAAACCACTAGGGGGAAAAAACAACAATTGGAAGTGGCACTGTGGCTCAAGTGGTAGAGTGGTCACCTCAAGCTGAAGAGCTGAGGGACAGTGTCCAGGCCCAGAGTTCAAGCCCCATGACCAACAAAAAACAAAACAAAACTTGACATGAATGGAAGTGATTATCCCAGGGAATATAGTTCATAAATGATACTGGAACCGATATGTAGGCAGTCCTGTTGCAATTAATACTGTAAATTTCTGTCTTGGACAAAACGAAGGATCAAGGACAAATGAAGATCAAGGGTTATGGACTTCTGCAGGTAGATCAGGAAGCCACAGTGATTGGATACACAGAGGCACACAAATTGGTTTAGTGATATTTTACCAAGGTTCTGGAAGCCCATACTAAAAGAGATAATTTTAACTCACAGTAGTCATGGCTAATATTTTCACAGGCTTTAAAAAGTCCCACCATCTGTGGTGATGCATTTGGTGGGATGTTGTAATGATTATTTGGTAGGCAGCAGTGAAGTCATGAACATTCTTGAATAGGCAAGCTATACTGGTTGTTCCCTTTCTTCAAGCTGTCCTGCGATTGTAGCATTTCTTTCCCCCATTTTTGAGCCTGCATAGGTCTCAGCTTTTGCTGTCTTCTGTCCTTTGCCCATTTTGTTTTCTTCATTTCAAGGTTACACTTCTGGAAATAGTTTTCTGGGCAGTCATCCGTCCATTTTCTACCTTTTCATCTTGCTACTTGTTCCTTACTGTTGGCCTCCCAACTTCTCTCCTCATCCTGCTGCCAGAACTGTCCTCATGAGGAGACAGTGCCTCTCCACTGCGCATTCTGCATGGGCTTTTCAGGCCTATTTTATCTAATAGTACTCAACTCCTCTTAGGAGGTATCTGGCAATGTCTGGAGACAGGTATAAAAGATGAGGGAGGCAGAACTACTGGCACCTATAGTAGAAGGCAGGGATGCAGCTTTTAAAGGTCTTATGAAACATAGGATAGCTCCCACAGTGGGAATTACTAGCTCTCAAAATGTTGATATTGAGGAGGTTGAGAAATCTTTTACCTGGTACTGTGGGGACATTATAGGTTTCCATTCTTAGAACTTTTCCCTGATTGACTTCACAAAGTTCTCTCTTGACTTGCCAGTGAATTCTTAGTTGCTCCCTTTGCAATCTCTATGAAGGACTTTCGTACTCCAGTTGTGATGCCAACTCTTGCTGCTCAGGATTCTTTTCCCAGTCTCTCATTTCTTATTTCTGCTCCTGCCCATGGTCCCCTTGGGTATCTCTTGGATTCCAGTGATGTATCTTGTGTGTCAGGGTGTCTGATTCTACATCTTTACTTTTGAGCTTCTGTCATGTTCATGTCTTTCTCCATATTGGTGTTACATGAGCACTTCCCTCCTCAGTAGGTCCAAGCAAGGGCAGCCGAAAGCTGTCTTTGTTTTTGTTTGTTTGTTTTGGTACCTGTTCTGGGGCTTGAACTCAGGGCCTAAGTGCTGTTCCTTAGCTTTGTTTCTCGAGACTAGTGCTTTTACCACTTGAGCTCTACTTCGACTTTGGTTTTTGTTTTTGTTTTTTTTTTGGTAGTTAGAGGTAAGATTCTTGTGGACTTTCTTGCCCAACTGGCTTTGAACCTCAAACGTCAGATCTCAGCCTGTTGAGTAGATAGGATTACTGATGTGAGCCACCGGGCATCAGCTCAAAAGTTGTCTTTTGTCCATACCTGCCCCTCCTGTATCAGTCCTGATGTATTTCATGCTCTGACAGTCATCAAAACAGCCCTGAGGCTGTGAGTCCTCCCTTGATGCCTCACATACTGCAGATGTCATCTGTGTTTCTGCACATAGCACATGGAACCCAGTAATTCCTAGTGAGGAGCAGTATTCAGAGGAGCCCCTTGAAAGTGTTATGGACTTTGGGTTGTCCTGGGAAAGTAGGGCTGGGCGGGGGGGGGGGGTAGGTAGTATAGGTGGGGATTGCACATATTAAGTGTTCAGAGTCTAGTGATGCTAACTTCTTGTAATGCACTGGCCAGTTGCACTACATGAAGAGTAAAGGAGTGAAAACTGTAATTTTTAGTTTCTACCTACAGAAGTGAAAAGAGATGCTGGTCCAGGAGATGCTTATTTGGGGAGTGGTAGGCGAAAGAGGGACGGTAGTGCACAGAAGTGTGGGGAGGAACTGAAGGGGAGTGATGAACTGGATTGGAAATTGTGGCCATGCAGGGAATGCCAGCTGGGGACACCTGTCGGTTGCTTGTTCTTTGTGCTGGCCTTCTCTTCCTGGGCCGGTGGTATTGAGTCTCCTTTCTCATCATAGCTCGAGTCTTCTCCATTCTCCTTGTACTGCCAGGCTCCTTGTTTCTTAGTTTGGACCTACTTTTGGCCAGTTTTCCATCTCTGGTTTAGAACTTCGGCACCTTCTACAAATGAAAGTATCTTAAGCTGTATTGTGAAGATCAGCTAATGAGAACAATAACATTAGTAAACCCTGTATGCCAAGTCCAGTGCTAAATTCTTTATAAGCACTTACTTAAACCTCACCAAAATCTCTATAAGGTAGACACTATAATTACAACTATAGTTGAGAAGTTCAAAATGAAATAACAGAACCAGTATGGTTTGCACAGCTAGTCTTCTAATGAAACCTGAACTTAAACTTATTTTCCCCCCTCATTAAAAAAATAGATTTTATTTTTTAGAATACTAGTAGGTTTTGCTTGACAAAATTTAAAGTTCCCATGTGCTGTCTACCCACACACATTCAAAATTTCCCCCACTGTCAACATTTTTTAGTGTGTATGTGTGTACATGTATTAGAATCAATGGGTCTATATACTGATATGTTATTACTAATTCTGTAATTAAAACTAAAGTTCATTACTGCTAATTGTACATTTTGTGGATTTTGACAAATATGCTTACCATTATTATATCACACAGATCAGCTTCATGGCCCTAAAAATTCTCTATACTCTACTTGTTTGTCCCTCTCTCTTTCTTCCTGGTAACCTGCTCTGTTTTCTTGTCTCTATCATGTGCTTTTTTTTTTTTTTTTTTTGTTGTTGTTGTTGTTGGTTTAACTCTAGGCCTAGGCACTGTCCCTGGGCTCTTCAGCTCAAGGCTGGCACTCTACCACTTTGAGCCACAGCCCCACATCCAGTTTTCTGGTGGTTAATTGGAGATAAGAGTCTCACAGATTTTCTTGCCTGGGCTTTCTTTGAACCGTGATCCTCAGATCTCCTTTTGAGTAGCTTAGGATTACAGGTGTGAGCCACTGGTGCCCGGCATCATCACATGCTTTTTGATACTTAAAACTAAAAATATAAAAAAAGTTCAAAGTCAAATGTTAGTTATCCTTGAGCAGTTAGAGGAATTCAGTGGAGGTGAGTCTTCATTTATCATGTTAACTTCTGAAGCATCATGATCTGCTTTGTGCCTCATGTTTTCTTTATTTCTGGGCACTTACCTGGCTGTTTGGCACTTGTATGTAGACATGTGCTTGAGATAGTATAGAATTGTCATTATTCTTGCTTTCTATCCTAGAAATTTGAGAGAAATTTATTTTTTCTTCACAACTCAGCAATGGAATTCTATGTAGATCAACAATTAATTTGACCAGATATCTCTGTCATTAGGTCATCAGACCACTCTGGAAGAGAATTAGTGCTGAGGCTGGTCTGTTTTCTAGTTTTTGTCTAGTATTCAAGACAGCTTAAAGCTGGTGATAAAGTGCCTCCAGAGCTCTTTTGGAGAGGCCACCAGAACTGATTGGTTAAATAGCTTCATATTAAATCTTGATTCCCTGGAGGAATCAAGAAACTCTGGGTGCCTCTCATTGCACCCACATCTTAGGAAAACCTCACCCCATGCGGTCTCAAGTACTGACACACAACTGCAATGTGAAGGATTCAGATATGTTTTTCATCAAATAACAAATATCAGAAAACATGTCTCCGTGGCACCGCAACATCTTTCTAAATTTGTCTGGTGTTTGCTCCAGTTGTGGTGTACCTTTGGCATGAGTGGACTAAAGCAGATGGCAGAATTGCTTTCTGGATTGGTATCCACTGGAGTTGTGGAGTCCTGTACTGAATCTCTCTGTTTCTTTTTGTGTCTCTCCCAGAAGCCCCCTGTGCCACGCCCCTGATCTGCAGCTTTGGGAGGCCTGTGGACCTGGAGAAGGACGACTACCAGAAGGTGGTGTGCAACAACGAGCACTGTCCTTACAGCACCTGGATGCACCTGCAGTGTTTCTATGAGTGGGAGAGCAGCATCCTGGCCCAGTTCAACTGCATCGGCCGCGCCCGCAGCTGGAATGAGAAGCAGTGCCGCCAGAACATGTGGACCAAGAAGGGCTACGACCTGGCTTTCCGCTTCTGCTCCTGCCGCTGTGGGCAGGGCCACTTAAAGAAAGACACAGACTGGTACCAGGTGAAGCGGATGCAGGATGAGAAAAAGAAGAAGTCTGGGTTGGAGAAGAACACAGGGAGGCCTCCAGGGGAGGCTGGAGAGGAGGCAAAAAAGTGCAGACCCCCGAACAAGCCCCAGAAAGGCCTGAACCATGACCTCCCCCGTCGGCATTCCATGGACCGGCAGAACTCCCAGGAGAAAGCAGTCAGTGCTGCAGCCTATGGTGCCCGTTCCCCTTGTGGCTCCCCTGGCCAGTCACCCCCAACTGGCTACTCCATCCTTTCTCCTGCCCACTTCAGTGGTCCTCGTTCCTCCAGATACCTTGGAGAATTCTTAAAAAATGCCATCCATCTTGAGCCTCACAAAAGGGCCATGGCTGGGGGCCATGTGTTCAGAAATGCCCACTTTGATTATAGTCCAGCTGGGTTATCTGTTCACAGGGGAGGACATTTTGACACTCCTGTACAGTTTCTGCGGCGGCTGGACCTCTCTGAGCTCCTCACTCATATCCCCAGGCATAAGCTGAACACTTTCCACGTGCGGATGGAAGATGATGCTCAAGTAGGCCAGGGAGAGGATCTGCGGAAGTTCATCCTCACGGCCCTCAGTGCCAGCCACCGAAACGTTGTAAACTGTGCTCTGTGCCACCGGACACTGCCTGTCTTTGAACAGTTCCCACTGGTGGATGGAACTCTGTTCTTAAGCCCCTCGAGACATGATGAGATCGAATATGATGTTCCTTGTCACCTTCAAGGTAGAGGTGTTGGTTCACCTTGCCTACTTTCTGTTTGTTAAAACCCCAAAGCAAATAAGATGGAATTGCTCTGTTTGGGTTTAGTTTAACTGATGTTATACTTTTGTTCTAGTCATGTGGTAGGTAATGTGAGTATTTCAGCTTCACCCAGGGAGGAAGTGGTGGTGGTTTTGGTACACTGCAGTCACTGTACCAAGTGCAGTTAGCCTCCTGGGTAATTTTATGTTTTCGTTCTACTTTGATTTGAAGAAAGAAGTACTGGTCTATAGTTCTTCATAATTGGGAAGACATTTGGAGAAGAAATTACATTATTCTCCTTGCTATAAAATAGTTCCTTTTGAATCCCAATTTAATAACCTGGAAAGCTTTGATCTATGTATACCCAGCAATGAGGGAAAGTGGGGAAAGAAGGGACAATGTGTTTTCAGATTAGTTGAGCTAATTTTGAAATTATGAAAGATGAAATTATACGGGTAACATCAAAAGGAAAATGGAGGATTAATAAAAACTCAGGAGTTAAAATTGATAGTTTATGTAAAGATTCTAATTCTGGATAAGAATTCCACTGAACAGAAAAGGGGCTTAGATGTATGTATTAGCCAGAATACAGATGGATAGAGAATATGAAACAGTTAGTTTTGTGATTCTAAGAAAATTACTCTACTGAAAAGTCTCTTTTCTTACCAGCTTGCTAGTGTCCATCATTCATTATTCTTCTTTGTCTTTGGGATGACCTTAGAAAATTCAGAGTCCAGGAAGCAATAAAACAACCTGTCCTTCCCTCTGTACAGTATTTTTACAATAAAGATATATTATTAAAATGAAAAAAAAAACAAAAAAAACAACCTGTCCTACAAAAAAAACAAAAAGCCAAAAACCCCTAAACAATTCAGAAGTTATCTTGGCTTAGAGCATTGGGGAAACTTGAGCACGTTTCAGTTGTAAGTCTAATGATAGGGTTAGTACAAGTGTGAACTATGTCTATTCTTATGAAACTACTGAATTTCCACAAAGATGAAATGCATCATGTATAATATATTCATGACTTTAAATGTATGCTAAGAAAAATAATCCTGGCACAGGTGGCTTACACCTGTAATTCTAGCTACTCTAGCTACTCAGGAGCCCAAAATCTGAGTACTGAGGTTCAAACTCGGCCTGGACAGGAAAGTCCATGAGACTCTTCTTTCCAGTTAATCAACAGAAAACTGGAAGTGGCACTGTGGCTCAAAGTGGTAGCATGCTCGCCTTGAGCAAAATAACTCAGAGACAGTGCCCAGGCCTTGAGTTCAAGCTCTATGACCGACCCCCCAAATAAAACTCTAGGTCTCCAACCCCAGGGATAAACAATGATTTTTCATTTTTTTTGAAGTTTGATATTTTATTTCTATTTCTTACCATCTTAAGTACTTATACAAAGGAGGTATCATTTAACAAAGCAGTTTATGAATACAGTGCATCTCAGTCAGTGTCATCCCGACCTCATTCTCACCCCACTTTGACTCACCCTTCCCCTTCTTTTAAGGTATATACAATGAGTTTTGACTGCTTTCTCCCTGTCACTCCCTGTTATCTTTATTCTCCAATTTCAGATGTTATCTGTGGACTTGTTTTCAACATGAGATGACTACATATCCTCCTTTCTGTATATTACAATGATTAGTTAAATCCTTAATGTTTTTAGTGTTGAAACAAGACATATGGGTATATTTCCTATTATAGAGACAGTAAATTCAAAGATAACTGGAATTTCTTGCCAGGTGCCAGTGGCTCATGCTTGTAATCTTAGCTACTCAAAAGACTGTCATCTAGAGGATCACACTTGTGGCAGAAGAGGCCACTTTATTCAGAAGAGTCTACAAGACTTTGCTGTTCTCCAACTTTTTATTCCTCTCCTTATTTCCTTCCTCCTTGAAGGTTTAATTTATCTCTCCTTTTTCTCTTTCTTTCCTTCTCTTTCTCTTGGGTATGTTTTGAGATAGGAGTTTTACTGAGTTTTAGCTGAGTCCAGCCTGGAACTTGCTTGGTAGCCCAGGTTGGCCTTGAATTTATAGTGGTCCTTTCTCTTGCTCCCAAGTGCTGAAATTACAGGTGTTGCACTGCCATGCTCAGCTAATTTTTCTCTATATCTCTGGTATTCTACAATCCCACCAAAATACTGTCCTTTCCTTCTACCTTCCCTCTACTCACCATGCTCTATACTGTCTTAGTGTCTTCACTCCAGAATCTTAGGATCTTGACTTTGGAGAAATTTTCTTTTATATTTCTTTGATAATTTTCTCCTTTTATTTATACTTTTAAAAAACAACTCATATTAATAAAATATCCAATCTCTTAGATGATGATGATGATGTTGATGATGAATATGATTACTATTATTTTAGTTTTGGTACCTCTCCTGGGGCTTGAACTCAGGCTTGGGCAGTCCCTAAGTTTGTTTGCTTGTTTCCCTCAAAGGCTATTGTTTTACTACTTGAGCCACAGCTCTACTTCAGACTGTTGTAGTACTTAATTGGAGATAAGATCTCACAGATTTTTCTGCCTGGGCTGGGTTTGAACCTCCTTCAGATATGAGTAGCTAGGGTTATAGGCATAAGCCACCAGCGCCTGGCTGATTTTTTTTTTTTTTTTCATGGAAGGGGGAATCCTTTTCTTTTTCCCTTCCAAGTGTGTTGTCTGTGTCTATATTATGCTTTCTGGAAGATTTCATTGGCTTCTGTTTTTGTATTTTTAAATTTCAAGAACTCTTAAATAACACCCTTATTATTGGAGATAATGTCTGTTGTCTTTCAGAGCTGAAGCTGAAGGGAATAGGTTTTTTATGTTGTTTCTTGGTTTTTTTTGAGAGTGCTACCTAACTCCTTAGGTCAGTTAGTCTTTGTTACAAAGCTGATTACTCTGAAAGTTAGCAATTAGGGATTTCTTACAGTTCTTTGTCTTGGTGGTTAGCACGGCCTCTCAGATGCATCTCACTGTTTACAGACTAGGTAGCATTGGGCCTCAGGCGGGATGAGTCATCTGTGGTCTTTGTAGTGTTTCATCTTCCAGCAGGCTATTTTGGGCTTTTAAAGATTTTTTATTAATTGATACAGAATGATCATACATCTCTTAAGGGGTACAATGTAATGTTTTGACATATACATACACTGTATAATGAACAGATCAGGATATTTAGGGTATCAGTTATCTCACAGTCTTATTATTTCTTTTGTAGCTTTTTTTCCCCCCCAGGGCTGAGGACCGAACCCAGGGCCTTGCGCACTCCTGGCGGCGCCCTTCTGCTGGGCTAAACCCCCAGCCCCTCTTATTATTTCTTGAGGCAAGAACATTCAAATCTTCTTTTCTAGTTATTTTGAAAAATATAATACAATATTGTTAGCTATAGTTATTTAATGTACAAGAGCATACAAGAACTTGTTCATCCTATCTGATATTTTTACCTCACCCCTCTACCCTTCCCAGCCTTAGCTAACCAAATTCTTCTCTACACAGCTGTGAGATGTATAGAGGTTTTTGTATAACAAGAACTCCACAGCTGAGTGACGTTCTGCGATACTTGTCTTACTGTGCCTTGCTTATCTCACTTCACATAATGTACTCCGGTTCCATCATGTTGCCACAAATGACAGAACTTCATCATTTTATGTCTGAATAGTGTTTTATTGTAAACGTACCATGTTTTCTTAAATCTATCTGTTGATGGACACTTAGGTTGAATCCATGTTTTGGCTACTGTGAATAACTCAGTGAAAATGAGAGTGCAGATATCTCTTTGACATATTGATTTCATTTCATTTAGCTGCATATCCAGTAATGTGATTGCTGGATTGTAAGCTAATTCTGATTTTAATGCTTTATACGAAGTATCAACTGTTAGGTATATTACCTAATATTGTATATTACCTAATACTGTTTTCCATAAGGACTATTATAATTAATATCTTCCCAACAGTATGAGGCTTGTTTATATATATCATGAAGGTTAGGCAAGGTAGGGAGACACACACTGGTTAATGAATAGAGGGTTCCAGGTACCTCATTGAAGGTTGAGTTTGTGGGGGTTATTTTTCCCTATTCTTTATCGTGTTTGCTGGTAGTGTTACAGGGAAATGGGTGAAAACACTATTTAAAAACTTGACCATTCTTTGTGAAGACAAATTGATGATACATAGACTAGTGTATGTGAGAGTTGCAGTTTCCTATTTATGATGGACAAATTCTTTTGATGCAATCCATTTATCAGTCGATCAAACTTAAGGATTTTGTATAGGTGTTGAGTAATACCAGTTTTTACTTCTGTCATAAGTATATTATCTCAGGACATAAGATGCTTTTATAAAATGTAGCTAATTTTGCCACACCAAAGGCTGCATATAGCACCACATGTAGAATTAGTAGCATGTAAGTATTAATTGAAACATTGTAAAATTTTCAAGGAAAAAAGGGCTGTATAGACTTGTTAGTCTTAGGTGGCAATGGGAAGGCAGATATTAAGAGGTTGTCTGGGTTTGAAAAGCAGAGTCTGGCCACAAACAGGTATTTTTTTTTGTTAATGGATTGTGCAGTGGGAGCAAAGGAATGGTGGTTAAAAGAAAAAAGATAGGTCATGATAGGAGGTACGGAGGGAACCATTTGGTTAGAGATGTTCTTCATTGGGAAATGCGTAGACAAGGTAGGAAGAGGATCGTGGGATCCTTTCAGGCTATAGTTAAGAGCTTTGCAAGGTGTTTTATGAATAGAAATTTAAAGTATTGAACATTACCTTTTACATTTTTTTTTTTTGAGGTACTGGTGTTTCAACTTGGCTTCATACTTGCTAAGCAGGCAGTGTACTTCCTGGGGCTTGAACTCAGGGTATGAGTGCTATCTCTGAGATTTTGTGTTCAAGGCTAGCATTCTACCACTTGAGCCACAGCTCCAGTTCTTGCTTTTTGTGGTTGATTGGAGATAAGAGTCTTATGGATTTTCTTGTGTGAGTTGGCTACAAAACTGCAATCCTCAGATCTCACCCTCCTGAATAGCTAGGATTACAAGCATGAACATCTGGTGTCTGGCAAGACAGTGGTTTTTATTGTTGCATCTCAGATAGGTCTCCGTGATCAACAGCTAGCTTATATAAATCATTTCTTTCTTTTGTATCCTCTAAACTATTCATCTCCAATAGAAAAACCACATTCCAGGCCACAGGATTCCACAGTTTACAGTTGATTATATGTTGCTGAAATACTTGCTGTTATCACAGTAAACCTTGTAGATTATTATTCCCTTGCCTTTTCCTTTGACACCCCTCTCTACAGCCTTTAGCCCCTATTTTCTACTCAAAAAATGTTTTGTTTGGTTGTAATGATTTATTAAGATTGGTCTAATTGGAACAGTCTCTCTGGGCTTTCCACTCAGTATCACATGTGATAATCTCTTAGGAATCAGCTTTTGTTTGAACTCACAAACAAAACTGTGTCCTAGGATTTAGAAATACATTATTCTCTTAGGACAGTGTATAATTCTAATTAAAAGCAAATCCAGAGCCTTAGTCTGGGCCAAGCCTTCCTAGGTATTTACCTGTAAGTAAAGAACACAGATAGACTTAAGTATGTCTGGACTTTGCTACTTAGTGTCTATGTGAACCTTGAACAAATTGCTCAAACTCTCTGAACTTCACTCAGTTCCTCTTGTCCAAAGTAGCAAGAAAGGCCTGTTTTGTACTGTTGCAACTAGAGGGAAATGAAATGACTCAGTGCTTACAGCACAGTTCAAACCCTTGGTAAACACATGGTAAACGTTACTTATTGTCTTCATCATCATGGCAATTATCAACATCTGACTTCTGTGTCTGGCCTTGTCTTCCCAGCCTGCAGCATCCTGTGCAATACTGGATGTAGTGAACTTTAATGTGTAGACCTGGGAGGGAAACTGAAATGAGGTATTTTTCAGTAGCATATGAATGCTTGAACTGACTTCTTGACAGGCCCCTAGGCCACTCAGAGTAGATACAGCATGTGAGACCTTACTTTCAGTGTCCTAGAACAAAGATGGGTAGTTTTGCAAAAACCTCCTGTTACTCTCTATTTTTTGGCATAGAGGCTCCCAAGGTTAATGTTTATTTGAATATTAGGATATTGATACATCAATTTATCTGGTATACATTTAGGTGTACTCACCTCATTCCAGACATTATGATGGCCACTAAGTTTACAAGGATGAATAAAACATAGGTCCTGCATTAAGGAGAGTGAGAATCATGTGAACAAATACAATGAAAGGATTCCTTTAAAAGATGATTATGTGTCTTTCCACAGAATGGTGAAAACCTGCCATCTGACTTACTAGGCAGTAAGCAGCCTATTCTAAGTAAGCAACCACTGTTGAGTGTGTGTTCTGGCAACTGTTTTCAAGGCAGAGAGCTGTGGCTTCTACACATAGTGCAGGCAGACTCTAGGCATTCTAACTCCTGTTATTTGAACACTTAATCATTCCATATAAATTATGGGGACACCTTTCCTTTATAAGTATTGAGATCTTTATAAATAACAAAGGGATGAAGTTGTGACTTTTGAGAGCCAAATAAATGAAAAGACATCAAACTTAAACCACTTAGAAGTAATTCTGGTTCCTAAATTAGACATGGCAATAGTTGCACAGTTTTGGGGACAAGGACACTTAATGATGATTTTTACTGCGGCGTAGTTGTAGGCCATCAATTACAAGGCAGACTCAACTTTCTGATAATGAATCTTGTGGGTGAGCACTCATGATGACACGTGTGGCTGGATCACGCTGTGCCGCACATAGACGTTTGATCAAAGTCCTGTGTTTAATTACAGGCTAGTTTTTGAGCACATGGGGGTTTGTTAGTTGAGTTTGGATGGACAAATGATGTAAACCTGGCAACATATTTTAAACTAAAATGAAGCAAATTTTAAACTAAATTGAATATATTTTAATAAGTGTGAACTTAAATTACCTATTCTGTTGACAATAGTTTTGCATTATTCTAAAAGCACAGCTTGAGAATGTGTGGTAAATACCATTTTTAAATATATTTTTTATTATAAAGATACTGCACAGGGGCTGGGAAGGTGGCTCAGTGGTGGAGCGCTTGCCTTGCATTCCTGTGGTCCTGGGTTCGATTCCTCAGCACCACATAAGCAAAAAAAAAAAAAATCTAAAGATACTGCACAGAGGGGTTACAGTTACATGAGTAAGGTAATGAGTACATTTCTATTGAGCAGTTACCCCCTTCTTTGTTTTCCCCCTACCATCCCTTCCTTCCCTACTTCCCCAACTCCTTCCCCCTTCCCCTTTCCCGCCCTGAAGTTGTAAAGTTCATTTTCAACACAGTGTCTTGTATATCTTATTGCTACAGTGGGTCAGCCTCTATCCTTATTTCAGCATTTTGTTACTTCCCTTCCCTTTCCCAAATTAGAAAAATGTATATACAAGATGCAGGGTACCAGAATCAAATACAATGAAAACAGGGGTTATACCATAGGGGAAGAACATAAAAAATAAACAAAAAAATCACATAGTACGATAAGTACATTAAAAAAACAGCAAGAAAGATAAAACCTCTTGTGTCCCTATCTTGGGGTTCATTTTGCTTAGCATCATCTTACATGGTCATATGTACATAGCTTTTGACTTTTTCTGCTTGTCCTAAATATTACCATTTATTTTTATTTTATATTCATCCAAATGATCAAATGTTTGCTAATAATTGGTAAATGAGGCATTTTTAAATCCCCTTTGGAGTCAAAATGTGATTTCTATGATGGTCATTCTCAGTTTTGTGTCTTCTGTGTACAGGGAGACTCATGCATCTGTACGCAGTGTGTGTGGATTGCCTGGAAGGGGTTCACAAGATCATCTGCATCAAGTGTAAGTCTCGGTGGGATGGCAGCTGGCACCAGCTGGGCACCATGTACACCTATGATATCCTGGCTGCCTCTCCCTGCTGTCAGGTTTGTATCAGCTCCACTGATGGAACACTGTTGGATACTGTAGTTCTGTCCACGGGTGAATGCAGAGGTGTTAGAGCCTACATTGTGGTTGCTTTAGGGAGGTTTGAGGACTTGGAAGGGATGCTTCTGCAAGAAGAAGTTCAGTTGGAAACTTCCCCCAGAGTTTGTGATGGCTACAGACTCTTTCACAGCAGGAATAGCCAACTGACTACATTGTGACAGAATACTATGTAGCCCTTAAAAGGAGTGCAGTTAAATCATTTTGTGTGCAGTTCTTTTCTGTTAAGTAAAAAAAAGTTATAATATGGCTATTCTAGGCTTCCATTTGTGACTAAGCATGAAAAATGTTCTGCTAATACTTCAGGCAGTTGGTCAAATAATGTGGAAAGGGTGTGGGGATGCTGAGTTATTCCTTTTTATTTATGCTTGTTGGTATCTTGTACTAATAACTGATACCAAATCATAACAAAGGGTAATGATTTGAAAAGGAGAAAGTTTCACTTTCTAGGATTTTCTCTTTCCTTTCTGTGGGATAGCATAGTTACCCAGGAATTGTATACTTAGTTATGAGAAGGATATATAGTCTTTAAAAGACTACTAAGAAGAAGCATTTTCTGATGCTAAGAGAGCATCTGAAATTCAGAAGTTGTCAAAAGAAGGCAGAAGTAGTAGCATATGAAAGCATTAAATAAGATCATAGACATGTAGGCGATAAAAACTCTTGGAAATGTCTTAGTTTTTATTTTGTCTTAGTTGGCGGTGGGGAGGAATCTGTTATTCTTTGGTATTTGTGGGTAGGGGAGAAATTTCTCATTGCTTTTCATTATGCAAGCCTGGTTTTATTACAAACATTGGATACATGCTTTATTAGTTATTTAGTTATTTTTGTTGTTGTTGTTGGTCATGGGGCTTGAACTCTGGGCCTGGGCGCTTTTGCTGAGCTTTTCAGCTCAAGTAGAGTGCTCTACCACTTGAGCCACAGGACCGCTTCTGGTTTTCTGAGTGGTTTTATTGGAGATAAGTCTCATGGACTTTCCTGCCAGGCTGGTTTTGAACCACAATCCTCAGATCTCAGCCTCCTGAGTAGCTAGGAGTGAGTCACCAACACCAGGCTATTCAGTTATATTTTTAGCAGTCTAGTTTGTGTGTGTGTGTGTGTGTGTGTGTGTGTGTGTGTGTGTGTGTGTGTGTGCGCGCGCATGCACGCATGTGCATGTGTGTACATGTGCATGCATATGTCTCCTGGGGCTTTGAACTCATGGGCTGAGCACTTTCATTTTGCTTAAGGCTAGAGCTTTACCACTTGAGCCACAGCTCTACTTGTGAGTTTTGTTGTTCTTGTGGTGGTGGTGATGGTGGTATTTGTTTTGAGTAGTTTATTAGAGATAAGAGTCCCACAGACTTTCCTTCTCCAAATGGCTTCGAACTGTGGTCCAGAAATCTTGGCCTCTTGAATAGCTGGGATTACAGGTGTGAGCCTCTTGCACCCAGCTGTGCATCCCGTGTTCTAAGGAAGAAATTTTCCTTCAAGCAATGTAAGCCCAAACTCATGTTTTCTGGCCTCTGAGCTAAATGAAGAACCATGTTTGATTTCTGTTTATTACTATTTTTATTCAGCTGATAATCACTGTGAAAATATAGGTGTTAGACATCACCATACAAATTATACACAACTAAGGAGTCCAGGAAAATCTTTCAATAAATCTGAATTAAAAATAAGCAGTAAATTGGTTTTCAGAAAGGAATAATTGGGGGGCTGGGAAGGTGGCTCAGTGGTAGAGCGCTTGCCTTGCATGCCTGAGGCCCTGGGTTCGATTCCTCAGCACCACATAAGCAAAAAGAAAAAAGCCGGAAGTGGTACTGTGGCTCAAGTGGTAGAGCGTTAGCCTTGAGCTGAAGAGCTGAGGGACAGCGCCCAGGCCCAGAGTTCAGGCCCCACGACTGGACCCCCCCCCCCAAAAAAAAGAAAGAAAGAAAGAAAGAAAGGAATAATAGGCTAAAGAAGGAAGTTCGGTCAGAACCTCACTTTTAAATTGTCCAGAGGATGTAGTGGTTAAAATGGAATTGTTCTCAGGTTACAGTGTAGGATAGGCTTCTGTTTTCTGCTTCCCAATTCTAACTGTGTGGTCTTGGGCATGGTACTTTATTACTATGTGCTCCAGTTTCATCATCTAAATTCAGATACTACTAGCTATCCTCACAGGAGAGTTTTGAGGACAAATTGAGATTATCTTTTGTTAGTACAATTTTAGAAGGAATATAGCTTCAAAGACCATTTTATTTAAAACTCCTGGTTGTGGAAGTGGCTCTGTAGCTCAAGTGGTAGAGCGCTCGCCTTGAGCTGAAGAGCTGAGGGACAGCGCCCAGGCCCAGAGTTCAAGCCCCATGACCGACAAAAAAACAAACAAACTCCTGGTTGTTCAGTCATAAACTGCTTCTGGTATCAAGAGACCTGTGTATGAATGAAGATACAGAGTACTGGTGGGTACCAGAAGCCCCAGGATAAGCAAACACTTCTGCCTGGATTGCCAGTTTTACTTGAATATTTTAGGGCAATTTTATTTTTACACCAAAACAGAATATCATCATTTGGAATGAAATAAAAGGGTATCTGAACTTTTGAAATAAACTCAGAATGTTGCAGGAAGTTACAGGCAAGTTTGAATGGGGTGTGTATGTGTGTGTGGGGGGGCGGTTACCAGCTTCAACCACTCTGTTAAAATCCAGGTCTCAGATGGTTCCTGTTGTTAAGGGAACTTTGGTGGAGAGTTTTGGCAGATCTTTTCGTTCGTAGGAAAGGACTAGCAGCACCTTACAGACAGAAAGAAAACTGGAGTCAGTAATTTCCAGACTAATGGCAATGAATTTTCATTGTGTCTTAGGCTTTGTTTTAGCCCGTTTTGTAGGAGAGGAGATGGGTTTCCAAACTCCCTCAGTTCCTAGCATGTTGTTCGTTGGGGTACCTTTGACAGGTGTGTGAAGCTGAAGGTATTGTGGCTGACAGCATCTGTTTCTCCCAGGCCCGCCTGAACTGCAAGCACTGTGGCAAACCCGTGATCGACGTGAGGATCGGGATGCAGTACTTCTCCGAATACAGCAATGTCCAGCAGTGTCCACACTGTGGGAACCTGGACTACCATTTCGTGAAGCCATTCTCCTCCTTCAAAGTTCTTGAAGCTTATTGATGAAAGCTTTGCTTTAGTAATAGCTATTTTATTGATATTATTACTTTGTTACAGATCTTTTATAGGGAAACATTCTGTGACATTCATTTCTTTTTCTAAGTTAAAGCAGAGTTTACTTTGTATATCTGTGCCACTAAAATGGGGTTTACCCCTTGCCTGTCTTGATTCCCAAATGTTAGTCTTTGGTCAGGATTGGAACTAAGAAGGGTAGGTAGGGGGCATTTGGGTAAGAGTTCACTCTCACTGAGAGTCTCTGTTGCATCTTTAAGGTAGTTGGGAGGATGGGATGAATTTAGGAGAGGGATTTTGTGGCTATTATGGAATAGCATAGTGGGATTTGGGAGGGAGCTCTTACTAAAATGTTAACTTTCTAAAGACCTACTTTCTAGATCGTCTGTGAGCATTGGGAATAATATATGACAAGTGAATGTAAGTCTGAGCCTTGAGAGCTAATAGTGTGTCGTGCTATCTTGGCTTAGTGTTCTGCAGCACATGTTGACATGCAGTTTGCTCTCACTGACAGGTGACTGGAAAGTGGACCTGAGTGCTGTTTCTTTCACTGTTTTAATGATCAATTCCAATACTGAAAATTAGATCTAAATTATAAGACATAAAAACTTTTGGGGTTGCAGATATTTTTAGATAAGCTGACCTATAATGCAGACTATGTAAAAGGAGTTCAGAAATGGTACACTGTGAGTTGGTCAAAGTAGCTGTTAAGGAGAATCCACACATTCTCCTTAAAGTGATTTGGGCAGTGATAATTTCACTGTTGAAGTACCATTTGGTATCAGATCCTTTTCATGGGTACATCTCACAATCCCAAAACTTTACTGTGAGCTTCAGAAACAGCCTTGCCATACATACTTTCCCCATGGTAATTTAGCCACATTTACCACGTTTAACTCTTGAGTTTCCAAAAAAGTTGGCCTGAAGAAGGAAAGGGAAATTTGTTTGAGAAAATAGGAAACTTTTTAAAAAGTTTGTTTCATATTGGAAAATTACTGGTTGAAATGCAAAAAGTATATGTCATTCTGAGAATCCTCACGATACCTTAACTGCTGATGGAAAGGTGGTCATGAGTATAGAGCTTGATTAGTCAGATTATTATTTCAAAATACTGTCTCTGTTCATTAGAGCTTGGTGACTTAAGTACACTGATTCCCTATCCTCTTGTAGAATTGGAATTGCACTATGATTTCTCATAAATATGATAACTACCAGTATATTTATATATGCTAAAAGAATCCTAAAATAGTCTGATGAATAGGCAGATTTGGGGTTTTTGTGAATATTTTATATTACTCATTTTGCTTATACCACCACCCCATTGTTTCTTTCAAAACAATTATTGCAAGTGAATTTCAGTTAATAGTGGGAAGAAATGCTCACAATGTCTATGAGAAGCAGAAAATCATCACTGGTCAGACAGTACTCGATACAACTACAAGATACAGCCCTTGAACTGTAATTGTGAGTTAACTATTTCCCTACTGATTCTCTTATACACTAAGTATAAGATTGGTAAGTTTCTCTTTAGAGAACTATTTGAATTTTATTTCTGATTTTAAAATGGTAAAATATTTTTAATGCTATTCTTTAAACCACCTATATTTTTCTAGTGAAACCTGCTTTTTTGTTGTTCAGAGCTTAAAGTTGACCTATCATTACATTCAGTAAGTTTATTAAAAAAATTCCTGTGGGTTAACTGTATGTTGTATTCTATGTTTTCTCCTCAAATTGTTTTCTGTCCTCTGAACAGTAACTATGATGGGCTTTCAGTATAATTGGATAAAACTTTTGGATGTTGTTTTGATGATAAAGTGGGGACTCTATAGAAACAGATCTATAGTTATATATAAAAAGAGAGAAAACTGAGTACCATACTCAGTATCCTGTGCCTTTAAGACATTACGTTTTTGTCTGAAAGGGGAAATTTGGCTGATTTGAGAATAAAATACAATTGAGTATGCAACATTCTAAGGATAAATCTTATTTTAGAAATCTGCTGACCTTAATGCTTTCAAGCTTGTCCTGAGCACCTTGATCAGAACTGGAATATGTCAAGAAAGATCATTCTTTTTATTGTAGTTAGGATATTAAAGGGTGTTAATCACCCAAGAACCAATTTTTCTCTGATGAATAATGTTCAATAACATACCACAGTCTTAGAGTGACTAATAGTTTCAAAGTATTCTTTCATGTGCTCTAATATTTTTATCATTTTTAAGAGCTCCATACCTTGAACAAATAAAAGTATGTGCTTTAGTTTAGAGAAGAGACCATTTCTGATTATTTTTCCTACAGGCCATCTCAGCTGTACTTTTTTCTGGTTATATCTGCAGCAGTTGATATACTGGGTTTTTACTTCAAAAGATACACATCGTGCCATGAAATGGAGAGGTCACTGAATTGTCCCATTATACAAGGAGCTCCTCAAATGCCCTTTATATTTACAGTTATTTTTGTAGAAGTCTATTTTCTAAATAAAAGGGATTTTGATATCTCTTTGGGGAAAATTAACTCATCAAGAAAGAATACGATTAGGTGTTCAAACACAAAAAAGACTAATGCATAACGTAAGCCGATCAAAACTAACTTGCTGAAATCTTTCACTTAGTCCTTCCAGACCAATGCTTACTATACAATCTGCTCTGCTGTGCCCAGGTTGCTAACTCAGTTTACTTTCTTATTTAGTTTCTGGTGGCAGCTGTTGATAATTTTAGTTGGAGGTTGAGGAAGAGAGTTGGCTTCTCAATAGGATGCTGCCCAACTCAGTTTATCTCTATGTCTTGTTGACTTCATTATTCTTTCAGGTGATTGAAAGAAGATATAACAAGTGGACATTGTTAAAACCAGCTGAAGAATATATCGCTGTTTGTAAAGATTTGTCAAGATGTCTTTGATTGCACTTTTGTTGAGGGATGACAGTGTAAATAGCTGAAGAATGTTGATAAAATCAAAGCATTTGGTTATGGAATCGTGTGGTGTTAGAAGGTTCCTGTTTGTGAAATGTATGTATTAAAAATAATAAAAATTCAAATTAATATTGTACTCTTGCTGTGTCACTTTTGGGACTTATTTTTATTCTTGCCAGTCCTGGGGCTTGAACTCAGGGTCTAGGCACTGTCTCTGAGCCTCTCTGTGCTCAAGGCTAGTGTTCTATCACTTGAGCCGCAGCACCATTTCCAGCCTTTTCTGCTTAAGTGGTACTTAGGAATCGAACCTAGGGCTTCATGCATGCTAGGCAAGCACTCTACCACTAAGCCACATTCCCAGCCCACTTTTGGGGGTTTTTGAGAAGTAGGAATATCTGCCAAGAAAAGGTAGAGATACTCTGAGGTGTTATAAACACTATTGAGAAAATAATTTTAGGGGCTGGGAAGGTGGCTTAGTGGTAGAGCGCTTGCCTTGCCATGCATGAGACCCTGGGTTCGATTCCTCAGTACCACATATGCAAAAAGAAAAAAGCTGGAAGTAGTGCTGTGGCTCAAGTGGTAGAGGGCTTAGCCTTGAGGTGAAGAGCTGAGGGACAGCGCCCAGGCCCAGAGTTAAGGTCCCACGACCGGACCCCCCCCCCCCCAAAAAAAAAATAATTTTAAAGTCAACATACAGCTGATTAAAATTACAAACTCTGCTGGGCGCTGATGGCTCACGCCTGCAATCCTAGCCACTCAGGAAGCTGAGATGTGAGGATCGTGGTTCAAAGCCAGCTTGGGCAGGAAAGTCCGTGAGACTCTTATCTCCAATAAACCACTAGAAAACCGGAAGTGGCGCTGTGGCTCAAGCGGTAGAGCACTCGCGCCTTAAGCTGAAGGACTCAGGGACAGTGCTCATGCCCAGAGTTCAAGCCCCATGATCAACAAAAAAAAACCTACAAACTATTTGGCACTGCTTGAAAGTTGTGTCTGATGTATAAACTTTTCCACTTCTCTTTTGACAAAATAAAAGCATTCTGTATAACAGCCATCTTGTTTCTACTGGATACCTGGTCCAAAATTGGTGTTTTGTTTTTTTTTTTTTTTTGCCAATCATGAGGCTAGAACTTGGCCTGAGTGCTGTCCCTGAACTCTTTTTTATTTTTTATTTTTATTTTTTTTTATTGTGAAAATACTGTACAGAGGGGTTACAATTACATGGACAAGATAATGAGTACATTTATCAAGCATTGTAGCCTCCTCCTTTGTTTCCCCTTCTCATCCCTTCCCATCCTCCACTGCCCCCCACCCAGTCCTCCCTGCCCGCCCCCCCCAAATTGTAAAGTTCGTTTTTGACATAGTGACTTGTACATCTCATTGTTGCAATGGGTCCACCTGTATCCCTATTTAAACGATTTGTTTTTCCCCTTCCCCTCCACAAATTATACCCACATCAAATACAGTGAAAGCAGGGGTTATACTGTGGGGGAGGGACATACAAAGCAACAAAGAAATAATCTTATAAATGTGTTAGAAACAATTACATGAAAGAAAAAAAAAACATTTGAATACATATCTTAGGGTTCATTTCCCTAACATCCCCTTATCTGACCTTTTCAGACATATACTAGATATTGCAAATAAGGGAAACCATGTGTCCCTGAACTCTTTTGCTCCAGGCTAGCACTCTACCTCTTTGAGCCACAGCTGCACTTCTGTTTTTTGAGTGGTTATTTGGCGATGAGTCTTAACGGCGATTATTTTTCTTGGGCTGGCTTCAAACCATGATCCTCAGATCTCAGCCTTCTGAGTAGCTAGGATTACAGGTGTGAGCCACTGGTGCCTGGCTTTTTTTTCCCCAGAGAATATGGAAGGTGTGACATTGATCAACATGCATTGTACTCATAAAAATCAAATAGAAGGCACCCTTTTTATCTGTCCCAAAACAAGCCACCCATAGCTACACAGCCAAGTATTTGTTACCTTGATTTCCCCCAAATACTGTGATCATAAATGAAATTCACATCAAAGCTTTATATTGGCATGATGATTGTGTGACATTCAGTCCATCAGCGAAAGAAAAGCTTAAATTGCTCTACTTGGCTCAAAGAATGGTAATATGACAGTTCATACAAAAGAAGGCAGAGGCTTTTAATGCTTCATAAAAGATGCTGCAACTTGTGAGGAGTCTCCTTACCAGCTTCCCTTAAAGGCTCCTGGTTTGTTACTGTTCTTTTGTATAAACTTTTAAAGTTTTACAGTTTGATCTGGTTTTAATTTTGGTGGTAGACAATCATATTCCAGAAAATTTATCTGTTGTGTGTAGTCTTGTTAACTTGCATAATGAAAATTTTATGCAGTGGGAAAACATTCATAATTAAACTTGTTACATCCTTATGCAATGTTCTGAAAGCTATTGTTCATCTTTCAGATATGTCTGACCCATTAATCTCATGATTATTAATCAACAGATTCAAATCCACAAAAGTATTTTAGAGTGTAAGGACAAGATGTGACAGAAAGTGAAGAGCCTTTCTGCCAGCAGGTTGAAAGCTTGTGTTGCTACCTATTTAATATTGATACTGAGGCATAAGTTTTACTTTCAAAGACATAAGAAGTTAGTATATTGTGATTTCTCTAATGTAATTTGTCAGCAAAATTTTATCACAATTTTTAGAAAAGACATTCACTGCAGTAGGAGAAAAACCTGTTATATTTTGATTGGTGAGAAGTGAGTTTAGTGGAAGAAAATTCTTATTCTTAATGGTTTGTACTTTAAATCTTACATTGTTTTGAATAGAATTTGACAAATTCCATAGTAATTGGGTTGCTAATTATGTAGGTCAATTGGAAAGAGTTAAATTTTGGAAGAGAAAAGTAAGCGTGCCTTGAGTTTCATTCTTTTTCTGTTTTCTTAGTTCTCCACTCTTAGGGGGTCTAGTGAATTTGAAGTCTCTTTGAATATAGTTGAGTGCTGTGTAGGTAGTATATTTGACATTATAATACATTATTACTATTTTTTTTTTCTGTCGCTCGTGGGGCCTGAACTCTGGGCCTGGGCGCTGTCCCTCAGCTCTTCAGCTCAAGGCTAATGCTCTACCACTTGAGCCATAATGCCACTTCTGGCTTTTTCTGTTTATGTGGTGTTGGGGAATTGAACCCAGGGCTTCATGCCCGCAAGGCAAGCACTCTTCCACTGAGCCATCTTCCCAGCCCCTCATAATACATTTTTAAGGTACACATGTAGTGTAAACTTGTAGCATTTTAGTAATAAGTGATACATAAGCTTGACCTTGGCTTTGCCATCAAAGCATCTGGAACAGCTACAACAAAAAAGCCCTTTGTCATTCTGATCTGCTGTTCAGTAGAATGGTACTGTTTGTATTAACCAGTGCTCTAAAGAAGTTGGATACTATCACCTAATTTCTTGGTGATGTGTCAAGTGCTTATTATCTGCTTGATTTAAATTTTTGTAATATTAAAAAAACTACATTTAGACCTGTCTAGTTGTATTCCTAATAAACCCAGTTATTGTAGAAGTGGAAAAATCATAGCCATAACAGTGATAGAATTTGAAGATAAGACTTTAGAATAAGACCTATGCTTTGCATTACACACCAAGGTAGTTCTGACATTGGATTGACTATTATACTCACTTTAGAAGTAAACAGGCCTAGAGAACTTAAATCTAAATAAGTTCACAAAGATAGAAATTCTGGGGTTCTTCTCGTAGTAGTCAAAATAAGATTTAGTTAACCATGGTTTTAAGGATGGAATGTCTATGAGCCTTCTCCAGTTTTGTTTTTTGTTAGCATTTGCATGCATTTGTTGCTTATTAGATTTGGACTTTAGTTGCCTGAAAAGATCCTTGCTACCTCCTGCTCATTAGGAAACTTTTTAGCATGAACTGTTTTTCCCCCCTCCCCTTTTGGTGGTTCTTGGAGTTTAATTCAGGACCTTGTGTTTGTAAGGCCAGCACTATACCTCTTAGGCTCTTTCTTCCTACATTATTTTTTGTCAGGTATTTTTTTGTTTGTTTGTTTTTGTCCATCATGTGGCTTGAACTCTGGATCTTGGGCACTGTCCCTGAGCTCTTCAGCTCAAGGCAAGTGCTCTACCACATGAGCCACAGCACTACTTCTGGTTTTGTGGTGGTTAATTGGAGGTAAAGACTTTCCTGCCGGAGCTGGCTTTGAACCACGATCCTCAGATCTCAGCCTCCTGAGAAGCTAGGATTACAGGCATTAGCCACAAGTACCTGGCTCCTACATTGTTTTTATTTATTTATTTATTATTATTTTATTTTATTTTATTTTTGGTCCGGTTGTGGGGCCTGAACTCTGGGCCTGGGCGCTGCCCCTCAACTCTTCAGCTCAAGGCTAGCGCTCTACCACTTGAGTCACAGTGCCACTTTCGGCTTTTTTTCTTTTTTGCTTATGTGGTGCTGAGGAATCGAACCCAGGGCCTCATGCATGCAAGGCAAGCGCTCTACCACTGAGCCACCTTCCCAGCCCTTCTACATTATTTTTAAAATACAAATCTCATACACCTGATCTTTGGATTCACCTTATTGTTCCCATATCTCTAGGATGACAGGCATGTACCAACACTTCCGATTGTGATTGAGATGGGGGTCTGGTATTTATGCTTAGACTGGCATTGTAATCCTCCTGATCTCTACCTTTGTAGCTCCTAGGATTGCAGGCATGAACCACTGGTCTGTCCTTTACATAAACTTTAAGTACTAGAATAACTTTTGTTCCTCATTGTCTTAATATTTGTGTTTGCTGGTTTTTCCTTCTCCAGCTTCTGTTAAAGTCAACAAATCTGGGGGCCTGCATGAATAGTGGTTGCATTTACTAGAAAGGTAACAAAATGTTGTTTATATGTATATAAACTCAACAGATGTGTAACTAGGAAGACATCAATTTAATTTGTATGAAATTTGTTTGGGGATGAATATAATATAAAAAAAAAGCGTAGAATTGTCTGGGTTCTGCATTTCTGGCCCTTTACATTAAGGACCATTTGTCTTGATCCATTTGTGTTGATGGAACAATATCTAAGATTGGGTAATTGTAGGAAATAGCAAACTTCTTACAGTTTTTGAGACTGGGAAGTCCACAACCAAGGTACCACATTTGGTGAGAATGTTCTTGCTGTGTTGCATCCTTACAGGGTGAAGAGTAGACCAGAGTGAATCTACTCTTTAAGAAGCCTGGTAATATCCTTAAACCATTAGATTCCCCCAGTAGAATCTTTTCCTAATTGATCTTACTTTCCAACACTGGGGATAAAGTTTCCTATGCATGAATTTGAGGAGATGCATTCAGACCATAGCAAGCACATCAAAAAATACCCTCTATTTTTGGAAAAGGAACAGGAACACAATAACAAGAGGAAAAGAAAGTTTAAAATTGATGGTTGTGTCTTTTATCTCATTTTTTCTTGCATTAATTTGTTGATGTCTTGTTCCCTTTGTTAAAGATAGATTATGGCTTGAGAACTGAGTGAGATGACATTTTAGCTAAAACTAATCATTTTATTCACTTTGGTATCTTTTAGGTATTTTTGGATTCAAATATGTCAAGTTGTCAGGTTTGATAGCATTGATCTAATCTAGTTTGGGCAAAGTTTTCTCTTTTGATTAACTTTCAAAATTTTTTTATTGATATGTTTTATTTTCAATTTCTCATGATCCTTTCTGAAGCACTGATACCCTACACTTTTGAGAGTTGCTGTACTTGATCACTGTTTATCCTTAGGATAGAAAGTGCTGACTTTCTTTTAGAGAATTGAGGATTAAGTTTTTTCATGGTTTAGACACCACCCTAGTCAGTGATAGTCCAATTAAGTGGAAAACCATGGGTCAGCAATCAGTGCTTTACAACTCCTTATTTTTATCACAGCAAATCAAATCCCATTTTTCTGTGACTCAGATGCTACAGCAGGTGGTTGATCAGAGATGTAAGGCCAGATGAAGCCCATAGTGTCATGTTTCTTTGAGGCTGCAGAACCCTGTGGTTCTAAAAAAAGAATAATGATTTGGTCCGGGAGCCCTGGAGTCTCCTCTGAATATTTCACAAAGCTCATGGGGTTATAAAGTTACAAAAGGCTGCATGGGATATCTGAAAGGTCAGTTTGCTTTTGGCAAGAGTATAACAACCATGGCTGTCTTGAACTGCTCAGAAACTCTTGCAGTAGCATGTGCCTGTGATGGATAAGAGAAAGATGAATTGTCATTTAAAATAATATATACTTTATATGCATCACCTTTGAAAATATAGAGTGGGGGCTGTCTTGGGTGGGAAGGTGGCTTTGGTGATGGTGGAATTGGGGAAATACTGTTGAAAAAACATCCTCCACTTTTTCTAGACCTTTTTCTTTCAACTTTACTTTTTTGAAAATAAATTTATTGTAAAGGTGGTGTACAAAGGGATTACAGTTATATAAGTCAGGTAATTAGTACATTTCCTTTTGAACAGTGTCACCCACTCCCTTGTTCTCTCCCAGTTTTTCCCCTCCCCTCCACATTGTATAGTTAATTTCCAAAATAGTATCTAGTGAATATGACCGCTAAATTGGATCACCCTTTGTCCCATCAGTTCTGTGCTTCCCCTTCTCCCCAAACCAGATAGACTCATATATAAGACAAAGGGTAAGGAATAAAGTACAGTGACAAACAACAACAACAACAACAACAAAAAAGAGAGAAAAAAGAACCACAATACAAAAAAAAAAAAACCCTCTTCACTGACAAAAAAGTTCAGTGTAAAAAAACCCTCTTGTTTCCATTTCTTGGAGTTCATTTTGATAAGCATCATTTTATATGGTCATATGCACACAGTTATTGAGCTTTGTGATCCTCTCCTAAGAATATCATCCTTTGATCTCACTGTGTGATTGGAATGCTGTTTAATCATGCCCAAGAGCAATTATTTGTCTTTTACTGTACAATGGGTTTACTTGTAGATTTATAGGCGGATTCTAATTATTACAAATGAGGGAAACCATGCAGCCTATGTTTCTTTGGGTCTGGTTTACTTTGTATAATTTTTCCAAGTCTTTCATTTCCTTATGAATGGAGCAGTGTCATTCTGATGGAAGCATAGAATTCCATTGTGTATGTATACCACATTTTCTTGATCCACTTATCCATTGAGGGGCATCAGGGTTGATTCCATATTTTAGCTATGTAAACAGTACTGCAGTGAACATGGTTGTGCTGGTGGCTTTAGTGCAGCCTGGTTCCTGGTTTTTCAATTAAATGCTCAGGAGTAGGATTGCTGGGTCATAGGAAGCTCTATGTTTAGTCTTTTGAGGAACCTCCACACTTCAGAGTGGTTGAACATGTTTGTATTCCTAGCAACAGTGTGGTAGCATTCTTTTTGGGTAACATCCCCGCCAGCATCTATTATTGTTAGTTTTCTTGATAATGGCCATTCTAACTGGGGTGAAGTGGAACCTGAATGTTGTTTTGATTTGCATTTCTTTCATGGTCAGAGATGTTGAACATCTCTTTATATGTCTATTGGCTCTTCATTTTTTGTCAGCTTGAACTCTGGGCCTTGGCACTATCCCTCAGCTCTTCTGTTCAAGGCTGGCACTCTACCACTTGAGACACAATGCCATTTCTGGATTCTTCTGTTTATGTGTTGCTGAGGAATCAAACCCAGGGCTTCATGCATTCAAGGCAAGCACTCTACCACTGAGCCACCTTCCCAGCCCCTACTGGCTATTCTTATCTCTCCTTCAAAGAAGTCTCCCTTTAAGTCTTTAGCCTACTTATTAATTGGGTTGTTGTTTGAGAATTTGTTTTGGGGAGATGTTTTTTTTTTGAGCTCTTAAGTATATTTTAGCTATGAGGCCCTTGTCTGGTGCATAGCTAGTAAAGATCTTCTCTCATCTGTGGGCTATTTATCTTGCTAACTTCAGTTTTCTGCAAATGGATAGCCAATTCTGCCAGCATTATTTGTTGAAGAGGCTGTCTTTCTTCCATTCGGTGTTTTTTGGCTCCCTTATCAAGTATGAGGTGGCTGTAGGTCTGTGAGCTCATTTCTGGGTCTTCTTTTCAATTGGTCCTCAGGCCTGTTCTTGTGCCAGTACTAAGTTGTTTTTATTACAATGGCTTTGTAATAAATAGAGTTTGAACCTTGGCATTGTTCTTCCTGCTAAGGATTGTTTTTGCTATTTGGGGGTCTTCTGATATTCCATACTTATTTAGGATTGCTTCTTCCGTATCACTGAAGAACGTTGTTGGGATTTTGATGGGTATTACATTGAATTTGTAGATAGCTTTGGGTAGTATTGCCATTTTCAAAATGTTAATCCTTCCACCAGGAGCATAGGAGGTTTTTCCATTTCCTTAAGTATGCTTTATTTTTCTTTTTCAGGTTTTTAAAGTTTTCATTGTAGAGGTCCTTTACATCTTTGGGTAAATTAATTCCTAGATTTTTTTTTTTTTTTTGAGGCTATTACAACTGGAGTTGTTTTCCTGCTTATAGCCTTGCTCTTCTCATGGTTGGCATGCAGAAAAGTTACTGATTTTTCTTTTTTTTGAGTCCGGTCATGGGTCTGAACTCTGGGCCTGGGCGCTGTCCCTCAGCTCTTCAGCTCAAGGCTAGCACTCTACCACTTGAGCCAGAGCACCACTTCCAGCTTCTTTTTTTCTTCTTATGTGGTGCTGAGGAATCGAACCCAGGGCCTCATGCATGCAAGGCAAGTCCTCTACCACTGAGCCACCTTCCCAGCCCCAAAGTCACTGATTTTTGTGGGTTAGTTTTATATCCTGCTACTTTGCCAAAGTTTTATATCAACTCAAGTAACTTGGGAGAGGAATCTATAGGGTTTGTTAAATACAGGATCCGGTTATCTGCAAAGAAGGATCGTTTTTTTACTTCTTTCTCTGTTTGGATCCCCTTGATGTTTGTCTCTTGCCTTATTGCTCTTGCTAGGAATTCCAATACTATATTGAAGAGGAGTTGAGAGAGTGGACATCTTTGTCTCATTCCTGACTTTAGAGGAAATGTTTTTAAATTTTCACCATCAAGTATAATGCTGGCTGTAGGTTGGTCTTATACAGCCTTCATTATATCGAGGAATGTTCTATAGAACATTTTGTCAAATGCTTTTTCTGGATCTGTTGAGACGATCATGTGGTTCTTGTCCTTGTATTGAATTACATTAATTTACTTGCATATATTGAACCAACTTTCATCCCTGGAATGAATCTCATATGCTGATAGTATGTGATTTGTTTGGTTAGTTGTTGAATTTGGATGGCTAGAATTTTATTGAGAAGTTTTGCATTGATGTTCATCCAAGAGATGGGTCTATAGTTTTTTCTTTGATGAGTCCCTATCGGTTTTTGGGATGAGGGTTATGCTGGCTTCATAAAATGTTTGGTAGTGATCTTTCCCTTTCAGCTTCTCCCTCCCTCCCTCCCTCCCTCCTTCCCTCCCTCCCTCCCTCCCTCCCTTCCTTCTTTCCTCCCTCCCTCCCTCCCTCTCTCCCTCCCCCTCTCTCCCCCCTCCCTCTCACCTCTCTCTTTCTCTTTCTTTCTTTCTTTCTTTCTTTCTTTCTTTCTTTCTTTCTTTCTTTCTTTCTTTCTTTCTTTCTTTCTTTCTTTCTTTCTTTCTCTCTCTCTCTCTCTCTCTCTCTCTCTCTCTCTCTCTCTCTCTCTCTTTCTTTCTTTTTGCTTTGTCATGAGACTTGAACTCTGGGTCTGGGCACTGACCCTCAGCTCTTCAGCTCACGGCAGGTGCCCTGCCACTTGATCCATAGCACCACTTCCCGTTTTCTATGGTTTATTGGAGATAAGAGTCTCATGGACTTTTCTGCTCAGGCTGGCTTTGAACCGTAATCCTCAGATCTCAGCCTCCTGAGTAGCTAGGATTACAGGCATGAGCCACCTGCTCCTGGCTTCCCTCTCAGTTTCATTGAAGAGTTTGAGGAGTATTGGAGTCACTTCTTCTTTGTAGGCTTTCTAGAATCCAGCTATGAATCCATCTAGTGCTGGGCTTTTCTTGGATGGGAGGTGTTTTATTACCATTTCTATTTCATTACTTGTTATTGGTCTATTAGGTTGTTTTAAATCTTCTAGGTTTAGTTTGCATATATCAGTATTTGCTAGTAATTCTTCCATTTCCTCCAGACTTTCCGATTTGTTAGAATAAAGATTTGTGTTCTCTTACAATGTTGTAGATCTTGCTTGTTTCTGTTGTGATGTTCTCATTTTTCATCTTTAATTTTATTTAGTTGGGTGCATTCTCTCTTTTTTTTTTTTTTGGTCAAATTTGCTAAGGGTCTGTCACTTTAAGTTTTTCAAAGAACCAATTCTTTGTTGATTCTATTTTTTTCTCTAATTCATTTATTTATGATTTAATTTTGAGTATTTCCATCTACTGGCTTGGGGTTTGACTTGTTTCTCTTTTTCAAGGAGCTTAAGATGCATCATTAAATTGTTAATTTGAGGTTTCTCCAATTTGTTGATGCAGGCATTCAGAGTTACCACTTTTCCTCTGAGTACTGTCTTTGCTGTGTCCCGGAGGAGCAGGTATTTTGTGTGTTTGTCTTTGTTAAATTCCATAAATGTTTGAATTTCTGTTTTGATCTCTTCAGTGACCTACTGGTCATTCAACAATGTGTTGTTCATGGGGCTGGGAAGGTGGCTCAGTGGTAGAGCACTTGCCCTTCATGCATGAGGCCATGGGTTCGATTCCTCAGCACCACATAAACAAAAAAGAAAAAAGCCAGAAGTGGTGCTGTGGCTCAAGTGGTAGAGCGCTAGCCTTGAGCTGAAGAGCTGAGGGACAGCGCCCAGGCCCAGAGTTCAGGCCCCACAACCAGACCCCCCCCCAAAAAAAAAAACAAAAAACCAACAACCAACAACAACAATGTGTTGTTCAGTCTCCATGAGTTAGAGAGTTTTCTATGATGGTTTTTGATGTTGAGCTCTAATTTATTCCATTGTGGTCTGACAGAATAATTTCAGTATTTCTGAATTTGCACACATTTGCTTGTGACCTAAAATATGATCTCTTTTGGAAAATGTTACATGCACTCTTGAGAAGAATGTGTATTCTGATACTGCTGGGTGAAATATTCTGTAGATGTCTGTTAAGTCTAGTTGGTCCGTGCAATTATTTAGTTCTGAGGTTTCTTGTGTTGAGTTTTTGCTAGGTTGATCTTTCCAGAGGTTACAGTGTGGTGTTAAAGTCACCAACAGTCAATGCGTTGGGATCTGTGTGTGTTTTTAGGTTAAGTAGTATTTGTTTGGCGAAGTTGGGTGTTCTGGTGTTTGGTGTATAGATATTTAGGATTATTTCAAGTGTACTTTTGCTTTACTCTTTTCTATCATCTCTTCTTTCCCACCCTTCTCTTGCCTTTCCTGTTACCTTAAGTTTGTTAATCATTTTACAAAAAGCTTCTAACAAACTCAGATGTGAGTTGGTCAGCCAGTTTAAAAAAATTCTTTTAAAAAAACAGATGCCAGTGGCTTATGCCTGTAATCCTCTCTACTCAGTAGGCTGAGATATGAGGATCGTGGTTCAAAGCCAGCGAGGGCAGAAAAGTCTGTGAGACTGTTATCTCCAATTAACCACCAGAAAACCAGAAGTGGTGCTGTGGCTCAGGTGGTAGAGTGCTAGCCTTGAGCTGAAGAGGTGAGGGACAGCATCCAGGCCCCGAGTTCAAGTCAAATTGGTGGAGTCTGAAATAGACCAGTATATAATATGTCTGTATAGATTTGCTTATATTAGACATATGTAGGTATATATGTATATGCAAATTAAATGTATGTGATTACAACCACAATAAGATATCACCTCACACTCATTGCAATGACTAAAGTGAAAAAGACTGAGAATGCTAAGTGCTGACAGAGATGTAAAACTGATGGGAATGGTTTTTTTTAAAGTTAAACATATGCCTATCCTGTGTTCTAGCCATTACACTCATATGTATTTACTCAAGAGAAATGAAAACATGTCTACACACAGACTTGTTCATGAATGTTTTTTTTGCAGCTTTATTTGTAGTAACCCTAAACGGAAACCACCCAAATGTCCATCAACAGGATGGATGTTCACAATATGAGTGGTTTATTCTGAATGGATAATATCCATAACAGAATACCAAGGGATAAAAAGAATCAGATGCTTGCTACGTATAACACATGAATGAACATCAAAGCACACCAGTGAAAGAAGCTAGAGGGGAAAAAGTACACTTTAGATGATTCTACTTGCGTAAAAGTCTAGAAAATGCAGGCAAATGTATATTGATAGTGGTTCTCCAGGAACCATGGGGGTCTGAGGAATAATAATGGGGAGGGAAAGGGGATATGAAGAAGTACTAGGAGGCAGCACACAAGGCTCGAACTGTAGTCACTTGCCTAGTATGAGTCTTGGTTTTAATCACCTGTATCAAAAAAAAGAAAAAATAGTGGAGGGAACTCAGCCTCCTGATTAGCTAGGATTATAGATGTGGGCCACTGGAGCCTGGCTTGATTCTTTAAAGTGAAATAAGAACATAAGGAATGCTATAAATATGGAATGTCTATTATTTATTATGGTATCGCTATTTTTACCTATAGGATTTCTACTCCCAAATCTTTTTGCTTCCCCTCCCATGTTAACCTCAACAATACTGTTTTTTTTAATGATATTTTTAGATCTATTCAAAGAATCATGAACTATTGCACTTGTAATTTCTTTTTGTGATATTGCATTGGCCCTCCCTGCCTCCCTGTCCTTCCTCTTCCTCCTGTCTCTCTCTTCTCCCCACCCCTCTCATTTTCTTTCTTGGTTTGGGGCTTAAACTCAGGGCCTGGACACTGTCCCTGGGCCAATTTGTGCTCAAGGCTAGCACTTTACCACTTGAGCCACAGAACCACTTTCAGTTTTTGAGTGGCTAATTGGAGGTAAAAGTCTCATGGGGACTTTTCTGCCTTGGATGTCTTTGAACCTCAATTCTCGTATCTCAGCCTCCTGAGTAGCTAGGATTACATGTGTGAGCCAGCGCCTGGCTTATGCGTTATTTAGTTGAATTTCATCATTGTATTGATAGTTGTCCCTTGCAAATATATCTTAAGTTTTGGTAAGCATCCAACTTTGCTGAAGTTACCATACATACAGACTGTGCCTCATGGGTAAAAGGTCACTAGCTACCAGCTTTCACCTGGCTGAGGTCATTCATAGCATAATTTTACAAAACCAATGACGGTAGTTTTCTTCAGTGCTTAAGTAAAGGTTTCTTGAGAGGGAACTGCTGTTCTAGGTCTTTAATCCTTCCTTTCCTTATCTTTAAATACTATGAATCCCAATATAGGGATTCTTAATTTTTTAATAGTTAAGTAAAATATATATAAAATATTTTGTGCAAAGCTCTGACATGGCAAGCACTAGAAATATCCCTTATGATCCTTTATGTTATTTCTGAAAGCATTTTTAGGATAAGAAGAGCCTTTGAGACTGAGGATAACACAGAAGAGGACAGTGGGTAAATGTTAACTGCAGCAGTATAAAGGGTCTAAAGGTGTTCCCATCACTAATAAGGGGTGACCTCTAAGGAAGCTTCTCAGGACTTGTGAAGTGGTTCTTTAATGCTAGTGGAGCAATTCAGACTGTCTGGAAGCTCATGAAGGAGCTAATTTTGTGGGCAGTCTTATTTAATTTCTCAAATCATTGGGTGTATGAAGAGAGATGATGAAATCAGGCTCCCATGGGCCAGTGAGATAAGGAGTCAAGAATGTTATAGGACCAGTAGGCAGATATAATCAGTCTTAGTAAAGTGAGTTAGAAATTTTGTTCTTTTTCCCACTTGGGTTAGCTTCAAATTAAAACCAGTTTCTTCCTGGGTTGGAAAATGATCCATTTTCCCCCTGGGTGTCCAAACAGCTAACAATAGGCTAATGGGTGGCTTAAAAAAAATCTGAAGTAGGGCTGGGAAGGTGGCTCAGTGGTAGAGTGCTTGCCTTGCATGCATGAGGCCCTGGGTTTGATTCCTTAGCAGCACATAAGCAGAAAAAGTCGGAATTGGTGCTGTGGCTCAAGTGGTAGAGTACTAGCTTTGAGCTGAAGAGCTGAGGGACAGAGTCCAGGCCCAGAGCTCAAGCCCCAGGCCTAGAAAAAAAATATGAATTATGCCTGTGAAGGATGGTATATTCCTGACTTAGTACTATAAAGGTCTCCTGACAGTGGTAACTCATAGAATGTGATAGAAGCAGAGCATAGTCACTGTGTGGCACTAGCACTGATATTTCCCTTTACTGACCTGATTTGGCATAAGAGGTACTTTGGTCTGGTTATTTGTATTCCCCAAAATTCATGCACTGAAATTCATGCACTGACATTAAGAGATAGGACTTTTTGAGTAGTGGTTAATATCATCAGAACGTTTGATGGCCTAATAGTAAGAGATTCAAGGGAGTTTAGTTGCCCCTTCCACCATAGGAGGACCTAGCCTGCAGGCATCATTTATGAAAAAAGGGCACTCAGCAAATACCAAACCTGCTGATGTCTTTAACTTAGACTTCCCAACCTCCAGAACTGTGAGCAATAAATTGCTATTGGTTTTTAAAAAGTTATTCAATTTAAGGTATTCTACTATAACAGGTTGAATAGACCTACACCAAGAAGTGTAGGTTGCTAGATCCACCTAATAAAATGCTGTAGCAGGGTTGTTTGACCAGTATCTGAACTCTTAGCCCACCAAGGCCAGTGTGATGCATATGCTAGTGGCAGACAGAGGGTCTAGGGGTAAATCGAGACTACATTTTTCTTTCCAAATTTTTAAACTTTATTTTTATCTACAAGGGGGGTTACAATTTAACATGGCCATTTATATGCACCGCACATCTTGCCCAGAGCCATCCTCACATTCATCTCCCTCTTCTACCTTCTTCCTCTACCAGTCACATCGTTTCATACTTCCTTTTTCACATTGACTTTTAGTCCTATTGGGCAGATCACTTCACCTGTCAGATCTGGTTTTCTGTTACAGCATGCAAACAAATATCAACTTTATTTTTTGTAGGTTGTAGGGCTTGAACTCAGGGCCTGGACACTGTCCCTGAGGCTCTTTGTGCTCAAGGCTATCATTCTACCACTTGAGCCACAGCATCACTTCCAGTTTTTGAGTGGTAAATTGGAGATAAAGAGTCTCACAGGGACTTTTCTGCCCAGGGCCAGCTTTGACCTGGGACCCTCAGATCTCAGACTCATGAGTAGCTAGGATTGCAGGTGTGAGTCACCAGCATCCGGCTTTTTTTTTTTTTTTTTTTGATGCCAGTACTGGGACTTTAATTTAGGACTTGAACTTTCCCTCTTACTTGGGTTTTCTTTTTTCCTTTGCCTCTTGAATTATGCCTCTAGTTTCAGATTTTTGCTGGTTAATTGGAGATAAGAGTCTCTTGTATTTGTCTTTGCAGGCTGGGTTTTGAACTCCGACCCTCAGATCTCAGTTTCTTGAGTTGCCAGTTCCTGGCTTCAAATACCAACTTTCTAATATTCCCATAGTGAGATATAACGAAGCAATAGGCTAAAAGAATTTATAAACTCTTTAATGTGGAATAGGCATGAGGAAAGATTAAAGTGAGCAATACAGTGATCCATTCTTTTCATATCACACTTGACATGCAAATGTTACTCAGCTCAGTGTTTACTTGAGCACATGACCATGTGCAGTGGTAGGAACTGAAAGGATCTATGGTTGGTTTTTTCATCAATGTTGGTGAACATTTTTTGTATATTTTTTAATTGTAAAGATACTGTATAAAGGGGTTACAGTTACATGAGCAAGGTTATGAGTACATTTCCTATCGAGCATTGTTACCTCCTCCTTTGTTTTCCCCTACCATCCTTTCCCTCCCCACCTCCCCAACTTCTCTCTCCCCCCACAAAGTTGTAAAGTTCATTACCAACATAGTGTCTTGTACATCTCATTGCTATAATGGGTCAACCTATATCCTTATTTCAGCATTTTGTTATTTTCCTTCCCCTCCCCAAATTAGAAAAATGTATATACAAGATGCAGGGCACCGGAATCAAAATTGGTTGAATGTCTGCTGACTTCTAGTCTTGAAATAGCTGCTTTCTTAAAAGGCACTGTGAGTCCTGAGGTATGTCCAGCTAAAGCAGTGTTTAACTGAACTGATACTTTATCTGTGATAGTCCCTCCTAACACGGAAGTGAAATTTTAAATGTTAGATCCATTTTTAAAACAAAACCGATTGAAATTCTAACAAAGCCTTTGACTTACATGATTTGCATTTTTACATTAACAGCAATTTTGTTGGACTGAAAAAATTCAGAGCAATTTAATTCCTGGCATGTCTCTCATTTACATTTTGTCAGGTTTCTTAGTGTACATGTAGCACTTGATGTGCAGGAAACAAGAGCTTTGGGAAGAATGTGTTGGAATCCCAATCACTTTCCAAATGTCTTTAATCTGGTGTTTTATGTAGGTGGGATATGGGCTGTGAAGAATATAAATATGACTATTCTTAGGCTGAGCACTAATGCTCATACCTGTAATCCTAGCTACTCAGGAGGCTGAAGGATCATGGTTCAGTCACATAGGGCAGTAAAGTCCATGAGAGACTCTTAATGCCAAGAAACCACCAAAAAGCCAGAAGTGGAGCTGTGGTTCAAGTGGCAGAGGATTAACTTTGAGTAAAAAAGCTCAGGGGCAGTGCCCAGGCCCTGACTTCCAACTCCAGGACTGGTTTGTGGGGGGGCATATACACAAGATTCGTTTGCAATTTATGTTTTTAACATTAAGCATTTGTACGATTCTTAGTGTAAAAGGTAATAATACAACTTTCAAGGTAAAATCATTTCAAAGGAGGTGACAGGGATAAATGGTTAAAAATGTTGTGATTTATTTTTCTTAAACCTGATGCTTTTTATCTGTTATATTAGGGTTTTCATTTCCGTTTTTTTTAAAAAAAACATCTTTAGCAAGTTATCTAAGCTTTATAAAAAGAAAATTAACCAGAATTGCTAAGCATTAAAATTCAAAAGTGATATAGACTTGCTATAGCGTGAGGTAAATAAGCTATAATTTTGTTTTTCCTCTCCCAAAAACATATTCTCTATTCTGTCTTCTACAATCTAGCTTTCTGGCCCTCTGGCTTCCAGTTAGTTCTTAGTAGAGACACCTGATGGGAGGCCAGTGCGGAAGAAGAGAATGACAATTCTCCCTACTCTGCTGCAGCAGAGTCCCTGCTCCTCTATGCCATAGCACCTGTCCAGAGGCTCCTTCTCCAACGCTTCAGGTTTTGAGGGGATACCATCCTTCCCATGTCCCTTCAGCTGAAGAGTGGAAATGGCCTCCCACTGTTGCTACCTACTAGAAGCTTCAGCACCCCTTTGGTGGTTTCCTTAGCCATGTCCACTGGCTTCTTCAAACTTTGTTCCAGTAAAAATCTTTTGAATGTGTCATCGGTTTCATGCTGGCATCCCCAACTGATAGAGCTTTGTAGTTAGGTACCCTGCTGTATGTAGCTAAATTTAATCCTGACTGTTACAGTCTCCAGGGGGCAGGTGACTTCAAAGATGTCTATATTTATACCTTAGATTCACACGTAGTTCACAAAATGATCACATTGTGAATATGATCTTTGCCTTATTTTTCTTTGCAAACCAAATGGGTTTTGGTTTTTTAAACTAACCTTTTTTCAGTCATTCTTAGGTCCCTCTGAGTTTTTCTACTTAAGCTTCAACTTTATCTGACACACAAAACCTGTGGCTGCCCTAATTTCTTGCCAGAAGCTCCCTTCCACCTGGTGTATTTTACTAGTTTATCAGTCAAAATGAACTATTGAGTATTTCTTGAATGATATCCTGTTAGTTCCCAGGATTCAGAGCCAAGATGGATAAGCTTTTCTGCAAATGGAGCTAACTCACTTGGCAGGGAAATCACACATCAGACAAGCCCTTATGTGTTTGAACTAGTCCAAAGGAGAAGAATTAACTGCTAAAGGAATATCACCTAATCTGAGGAATATCAATAGTGGAGCTAGGAGATGGTAGTTAAAGAAAAAACTATTGAGTTCAAGTTTGAGTTTTTAAAAAAAAAGGCAGCTGGGCATTGGTGGCTCATGCCTCTAATTCTAGCTACTTAAGAGGCTGAAGTCTGAGGATCATAGTTTGAAGCCAGCCTGGGCAGGAAAGTCCATGAGACTCGTCAGTGCTGTGGCTCAAGTGGTAGAGTGCTAGCCTCGAGCAAAAGAAGCTCAGGGACAGTGTCCAGGCCCAGAGTTCAAGCCCCAGGACTGGCAAAACAAAACAAAACAAATAAAAAAAATGAAGAAATAGGACTAGGAGGGTGGTTCAGTGGTAGAGTGCTTGCCTTGCATTCATGAGGCCCTGGGTTTGATTCCTCAGCACCACATAAGTAGAAAAAGCCAGAAGTGGTGCTGTGGCTCAAGTGGTAGAGCACTAGCCTTGAGCTGAAGAGCTGAGGGGCAGCGCCCAGGCCCAGAGTTCAGGCCCCACGACCAAAATAATAATAATAATAATAATAAAGAAATAAATCAAGGCAAGCTTTCTTGTTAGATGATACAACAGCATGAAAGACTGATGAGACAAAAATGACATGTTTCTAGAATTTAGGAGTAGAAAAGAACAGGGATAGCTTAGATCTTGAAGTGGGTAGAGATTAGAAGCTATGGTGCTTTTAAAAGGGTAATGGGAAGTCAGGGTGATAGCCGTAAGACTGTGTCTCACAGACCTCCAGTGACAGAAAGAAATCACAGAGCCCAGCAGCTGTGCTCTGAACTCCATCAGTACATTTACTCAGGCTTGTGCATGCAGCTCCAGCCTGATCAATCAGGGTTAGCAAGGTTGGCTTTCCTGGGGAGGCAAAGGACTCATTGGAAGGCTGGTTTTTTTGCTTTTAGCTTGAGGATGTTTCTGTGGCTTTGCCATATTTTTCTAAGACTCCCCTGGCAATTCAGGGTACTTCTAGTCACCCTCTTTTCCGTTCTCCTTTACTTGGGTCAGATCTGTGCCACAGTCTGGCAGCTCTCTCAGCATCCTGTGTCTCTCTAGTTTTCATCTAAGGCATTTGCCATTAACAATGTCCTTGTAATGTTAGGATGATGAGGATTGTTATGAGAGAATGAGGATATTTAAGATGAGGATATTAAAGTCAGTAAGATGAGTGATTAGAACTGGTGGGAAGTTTCTACTAGGTTTCTAGTTTCTATCTTTTTTTCATTCCCCTGTTAATAAAAATTTATTGAATGACCTGTGCTCCAATCTAGACTGGACCTCAATCTGTATCTTGCTCATGTTTGTAACAGTGCCAATCTAATCCTAGCCTATCCATCTTCTTCAGCCAAATAGGCTCAAGCAGCTGCTGGAGAAGAAATATCCCATACTGAAAACAGGATATTCACATGTAGAAGACTAAAACTATACCTTTATTTTTCACACTATACAAAATCCTAATTCAAAATGGATCAAATACCTTAATATAAGACTTGAAAATTTGAAACTGCTATGGGAAAACCCTTAGTAGAGAAGATGCTTTTCTAAGTAGAACCGTAATTGCTCAAAAAATAAGAACCAGAATTGATAGATGTGATTGCATCATATTAAAAAGCTGCACAGCAAAGGAAATAATTACCAGAATTTTAAAAAAAGGTAGCAATCTTTGACAGTTATTCATCAGATAAGGATTAATATAGCCAGAATACAAAAAGACCTAAAAAATTAAGCATAAAATGAACAAAGAATCCAGCTAACCAATGGGCACATAGTTACCTAAAGAAGTACAAATGACTAATAAATACATGAAAAAAATGCTCAATATCCTAAAAGAAATACATATCAAAGTGGCACTGAAATTTAATCTCACTTCATGCTGGCTATCATCAAGAAAAAAAAATACTGGCAAGAATAGGGGAGAGAGACTATGATAAGCTGTTTGTGGGGATGTAAACTAGTGTAGCCACTACGGAAATCAGTATGGAGGGTCCTTAGTAAAGTAAAAATAGAAGTACTATGTGATCTTGCTATACCATTTTGAGGTATGTATGTCAACATATAATCAAGATACCTACACACTCAAGTTTATTAGCATTATCATAATAGCCCAAGTGTGAAATCACCCAAGGTGCTCATCAACTGATGAATGATAAAGAAAACGTGGTATTTATACACAATGGAGTATTATTCAGCTTAAGGATTGTCTGGATTTTCTGTCATTAGCCCTTCACCTGCTGCAATTTCATTTCCATTTTTACCACATTGGGGAAATTGCTCTAATCAAGAAAACTAGTGCCCTATTATTGCTAAATACAGTAAATGCTTTTCATTCCTTGGTTTAACTTTTCTAGCAGCACTTGAGGAAGCTGCCCACTCACTTTCTTTTCTTGGTTTCCATGACAATGTACTCTCTAATGCCCCCTCCCCCCAATGCTTTTCAGCCTTTTTCTACCCATCTCTTAAGTCTTAGACTATTTAAGCCCTGACACAGAGAGAAGGAGATGGCACAGAAGTCTGACAAATCTCTTCGAAGACTTTGGTCCCCATCAGAGTTTTTTCTTTTCATAATTCTCATTTTCTCAAATGGAAGTTTTGAAATACAGCCTACTCTTTAGAATGTGTGTAGGGCCTTAGCCCTTATGAAAGTTAGTCTTGGAATTTTATTGAAATTGGGGTAAAAAGGAACAAAAAGTCTTATTTGAAGTCACTTATACAGATATCTTTTTCAAACAAATTCTTACTCATGAGTCTTGTTTTTTTTATTCCAAACTGTTCTAAACTTTTCAGTGTTTCCCTCTTTCTTGCTGGATGTGTTGGACAGCTTACTGAAACAGAAGTTTCCATTAATGTCCCAGTCTTACCTTCTTTTTTTTTTTTACACAATCCATATGCTTTAATAATTCTTTTTTTAATTGTTACAATACTGTACAGAGGGGTTACAGTTACACAAGCAAGGTAATGAGTACATTTCTTATCCAACATTGTTGCTTCCTCCTTTGTTTCCCCCTACCATCCTTCCCTCCCACCTCCTCAGCTACACCCCCTCACACTCCACCCCCTCAGTCTTACCTTCTTGATAGACTGGGGACATATTCTTGACTCTGTGAATGACGAAGAGAAAGTGAATATTAAATATCTCTAAAAGCCAGGATGAGTTTATAAGAAATTATGGTAGATTGATCTGATTCTTTTTCCTGAAGAGTTCTTAGTGATTCAGGGTGATATTAACACATTGTGAATACATGGTGCAAGAAAAGATTTAACGAAGACTTTAATGAAATTCTCATGAACATGGTGAAAGTAGTGTCTTGGATCCAGTCTAAATGATATGTAAGATGTACATTAGTAACTGGTGTGTAAATAGAAGAAAGTTTGAAATGGTGTGGAAGGCATCCTGGTCAGTAGGTCAGAGCTGGGCTGTGGAACCAGACAGCCCTCAGTTTAGATAAGATGTATGTAGAATTCTGGAGTGTGGATGGTGGGATTGCTGATACTTAGTATGCCTTCAATACATGTTAGCAACATTTATTACAACATTTATTATGGCATTAGCTGTATTCTGTGACAGTCATAGCAAGAATGTTTTTCCAACTTGAAGATGGCACAAAATGTCAGAGATACTAAAATCTGTGAATGACAAAATGAGATTAGGAATGACTTTGTTAGACTAGAAAGGCATGAGGTAACATTCTAGATCAGTATATTATGTACAACTAACTACACTCTGTAATAGGGAGACACACATGGCTTTATAAAATAAATCAGATCAAATAAAATCAAGTAAGATATTTAACTCTTTAGTTTTTAGAGCCACACTTCAAGTACTCAGCAGCCCAGTGTGGCTAGTGATTGATTACTGAGTAGGAAGGACGGTGCAATGGTAGACTGTTTCCTCACTGCAGAAGATTGTATTGGACAGTGCTGATTTGGAATGCAGTTGGTGTCATGTCTTTCTGCCCTGCATTGCTTGCATTGCACTTAGCGTATGATTATCCTAGGGTAACATTTTTTTTTGTGCCACTACTGGGGCTTGAACTCATAGCCTACGTGCTGCCCCTGAGCTTTTTTGCCCAAGGCTAGCATTCTACCATTTAAGCCACACTTCCCCTTCAGGCTTTTTGGTGATTAATTGGAAATAAGAGTCTTATGAACTCTCCTGCTCAAGCTGGGTTTGAATCATGATTCTCAGATCTCAGGCTCCTGAGTAGCTAGGATTACAGGCCTGAGCCATCAGCACCTGGTAAAAAAAATTTTTAAAGCACACATTGGAGGGACATAGACCAAATGGAACATGTAAGATTAGCGGTCCCAAACCCTGAAACGTCATATGAGGTGTGTTAAAGAAACATGATTATCTAGGGTAAGAAGGCATCACCTCTTCTTACTAAGCAAGGCTATCATGTGGAAGGGGAATTAGATGCTCTGTGGGCCAATGAGCAGAAGTTAGAGAAAGCCAGAATGGTGGTATATAAACCAAATACTTTAGAGGGCTTCTACAGTCAGATAGCTGTGTTCAAATCCTGTATATACTGCTTCCTTGTGGATGACTTTGGGTGAGTTACATCATCTCTCTAATATAATGTGTTCCTGATAGCATTATCAAAGAGAATAAACACAACTATAGATACGTGTATATAAAGAATACGCTTAACTGAAGTTAGTTAAGATGGTGTTATACTGTGACTGAAGAAGAATGAGTTAAACATTGAATGAGCTGCTCTTGAGTTATTAAGTTCTCTTCGCTAGCGGTATTTAAGGCTTTGTAAACCATGGAGTATAGTGGCCACAAGATCACAGAATAAGAGGCTGAATTGCAGTCCGATAGTTGCTTCCTATAATAGAGTTTGCTTCTCACATTAGGACCTGTGGTTATATTACTTTTGTTTCATACTTATTTTCTCATAAGCCTTGAACATTGTTTACTTGGTCAGATGACAGTTAACAGTCCCCTACTTTCTTTGAAAGGGAGGAGTCAGGAGGAGCAAGAATGGAGGGAAGAAGGGCAGTGGATGACTGCTGAAGCTCAGCCTCTAGTCCCTTGTTCAGTACTTAGCAGCTTTGTGTATCTCAAAAAGAGACCCAGATAAATTGCAAGGCCTACCCTCAGAGCAGTGGAGATCCTCTCTCAAGAATGGAGCGGCCTCAGAGTTTTGTGATTTGGGGTTGCAAGTGACTTTCAGAGGTGTCTGAGCTGTCCTCTGAGCAGCGCATCTGATGATTGGATGTGGACTTGGGGCAGCTGACAACAGCCTGGTGCTCTACAGCCCCGCTTTCACTGAATCATGGGGATTGAGGAATAAGGCATGGAAGAAAAAACTCTCTTGAAAGATTGCATGAGAACCTATCTTAAACACTGCTTTTCTCAGAAGCTTGCAGAAAGAAGGGAATGAGAACGGGTGGGAAATTTGATGGCTGAATATTAATGGGTGAACATAAGAGCTAAAATACATACTAAGTTTATAATTCTTACATTTCACCTACCTGCACTGTACTCAAAAGTTAAAAACAGTAAAATCCCAAAAACTTTTGTAGGAATAAACCTCATTCTGCTATATATGTATTTTTTACAGTTGTAGCTTAAGAAATCTATGTTTTGTTTGTGCATATCATAATCCACGTTTACTATGAATCTGACATTGCTTTGCTCACGTCCTCACTCAGCTTTCTTGTTCATGGCTGGTGCTCTACTACTGAGACACATCTTTATTCTCATTTTTCTGGTGAATTAGAGTGGGGGGTCACTCAGACTTACTGCCTGGGCTAAGTGTTATAAATAACTAGGATTTCAGGTGTGAGCCACTGGCATCCAGGTTGCTTTCTGTTTTTTTTTTAATTGTTAGACAAGCTATGTACTGGTTCATAATGCCTTTATTTTTGTGTCAGTTATGGGGCTTGAACTCAGGGCCTGCGCACTGTCCCTGAGCCTTTGTGCTCAAGGCTAGCCCTCTACCACTATGAGCCACAATGCCACTTCTGGTTTTTGAGTGGTTAGTTGACGCTAAGAGTCTCACAGGGACTTTTCTGCCCGGGCTGGCTTTGAACGGCATTCCTCAGATCTCAGTCTCCTGAGTAGGTAGGATTACAGCTCCAGGTACCTGGCTTAATGCTGCTTTCTTATGTGGTTTTGCTATAGTTCGTCTCAAGAGCCAAAGGGCTGCTACGCCCGTATAGTTCATTTGTTTATGTTAGGGTGGCAGAAGCACTGGTGTCTCTCCACAGGGGAGGGTCCCTTCCCTTCATCTGCAAATGTGTGACAAAAATAAGTGTGTGGCAGTTTTTGACTTAATAGGGTGGTCTTTTATACATAGGAGTGTGTGTGTGTGTGTGTGTGTGTGTGTAGATGTGCAAACAGAAGTAAGGTATTCTGGTATTAGACACTCAAAACATTAAAAAGTATTGTCATTGTCAGAAGTATGCTTGTGAACAGTATAGTATATATGTGAACAGAGAGAGTACTTTGAAATCTTTCTGGGAAGATTTTCCAAGAGGCAGGCCAAGCAGATGTTGAGGGCATCCGAAAAACAACAACTTCTAGAACAAAACTCTTAACTATGTTATTTGGTAATTGGTGATTCAGAAGCCAAACAAACTGTTGAAGAAGTCACTGAAGCTTCTTAATCTAAGCTTGGTAACAGCTGTGATAGAACCCAAGGAAAAAAATAGAAAGCTCAAGTCGGGCTCTGGTGGCTCACACCTGTAACCCTAGCTACTCAGGAGGCTGAGATCTGAGGATTGAGGTTTGAAGCCGGTCTGGGCAGGAAAGTCTGTGAGACTCTTATCGCCAATTAAATTCCTGAAATAGCCAGAAGTGGCGAGCAAAAGAAGCTCAGGGACAGTGCCCAGGCCCAGAATTCAAGCCTCAGGACCCAAAAAAACAGAAAGAAGAAAAGAAAGAAAAGAAAAGAAAGGGAAAGGGAAGGAAAGGAAGAAAGGAAACTCAGATCTCCCAAATTCTATTCTTTGAATTATGCGCCTGTGGATGTCTGTGTGTTGTGGGACCCAGCTGCCTGCTATCTTTCTGTTGCTCTCTGGTGTAGACTAGTCCCTCTTCTACCCTTATGCATCACTCAGTGCCCATTATAGGGTAAGGTGTTAATAATGGCAGTCCATGTTCCTTTGCCTGCCAGCCCAGTTCTCAATCAAATGGAATACAGCCTGGATCTGACTGCAGTTGAGTTTCACTTGGCCAGAGCAGAATAAATTTCCTGAGATCTTTTTCAGCCTGGCGATGATAAACAGTCACTGAAGTTGGCAGAACGGGAGGCCTACTTAATCGCTGCACAAAGGTGTTTTTCAGTCCCTCTGCTGGGCATGGCAGTCCTGACAGGTGAAGTGGCAAGCTTGTCTAGGCTGGCTGCACGCCGGCTACGTCTCCAGTGGTTCAGTAGGTGGCACTGCTGTTCTCTCTGTTGAAGGTGGCAGCTCAGAGGCTCTGTGTTTGGGCAGACAGGAATGCAAATCAGCAATACCAGAGCAACCTGCATTCTTTTTTTGGGCGAGTAGCAGCACAAACCCATTCTATATGTGGAGACAGCTGTTGTTGTCTGTCTCTGCTTGCAGGAAGTTTTAGAGCAAGGGCCTCGGAATCTGTCTTTGAGACTGGAGTAGTCAGGATGCTAAGCCAGAGTCTAAAAGAAGCCGGTTGGGAATCAGTTATCTGGTCCCCTTCAGGCATGTCTCAGAGCAAGAGGGACACTGAGCCACAGGCAGGCCCTTCATTCCTATAACTCTTTTTTTTTTCAGTTTAAATTAAATTAATTATTTTTATGCCAGTACTGGGCTTGGATTCAGGGCCCTGTGCTCTCTCAGTGTTTTCAGTCACAGTTGGCACTCTACCCCTTGAGCCTTACAAGTATTTTACTGGCTAAATTGCAGATTGAGTCTTTTGGAATTTTCTGTCCGGGGCTGACTTTAAACCACAGTCCTCAGATTATCTAGGCATGAGCCACTGGTGTCTAGGTGCCTCTGTTCTCCAAAGTCTTAATCAAACTGGCCAGATCTCTAAAGCACATCATGGAAGCAAGGTAGAAAACATTTAAACTGTCCTGAATTGTTGATATCTAATGTGCTGGCTTATCTTGGTCAGCCTTGGTTTCTTTTTTTTTTTTTTTGGGTCCGGTCGTGGGGCCTGAACTCTGGGCTTGGGCGCTGTCCCTCAGCTCTTCAGCTCAAAGCTAGTGCTCTACCACTTGAGCCACAGCACCACTTCCGGCTTTTTTTTTTCTTTTTGCTTATGTGGTGCTGAGGAATCGAACCCAGGGCCTCATGCATGCAAGGCAAGCGTTCTACCACTGAGCTACCTTCTCAGCCCCAGCCTTGGTTTCTTATGTTCTGTTTTTTTGTTTTTTGTTTTCTGGTACTGGGGTTCGAACTCAGGACCAGAGCACTGTCCCTGAGCATGTTTCTGCTCAAGGCTAGTGCTCTACCACTTGAGCCACAGCTCCACTTCCAGCTTTTTCTGAGTAGTTTATTGGAGATAAGAATCTCAAGGATGTTTCTGTCCTGGCTGGCTTCAAGCCTTGATCAGACTCCTGAGTAGGTAGGATTATAGGCATGAGCCACCAGCACCCAGCTATGTTCTATTTTCTAGAAGAACATTAGAAAAAAAAAAAAAGAACATTAGGCCTTGTCAGAATTTCTACTGTATGGTCACTGTAATTACCCTTCATTTCCTGATGGCTGAGCCTCCACTGACATATCCACTAAATCTTTGATTTCCCCCCAAAATTATATGTTAAAATCCTTATATCCAAGATGATGGTACTAGGAGATGGGGCTTTCAGATGGATGTGATTAGGTCATGAGGGTGGACATAGTATACATTAGTGCTCTTCTTTAAAGGAACACCCGAGCATCAGTTACAGTGAGAAGATGACTATCCACGAGGAAGGGGTCCTCACCAGACACAGGGGTCTTGGACTGTCCAGCCTCTAGAACTGTGAGCATTACATGTATTTATAAGTTGCTCAAATCTGTGGTATTTTTGTTACAGCAACCTTGATGGGTTAAGACAACCAACAATATGTCTTTTTTCCCCATATTTAATCCAAACTTACCAAACTTTTTTTTTTTTTTTTGGGTCCGGCCGTGGGGCCTGAACTCTGGGCCTGGGCGCTGTCCCTACCACTTGAGCCACAGCACCACTTCCGGCTTTTTTCTTTTTGCTTATGTGGTGCTGAGGAATCAAACCCAGGGCCTCAGGCATGCAAGGCCAGTGCTCTACCACTGAGCCACCTTCCCAGCCCCAAAACTTACCAAACTTTTATACAGAGTAATGGGAAATGATGACTCCATGGGATTTTATTTGTTTTCTAATACTTTAATTCATGGGTTGAATGTCTGGCATGCTAGCAAATCCTTGTTCACTTTCAAGAGAGTAGCTGTGTGCCTTGAAGTTGGAATGGATGCAAAACAATGCAGAATGATGGATCTGCTTGTGGACATCAGATAGAGCTGGGCAGATATCTGCCATACATAGGTCTATCACCCTCTTTCAAAGATGCGTGATTTTTGCTTAGTATGGCATACTTTCCTACTGTACCAGTTGTGGTTTCAGAATTTTTGGCATATGGAATAAAACCATGTTTGTTCTTTAGTGTTTCCATTATATAGTAGTTGTGTCAAAAGCTAAAATCTTACCTAGAATAATGAATCAGAACCTTCAGAGTTGTTCCTTAAAGAATCACGAACTCAAGGAAGGCAATGTCATTGGGAATCATTTACATTTGGGGATACAAAGAACCCTGAGGAGTCACCAGAATCTCACGATGATGAAATTATATGCTGAAAGGACAAAGCTGGATAGGCATTCAGTTTCTTTTTTTTCTGGTATACTCTTTCTTCCCTGTTATTTTTTATTATTATTGTGAAAATACCGTACAGAGGGGTTACAATTACATGGGCAAGATAACGAATACATTTCTTATCAAGCATTGTTGTCTCCTCCTTTGTTTCCCCTTCCCATTCCTTCCTATACCCCCCCTTTCCCCCACCTGATCTCCTCCCAAAAGTTGTAAAGTTTGTTTTTCTACATAACGACTTGTACATCTCATTGTTGCAATGGGTCCACCTGTATCCATATTTAAATGATTTGTTTTTTCCCTTCCCCTCCACAAATTATAGCAACATCAAATACAGTGAAAGCATGAGTTATACCATGGGGGAGAGACATACAAAGCAACAAAGAAATCATCTTATAAATATGTTAGAAACAATTGCATGAAAGAAAAAAAAACATTTGAATACTTATCTTGGGACTCATTTCCCTAACATCAACTTATCTGACCTTTTCTGCTTGACTCAGATATACACTGGTTATTGCAAATAAGGGAAACTATGGGACCTATGTTTCTTTGGGCCTGGCTTACTTCACTTAATATAATTTTTTCCAAGTCTTTCCATTTCCTAACAAATGGGGCAATGTCATTCTTTCTGATGGAGTAGGCATTCGGTTTCTTTTCACACTTGTTAGGCAAATACTCTAGAGCTCTACTACTTGAGACATGTCTCTAGCCCTTTTAGCTTTGCTTTAAAAAAAAAATCCAGTTTTATAGTTCTGCCTGAGTCAGCCTAAGACTATAAACCTATTTCTGCCTTTCAGGCAACTGAAATTACAGACATTCACCACCAATCCCAACTTGTTTGATTAGAGTCTTGATAGTTTTTTGGTATGTGCTAGCCTTGAAATGCAACTCTCCTAGATCTACCTTCCAAGTAGTTGGGATTACAGGCAAATTCTGCTTCTTGAATAGGAAATCCATTTGAGGAAATCTTTCATCCAGCAATAACAGGAAAGCTTGATAAAATGCATTCAATGGCCGGGCGCTGGTGGCTCACGCCTGTAACCCTAGCTACTCAGGAGGCTGAGATCTGAGGATCGTGGTTCAAAGCCAGCCCGGGCAGGAAAGACCGTGAGACTCCTATCTCCAATAAACCACCAGAAAACCGGAAGTGGCGCTGTAGCTCAAGTGGTAGAGCGCTTGCCTTGAGCTGAAGAGCTGAGGGACAGTGTCCAGGCCCAGAGTTCAAGCCCCACGACCGACAAAAAAAAAATGCATTCAATGTCTATTTGAAGGTATTGGATAGTTCTCTAGAAAGTAAACTAAAAGAGGCAAGAAAAAGACAAATTAAAAAAAATGAAGTGACAGTCAAAATCCCAGTGCCACTTTTCATTCACCAAGATAAAAAAAATCAATCCAAAAATTCATACAAAAGCGTAAGGGACTCAGAATAGCCAAAGCAATCCTGGGTAAAAAGATCCAATACCAGAAGTACCGTAATACCCGACTTTAAATTATTCTACAAAAACAGCATGGTACTGCTACAAAAATAGAAGGTAGACCAATGGAATAGAATAGAATAGGATCCAGAAATAAACCCACATACCAACAGCCAACTGAGTTTTGACAAAGGAGCTAAAAACATATGTTGGAGAAAAGACAGCCTAACCTCTTCTGCAAATGGTGGTGGGAAAATTGTATATCTACATGTAGAAAACTAAAACCAGATCTCTGTCTCTTGCCCTGTACTAAAAATCAATTCAAAATAGATCAAATACCTTGTTCTAATACCTGAAACATTGAATACTACATGAAGCCACAGGGAAAATACTGGAAAACTTAAGCACAGGCAACACCTTTTGAATAAGACATCAATAATTCATCAAATTAAGAGCAAGAATTGACGAATAAGATTACATCAAATTAAAAAGCTTCTGTACAGCAAAAGGAACAGTTTTCAGAATTAAGAGACAACCCACAGAGTGAGAGAAAAATCTTTGGAAGCTATTCATCAAAGGATTAAAATCTAGAATATACAAAGAGCTAATAAAAGTGAAACACCCAAAGAACTGTTAATCTGATTAATAAATGAACCATAAATTGAAGGAAATCTCAAAAGAGGAAGTACAATGGTTAAATACATGAAAAAATGTTTAATACCTTTAACCATAAGGGAAAGGAATATCAAGATGACCCCAAGATTCTATCTCAATCCAGTCAGAGGCCTATCAGAAAAAAATGGACAATAGCAAATTCTGTTGGGGATGTGGAGGTGTGGGGGAGGGGCAGTGGGGGAAGGTAAGGAACCATCATGCACTGATGGTAGTAATGTAAATCAATCAGTATGGAGAACCCTCAAGAAACTAAAAATAGAACTTCTATATGATCTTGCCATAGCACTCCTGGGCATACATCTAAGGGAATGTGAGTCAACATATAGTTGAGATTCCTACACACCCATGTTTATGGCACCGGTATTTATAATAGCCAGTGTATGAAATGAGCCTAGGTTCCTGTCAACTGATAATTGGATAAAGATGTGATATGTGTGTACAAAAGGTGTTATCCAGCAATGAAGAAGAATGAAATCACTTTGTTGGAAAATGGATGGAACTAGAAGTCATCATGTTAAGGGGGGTTAAGCCAAGCTCACAAAGACAAATATAATATGTTTTTACTTACAAATGAGATGGAGGCCTAAAACAAGAATAAAAAAACATCAGTGTAAAAGGAGGGTTGTTGTGAGAGGGCAGTGGGATGAAGGAGTGGGGAAAATAGCAACGAGGGTAAATATTATAGAAGTGTGTATGTGTGTGTATATATATATATATTAAACTGAAAAGAAAATACCCTTATGGTGAGATAATGTGATGAATGATAAAAATAAAATAACAATAATTAAAAACAATATAGTCTTGGTTGCAAGGTGAAACATATATATATATGTGTGTGTGTGTGTATATATATATATATATATATATATATATATATATATGAGTCTAGAAAAAGACCCACTCATACATGACACTGAATTCATGACCAAGAATCCACTAAAATAACATGGGGAATATGTTTTATTTAAATAGATGGGGCTTAATCAATTACATTCCTAAATAAAAAAATTTCATCTGATCTCTACATCTCTAATCTCCAAAAAAATTCTAGGCAGATCTAAATGTAAAAGGTAGAACACTAGATCTTCCAGGAGATAATCTGAAAGACTAGCATCACAATCAGGTATGCATTTTCAAAAGAGGATATCCATCTGGCCAATGATTATACAGAAAAATACTCAACATCATTACTCATCTTGGAAATGCAAAACTATAAAATTATAGCAAATGATAGGTCACAGCTCCAAATGGCTAACATTAAGACAACTGATAACATCATATATTGGGGAGGACATGGAGCACCTAGAACTCTTGGATACTGTAGTGAAATGATGGGTACAGTCTCTCTAGAGAACTGTTGGGTGGTATCTTCTGTAGCTGAGCAGACACCTTCCACATTCCCCTTTAATACTTCCCTTCAGGATAATAATTTAGGAAGTGCCACAGAAGTATTACTTGTAATAGCCCATAATTCAAAACAATTTAAACATCTACATTGGGATGAATAAATTATAGTATAGTCATATATAGCAATGAAAATGAATAAGCTACCAAGAGTCAAAGCATATACATCTAATATACATGTAATATATAATATATATATATGCATATAAGATGTGTAGTATCTATACTATATACATAGAATATACATAATGCATACATAATATAAATATACATTTAATATACACATGTATACATATACATATTATTTATAGTATATATTGCTCATATATAATGTATGAGCAATCATTTATGAGATACAAAAATTGCCTTCCCTCATATGCATATACACATGTGTATACATAAACCAACAGCTAGATTAGATAGAAAACTTGTTCAGTTTGGATTGGAAGGCCTTCAGAGCATGCAACACACAACCATACCTCCTCCCATCCCTTCCCCACCCCCCCACCCCACATATATCTCAGTAAAAACAGTGTGGTTATCTTTAGGCAAATGCAACTTCATGAAGAGTCAAATAGCCTCATGACTCTCTTTTAATTAGGCTATAGGTGTATGAGCCCCTTTTCAATGGAAATTGAACTCACTAGTGTACCAAGTATTCTGCTTTACAGGTGCAGCTCGAGGGGTGGAGCTCTGTGATTGACAGCTCTGTGACTGACCCTGGGACTAGGTGAGTGGGAGGGCTTTGTGTTGGCAGTCCATGTGAGTAGGTGAAAGGAGTGGGCCTCTGTGACTGACCCCAGCTAGACTGTAAATAGACCAGGCAAGAAAGAGGTGCAAGCAGTCAAAATATGTATGTATTAGCAGGGTGCTGATGCCTCACGCCTGTAATCCTAGCTATCCAAGGAGCTGGGATATGAGTATTGCAGTTTAAAGTCATCTCCAGCAGGAAAGTACAATTATCCATCAAAAAGCTACAAATGGAGCTGTGGCTCAAGTGATAGAGAGTTATTATTGAGCCAAAAAGAAAAAGAAAAGAAAAAAGAAAAAAAACTCAGCTGTCCTGCCTAAGCCTCTGAATTCAAGCCAAGCACTTGTACACACGCACACACACACACACACACACACACACACACACACACACGTGTATATTCTTTGCCAAGTAATTTTTGGTGGTGTACATTAGAAAAAAAATTGAAAAAAAATGCTGTCAAATTGAAAGAATTCCTATGAATGGACAGATGGTTTCATACTGTCCCGTCAGTTTATGAATGTACCCATTGACCCTCTTCCTTGCTATTCATATTGGATGTTACAATATTTAAACTTTTGTCCGTCTAATGAACCAAAGTGATGGTGTCTTCTTGTTCCATCTATTTGTCTGATGTATTTTGGTCATTAGTATTTTTTAGGAACTTTCCATTCATGGCCAAGGTCTATGGCTGGGGCTTGGTGCCCTGGAGTCTCCCTATCAGCCGTGATCTGACAAGGAGGGAAGACAGCTTCTCATGGCTATTATTGAGAATTGTAGTACGTGATGGATTAAAAGCAAACTGGTGGCTGGTCATCAGATCTATTACTATTTTAATTCTCTGTAGACAAGGCACCCACCTCAGGTATCCGGGCCCACTTTCTCTGCTTACGCCGGAATAGTTTGGCTTTTCTCAATGCTTTTGTACTGTTTCAGTTGGTATTCTGGACATCATTGTTTTATTGTATTTATTGTAACCGTCTCCTCTGTTCTTGTCTTTTAATTTATGTGTACTTATTCTTCTCCCCTTACCTTTGGAAGATCATCAGTTAGCTTGTATGGCTGGTGATTAATTTGTTATGAAACGCTCTCACTCTCCTTCCTTTGGGCATTGCTTTAAATTACTCCCAGACGGAATTAGAAGGTTTCTGGATGAGTTTCCTAATAACAAGCAAGGATCAGCCAGATGGCCCAGCTCTGACAGCTCAGCTAGTCAATAGTAGATATTTTAGGAGATGAATTGTATCACAGCAAAAACAAAAATCTTTCTACAAAAAAGAATGAGTCATGGGTGTGAGTGATTGCAATCAACTCTGGTTTACTACCTCCTAACCCACAGGTGAAAGCAGAAATAGATTAAACACTATCACTCTTTGGGTTTTAGTTCTGGAAACCATTCTTAATATTCTAGGTTTTGGTTTTGGTAGGGTGGTAGCATAAAGATAAGGAGACTAATTCTTCCTTCAGGAATTTTACCCTTATGAGAGACAGAGACCATGTGAAGAGCCTCTTTCTCTCTTAGGAAGACCAGAGACAACACAGGCCCTTTGGTGTCAGTCTTGTGTTCTGCTCCAGCTACGAGGCTGTATGAGAAATAGCATGGAGAATTTCTCCAGACATCCACATCCTTTCCTGGAGATGGGAGCTGTGAGTGAGTGGTGTCTGTCATCTTGGGCTGGATGTGTGTGCAAATGATTTCATGAACAGCCGCCACGGCGCATGCAGCCTCGCTTACCTGCCTGTTTGTTCAAAAGGCAGATTATCAGCCAAAAAAAGTAAGCTCCGTGACACTGTAAACCAAAGAGGATTACCTGAGCAAGCAGAAATCTTTAGCATAATGGGATCTTAAGAAAACCAGTTAGTCTTATGACTGGTGTCACATTTACAATGTGACTTCATTTCACAGACCCAAAACGCAACCACCCAACTATTCACAACAGCTTATGTAAACTATAATGACATATGGATCAGGTACTGATCCAGGAGACTGAGACTGGAAGATCAAGGTTCAAAACCATGGGGAAGAAAGTCCGTGAGACTCTTATCTCCAATTAATCACCAAAAACCAGGAAGTGGAGCTGTGGCTCAAGTGTTAGAGAACTAGTCTTAAGCAAAAAACAAACAAAAACCAAAAAACCTTAGGGACAGTGCCCAGACACTGAGTTCAAACCTCAGAATCCCCCTCCACACACACAAAAATATATATAGTCACACATACATATAGTCAGAATATATATAGTCACAGAACTCTATATATACATACAACACTACACACATACCCTGCTACACATTACATCCATACATATATCCTCATACTCAAGAATATACTCATTTTCTCTCTCTATAGATATAGCGGGAATATATATCTCATTCTGAACCATGGACTTTCACTTTTCTACTTTTATTTTATTTTATTTTTTACAATAATGTTTTCAATCGCCGAGGTTCTGAGTGCTCTATATAGTTTTTTTTTTTTTTTTTTGTCGGTCATGGGGCTTGAACTCTGGGCCTGGGCGTTGTCCCTCAGCTCTTCAACTCAAGGCGAGCTCTCTACCACTTGAGCTACAGCGCCACTTCCGACTTTTCTACTTTTAGATATCAGTATCAGTTATAATAAAATTGTTCCTACCCGGGCACAGGTATCTCATGACTGTAATCCTAGCTACTTAGGAGGCTGAGATCTGAGGATCGCTGTTCAAAGCCAGCCAGGGCAGGAAAGTCCATGAGACTCTTATCCCCACTAAAAACCACCAGAAAACCAGAAGTGGTGCTGTGGCTCAAGCGGTAGAGCACTAGCCTTGAGCTGAAGAGCTGAGGGACAGTGTCCAGGCCCAGAGTTCAAGCACCACAACTGACCCCCCAAAAAAAAAGTTCCTTAGCGGAATTGTCCCTGTTTTGTAGTTTCTGAACCCTGTGGAGTGAGGTGGAGGCCTTCGCTTGGTGTGCAGCTCTCATTACAGATGGTGGGAATCTTCAGGCTTGAGTCAGATGACCAGATGTAGTTTTGGTGGGAGTAGAGATGGTACTTGTTACCATTTATTCCAGAGTCTGGCCCAGAAATTCATACAGGCTTATCCAACTCAACCTTTCCTTTGTCTGATTTCTAAAATTAAAACCTTTTAGTTGAGTGATTTCTTGTCTCCTTTCTTTTGCCTGCTTGTAATACAAGCATCCAAGGTCTGGAATAGAAATTTCCTTGGAGAGTGAAAATTTCTCCCTGAACTTTGTAACCTTGAGGATTTAATCCGAGACACCCAAATCTCTACATGTCTTCTAGGTCAGGTTCTTACTGTATAGAAAAGTGAATAGAGGTCCAAATTGTTAGTGATTTCTCTAAAGACACTTACCTGATAGAATACCAAGGATTCAATAATCTGCTTCTTGGATTAGTGCTGGCCTGGATTAGACCTGGGTAGTTTTATTCCAGAAACAACTCTTTGATAAGAATGCTAAGAAAGAAGTGAGTTGAACATGATTTGTTTTTACTCAGAGTATTACAATAGTCTTAATTGAGGGATTATGATGGTTTGCATAAAACATTTATTATACCATCATAAATCTGGTCTATGCTATCATACTGATAGCATCCTATCTAACATATTCAGCCAGAGGCACTGTAGCAGAGTTAAAGGTATGCTTATTGTGCTATTTCTATAAGCTTGATTCTGGCTCTCAAATGTCTTAGTATATGAAGTCTCTGAAATCTCAGTAGTAACATCTGTGTAGCAGATATATTGGAGCAAGCTTGTATTCACAATGATTCTTAGCCTTGCCTCACTTAATGGCTGTGATGTGGATGGTTCTGAGACTATCACTTCACTACAGTGAATCATCAGTTTTGAAGAGCTTAGATTTACTTGTCTTAGAACTGTGACCTTTGTTTAGCCAATGCTATAATTTATGGTATTAGCTTTCTTGTCACATAGGAGTCTGACTTTTTCTTTTGTTTGGTTGCTTATTTGTACTTTATCTGTGTCTGTCTAGAATTGGATTTTGATTTTTTCTGAGCTATATTGAGTTTAAGCATCTTGTTCTGTTCTGTGTCCAGTACAAACTTGAATGTGTGGAATGGGAACTTATGTGTGTCGTGGTGGAATGTTTAAGTGCAATGCATAGTGTACTCTTTTCAAACAAAGTATATGTGTGTTAAGTATTTGAATTTTCATAGTCATGTAGATTCTATAATAGGAGTTAGTATATAAGCAAAAGGTATAATTTTTTAAGTTTAAATACACAGTGTAAACACTCAAATCTGGTAACTATTAATAGCTTACATTCTCATTTGAACTACCAGGTCCTTCCTAAAAGAGAAACTAACATAATATTAAAGACACATAGATAATTTAGAATATACTGTCATTTAGTGATTATGAACCATAATTAAATTAAGGTGATTTATTTTCTGTTTCTAGTGGCTTTATAAATTCTTTAAAAATTTTAACTTGTTATTGTGATTGTAAAGGTGATGTACAGGAGGCACAGTTGCATAAATCAGGAAATGAGTACATTTCTTTTTGAACAATGTCGCCTCTTCCCTTGTTTTCTCATGGTTTTTCCATTTTCAACATAGTGTCTGAAGAGTCTCACTGCCGCATTGGTCCACCCTTTGTCCCATTTCTGTGTTCCTCTTTACTCTTCCCCAAACGGATAAACTTACATACAAGACCAAAAGTACAGGAAACAAAAACAGTGACAAAGGAGAAAAAAAAGCAAAATAAACAAAAACCCTCATTTCCATTTCTTGGAGTTCATTTTGATAAACCTCATCTTATATGATCATATGCACATAACTGTTGAACCTTTGTGATCCTGTCCTAAGAATATCCTCATTTGCTTTATAATTTCTAAGCCTGCTTGCAGCCAAAATATCCTCTAATAGGTAAATGGAAAAACAAACCATGATACATTTATACAATGAAATATTATTGAGCAGTATAAAGAAATGAGCTATGGAGCCACAAAAAATTGGAGCATTAAGTGGATGTTGTTCAGTTTTTAAAAATGGTGATCTGAAAGGCCACAGAATATGAGTCAAACTACAAGACTTTTTGGACAAGGCAAAACCAGAGACAGTGAATAGAGGAGGAGTGATTGTCAGGAAGGAAATGAAGGGGTGGAACCTGAGGATTTCTTGAAACATTGAGGGAAGTGATGGAATCTGTATGGTTCTACGCAGGAGCTACCTGCCATTGAGTATTTAGCAGGCCCTGTCAGGTGTCCACACCAGTTGTAGGCTGTGGACTTGGTGTGCTAGTTATGTGTCATTGTTGGTCCGTGAACATAAGCAGCACTGTGGTGTGGGAATTTCCTGGTGGGGGTGGCTGGCATTGGCATGGGTTTATGTACTGTATTTTCTGTTTAGTTTTGCCCTGATCTAAAACTGCTTTAAAAATAAAAGTCTAATTTTAAAAGGTTTTCTTTTTCCATTAGGCATAGAATTCTGGGTTGGTAACATTTTTATTTTCAATTGTTTTCCATTGGTCTTAGTTTATTATCTTCTGGGTTACACACAACTATCCCTTGGTATCCCTAGGGGGGTTGTTGGAAGAAACCTTCAGATACCAAATTCTGAGGATGCTCAAGATATTTCTATAAGACAGCAGTATTCATGTTATCTGTGTGTATCCTCCTTAGCGTTTGAGTCACTTTTAGATGACATGTATCTAATACAGAATAATTGCTAGGTAAAGCACACTGTGGAAGAATGACCAGGGAGGATGCAATCATTAGGCCTAAGTCCATAGAACGCCACTGAATGAGGCATGAGACAAGTTCTTCAAACACATGCTGGAGAGAAACAAGATCTATGGGCTGGCCAGAGGCTGCAGCAGGGTGTATGCATACATCACATCAGTGGTGTTTTCTAAAACTCTGGAACTTTTTGTTTCTTGACTATTTTTAATCTCTGCTTACTTGAATAGTACACCTGCCATGAGGGCTGACTGTAGCTTATGAATTTACCTGTTAAAACTCGCTATTCTTTTTATTTTTAATATGTATTTGTTGCACCAAGGGCGTTCACCATGGAATTTCAGATGTGTATATATTCTATTTTCCTGAGTATCCTTCTCTCTTGTTCTCCCTTACTGTCTCCCCTCATCCCAGCTACTGATCAACAGCTTTCACTGACATTTGCTAGTGACCTGTTTTTCTATGAGTTTTATAACATAACTTTATTTTGACATGGGAAAGAACGTATTTTTCATTTTAAAAGGAAGACAAAAAAGAAGAAAGATAATGATGTATCAGCACTAAACACCATGTTACTAAAAATTTCTCAGCTTGGGAGATATAGTGTTGAAATGCATTGGCATTATTCACGGTCAGTCTACTTCCAATTTATGCAATTTATATGCCTCTTCCCTTTATTGTTTCCAGTTCTCTTTGGGTTTTAACTTTTAACTTTTCCTTTTGTATTATATTACAGCTACCAGACTGAAAGTCTTATTTTTCTTTTTCTTCTTTTCCTTCTCTTAACATAATGTCTCTTTGCTTGTCTTCTGGGCTTTTTTTTGGGGGGGGGTTATTCAACATAAAATGTCATCAATTGAAATTTTTGGAAATCATATGTTTTCTATAGACATTAGTTATGGCATGAAGTTACAATATATCATTGAAAGTGGGATAGTCATTGGCAATGGTAGAGATCTTGGGTTCTTAAATTTAGTGCAAAGGAGAACATGCGTTTGGATTTAGCTGAGCTTGCATATGCTGTTGAAGTGATTTAGTCATTTTATACCCTGGTAAATGAAACAGCTCCTGTGGGTAATTTATGTGCCATAGATCAATGAATTTCTGGGTTTATATTGCTAGCTAAGTGTTTCTTTCAAATATCTTTAGTCACATAGGAAATAATTGTTTTTTATAGTTTTTCCTTGCAAGGAAGATAACATTAACCATCTTTTTGCAAATACCGGTGTTAAGCCTCACCTACGAGAACAGAAGTAAACAGGTCAAATTTAATTTCACATATGTGTATCTGTGCCCCAACTCACTCGCACACATAATGTGATTACTTCCCAAAGGACTGACCTCCAAATACCACTAAATTGAATCTGGGGATTAAGTTTCTGACACTTGAATTTGAGAAAACACATTCAAACCATAGCACCTTGGCATTCTGTTTCTAGCCTTTTTATCTTGTAAGCTCCAGTGGTTTTTGACTGTAGCCTTATTGTTAAGGATCTCTCTGTCATTGTATCCTTCCTCTGTATTCTGAACACACACACACACACACACACACACACACACACACACACACACACACACACACACACAGTTTTCAATGTGTGGACTCCAGATCGATTCTTCACAACAGTCAGATGACAATAAAATAAAACCATAATTTTTGCTATGTGTTGTTGAAACACAGAAGTAACAGAAAGATAAGTGAAAATTAAGTAAAAAAAACTACTTTGATAAAATTTGGCAGGAGAAGTACTTTTTTAATAGATACATAAATTACGTTGTTTAAGTAGGTTTCTAGAAAGTATATTTGGGCATCTCTAAAAATAGTTACATGAACTTAATAAAGAATAGAAACTTCTGCTTTTCAACCTTATGAGTTATTGTTATAATTACCAAGGCCAAATTCTAACAAAGGAGTGCAATAAAACATTTTTGAATATTAAAATAATTCTCCCAAAGCTAATATTTAAGTTTTACAAATTTCAAGCAAGATATTATGTCAGAAAATCTGTTGAAGAAAGACACAGCAGTGAGTAATGTGTTGCCTTGAAAGCCTCTTGGATGAAAATAATAAACTTTGGATATGAGAATATTTGATTTAGTGGTTGTTGGCACAGCTGTCTGTTTCTCTTGTTAAGCATTCAGACTGAGACTTTATTGTGATTATCTAATCTTACTCCATCCTTGGAAGTTTAACTTGTGTAAACAGATGGAAAGGAGACTGTCTTGGATCATTATGGATTGTGAATATTTGGTTTGGGGTGTTTAATTTCCAATAATGTTGAAACTTGATTGTATACACCTACATTCTCAAATTAGTGCCATGGTTATTTCCTGTTTTTTTTTTTTTCTCCACTGAGTAGCATTTCTGTTCTCTCTCTCATTGTCTACTTTTTAAGCAGTTTATAATTCTTGTAACATATGGCTACTACCTACAAGCTCTTCGTGTGCCCTGGCAATCAGCCACGCCCAGCACTGAAGAATGATTTCTTGGCTGCATAATTGACAATCTTGCTTTTATCCATTTTTTCTTCTTGGGCTCAATTTTTTTATTTGCACTAGGGACTGCCCTAATGGTGGAGCAGTTGCAAGCACTCTACTTGAGCCACGCCCCAGTTCGAGCTTGGGTTTTTTTTTTTCTATTTGTTTTTAATATCGTTGATTTGATGAAAAAAATCACCTAATTTGGCATTGGAAAATGGCTATATTTGACTATCAGAATTCATGAAAAGTTAGTAGTTGGCTCTGAAGGGTGGTGTTGTACTTGGGTTTAACTTTATTTTTATCATTTTTATTTTCAGCAAGGATTTATTTTAGTCAGTCAGGGTCAAAGTAGAGAGAAATAGAGAAGAGAGAAATTTCTCCTGATCCCCAGACAGGAAAGGGGAGTTAAAGTTCTCGATTCAACTTTTTTTTTTTTGTCAGTTGTGGGATTTGAACTTGGGGCCTGGGTGCTGTCCCTGAGCTCTTTTGCTCAAGGGTAGTGCTCTACCACTCTAAGCCATAGCACCACTTCTGGTTTTGTGATAGTAAGCTGGAGGTAAGATCTCACAGACTTTCCTGCCCAGGCTGGCTTTGAACTGTGATCCTCAGATCTCAGCCTCTTGAGTAGCTAGGATAACAGGTGTGAGCCATCAGTGCCCAGTTTTGTTTTTGTTTTTTGTCAGTCATGGGGCTTGAACTCCCGGGCCTTGGCACTGTCCCTCAGCTCTTCAGCTCAAGGCAAGTGCTCTACCACTTGAGACACAGCGCCACTTCCAGTTTTCTGGTGGTTAATTGGAGATAAGAGTCTCACAGACTTTCCTGCCTGGGCTGGCTTTGAACTGTGATCCTCAGATCTCAGCCTCCTGGGTAGCTAGGATGATGGGCGTGAGCCACTGGCGCCCGGCTTAGTGCCCAGCTTTTTAACACAGAGATTGAGTAGACTTTTTTTTTTCATTCTTTCCTTCCATTTCCTCCATTCTCTGTTCTCTCCTCTCCCTATTTTCCTTCCGGCATCATTGTTGCAGGATCCTTTATCCCAGGTCCAGTAATTATGCTGCTGGTATTGTTAGAACCCCTGTCAAGCAATGATAATATGATCTTTATGTAGACAGTTCCAGATGTTTTTAGTTTTTGCCTTTTTTGAGTTTTCATCTGTTTCTCACTATTTTGAGTAGGGACCTATTGTTTTTTTACTTTGTATTTCTGGCCTTTAAACAAAACCCTCAAAGCAGAAAATGTGTTTGTAAGTCTCCTCACTCATATCGAGACCCTGTGTGGGTTTCTATTGCAGAAAAATAACAGCTTTACTTAACTTTAATTGAGCTGAGGGCCAGGTGTAATTCCCTGCTACAAAGGAGGGTCATTGGAAGGAAGGGAACAGATGCTTTGAGAATACAGATTGGGTCAAATATAGCAAGAAGTAAATATCCTGTCATGAGACATAAGGAGCATAAGACGAAGACACCTAGCCACAGCCTCAGCCCTCAACCACTAGCTAGCTCCCTTGCCCATTTCCAATCCAACTTGGGGCGGGGCGAGGGGGGTGGTGGTGGAGTGTGGGCAGTCAGGAATGGCTGTCTTATACTGGGGGTGGTAGAGGTTGGGAGGAAGCTGGCTGAGGAGTGTAGAAGCAGCTGTGTTCTTTCCCTTTCCCTTGGGGGTCTCCTGTGACCACCTTTGTGTCCATGCTGGTCACAGACTTGCAGTCTAGCACAACTGCTATTTTGTGGCTTGACCACTTGGCTGAATTTATTGATCTCTTATTGGGTTATTTATTTTTGCCACATATAGTGATGGCCTAAATGAATAAAGTTCTGAACCTTTGGTACAGGTACAGATAAGAGGTAATCATTTGATTAGCTTCTAAAGATCTTGCACAGAGAAAAATACATAATGGGTAAGAGAAATAAATTTACAAATGTGTATACCTGCATGTAAAATATATACACATGTCTATGTATATGCACATATGTATGTATTCACACTGTACATATGTGAATAGATACACATGTACACCAACACCTATGCATATATATGTTCCCTATGTTATTGAATGGAAAGGAGACATCTTTTATTATGGGAATTTTTGAGCTATTTATAGAAATAAATACAACATTGTCAGTATTTATGTATTTGCAGTGAAAGTCTTGAAATACCAAATCTTACTGCTGATTTAGAGATCGGATAAAGTATATTTTTAGTGGAAAAGTAATATAAACTTGTTATTGTATGTTTTGCTGCCATTTGGGAACATTATACTATCACTCAATGTTAAGTAGAAATGTTCCACTTCAGTTATGAATTGAGAACATAGAAAAAAGTCTGAATGTGCTTTGAATCATGTGTTTAAAAAATCTGGTCTTGATCCTAACTTTCTTTCATTTGACATACCCATTGCTTAATGCCCTTTCTAGGGAGCGTCTGCTATGACAAGACCCAAAGTGAGGACGACAACCTCTGAAGACATGATGATGCTTAGTCCACTCCTTCCAGGTTGCTGTCACCTGCTTTGGGCAGTTGGGGCTGGGCAGAGGACTCTGGGGTCAGTTCCTCTGAGGCTACTGGCAATGGCTGCCCGCTGGGCTCACACTCAGGTACTATGGCTGGAACTTGATCACTGACTGTGGAGAGTGGATCAGGGTCATTTGCCTCTAACTGCAGGAGGGAGACCTGAGCTGGAGGTTGTGGGGCCTGATTAGAAGTTTCTACATGAGCAGGACCATTTGCTTCCACTTGGGATAGGAAGGCCTGGGCTGGGGGCTGTGAGAACTGACTCGAAGCCTGTGCCCCAGTGGAGAGACTCTGAGGTTCTCCTCCTGACCTTTCCAGGACATGACTGGCCATAGTGGCGGATGTGGCAGCCTGGCCTCTTCCAGCCTCTGTCTGAGTAGCTGGGAGAGGCAGAAGGCTCCCTGGATGTCCACTAGGGATCTGAGGGGGTTGTTCAGGCTTCTGGAGGGCAGGGTCCCCACCTTCCTGAGGACCACTCAGTTCTGCTTCTATTTCTGATGGGTCCAGTGTGGACTCTGGGTGATGGATTACCATAAAGGCGGTGGCCAAGTTCTTTATAGTGTCTTGAACACTGTTGGCTTCCTCTGTGTTCACCTCTTTCTCTGCACTGATATCTGACTCCGGCTCCTCATCGGAGGTATGCTGACTTTGGTCATCTTTCTCAGATATTTTTGCCTCTCTGATTTTTCTGTAGAGTTCAGTTCTCTCTTCTTGTAGAGCGCGGCAGAGCTTCTCCAGCCTCCCAATTTTCATCACGAAGCACTCGTATTCCTTGGCTCTCAGTGCTTTCTGTGATTTGAACACACACAAAACACAATGCAATGAAAAACTGAATTTCCAGGATGCTTTCTGGAAGAAAGCATTGGAGTGGTAGCTGAACAGACCTGTGGTTGGAGACAAGTTGTTGTATGTTTTTTTTTTTTTTTTTGCATTGTATGTAGAATTTTAATTACCATAGTAGAACTTGAATCTTTCTTTGGAAAAGAAAGATGCTAAGGCTTCTTCTCTGAATTAAGCCTGAGCCTCTCAAATCGTACAATAAATACCTACAAGCTATGAGTAAAAGCTTGTGGGTGAAATGAATAAGACAGACTCAAACTTTCCCTAAGTGGTGCCTTAGGCCCTATATTGATGAAGATATAGATGAATGTGTGTTAATCCCAGCAATTATTTGATTTATGTTGATGATCACTGAGCATATGTCTTTAGAATGGTTTGCAATGTGGGATGAATTGTTAGAACAGCAATTATAACCATAGAAACTCACCGTATACTAATTCATGACTGTAGTGGCCAAACTATCGACTTCTTTCTCTAGAAATAATGGTGTATCTGTGCAGAGACAGGTTCTTCATCTAGTCACCATGTACATACTCATTCTCCTTTGAGCTACTCTGTACCTTTGAGACTTTTTTGGGGGTCATATGTAACATATAAACCCTGTCTATAGGTGCTGGGGAGGTGGCTCAGTGGTAGAGCGCTTGCCTTGCATGCCTGAGGCCCTGGGTTCGATTCCTCAGCACCACATAAGCGAAAAGAAAAAAAGCCGGAAGTGGCATTGTGGCTCAAGTGGTAGAGCGCTAGCCTTGAGCTGAAGAGCTGAGGGACAGCGCCCAGGCCCAGAGTTCAGGCCCCACAACCGGACCCCCCCCCCCAAAAAAAAAAACCAAAAAAACCCTGTCTATAATGTCAGGGTCATGGATATTTGCTATTACAACAGAAAAACCTTTAGATCCTGGTATGATATTAGTATTTAAATGCCTGTTTAAGGAGCATAAGAAAATATTTCTCCATATCTGTCTATAAAATTACATATGCTCTGGGTGAATGGGTTGATGTTGACTCTTAGTGTATTCACATCATTGGTTGTGCCTCTTAGATAGGCATTGGGGAAATGAAAAAAAATTTTGTGTGGTGTGTGTGGGGTGTGTGTGTGTGTGTGTGTGTGTGTGTGTGTGTGTGTGTGTGTGTGTGTGTGTGTGTGTGTGTGTGTGTGTGTGTGTGTGTACCAGTCCCAGTGCTTGAACTAAAAGCCAAGGAGCGTCCCTAAACTTTTTTGCTTAAGGCTAACATTCTACCACTTGAGCCACAGCTCCACTTCTGGCTTACTGCTGGTTATTTGGAGATAAGAGTCTCACAGACTTTTGTGCCTGGGCTGGATTTGAACCATGATCCTCAGAGCTCAGCCTCCTGAGTAGATAGGATTATAAGTGTGAGCCCGGCACTCTTCCGACTTTTAAGTAAGGCACAGCAGGCTTAGTGCTGTTATGGGGACAGCTTTTGTATTAACAAGCATGTGATCAAGGGCCATAAAGCTCTTTTATGACACAGGCCTGGATTCTAAATTACCCTTGTTTTATTACTTTCATGACAATTTAACAGGTTACATCCTTGCAAAATTCAGCCCATTTTCCCCCCAATGTAATCACTTGTACTGTTAGCTTATATTGTGTGTGAATATTTTGACTAGAGAGGAGGGACATAGGGAATAAAAACTAACAGAAGAATTTCCTCACCTCTTCAATCATGTCCAACAGAGCTTTGTTACAGTTCTCAAACCGGGCTTTCCATGTGGCAGTGTCCTTTTCCAGCCTCTTCATTTTCTTAGTTGTCTACAGAAACCAGAATGTTTTGTGTTAACTCTGAAGAGAGAATGTATCAAGGAAGCTACTAGTTCCATATGTGGCATCTAGAGCAGTCCTTCTGTTGTCAGATGCTAAAGCAAACAGATGTTGAATGCTAAGAATGAAGGTTGTGGAAGAGTCAGGACTTATTTCTGAGTTCTCTAGGTCAATGGTGAATGAATGGGTTTGTCTGAGAGCCAATTCAAGAGAAAGAAAACTACTTAGGAGCACATTGTTTTGTTGTTGCTTTTCCTTTCATTCAAGGTCAAGATTTCTTAACCAAGACCCATGAATAAACTTGCAAATTAGATCATTTATTTTACTGAGCAGAAGACTATCACAATCACAAAGCTGGCATAGCCTTTGGTCCTTGCAATATTGGTAATATCTGGGCACTGGCCACAGTAAAGCAACTCTCTGTGTCCTCTATCTGTGTTTGTTTGCATGATTACACATTATTTATTTAGTCTTTGAAAAAAGGTTCTGTGGTTACCCCCTACTTCATTAGTGGGGAAACTGAGTCTCAGAGAAGTGGAATCATATTCAGAGAGTTAACAGAATGGGCTAGATGTATTCCATTTCATTTCATTTAGTGAATTTTGTGTCTCAGCCTCTTGAGTAGCTGGGATTATAGGCACGAACTGCCAGTATCTTACAGTTGGCGTGTGGGGAGTCTTACTAACGTTGAGCCAGGGCTGGCCTTGAACTGCTGTCCCCCTCATCTCTACCTGTGAAGTAACTGGGATTATATATACATGCAAACTGGAGAAAGCTAGCTTTTACCGAGCATTAACATTCTTAATTGTGAAATTAATTACAGGATTTCATGAAAATACTGCCCAAAATATGTCCACCCATAAATTGATTCATTGCAGAATGGTGGTGGGGGCTGGACTCAGGTGAGAGTCCGGGGTTTGCCGTGTTACACAGCTGTTCTATCATTTGAGCTACACCCTTTGCGCTTTTAGCTTAAGGTTATTTTGAGGCTAGGGATTCCCGTTCTGCCAGTATCTACCCGGCCTGTGATGTTCCTGTTTACCCTTACCACATAGGTGGGGTGATAAATATACACCACCTGTGCTCAGCTTTTTGTTGGTTGAGTTGAGGTCTTGTGACCTTTTTGCCTGGACTAGCTCAAACCATGTGGCAACTTTACCCCACCTCCCAAGTAGCTAGGACTATAGAATTAAGCTGTCATACCCATCAAATAGTTCTGCTACTGACATGCTTACAAAAATACTGAATTGAATGAGATTTAATTAAACACATCCAAGCCTGGTGCTGGTGGCTCACGCCTATAATTTCTGCTACTCAAGAGGCTACGATCTGAGAATTCCAGTTCAAAGCCACTGCAAGAAAGTCCATGAGACTCTGATCTCCAATTAACCACCAAAAAAAAAAAAAAAAAAAGCCAGAAGTAGAGCTGTGGCTCAACCGACTGAGTGCTAGACCTTGAGCAAAAAAGTTCATGGATAGTGCCTAAAAGTTCAGCCCCCCAGGGTCAGCACAAACAAAACAAAATGAAACAAAATGTCTAGTTATACTATTCATACCTACTCATAGCATGTATTTGTTAAATATTCTCAAAAATTTGAAACCCCTTTTGAAGTACATTAATTTATGAGTTTTTCAATCGCGTGAATGAGGAAAGATAATATCTCAATTTATAGATAAGAAAAATAAAATTCGGTAGAGAAAAGTGAATTCACCTCTTCAACAAGTACTGTCCAGCCGTAGAGTGTATGAGAAAACACTCAAAGGGCTGGGAAGGTGGCTCAGTGGTAGAGAGCTTGCCTTGCATGCCTGAGGCCCTGGGTTTGATTCCTCAGCACCATATAAGCAAAAAGAAAAAATGCCGGAAGTGGCGCTGTGGCTCAAGTGGTAGAGTGCTAGCCTTGAGCTGAAGAGCTGAGGGACAGTGCCCAGGCCCAGAGTTCAGGCCCCACGACCGGACCCCAAAAAAAAAAGAGAAACCACTCAAAATGTAAAATTGGACTTTCACATCTTTAGTCAGGGGTCTAGAAGGAGCCACTCTAACAGTATTTTCTCCTCTAATATTATACTTTTATATAATTATATGAAAGATTTTTATTAACTTTTAGAAGGTTAGATTTAATAGATACAATATAATATTGGCCCTTGCTATATACATGTTAGCCATGAAGAAGAAAAAAGAAATACTGTTCCCCAGACTGAAATATATCCTAGAAGTTTTGGGCTCTTGTTAAGATCAATTCACTACAAATTTACCAAAAAAATATGACTCAAGTCTCATTCCTACCTTTAATACTTCATTACTTCATGATATACACCAAAATAGCATGGGAAAATGAACCCAAAGGAGAGCTGCCTGTCAGAAAATGTCAATATTTCATAGATGGTAAGTAAGACTCACTTTATCCATTTCCTGCTTGAAAGTGGCGAACACTTCATTGCTCTTTGCCAGAGTGTTCTGGAACTCTTCAAACCTTCCTGAGTAAAGAGTAAGCTGTAAACAGAGGAAAGAGAACTATTTTAAGGCTGCTTCCAGAACAAAACAACATGTCATTGTTCATTATTTGAGAAGAAAAATGATTTAAAGGAATTCTCAGTAGAGTGTTAATCATGTGTTCAGTTGTATTATTCACTATAAGCTCAGCCCAGCTGAGTGAACATGGCTGACTTGCTTCCATAAAGGAAAACAATGATAAAATATATTTCCACTATTTCATTGTATCAAGCCTTTTACCAACATTCAGTAAGCACTGAATACATATACGTGGACTATAGGCACCAAGGTGTTTCACGTGGGGATTTTGTTCTTGAGGGACCCTCACTCCTAATGAGAGGCTAATCTCAAAGACAACGACTCTATGAGGATGGAGACAAATTGCCCCATCAGCCAGTAGGTGCAGTGGGTGATTGTGTGAGACGTGAGTTGGTAGGGAAGGTATCTTGACAGGAGGCAGAATGTAGACAAATGAACTGAGCGATAAAAGGAAGGGGTGGGGCTGGGAATGTAGCTTAGTGGTAGAGTGCTTGACTAGCATGCATGAAGCCTTGGGTTCGATTCCTAAGTAACACATAAACAGAAAAAGCCGGAAGTGGCGCTGTGGCTCATGTGATACAGCGCTAGCCTTGAGCAAATGAAGCCACGGGACAGTGCTCAGGCCCTGAGTTCAAGCCCCAGGACTGGCAAAAGAAAAAAAAAAAAAAGGAAGGTGGATGGCCAAGGACCAGGATGGCTACCTTTTGTGCAGACTGTAATCACTGTAAGCAACTACCATATCTGCCTTAGACATTCAGCTTTTGTATGCTTATCAACACGGTATTCTAGCCACTAGTTCTTCACAATGCCCCCTTCCAGCAAAATCACAGATGAGAGCAGCGAGTGTTGATAAAGAGATGCCTTTTCTCATTTATACAAAAAGCATGAGGGGAAGGGGAAAAACAAGTCGTTTAAATAAGGATACAGGTGGACCTGTTGCAACAATGAGAAGTACAAGTTGTCATGTCAAAAACGAACTTTACAACTTGGGGGGGGGGAGGATTGGGTGGGGGGGGGAGGGAGGATGGGAAGGGATGGGAAGGGTAAACAAAGGAGGAGGCTACAATGCTTGATAAGAAATGTACTCACTATCTTGCCCATGTAATTGTAACCCCTCTGTACAGTATTTTCACAATAAAAAAAATAAAAATAAAAAAAAAAAGCATCCAAAGGATTAGCTTTCTTGAGAGGTGAGGAACTGAAAAGGGCCGTTGTATCTTCACATGGTTAATTTCAAGTTTTGTATCTGAGATGACAACAGTGGGCAGCACTAGGAAGGAAAGTGTTTAAGTCCCTGACTGTGAATGACACTAACATCAAAACCTTGGTTCTGAAAATGGAATCCGGATGGCTTGTTTTGAGTGAAGAGACTTAATAGAGATGAATTAACATTGTTAAGCCTCCATTTTCAGTTCAGTACTCTTCAGTGTGGGAAACAGTCCCAGGTCCTCAGATGGTTACAACAAATTTACAGCACTCAATAACAAATATGGCCAGACTTGGTGGACTGGGCTGTCTGAAAAGCTGAGCAACTGGTAGTTTTGATGGGACTCTCTTTTCTAAAAGAGAGAAGAGCACACAGACTAAAATAGCAGGAGACTGGAGAATGCTCACAGGTGGAGGCAGTGTCAGAGCGAGTGGATGAGTGTATGTGAAGAAAGGACCCCTAGATCTCAGAAAGCAGCTGATCACATTGGTTTATTTCTAAATAATGCAGAATAATAGAAGGCTTAGTACAGCAAGCAGCAACAAAATATTATCATAAATTCTTTCATAGGATATAAATTTTCCAAAGAGAAGTCAAACAAATGACCATCAGTCTGAAACCTCTCATTTGCCATATGACAGAATTGAAATTATGTTTGTTTCTCATGATTCCTTGGCAGAAAGATTACAGAAAATTGAGCAAGGGGCAGCAAGGAATTCATGGCTAGGAAAATGCTCTTGGATTTCACACACACACACACACACACACACACACACACAGAATGTATAAAATAATAATAATCCTAGTGTAAACTCTTGTGGGTCTGGCTATCTATACTATACATTAGTGGTCTGTTCCTTAAAACAGCTTGGAATCGTCTATCACAAAATTTATTCACTTGCATTCTTGGCCAAGTCCATCCTGAAATTTTCTTTTTCTTATCCCTTATGCCCCCTGAATCTTTTAATAATTTACTACTAATCTCAGCAGTTTCACAAATGTGGGGGTTGCTGAAAAACTGTGGTCTCCTAAACTGGTCTTCCCGATCCTTTCTTACACGCTAGTTTCAGGATTCAGTTAGGCAACCTGCATGGTCTCTCCACTCCCAGATGTGACACTGACACAGTCAGAAACAGTTGCATCTGAACTTCAACGTCAACAGTGTTGACAGGCATTCTTGGTTTTGTTTGTTTTGTTTTGTTTTTGGTTAGACTGTCTTCACTCAGCTGTAGTGACTTTTACTTGCATGTACTTATAAAGTAGCTTCCCCCATCATTTCTCAAAGTAAAAGATCTAAGGGAGAAAATCAGAATTTTTATTTTTTTGTGAATTAATTGGGCAGGTGTTTTTGTTCCTTTGCCATTTTTTCTTGTTGCTGGCTTGCGGCATGAAGAAGGCAGACAAGTGCCAAGAAGCATGCCTTGCTCCATTACCACCTCTTCTGGGCTTTTCCTGGTGACTATTTTTGTTTCCTTCCATATCCACTTTTGGGAACCATTTTAATTGTTTTTTTTTTTTTTGGGGTCCGGTCGTGGGGCCTGAACTCTGGGCCTGGGCGCTGTCCCTCAGCTCTTCAGCTCAAGGCTAGCGGTCTACCACTTGAGCCACAGCACCACTTCCGGCTTTTTTCTTTTTGCTTATGTGGTGCTGAGGAATTGAACCCAGGACCTCATGCATGCAAGGCAAGTGCTCTACCACTGAGCCACCTTCCCAGCCCGAACCATTTTAATTGTGATAAAATGCGTATAACAAAATTTATCATCCTAAGGTGGGAGGCATGGCTCAGTTGGTAAAATGCTAGTGAGTGAATGAAAGCATCAGGTACCAAGTTTGAGTTCCAGTAGGGGACTATATATAGTTCCATATATATAGTTTTATATATATATATAGTTCTATATATATAGTTTATATATATACATATATATATACATATATATAGTTCTAACCACTTTTGAATATATAGATCAGTAGTAAGTATGTTCCCATGGCTGTACAGCCAATCTCTAGAAGTTTTCAGAAATGAAAAATGTAAACCCTATAACCTATTGTCAACTCTCTATTTCTTCCTTCTAGTGACCTGCATTTAATAGTCTGCTTTTCTTTTACCTGACTTATTTTTCCTAAGTGGCAACACATGTGTGAGTTATGTATTTTTCAGGTAACCAGCCTCAACACTATCCCCTAAAAAAAACGTATTTCCTTAATGGTTATTTGTCCAATTGTACTTTCCCTCTGAGGATTATGCTGACACAATGCATGTTTGAATAGACAAGGGATGTTCCTATGCTCATCCTGGGGTTTCAGAGAATCCAGCAGAGGACAGCTAGAGGTTGTGTGCAGTATTTTTCCTACCAGAGGCAGAAATAGAAAGAAAACTACTCTATTGTTCAAAGTCATGCTAATTGCTTCAACATTTCATTTTTAAATGGAGCAAGGGACTCACACATTCTTTTAACTGAGCACTGAATTTTAATTATAAACATCTGTAGAGTGTAGGAAACTGAACTCATGTCCCGGAATTGTCTTTGCTAGCCTTTGAGAATGGTGTGGAGACAGTAACTACTTGCAGGGGCTTTCCTCTCGTCATGGATGGACCAGGGAGAAGACTTCTGAGACCATGGTGACACATTTTTACGAATGTACTCACTGATCTTTCCCCGCTGGTGGTGGTTTGTGCCTGTGCTGTCAGATACTACTGACTTTCCACATCAGCTACTGTCTGCATCCTTATTGATCCAATGAACACTTCATTTGTAGTGACAATTGTATGCCATTGATCATCTCTGACAGTCCCTCTCTTGCCTCAGTCTATATAATTGAAAGCCAGACATCTCTTCCCTAAGTAAGAAACATGTTCCCAGCTGGCCAGCTGTTGCCTTATGAATAAAATGTGACTTCAGTTTGAACAAACAATGTTGTCTGTCCTTGAGCTTTCTCTTGCTCAGGCCTTAGATATGGGGAAGGAGGCCTGGAGTGGTGCCACTCACACCTCTTTAAAGACTGCATAAAACCAAAGAAAGTGTGAGAGTGCTAAGTAAGATTTGCAATAAGGTTGCTTGTCAAGGTGTTTTGTTTTGTTTTGTCGGTCGTGGGGCTTGAACTCTGGGCCTGGGCGCTGTCCCTCAGCTCTTCAGCTCAAGGCGAGTGCTCTACTGCTTCAGCCACAGCGCCACTTCTGGTTCTCTAGTGGTTTATTAAAGGTAAGAGTCTCACAGACTTTCCTGCCTGGGCTGGCTTTGAACTGTGATCCTCAGATCTCAGCCTCCTGAGTAGCTACAGGCGTGAGCTACCAATGCCTGGCAAGTGTGGTGTTTTTTGACACAAGGACTTGTTTATGTTGTGTGGGTTAGCCTTGCATTACCCTGGGGCTGCCGCTCAGATCTTCCTGCCTCAGCCTCCTCAGTCGCTGAGGCTGCGTATGTGTGCTACCATCCCCAGCAAAAGCTTACCACCAATAATGCTGATACTTCAGGGTGGGGGGAAGCTTGCTTCAACAGTACACATAATGATTACAGCCTTTCTTTCCTTCTGGAAGATTAAGTAATAATTGGAGTTTTGAAAGCACTGCTTTTGTCTAAAGAGGAGAAAAAAGGAGAGTCTTTGCAACTTGAGAGGTAGTCTACACTGTGGGCAGAGAAGTTAGGGTTCATTCAGACCAGAGCCAAGTTCTTCAGCTCTGCAAGTTCTTCACAGTTATCCTCAAGAGCCAGTTGGGGTCCTGAGGTCATCTTCTTAAAACTTTTTCAACTTAAGACTCTCTTATTTTCTCAAAAGATGATTACCTATGAAATACTCACACACTGATTGCTAGTTAGCATTTTGTTAGCCTTAGGGAAAACACTAAAAAGGGAATCAACTCAGGCAGTGATTTTTCTGTTTCTTGACTGTATACTATCACCTAAAACCCTGACCAGCATTTGGAAAATGTACAGTAGGTATGGGTTGAGTTAATTGTACTTGTTTGGGACTAGGAACTGGCCTGGTGCTTTGCATAGATTATTTAGTAAACAACTGTATACATTTTATATATTTATTAGTGAAGCCTCATTTTCTTTTGTGTGTATACTGAGGGGCTTGAACTCAGGGCCTAGACACTGTCCCTGAGCTTTTATTGCTCAAGGTTAGTGCCCTACCTCTTGAGTTACTGTTCCACTTCCAGTTCTTTTGGTGGTTAATTGGAGATAAGAGTCTCATGGACCTCCCTGCCTGAGCTGGCTTTGAACTTTAATCCTCAGATTTCAGTCACCTGAGTAGCTAGAATTATAGGCATGAGCCACCAGTGCCTGGTGTTATGCTATTTTTTTAACACTAAAAAGCATTGGGTATCCCCGAGGCCTCCAGCTTGGCATGTCACTCTACAGACAAGGAAAGTTAGTCTTACATAGGTTGAGTAGAGGTCCACAGGGTCACATAGAGAAATAGGATCCTGACTTTGGTTCCTAGAGCTGTCCACGCCTGAGGGATGAATGAGGATCAAGGGCAAATCTAGAACCCTTGATGGGTTCTTTTCCAAGTTTGAAATGCTAGGGTTTGAAGGTTGGATTGCATCTTTATGTTTTATTTTTCAGATCATTACAACTCTAGATTCTAGTGCCACTTGAATAATTCAGCTCAGAATCTAATCATATTGATTGACTCTTGTCAAATTCATCTATATTTAGCACAGAAGAGTAGACTGTATATAATGGATGATGTAAGCATTGCATAGTTCCAAGTAGTTTCTTGTTCCTCCCAAGCTCTCTGCTTTGAATGAACAGTGATAGGTAAATCGGAACCCCTGGCATGGTTTTCTTGCACCTCTGAACAGTAAGGTCATACCTCTTTTCCACTACTGATCTCCTAGCAAGGGATCTGCCATTGCCTGCCTCTTGCTACACAATCCCAGATGAACTCTGGGATTGCCTGGTACACTCCCAGCTGCAGAGCTAGAGCCTCTCTGTGCCCTAGGACAAGGCAGTTGTAGACCTGCTATACAGACTCTAACTCGTGGAAAACCTTCCCTCTCAGGTCCTATTAAAAATTATATCAAGCCAGGCTCTGGTGGCTCATGCCTATAGCCCTAGCTACTTAGAAGGCTGAGATTTGAGAATCTTGAGTTAAAGCCAGCCTGGGCAGACAAATCTGAGACTCTTGGCTCCAATTAAGCAGCAAAATATCAGAAGGGGGGCTGTGACTCTTATGGTAGACCATCAGTCTTGAGAGAAAAAGTCCAGCAAAAGCACTATCCCCTGAGTTCAAGCACCAGTATGGTCTTACACACACATACACGCACACACACACACACACACCAGTTTAAGAACTGACAGTTATAAATTGTACATCTCAGCAGTTTGTGTTTTCTTTTTTCTTTTTTTTTTTTGTCGGTCGTGGGGCCTGAACTCTGGGCCTGGGCGCTGTCTCTCAGCTCTTCAGCTCAAGGCGAGCACTCTACCACTTGAGCTACAGCACCACTTCCGGTTTTCTGGTGGTTTATTGGAGATAGGAGTCTCACAGTCTCTTCTGCCCGGGCTGGCTTTGAACCGCGATCCTCAGATCTCAGCCTCCTGAGTAGCTAGGATTACAGGCGTGAGCCACCAGCGCCTGGCGCAGTTTGTGTTTTCTTCTTAATTTGGTAATGGGAAAAGGAAGAAATAGGAATTCTGCACAGGCAGGTGATAATCTGGACTGTGGCTTTCTGTGACTGGCCATTTTAATGGCATCATTCGTCCACAAACCTTTGACTCAATGTTCTTGGTGCAAAACATATTCTTTTCATAGATGTAATACTATATTTTTATTTCTACTTAAAAATAATAAACATGAGGTTGGTTTTTATTTTTAGTTTCCACCCTCTGTCCCCACATCCTCTGTCATCTGTGAGGCCATGTGCAGAGGCACCTCTGGCCCTAGGCTCATGGTGAGGAGGAGTACGGTCAACATGAACCAAGATGCCCTGTTACCCCCACTTTACCTGAGCCTGCAGCACCGTCTCTTGCTCCTTCAGCACTTTGGCCTGAAGTTTCCACTCTGCTGCCTGGTTCAGCAACTGGAAAAAGACAGAATGCAAGGGAAGAAGGTCAGATTGTTTTTTTTAATTATTGTTTCTTTGTGCTGGTACTGGGGCTTGAACTTAGGGCCTGAGTGCTGTCTCTTAGCCCTTGCACTCAAAATTTGTACTCTACCACTTGAGCCACAGCTCCACTTTTGGTGTTTTTGTTTGTTTGTTCACCGGAGGTCAGATTCTCCCAAACTTTTCTATCCTGACTGGCTTTGAGCCATGACATTCAGAGCTCAGCCTCCTGAGGAGCTAGAATCACAGTCATGAGCTCCTCAGTACCCAGCTTTCAAATTGTTTTTAACCACCATTTGCCTGCTATTTGGGTAAAGCTTAATTTCTTTCATATTAACCAGATTATATCTTGTTTGGAACTTAAAATAATCTGAGATAGCTAAAAAAAAGTTTAACAGTTTTATTTTTAAAATTTAGATTTTTAATAAAAAACTGGCATTTTTAATTTAAACAACCCTTTCCCAATCAAGGATGAATCACACAAAATTCAACCTTCTACCAAATTCTGGAAGATTCTCTAGCAATCCTCTTCAGCTAGCATCAATCTCTTCTTCACCATCTCTTAAGCCTCTCTACCTGGGTGTGACTGGCAGCAGCTGCTGCTTTATATCATCACAGCAATTCTCCAAGACTCTGAGCTTCGCTACGGTGAGTGCAATGCGGTAAGAGATTTATATTTCATCTTTGTGCCCCATTTCTGATACACAGTTTCCAAAATGCATCTGAATGTGCTCAGGGCACATTAAAAGACAGATCCTTCTTGGGGAGTAAGACTTAAGAAATATAGGGTGGGACCAAACCCTTTGCTTATAGTAAATACCCAGGATGCTTTGGATCTTGGAGTTCCATGGATCGTACTTTGAAAAAACAGAAATTTGGCCAACTGTTCTCAGTCCTGCCCTGTGGTAATTTACAAAGCAAGATGCTTCACCCCTCTTCTACAGGCAGATACCTCCAAACCTGGTCAGACATGGTCAGAAGTGAGCCCTGGAATGGTTGATTGGAAAAGGTACTTTTAGCACCGCATCCATGTACACTTGTGTAACAGATATTATTTTAGCTTAAGATGTGTATCAATTTAAAATTTTTTTTAAAGCTGTGGCCTTTGCATTGGGTTAGATACAATGCACAATCTATGATGTGCCATATAAGACTTCTAGTTGTTATTCAAAAAAACAACTGTGCTACCACCTAAAGCTAATTATGAAGTGCACCTGATTGGTCCTAGGAGAGGCTTGGAGCAGCTGCAAGTAGACGTGCAGCGGTCTTTTTGAACCAACCAGGTAGGACTGTTGTCTGTGGCCTGGAGGGAACCAGGTGATTCTATTAAGACCCCAGCTCAGATGTAGTACCTCACCACTTCATTAGAAGTGGTACCAGCTGGAAGCCAAGCACATGACCAGCCTTGAGGCCTCAGGGAGCCTCCTATCTTTGACTCACATCTGCTATTTTGGTTAGCCAGGGTAGGAAAATCTGATAGAGAGCTTGCTTCTCACTAAGGCTGTACCCCTCCCTGCAATCTGCTCTCCAGGACCCCTCACCTGCATCTTTGTCTTATTCTCCCTTTGCCAAGTCTCATATATTCCATAGGAAAGTTCAGCTGTCCTGTACGAAGCATATGTTATCTAAGAGGGTACCTGTTTTCTTGGATTTTGAGACATGATTGAATGTTTTCTTTAAGAACTAGATTGGATCCATTTCTTAGAGCATAGCTTTCTGATATGAAATGGCTACACATTTAAGTTTTCCAAAATTTCTTCTTTGGAGGGTGGTTCCATGTGGACTTGAAGCCCAATTTTGTCACTTAGCAGTGTGTGGCCTTAAGTTGTGTATCTTCCTTGAACTTTGCTCTTTTCACCCCAAACTTTTAGGAGATGCTTAGGATTAATGAGAGCAGGAAATATGACCACTTAGCTTCGTCAGCTCCAAATTTAGGAGTCATCCTTGACTCTACTTTTCTTCATGATCACCTTATATCATCCACACTGCTTGTTGGTGTTACAATAACTTTTATCCATCTCCGTCTTTCCATCTCAGCTGCCAATTCCCCCAGCCATTGTCTACCCAAAAGCCCAATGAATCCATTACAGATGCAAAGGATTCTCTCATTTCTTTTCCTAAAGCTTCCCATTACTTTAACCACTATATTTAGGATAAAATTCAAACTACTTCTTATTTTGTTTTAGATACTTGCTATTGTAACTCAGGGTCACCTCAAATTCACTGTGTAGCCCAGGATAGTCTTCTTTCTTTCTGTTTTTTGTCAGTTGTGGGGCTTGAACTCTGAGCTTGGGTGCTATCCCTGAGCTCTTCAGCTCAAGGCGATCACTCTACTGCTTGAGCCACAGCGCCACTTCCAGTTTTCTAGTGGTTTATTGGGAGATACGAGTCTCACAGACTTTTCTGCCCAGGCTGGCTTTGAACCGTGATCCTCAGATCTCAGCCTCCTCAGTAGATATGATTACAGTTGTGAGCCACCAGCACCTGGCCCAGGATAGTCTTGAACCCAAGATCTTCCTGACTTAACCCCTTGAATACTGGGATTATAATCATGTATCACCATGAATGGCTCCATACTATTTTCTAAGCAAGACAATGTAGCATTGATACTTGCTTACCTCTGCAACTTCACTGTAAGCCTTTCCCCAGTGGTTAACTTACTCTTCCTTACTCCCTGACCATTTGCTATTTGGGGAGCAGGTCAGGCTTGTGTCATCACAAGCCTAACTGCAGAGTCTGCGGCTGGAGACCACGCCCCAGGTGGTGGCCCCTAATTGAGTAGGGCTTACCTCGAGAGCTTCCCCCTCCCCTCTGGAATCACCCAATCTAAAGTAGATCCTCTCCTTTGGTTCCTTCTCAGTTCTACCTTAATTTCCTTATAGATAACAGTGCTCCCTCAAATCATTGCCTGCCTCTTCCTAATCAGAAACTCCTCTGCCTGGAGGAAGATAACCCTTCTCTGTCTTGTTCGTAGCTACACCCCAATACCTTAAATGGTGCTCAGTAGATGACAGGTACATAAGGAAAAAATCATTGAATAGTTGTTGAGTATTGGGGGTGAAAAGTGGTGTACAGTACTTTGTACTATGCTGGCCCAGTTAGGACTCCTTCATCCGTCTAGTGCTCTTTATCTGTGATTGTAAACGACTTGGCTAGAGCATCTATGACACCAGGGAGACCAGGTATGCACACCAACTGAAACGATATGTACATATTCCTTCTCTCGACTGTGCCGCTCCTCTGCTTCCTTCATCAGCTCCTGGGCCTGCTCAAGTTTTGCATCCACCAGCTTCTGCTGCAGTTCTCTGTGCTTAAATATTCTGTCCAGATGCTAAGAAAAAATATAGAACACACAGAAAACATAGCTTATTGTTGGTGCTTGAAACAAAAAGAATTCACAGGAACCCAAGTGCTCTGTTTTGAGATTTAACAAGGGAGGGGGGGGCAGAATAAATGTGCTTGCATTGCTGCATGTGCAGTGGTAGACACAAGCGTCGAGGTGCCAGAGTTCAACCATGTCAATGCCTGATTTAGACCTAGTTATTATTTTGTGTATGTGCGTGTGTGTGCATGCATGCATGCCAGTACTGGGACTTGAGCTCAGGGCCCAGACACTGTCCCTTTTTCTATTCAAGGCTAGCATTCTATCATTTCAGCCACAGCTCTGCTTCTACCTTTTTTGGTGATTACTTGGAGATAAGAGTCTCAGGGACTTTTCTTCCTGGACTAGCTTTGAATCACAATCTCAAATCTCAGCTTCCTGAGTAGCTAGGATCATAGGCATGAGCCACTGGTGCCTGACTAAGATCCTAATATTATTTAAAAACATTACTTAAAAAAATTTAAGTAGTTGGGCTGGGAAGGTGGCTCATTGGTTGAGTGCTTGCCTTGTACGCATGAGGCCCTGGGTTTGATTCCTCAGTAGCACCTAAGCAGAAAAGGCCCGAAGTGGTGCTGTGGCTCAAGTGGTAGAGTGTTAGCCTTGAGCTGAAGAGCTGAGGGACAGTGCCCAGGCCCAGAGTTCAGGCCCATGACTGACCAAAAAAAAAAAAAAAAAAAAATTAAGTAGTTGATAGGATGTCATTATGGTAGCCACCACAAAGATCTATACTGTGAGTGACAGAAAACTGTCTTGTAGTATTTTGGCTCTTTTAACTACAACATTAACATATGTATCATGCTTAGTATCTGCACTATGGTGAGAAAGTGTGAGTTACCACCACGTGGTCCTTGTGTGTAGGAGTGAGTCCCAGGTCCCCGAATTCCACTCCGTTGGTCTGATGGGTTGGTGCTGTCCTTTGGATCTGAAATGGCACTCAAAGGCCATGTGTTAAAAGCCTAGTGTCTAACTTGCTGGTAGTGAGGAGTGGCAGAAAAATGTAAAAGGTGGGGCCTGATTTGTGAGTGCCCCGAAGCGTACTGTGGACTCTGCTCCTTTGGATTCCTCTTTTGCTTCCTGGCTGCTTTGACATGAGCATGTCTCTGGCTCCACATTTCTCACCATGATTATGTGGCCTTGTCACAGGCTCAAGATGACTGGGGCCGATGGAGGGTAGACCAAAGCCTCCAGAGCTCTTAAGTCAAAACAGATAATAGGAGAAAAACAAGGAGGAGGTAACAATGCTCATAGGAAATGTACTCATTACCTTACCCATGTAACTGTAAACCCCCTGTACAGCATCTTTACAATAAAATAAAATTTAAAAAACCCCACAAAACCCAAACCTCTGGGTAAGTGCATTATAACACACGTTCGTTACAGCCACAGAAAGCTGACTAACACAAATGAGGATGACAAAGTCAAGGGCCACAAAAGAACAGATTTGCAGATGTGCAAATTCACATACCTTTTGAACTCTGGATAAAGTAAAGTTTCCACTCTACCTCATTGAGAAGTCTTAATCATGGAGATGTTCCCATCATCAAAAAGAGGCCATGTGAAATTCTGGGCTTTACAGAGATCAGATTGTGTGGATATACAATTGGTATACCGGGGCTTCCCATCTGCAGCTCTCTGAAGAGTGTGGCCATTTTCTTTTCACATCGTCCCCTCTTCTTTATCTGAACCTCCATTCTGAACTAGGCTTGCTAAAGTGGTTGCAAGGCATTTTGGTACACTGTGAAGCGTTTCCTGCTTACCAAACTACTGGGACCATATGCTCTTGGCTCAGGTTCCTTTTTTTTCATAGAATATTGCCTAGAGAGTCACTTTGACTATGTTATGTTATATTTTAAGGCAGATGTAAAATTTGGCTAGGATGGGGAAAGGCATATAAGCTTAACAAATTCCTGAAAGGGCCATCTGGGGTCTTAAGAACATCGAAAGTATTAAAAAATAATCTTAGCTTTTGTGACTAGAAGTGATTTTTGCTTTTGAGCCTCCGCTTATCATATACAAAATGTAAAAAATATAGTTTCTTCTGGCTGATTTTAAAATGGCTGAGACAATTAAATGACACATTGTATGCAAAGTACAGCACTTAGCATATTGCCTGACAAAAGTAAGTGCCAAATAAATGCTATCATTATTATCATTGTTACCTTATTAGTGCTAGTATTGGCTTGTAAACTTTGTAGACTACTACCTCTTGATTTAGATGATAGAGTGATTTTTATTAAGAAAATGAGAGGTACTTTTGTCTATATAGAGAACATTTTTAAAGGGCTGGGAAATACTGTTTCCAAGCCTTCCACTTTCTACTTACTGCCTTTACAGTGATTTCAGTTTTGAAGAAATCCAGTTTGAATTTCAGCCAGGCATTTTTGTAAGCACCATCTGTCTGGATGTAAAGGAAATCCAAGCCTCACCATTCATCAGTCAAGAGGGTTGGCCATGACTTTTGTTATTAAGCAAGCAAGCTCCCCACCTTCACAACCCAGAGCCGGATCTATGTGCAGTTCTTCAAAAGGCTCGATGTGGTTCTCACCTCCTCTCTGAGCTCATACTGATCGATGATGCTTTTCAGTTTTTCTGCAAGCTCCGTGTTCTCCTGACAAAGCTTCATATTCCGCTCACTCTGTTGCTCTATCTGAGCCTGGATATCTGTCAGGGTAGTCTGGAAGTGACTTGTGATTTCTTTCCTTTTCTCTTCTTCTTCACGTGCCCGCTGGAGGGTTTCCTCCTGTGAATAAAAAGCCAAATGTTTTTGTTATGCTGGTGTATAGGCTTAGAGAATGCAGGATAAGATCACCATGAGGACTCAGTGTAGAGTAAATGGAATTTTTTTTCAGTCCTCTCGAGCTGAAGTTACCCTGTCCCAAAATAAATATATGAGCAGAGGTTTTGGCAGTTAAATGCACAGTCACTCAGAGCAGATGCTGGGAGGACCTTGAATTTGATCCTGGTGATGAATAGGTTTGTTTTAAAGATGATGTGTCCCCTGCTGGGTGAACGAACTGCAGTGATTCTGACAAACAGGCACACAGTTTTGATCTCTTCACTATGGAGTGGAAAAAAAGGCAACTTGATTTTACTGATGGATGGGACAGATCATGAGTTCCTTTTGTTCCCATAGAAAGGTACAGGGAGAGGAGTGATAGAGCTAATATTCCTCTATTTTTTTTAAACCATGTCATATTATCCACACAATTGTCATGCCCAGGTTTTAGAAATATGTTATACTAATGTAAACCTCTTCATAGCAAGAAAGATATTTTCATCAGAAAGCTTAAAAAGGGAAATGAAGACAGATATATGTCAATAAAAGCTTTTCAAAAATAAAAAAAGGAAAATTTCTAAGTAAGTTGGATATTTTATTTCTGGAAGAAAAACCATTCTGTGTGTCACATTGAGTAATTGAAATATTCAATGTAGCATTTGAATCAAAAGTAATATTAAGTTTTAAGTCTCTTTAACTCTAAAATAAAACATCTGATCTCTCCCTGATCCTTTGTTAACAGAGAATTGTAAATTAGTTTTAAAATTATTTTTGTTCTCTTTTTTCCCCCAAATCAAAACTCTCCATTCTTTGCTTACCATTAACAATATACCCAATTTCCTGCCACATCTATATTGAGAATTATTTGCTTTGTGATTATTCCTCTCATTGTTTTAGAATAAAAGGAGTTGATCTTGGTACATCATACCAAAGATAGACACTTACACTGATGACAAATGATACACACATTTTAGGATTCTTTTCAGCTCTGATTGATTGTTAATATGAAAGCTTGCTTCATTGTTGGCAAGTAAAAATATACTGCATTTGGTTGCCTACCAAGTTCAAGTTATACAATGGGATTTTAAAAAAGAAATAATTACTTTAGCAGGAGTAATTGCACAAATCTTTATTATAATAGAATAATGTGATCAAAATAAAAACGGATCCTGAAAATATGTGCTCTGGAAACCTTTTATCACAATTAAAACATTTCCTATCTCTGACCTGGCCATCAGTTTTGTAATTCAGTTATGTTATAAACCTTTGTCCAGCAATAACTCCTCAGGGATATTGTGTAAGGTAGTTCTACTTCTGAATATGAAGACATGAACTGTATATTATTTCCCTGAACTAATGTCTACTATATATATTTTGCTAAAAATGACTATTGCTATCTGTTAAGAGCAATTCAAGATGCATGCAATAATGACTGTCATCTCATTGCTTCTGATAAGATTAGAGGTCAAGAAATTCTGAATTACAGGACTACATACAGACCATGATATGAACTCTAGTTGAATTGATAAAGATCCCATCCACAAGTGAGTCAGGGAAGCTGGCTACCAAAAAAAGGAACCGATGTTAGGATGGCACTAAACTCATGGCAAACTATGGAACCACACTCAATCTTGGCCACAAAATGTACATCTTTCATTTCTCTCTCCTCCTCTCTTCTTTTCTTCTTTCTCCTCTCTGCTATCTTCTCTCCCCTCTTCCCTTCTTGTGTTCCCTTTTTCTTCCCTTCTCATTTTTTCTTTCGCTCTCTTTTTTGAGAGCGTTTTACTATGGAACCCAGCCTGTCTCAAACTTTTGATCCTTATGCTTTAGTCTTCTGAGTGTTGATATTACAGATTATATCACCATACCTCGCTATCATGTTTCTCAATGACATAAAAATCTAGCTGGGCACTGGTGGCTCACACCTGTAATCCTAGCTACTCAGGAGGCTGAGATATAAGGATTGTAGTTTGATTCTAGTCTGGGCAGAAAAGTCACCACGAGACTCTTTATCTCCAATTAACCTCTCAAAAATTGGAAGTGGAACTGTGGCTCAAAGTGGTAGAGTGCTAGCTTTGAGCAAGAGAGCTCAGGGACAGCATCTAGGACCTAAGTTCAAACCTTACAACCATGTAAATAAATAATTAAATCTAGAGATGGGAAGCTTAGATTGGCAAGATTGCAATTGAAGGCCAGATTGGACTGGCAAATCATGAGACTCCTTTCAAATGAAGAGCTGGACACAGTTGCATGCACCAGGGCAGGAAGACTAAAATAAGGGACCTCTAGGCATTGTGCCAATCAGGAATCTAGGCTCTATCTCAAAAATCACCAACACAGAAAAGTTTGGAGGCTGTGTCTCAACAGTAAGTGGGGGGGGGGGGGGGGAAAGAAACTTCAGACATCATAATAAAAAAATTTGATTAAAGTAAAGATTAATTTAAAAAACACCCCAGCAAACCAGTAAATATGCCTATCTGGCAAGAGTGGCATCTTGAGTTCAGTCCCCAGTACTGAAAATAAATACATAATTTAGCTATATCTTACACATTTGAGTTCACTGATAAAGAATTTGCAATCATTTGGACAGTGAGACAAGATTTTGTCTTTTAAAACCAAGTACATTATTCAAAGTGAAAAAAAATCAGTAGCAAATAAGGTTGAAGACACAATCTGGAAATAATTTTGTAGCCACTATCACAGATCTTAGAACTGATGCTATGCCTGGCATATAATCCATAGGTACTCAGTTAATACTTAACTACTGGAGCTGGGTGCTGGTGGCTCCTGCCTGTAATCCTAGCTACTCAGGAGGCTGAGATTTGAAGATCATGGTTCAAAGCCAGCCTGGTCAGGAAAGTCTGTGAAACTCTTTTTTTTTGGGTCCGGTCGTGGGGCCTGATCTCTGGGCCTGGGCGCTGTCCCTCAGCTCTTCAGCTCAAGGCTAGCGCACTACCACTTGAGCCACAGCGCCACTTCCGGCTTTTTTCTTTTTGCGTATGTGGTGCTGAGGAATTGAACCCAGGGCCTCGAGCATGCAAGGCAAGCGCTCTACCACTGAGCCACCTTCCCAGCCCTGTGAAACTCTTATCTCCAATAAACCACCAGAAAACCAGAAGTGGTGCTGTAGCTCAAGTGGTAGAGTGCTCTCCTTGAGCTGAAGAGCTGAGGGACAGTGCTCAGGCCCAGAGTTCAAGCCCCACAACTGCATAAAAATAAAAAATTAACTACTTGACAAATTATTAATTTTATATAGACAAATGAGTAGCTTGGACGAGATGATGGCTATTGCCCTTTGCACACTAAAAATCCTGTGTTATGATATCAAATGTTGCTTATTTCCTTACCAAATCTTTTCCCTGAGATAACATCTCTCACTAGGCAGGTCTTTCACAATATTGTTTTAGACTCAACTTTGATACGTCAAAGATAGGTAGTATTTTGTTAAAATTAGCACATTATACTTTCATTGTTTTTGTTCTCCCCTAAGCTCTTCTAGCTTGTTAAGGTTTTGTGTGAGTTTTTACCTTAATGAAGAAACAGTGAAGGTTAACGTTAATGATGGTAGGAAGATATTTGGCTATGCATTGTCTTCCTGGGTCTTCCCAGGAACAAATTCAGGAGCTGACTCTGTCTTACTAGTATAGCCAGAAAGGTCAGACCAGGTTGGACTTTCTCAAGATCACATCTATAATTTCTGGACTAAATAATGCAAGAAACAGCTATTTAAACACTGGGAAAGAAAGAAAATCAGACAGTCCTGGAGGCAAGTTGGCACTTGCCAGTAAAATTTTTCCTAGGAAATCTACCCTGCTTCTGGTCTGCAGAACAAGAGGTCAGAATGCTAAGCAATTATAGCCACAGACATGGAGGAGAGAGTTTCAGGAAGAAGAGAGGGAGAGGGAGAAATCTAAATGCCGTGAATAACCCTGGCTCAAAGCTTTGATTCTGAACCATACCTATTGTAGAGTAGACTCAAAGCAACCCAGCTTAGTAAAAAACAAAAAAACAAGAACTGAACGAAGAGCTAAGTTACTGTCCCAGAAACAAAGAATTGTAGCTTTAATTTAGCTAAACTGATTGGATGGGGGAAAAAGTCAACATTCTTCAAAGGAGTATAATTGTTATGGTTTCCCTAGCAAGTTTGTACCCTAAAGATTCATGTTTTGAAGGACGAGTCCTCAACTGACGGGCTTTGGGGAGGTTATTTCTATCATGAGGGGATCAAGTGGACTCATTGATGAGTTTATAGCTGAATAGCCTGTTAGGAGATGAAGCCTTTTCGGAGAAAGTAGGTCACTGGGCGTGGCTTTTTGTTTCCTGGCCATGGCAAGGTGGAGGAACCTGCTCTGCCACCTGCTTCACACCAGGAGCCACCTCAGCACAACCCAGAGACCATGAAGCCAGTCACCACAAACTGAACCATGATCCCAAGTAACATGTCCTCCTTTAAGATGATTTCTCTAAGGTATTTCATCGCAGCCAAGGAAGGTCAATGCAATGGAGGAATCTGTTTTCCAGGACATCAGTCACAATATCCTTGATACAATTGGCAATGGCTTGACACATGAAAAGCTAAGAAAAAAGTGACTACTTATCAAAAGAAAAGACAGAGTATGCTTATTCTACAATAGTCTCAATGTGGAAATAGCAGAAAAAATTTTAATTTTTGTTGGTCGTGGGGCTTGAACTCTGGGCTTGGGCACTATCCCTCAGCTCTTCGGCTCAAGGCTAGCGCTCTACCACTTAAGCCACAATGCCACTTCCAATTTTCTAGTGGTTTATTGGAGATAAGAGTGTCACAGACTCTCCAGCCTAGGCTGGCTTTGAACCGTGATCCTCAGATCTCAGCCTCCTGAGTGGCTAGGATTATAGGTGTGGGCCACTGGCACCTGGCTAAGAATTTTTATATAGGTATTATAATGCCGCTCAGTGATGTAAAGGAAATATATGGTCTCAATTGATGATCAATTAAATAGTATGGAATCAGAAATTTAAGGCCATGGAATGGGTTTACAGTATGATAGAGATTAGAGAGGAAAGAAGCAATGAAGGTGAAGATAGACTAATAGAAATGATGAAGTCTGAAGATACAAGAGCAAGAGGTACAGATGACCAATGCAGTGATAGACTCTAAGAACATCGTCAGACACCCTGTATTCATATACTGTTTTGTAGAATGGGAACTTCTTTGTGCAACTACTTAATAATAATAATAAATAATATAATAATAATAAATGTTAAAAAAATAAAAGATTCTCATGACTTTCCAGCCTGGGTTGGCTTTGAACTACCATCCTCAGATGTCAGCCTCCTGAGTAGCTAGGATTACAGGTGTGAGCCACCAGCACTCAGCTCAGTTTTTCATTCTTAATAACACATTTGAAGTCCTGCCAAAGCAAAGTGAGCACTATGTTCTTCCTCTTGAAATTGGATGGACAGTGACTCTTGTGATAATGATACTCCATGATTTTTGAGGCTGGGTCATAAAATGTACTGTGTTTTAAATATGCTATGACTGTGTCCCCCAGGGATTTATATGCTATATGCTGGATCTCAGCTTGGTGGTATTTACAGTTAGTGTTCAGTAGTGTAATCAGAGATGGTGTTAAGAGGTGGGGTCTTGTGGAAGGTGGTTAAGTCATTGGGGGTGCTGATTTCAGAAAGCATCAGTGATGGTTTTAAAGAATGCATTAATTCTCATGAGAGCAGGTTGATATAACCTCAGATAATTAGATATCATACATAGAAGAATAGCAACTCAAATTTATTGTTGATTTTCATCAGAAACCATAGTACACAATTTATATAAAAGCTTAAAGAAAAACTGTAAACAAATCCTGTCAATGTTGAATTTTATAGCCAATAAATATAGTCTTCAGTAGTAAACTTTTTTTAATTAAAAAATAAATTTATTGTGAAAATACCGTACAGAAGGGTTACAATTACATGGACAAGGTAATGAGTACATTTCTTATCAAGCATTGCTGCCTCCTCCTTTGTTTCCCTTTACCATCCCTTCCCACCTTCCCCTCCCCTCCCCTCTTCCTCCCCCCTCCCCCCCCCCCCCCCCCCGCCAAAATTGTAAAGTTCATTTTTTGACATAACGTCTTGTACATCTCATTCTTGCAATGGGTCCACCTGTATCCCTATCTAAACAATTTGTTTTTTCCCCTTCTCCACAAATTATACCGACATCAAATACAGTGAAAACAAGGGTTATACCGTGGGGGAGGGACATACAAAGCAACAAAGAAATCATCTTATAAATATGTTAGAAACAATCACAAGAAAGAAAAAACATTTAAGTCCTTATCTTGGGGTTCATTTTGCCTAACATCAACTTACCTGACCGTTTCTGTATGTCTCAGACATTTAGTAGTAATTGCAAATAAGGGAAACCATGGGACCTATGTTTCTTTGGAACTGGCTTACTTCACTTAATATAATTTTTTCCAAGTCTTCTCACTTTTGGGCATTTACCCAAATGATCACAAGCAAGACCACACTAAAGCTACCAGCACAACTATGTTTATCGCAGCATTATTAACCATAGCTAAGATATGGAGCCAACCCAGATGCTCCTCAGTAGATGAATGGATCAAGAAACTGTGGTATATATACACAAAGGAATTCTATGCCTCCATCAGAAAGAATGACATTGCCCATTTGTTAGGAAATGGAAAGACTTGGAAAAAATTATATTAAGTAGTAAACTTTTTTTAAAAAAAGACATTTTAAACATAAAAGACAAAGGGGGGGCACAAAAATGGAGGGAGGGTGAACAAATGCAGGCATGGTATTCAATATGCATTATGTAAAAAATGAATGAAGCAATTTATGGGCAGGAATGTAAAGGGGAAAATGGGGGAAAGTGAAGGAAGGGGTGACATTGCTCAAGTAGCATTGTACTCATTACCTAACATGGGATTGTAGCCCACTTTTGTACAACTCCTTAATAACAAAAAATAGAATATGAAAAAAAGACAATCAAGAGAATTGATTGCTAGAAGAACTGTACCATAGAACAAGTACTACCACAAGTTCTTTAGGCTGAGAGTAAATAAAGGTATCAGGAATGTTAACTATCTTGGTACTTGTAAAAAGATAGTTTTATAGTTTAATTTTTAAAGGTTAAGAAAACAGTCTAACATCATTGTGTATACGTGACAGCCATAGCTTAATGATATAAAAAGTAAGATCTCTTTAGTTGTGATGGTTCTATGTGTTGAGTTGATACAGTATTGAACTCCAGGTAAGCTATGAAATGTGAAGAATGTAGATTGTCATCACTGAACAACACCTGTAGATAGTTTAAAATCTAAGACATTAGCCTGTTGCCTGTGGCTCACACCTGTAATCCTAGCTACTCAGGAGGCTGAGATCTGAGGATCATGGTTCAAAGCCAGCTGGAGTGGGAAACTGTGCAAGACTCTTATCTCCAATTAACCACCAGAACACTGGAAGTGGCTGTGGCTCAAGTGGTAGAGCACTGGTAGAGCTGAAGAGCTCAGGGATAGCACCCAGGACCAGAGTTCAAGCCCCATGACTGACAAAAAACAAAACAAAACAAAAAAGTAAGATATTAAATATAATTTAAGAATCTTTAAATGGCAAATAATCCAAAGGAAGACTGGAAAAGAGAAACAGAAAAGAGAGGTGGTATATAGTAGACAAAGAATAAAATGGTATTTACCATGGCACCTGCCATTTCATCCAATCACATCAGTCTTTATATTCTATATTAATGGACTGGCACTGCAATTGAAGGAAGATATTTGCAAATGAAAAGGAGCAAAATACAACTATGTACTCCCTAGAAGAAATACTCTTTAACTTATAGACCCAGGTCTAATAAGTGGATGAAAGGAGATAACTTGGGGGAAAAAATGAGAGTAAGGAAACTAAAGTGGCTAATTTGGTATCAAATAATGTAACTATTAAGACAAAGGTCTATACCAAAGTATATTTCATAATGATAAAATGGCCAATACATCAAGGAGACAAAACAATCATGATTGAGCATATACTTAGTACCAATGCTTCAAAATACATGAAACAAAAATTGATACGGTTGAAAGAAGCAGAGTGTTTCCAACAATTTTCTAGGGTAAATTTTGTTAACACCCATTTGTCAGCAGTTAGACATGACCTAAAGCTAATTGTTACAGAGGAATACAAATGCACAGTAAGTTGCCCAGATACTTATTAAGAGAGACCATATGCAATGGCTATAAAATTTAAACATTAAAAAAAAAGGCACACATAAATGCTCTGTAGCCTTTTCCTGCCCTTAAATTCTTATATCTTCGGTGTTGGAGCTGTATCAAGCAACAGTACAAAAAAAAAAAAATTTAAACAGTAACTCTAAACAAAACCCATGGGTCAAAGAAAAAAAAAGCAGAAAAGGAACTAACTAGAAATACTTTGAATTTGAATCCTAATTCTGATGCTTAAAGCAGTCACAGCCTTGAATGACTGATCTGGACTGCCACTTCATTAGAATGGAGATATAAGCACTCACGGGTTGTTTGTGAAGAATAAGGTGCATAGCACCATAGCTGGTGTAGCAGTGCTGCATCATTTCATCTCCTGTAGCCATGAGCCATTACTGCAGGAATGTAGACACACTGCCAAGGTCTTTGCCTCTTCCACCATCCTACCTCTCAGTGTCATCAAAGGGCCCAACCTGCATCATTCTTCCTTTAAATCTCCTGATTGAAACATTTCCCACTTGCTTGATTTAATCTGCACGTCCTCACTAGATGACATTCTCAAGAGTTTGGAGACTCAGCGAAACAAAGAAAACCACACATGGATGCCTATCTTGAGCAGAGGATAACACATCCATTTCCAGGCCCTTGCTAGCCTGGGTTTCTCAGAATCCTTAAAGCCATCATCTCTTAAAGTATCTCCTTTAATCTCATGCACTAATAACTACCTCACAGAAACATTAGTGTCTGGTTAATTACTGTTTGTTCAGGGCTTTGAGATCTTTCACTGAAAGGAAACTATGGACAAAGACAGCATTATTCTAGAAGGCCCAGCATCTTATTTTATTGAATGGAGCTAGTGTCTGCATGTAATCAAATTAACCACACTGTTAGGGGCTTACGCTATAATTAATGAACCTTGTGCAGACTGAAGTGATCAGTCTATTATTTTTAGATTGAATAATTAAGTCTGAAGAGTCCCTATGGTTTTTTTTTTCCCAAGTAGTTCCTCCCGCCCCTCCCCGCCATGGCAGATAACTATTGACATTTTGGCTTTCAATCTCACTTTCTCATATCAATTAGCTTTGGATCTGTCTCATGTCATGTAGCATTTAGTATAATATGAACTATTAAAGTTTTGCAAATGTCTTAAATAGTAAACCAAGGGCTACCTTATAAAATACAACATAGTAAGAAGGGGAAAAGACTTGCCTTTATTTTATTAAGGACCTACTTTGTATCAGGTACTTATGGATTCCTTAAATATAGAATTTTACCTAATTTTTCCCCAACCCCAGAAGGAAGTTCATAGAAATACTCATTTTATCAGTAAGAAAAGTCAAGGGTGAAAAATGATGCATTGAAGGTCACAAACAAGTAAACTCAGTGCTTTCTGATGGTTGGACTCATCTGTCCCTGGGTAGCAGAGGCCTGTGTCTATGCAGCCTACAAGCAAACATGTCATTAATCCAGCGGGGGAACACATACCTTCAGTGTCTTATTGTGTCTCTGTAGCTCTCGGCACAGACTCTCCAGTTTGCTTCTAGCGAGGATCGCTCTGCTGTGCTCGCTTTGTAACTGGTCCTTTTCTTTCTGGGTTTGTACCAGTTTTTTCTGCAGGAGTTTTAACTTCTTTTGCTCAGTGCGATGTTCATCCAGCTAAAGGTTGGGGGTGCAAATGAGAATGGAATTGACTGGAGTCTTGAGGGTTGACAGAAAAGAAGCAAACCCTAATGATCACTAAGTGGACACACACCTTTGCAGTACTTATAGACAGTGTTAACATAATAGCTAGAGGTTTTCGATGTACTACCAGAAGGAATAGTCTCTTCTTTGATTTGCCCTTTTTTTTTTTTTTTTTTTGGTTGTCTTAGGACTATTTTTTCTGAGTTCAACAGTATAGCTAGCAGGACATATCTCAGAATCTGTAAATTGCCAGAATTTGTGATAAACCTTTCATTCAAACAATGGTCAACAATTTGCTTGGATTATAATTCCCTTCTTCTAAGTCCTTCTCAAAGCAAACTTGTAGTGCTATTTAAAAAAGGAAAGAGGAAAATGGCCTACTGGTGAACAAAAGATGAATTTTCTTCTTTATAATTTTAGGCTTTGGATATTTTGAGTGTGGGAAAGGAGTAGAAGAAAAAGCATCCTTCAAACACCTAAACATTGGTGAATTGTCACCAGAGTCAGAAATAACCACTGCATAACTCAACAACACGGAACACAAATATCTGTTTCCTGCCTACCCCGCCCCTACCCTCTCTGTGCTACAGCAAAGACACCACAAGCACTTGTTTCTGGCAATCGCAGATGGCATGTGAAATGAAACCAATTTACCCCTGTACTTTCCATCCTGAGATGCTAAAATTCTAGGGTAGGGGTGCCAGATAAAACACAGGACACCTAGTTAAATTTCAGGTATAAAGGAAATGTTGCTAAGGGCAAATGTATTCCAGATATTAGGTGAGCTACACTTTTACCATAAAAGTGTTTATTAGTTATTGGAAATGAAAACTTAAAGGATGCATTTTTTATTTACTAAATTTGATAACATCATCATGGAATACTAATCCAGATTAAGGGATCAATCTTCAGAAGCCTTCAGAAAGACACTAGCACACCGTTGGAATGTCAGTTCCAGAGAGACCAACGGTGTGGCCACATTCATGCACCAGCCTTTTGTGCGTAACTGTGTGTTCATTTAGTGCCTGAATGGTGCCTAAGCCAGGAAGGTACTATGATGTAGTACCTATGGTGAAGGTACAAATGATGAGCTTGTTGGCTAATAGAAAAGAAAAGCCATGGAGAGCTCTCAGGTGCCTCTCCAGACCCCAGCTGCTCCTGGTACCTCAAAAAGCCTGATGCAAATGCATACACATACCACATGTGTCTGCTGTATGTGTTAGTTTTAAAATGTTTTGAAAAGGAATTCATTCTTTGTGAGCTATATGAGCGTTGACATTTTGCTTTATTCATTTCTTTCTGCCACACTGAAATAACCATTATAAAATGCTTGCCAGATTAAGCAAAGGGTATATACATTTGATATCTTCATACACATGTATAATTTTTTACTTGCTGGGGAGAAATTAACTTGGGGGGGAAAACAAGAGCCATGTTACTAAAAATATTGACTGAAATTTATATTTCTCTTGGAAGTCGCTGATTTTTTAAGTTATATTTCTCATGCTAAACTCCTGTTTATATGATAGATATGTTCTTTGACTTTGTACCATTATTCCACAGGGCTGCAATTGATTCATGTGATTATATTGGGATTGTGAATGCATTCTTCCTTAGAATTTACATATTGTGATTCTTATTATGATTTAGACTTTACCTTTTGAAGATTAAAGTACATGCAAGGCTGCTCAACTTCAGCACCATTGTCACGTTGGATCACATATTTTGTATTGTGCAAAACAATGTACATTGTAGGCAATTTAACGTCACTGACACCTACTCACTATATGCTAATAACACGATCCTGCTCTGACATCTAAAACCATCTCCAGACAGATACTTGTTGACCCCTGGAAATGAGCAAAACTGCCTCTGGTCAGAAGGAAAAAAAGTGTTTTATAAGTTGGAAGATTGATGATTTGTGCTTGACTGGTTAATATTACAATTATACTGAAAGATCATACAATTGTAAAAGTTAGATGGCTGTATTTTGGTTTGCTCTAAAATAAACCCCTTAACTTTTCTGATTTTTTTTTGGTAGATAATTACGCTCATAATAATTCAAACTTATGTGAATGCATATGAGTACATGAGATTTCTTAATGAATGAATGAAAGCGAACATATTGTAACTAGATCAACCTTCGCCAAGTGCTGGCTTTGGCTGCAGCTGACTGTAGAATTGTAACAGGCGTATAGGACTTTATCTACAATCTTTCATGTTTTCTCTCTTTCTTACCAAATTACCAAGGTAAAGTTAATATCAAATACTAAATTAGAATTGTACTAGTGTTATTGTTTTATGTACATTGAAACTTTAAAAACTTTTAATTACTTAAAAGGAAGTGCCAAAAATTTGAATTTAAGAAAATTAAAGTACTTTTTCTTGGGCCACTCTTTTTTTTTTTTTTTTTTGGTCGTGGGGCCTGAACTCTGGGCCTGGGCGCTGTCCCTCAGCTCTTCAGCTCAAGGCTAGCACTCTACCACTTGAGCCACAGCACCACTTCCGGCTTTTTTTCTTTTTGCTTATGTGGTGCTGGGGAATCGAACCCAGGGCCTCATGCATGCAAGGCAAGCACTCTACCACTGAGCCACCTTCCCAGCCCCAGCCTTGAACTTGCAACTTTCCTGTCTCACTCTACAGATAACTAGAATTATAGTTATATGCTACCATTCCTGGTTTAATGTGACATAATACTTATAAAATATGGCTATGAAAATTGTAAAATACCTGAGAAAATATCTGTCATATGAACCAGGAAAACCAGATACCAGCTAAGATGTGTCTTTAGCAGAACTAGAATGCTCTTAAAAAGCTGGTGTTTTAGATGATGGGATTAGAGTTAAAAAAGTTTTGTGTATTCAGTGTTCTTCTACCACCGTAATGTAATTGGTGGATTACAAATAATTCAATCCAGGCATTGGTGACTCATGCCTATAAATCTAGCTACTCAGGAAGTGAGATTTGAGGATCATGGTTCAAAGCCAGCCAGGGCAGGAAGTCTTTGAGACACATCTCCAATAGAACACCAGAAAGCCAGAAGTAGTACTATGACTCAAAGTGGTAGGAGAGAACAAATAAAGATTACAGGATTAAAGTCAGAGTGAACAACAAAAAATGCAAGTCATTCACTCTATTTAATTCACAGGCTTAGAGAATTTGTGGGCCTGAAGCTTAGTCAGATTTTATGGTATACTTAAGAAAAAAATAATTAAGGAGGAAGAATAAAGTTTAAGATCTTCTAGAGACCCTAAAAAGTGAGATGACCCATGTTGGGGTTTCATTACCTGTAAAAAAAAATCACCTAGACATGGGAGGCATTTCAATAAACTCCCTGAAGTAAGATTTTCTTTTCTTTTTCTTTTAAAAATGTGAATGTGGGCTGGGAAGGTGGCTCAGTGGTAGAGTGCTTGCCTTGCATGCATGAGGCCCTGGGTTCGATTCCTCAGCACCACATAAGCAAGAAGAAAAAAGCCGGAAGTGGCGCTGTGGCTCAAGTGGTAGAGCGCTAGCCTTGAGCTGAAGAGCTGAGGGACAGTGCCCAGGACCAGAGTTCAGGCCTCATGACAGGACCCCCCCCCCCCCGCCCCCCCCGCAAAAAAAAAATTGTGAATGTACATGTGTGTGGATGTGCATCTCTCTCTCTCTCTCTCTCTCTCTGTCTCTCCCTCTCTCTCTCTCTCTCTGCATGTGTTTGTCAGTATTGGGGCTTGAACACAGGGCCTAGTTACTGTCCATTAGCTTTGTCATTCAAGGTTGGGACTCTACCACTCAAGCCACAGCTCTGCGTCCAGCTTTTTGGTGGTTAATTGGAGATGAGAGGCTCACTTTTCCTTTCTGGGTTAGGTTGGAACTGGGCTCCTCAGATCTCAGCTTCCTAAGTAGCTAGGATTATAGATATGAGCCACCAGCGCCTGGCTAGAGTTAAGTTTTCTTGGAATATGCAGACCTAAATTTCATTTTCCTGTCACTGGCTTCGTGTCTGGACACCTTGACACCTCAGCTGCGAGTTTCCTCTCTGTGTGTGCAAGTATACAAACCTTAGAGAGCAGTCATCTTCATCTCAGCAGGCTGTGAGACTTTCTCACTAAGCCCCTCCCCCTTTCTTCCATTGGCAGATTCTAGAGCACTATGCAGATATTCCCTGCGAGAAGCCTTGGGTGGATTGGAGTGGCTTTCTTTACTCCCAGGACCCTATCTACTCAGAGTGTGGTTGCCTGTGGAAGACCTGGAACTAAGCACTCAACCACCCATATTGTAGGGAAGAGAAAGAATGGAAGAAAAGTACAGAAATGGGCCAGACCAAACAAGTATATTCCAAGAGGGTGGCATTTACTCATTCTCTGTTTTCCTCTCTTTTTAACCCTTGGAAACTCTAAATATGACAACTGGATGAAAATGTAAGCTTTGCTTATCATTATTCTGGGTATATTTCTGTTTTGTTTTGAAGTAAAAAAAGAACTTTAAAATATTCATATTTCTCAATTACTTTTCTCTCTCATTCCCCGTTTCCATTGTGTAAAACACCATTAATAACAGAGCAGACTCGAATCCTCTTTTCTTCCTTTTGCTGTGATTTCTTTTCCTTAAAGAAGATTCTTCTTTTATAAATTCTATCTTTGGCTTGTGTGAGGTAACCAGCTCTAGTCTAGAATGAAGTACATAAAAATCTAACAGTCTCCTTTTCACAGCTCTAACAAGAGACTAGATATCTCTTCCCAAAAGAACTGATCAAAGATCTTACCAATTCAGCATACTTCTTGAATAAAACCTCGAGCTTTTCTTCAGGTGTTTGCAGCTTGTTCAGATTCTGCATTAGCAGGTTGGCTTCTTTGCCTTAAAAATATAAAGATGTTTTAAAACATGAATGTTGAAATTGTAGTCAGTTAACTTGAGTTGGTATCTCAGATTGACTTACTACCAATCTTGGCCAAATCACTTAGCCTATCTGAGTCTCAGATAGACTGCTTTTGAGTGTGGATTAGCTGGGAAGTTTGTGATCATTTATGGAGTACAAGGTCAGATTCATGGGAGACTGGATAAATGTCTGCTATAACAATAGAACAATTGTGTCCAAATTCTCAACTCCAATCTTGTTACTTTCCCTCCTAAATCTTAATTTTCAAAAGATACACAATGCATTAAAACACTGACTTTATGAAAAAATAATTATCTTTTCTAAAATTAATTTTTTAAAAAAGCAAAACAACTTCGTGATGAGCATGCAACAGTCAGTATGAAACATGTACTTGCTAGAATTACAGCCAAAAGCAGAGAATCTTGGCAGGATAGTGCGCTGGGCTCATAATTCCCCCTGAGTTCTCTCAGTACCCCTTGTTCCTCTTTATTTGGGAACCAATTCTCTCCTCTCTGTGTAAAAGCCCGTGCATGAGGCTTGCATGGTAATAATTCTGATCATATTTTCTACCAAACAGAATAAAATGGATATAAAAGGGAAACAGTGAAGATAGGGAAAGCTGTTTCCATAAGTCTTTTTGTATCCTAGCTTTCTCAGACCTTCCTTTCTCCCATCCAGGACTTAATTTCTGTTGGTGGTTCCATGTTTTTGTCCCTAGATGGACTTCAAAACTACTTTAAAAACTCATCATAATTATGAAAAATGATTTTCAGGCTTTTCTTTTCTTTCCCCATTGTTCTTCCTTTATTTAGAATTTTTCTTCTGTGATGTCTAGACATTTTGCCAGTCCTAGGGCTTGAACTTAGGGCCCTGGCACTATTCCTGAGCTTCTTTTGTTCAAGGCTAGCGCTCTACCACTTGACCCACAGCACCACTGTCGGCTTTTTCTGTGTGTATTGAGGAATCAAACCCAGGACTTCATGAATGCTAGGCAAGCACTCTAGCACTAAGCCACATCCCCAGCCTCTGTCTAGATATTTTGTCTTCAAGATTTCAAGCAACCATTCCAAGTTTGGAGGAAGGTTTGGGACACTCACTCCCACATTTACTGCTAATGATATCTTTTCAAGCTGTTCACTCAAGATGGAGGAACTTTCCTGTCTTCAACTCTCTGTGATACTTCTCTGTCTAGTAAGAGCAGGGATTCACGCCACCCAACAGAGCTCATGTTTCCTGATATAAATCTATGGAAGAGTGCTAACAACTTTCCCACCTTTCCCCCAAGAATAAATATTGTCCCCTTGGCTAGAATTTGTGCTTTCGTCTTGGTGAGGCAGAGAATATAGAACTAAGGTGGAGCCCGATGACAGATGGATGGGCCACACTTGTGTGTAAAACTTAGTCATTGTTTGCCTGAAATTCAAACTTTACTGGGAACCTGGTATTTTTATTTACTAAATCTAGCAATACTACCTTGAATAAAAGAAAGTTAGGTACAGAAGGAATTTCAGAGGTCATCCAGACAGTTAAGTCTTCTAGATAAAGTAACAAAAGCCCAGAAAAGACCAAAGTTACATAATCAGTTTGGCTCTGATTGAATCTAAGGTGACTCTTCTTGTTTTAAATCGCTACATTTCTTTGGTGTGGGGGAAACCTAGAGAAGTAATGGAAACTTTTGAAAAATCAAGCAAGAAAGCAGACAAGAACAAAGGGCCACATTCCCAACAGTTAGTTTATCTTTGCCCAGTGAGTAAGTTCGGACAGGAAACACCGGCTAAGACAAGAGAGAAAGTGGGTTGAGCGGGGGATGAGGGTGTCCTGGCTCTCCAGTTATAACCTATGACACAGGGCTCTGTCCTTTGTACCTAAAGATAGTTGCTGCCCCACTCCTGCCAAGCAAGTGCTTCCAATTACTTCTCTAGAAGCCCACATGATCTACGTTGACCAGGCCATTTATTCACCCTTGACTTGACCTTGACTTCAGCCAGTGGATGGTGCTCATAGGAAGACCAGGGTCCGGAGTCACAAGTCACTTAGAAAAGTCAAGAGATCATTATGGGGCCCGGGCCTACCACAGTGCTTAGCCTACTGCTAAACACTTAACTATTCACAGTAAATGCTTGATAATAAAGCCAAGTAACACAAAGTAGAATCGTGTTTATCAGATGAATACTGTCTTGATTGACTAGAAGTAAAAAGGTCTTTCTGTGACGTTTAGTGAATTCTGGGACAACTCTCATAAAAACAGTGAATGAATCCAATAGATCTTTCTTCCTGAACTAAATGTGTTTAGGGTTTTTTTTTTCTTGTGTAGTCGTGAAAAGTAGCTTTTGTTTCTGTTGTTTAACCTTCATATTTCCTAAGGTCTCTTTCTGCTCAGAAAATGTGTTATTTTGGATAGAAGATTCCTATTCAGGTGGGTCAATATAGCTTCAAATGTCATTTCTCTCTTTAACAGCAACAGCAAAGAAAAATCTAAGAAAATGGGGAATGTGCAAAATTCATAAATTTATGAACTCAGAGACTCAGCACTCAGGTTTTGAACATTCGTTGGTTTTATTGGACTCCAGAGCTGATGGTATGATCACGGAAGAGAGGAGTGGGCAGTGACTTACTTATCTTCTAAGAAAAGCTACCATTAACTGACCACAAACGTAGGGTCATTTACTGACCCAAAAGGAAAACTGACTTTCTGTGGGGGCATTCTATCCGCCGTCTCCCTAATGTGTCATTCCAAAGCAAGGGCCTTTTCTCCCCCACTAAAGCTGGCAAAGGCATGTAGTGGGAAGTGGTCAGTTTAGTGGGAAGTCTGCAGGAAAGACAACCGTGGGGCACGAACCACAGTGTCCTGTTTGGCTGTGGCCTTGGCACAGTTACACTGGAATGTAATGGAATTATTTTGACATCTAAGAAATAAAAAAACCTCTTTATCCTTCAAGAAGAAAATTAAAATCCATCACTTCAAACAACTGGATCAGAAATGTGGACCAGGATATTTCTCAAACTTCTTACATAGAAGTAATTGTTTTTATTAAATTTGATGATAACACACAAATCCGATGTGTTCATATTTTTCTCTTCCAAAATTACACTTTCTATCTTTAAGTTTAAAAGTTGGCCTTGAATATAACTCGTGTGCTTCTCTGTTCTATTTTTGATATCTATGTATTGAAATCAAAACCTAAAATAGGAGAAGATTAAGTGTCCTCTTTCAAATGGTAGACCCAGAATCATATTTCATTTTTTTGTTTTCTTATGAATTATAAAAAATAATTAAATAATCCCTGCACATTTGCAGATATCTTTTCAGAGAATTTTTTATGTATGTAGAAAATATGAAGTTAGGGTAGTTAAATTCACATTGGACTAAGACCAGGAGACCTAAGTTCTAGAACTGACTCTGTCCTCAATTATTTGTGCAACTTTATTTGGTAGACATTTATATTCTGTGGCCTCAACTTCCTTGTATATAATTAATGGGTTGTGCCAAGTGTCAGTGGCTCATGCCTGTAATCTTAGCTACTCAGGGGGTTGAGATCTGAGTATCAAAGTTAGTCCAGTTCAAAGTTCAAAGAAAGCCCAAGCATTAAGTCCTTGATACTCTATCTCCAATAAACTACCAAAACATTGGGAGTAGAGCTGTGGTTCAAGTGGTAGAATGCTAACCTTGAGCAAAAGAAGCTCAGGGACAGTGCCTAGACCCTGTGTTCATGCTCCAGGACTGGTGTAAACACACACACACACATACACACTCACACACACATACACACACACTATTAATGGGCTGATTAAATGGATCCTGAGTTTAGCATTTAAGGTTAGATAATCCTAGAACTGAAATTGTAACCATTTGTAACTTAAATAACAATCAAAACCAAAGCAGCATTGTTTGGATGGTCTAGTCACCCTAGAAGGTTTTCATCCACCTTTGAAATTTATCAGAGTTCTACCTAGTACTGTTCTTCTCATAGAGGTTTTACAGTTTTATTGCCACTATCAATTTGAAAAGTACTACCCTACTTGTATTTTCTGGCCAAACATTTTCCACTTAGCTGGCATTTTGTGTCTCTGGTAGTTTAGGGATCTTAAATTGGGAGCTTCTCATGTAATTGGGGAGTGGACCTTGACTTATTAGCTCAACCAATGATGTATTTAAAATATTAACAGTCACAGAGGAAACATTTTTACAAATCCAGAAAGAGTAGTAAGATACTGGCACTTTCATTTCCTGCCATGGTCAGAAGAGCTCACCAATAATCACTCAAGACATGCTTTTCTTTTGCATCTGTTTCTCTAATCTGCTCTCCACTCAGATTCTGCCCTAAGTTCTAGCTTTCCTATGTGTCATGAGTCTTTGCCAATTCCTCTTTTCCTTATATTCCTTTGATGTTCTGTCTTTCCTTCCAGAACATTTAGCATCTGCATCTAAGCCACAGGATAGTATCCTCTCAGAGTATAAAGATATCACCCAAAAAGGATGAATCAGACCATCTCAGAAGAAGTCAGTCTAAGAAAGGCTAAGTAAATGGGTGTCTGAAGACACCACAGAAATACCAACTTCTTAGCTAGAGACCTCTCAGAAGGTGGTACTAAAATTCATCTGTATCTGGTGTGGGTGGGTAAAATATCCCACCACAGATATATTTCTTTGGCACCAGTTGCTCAGAGAAACTACATATCTCTGCAGTCATGGAAGTGGCTCTGAAAAGCTTTCTTTTAGTAATGTAAATAGGTGGAGTGAGAGTTGTTCTGTTCAGGAGAGATCTAACAAGATTGGGATCTGTCCCTTGGTGCTAACGGATCACAATGCATTACTGCCACCTGGAACACCCTTTACTTGGGTTAGATCCTCTCCTCGACCTTCCAGAACCTGTGCTACCATTCTTCCCCACAGAAGCTCCTTATAAGGATTGAGCCATCTTGCTCTTCTTTAAGTTTCATACCCCCGTGCCTTGGCGTGTAATAAAATTCTTAAGTTTTCTTTCCCCTCCTATATCTGTTTATTTCATAAACTAAAATTATTGACACTTCAGAGAGAAAAGAATAATTGTGAAACTTCTCAGCATCAGGAGGACAAGATCCATTAACTAAGCTATAGTCCAGTTCTCTTCAACCAACATGCCAGTTGATCCTGCTATGCTGATGCCAGTTCCACCCCCTTGCCTTCTTTGTGACTAATCACATCAAGTCACTGAGTTCTTTTTTTTTTTCCTTTTGGCAGACTCCTAAAGTCCCTGGGCTTTAATTTCCCTGTCTATAAAATTAGCAGGTTGAGTAGATAGATTCTGAGCTCAGAATGGACCTGGGCTTAGCTTTGTTTCCTCAACCCCCAGGTTTGTGCTTCAAACCTCTGATTTTCTATGTCATCAGTTACAAGTGAAATAGCAGAAGGTATATTATATGATATCATTGTCTTGTGCTTGTTATTATGCAGGCAACATAAGGTTGTGAAGGGAGTCATGAGTAAGCCATTTCTGAGCTTGCGCAGTGGGGGTGAGGGAGACAAGGGGGACATGTTAGATATTCATGGGACGTGGCAGGGAGCTCGCAAGACTCTTTTCTTTCTTTCAGTTCAGATATCAAGGGGAAAGAGACTCTACCAGCTAAAAAGATTTAAAAAATGCTCCCAACTGTGTCAGGATATGGTGTGTTGATTGTGGGAGAATACACATCCTCTATTGGAAAAACAAGTCCTGAATGCTTGGGTTGTAGATTCAGCTGTGAAAAACCACACAGTCATCCTGATCCAGTAAGTTTAGGAAATGACAAAATTCATATCTATTTTTGTATCCATTATTATTTGGCAATTGTACAATTGTACAATTGTAATTATTTAGTAATTGTATAATTATAAAGTGTGTGTGTGTGTGTGTGTGTGTGTGTGTGTGTGTGTGTGCTGGTATTGGGGCTTGAAACCCAGAGCCTTATGATCTTGATTGGCTTTTCTGTTTAAGGCTGGCACTCTAGCTCTTGAACCACCTCCACATCCAGCTTTTTAATTTTGTCAATTGTAGGGCTTGAACTCAGGGCCTGGACCTGCCCCTGAGCTTTTCTGCTCAAGCCTGGTTGAGTGTTCTACCATTTTGAGCCACAGTTCTACTTCTGGTGCTCTGGTGATTAGTTGGAGATAAGTTACACAAAGTTTCCTGTCTGGGCTGGCCTCCAACCTGGCTAGGATTACAGGTATGAGCCACCAGCACCCAGCTATAGTTATAATCTTAATCTATATTATAAAATAACTCATGGAAAAGAGTTTAGAAGCCAGAACTGGCTACTTTGAACTCTACTCCTCTTTTCCTCATATCTTTCCTTTCAATATGGCATACTCTACAGAGATTCCTGGGTAAACGTTTTGAATTGATAAGGTAAAATGGTTAAGGATGTGCATTAGGAACATACTGATTAGAAACACTTGAACTTGTTTACCTCTGAAATAAGTGTTTATGGTAACTTTCTATGGAAAATTTAACGCCATTAATTCAAAAGGACATGTCTGAGATGTTTTGATTAGAGAAGGAGACTTGCTCTGCAACATAGAGCAACTTCATTATCTTAATATTAAAAAAACTCTCTAGATTGATTCACAGTTTGTACTTTGGAAATGGAAGAGATTTTTAAAGATTGATCTCTATATTGAGTGGATCAAGTAGGTAATTGGGAGGGGTATTAATTAGCCCTTCAATGATTTTTACTCATGATAGTGCTATCTTACTCAAATGTAGACATACTTCAGGCCAATCTATTACTGAAGTTTGAACCTAGTTTGAGCCCCAATGCCTATTCATTCTCCCAGTCTCTCTTCCAGAAACAAATAAAATGTCACTACTTCCCTTGATAAGCTAGCCATCCAGCATGGAAGACAGTCGTATGATTGCTGCAAAACATTTAATGGAGGATAAAAGTTCAGCCTAGCACAATGAGAAAATTATCACCTAATGATACTCTCAGTGAAATTTCACCAGGAAAGACAGATTGGTAGTGAGACTTTACTATGTACATTAACATCTTTTCAGGAGAAAGTTAACATTCTCACTCTTCTTTTAAAACTATTGTTGGTTTTTACCAGTCCCTCATACTTAAAAGAAAATCCTCCTCCTGATTTGGCACTTATCTATATACAAAGTAGTTTATATATCATCTATCTATCTATCTATCTATCTATCTATCTATCTATCTATCTATCCTATCTAGAGCTTCTTTACTTTTGTATACTTAGTACAGTGTCCCACGATGGCTAGACATTAACATACTTATAAACCAATGAAGTATATGTTTTCTTATTAAACCAATGGAGTATATATTTTCTGCAATTAATGACAAAGATAATCGATACATTTCTGATGAGTTGTGTTTAATCAAAATATTTTATGTAGTCATGGAATATATTACTAAGTGATCTCATTGATAATCATTTTATGGAAAAAAAACTTACCTTTTTATATTTTGCTTGTATGCAGACTCCAATAGCTTGGGTATAAGCAATTCTTCCAATTGCTATTTCCCAATTTTTCCAGTAGATATTCAGAAATATCTATTGAGCCTAGAATATGTCATTTCTTGACCTATGCAGTAGGCATACAGTAATGTCTAAGCACACTGATACCCTACTGTTCAGATAAAAGATCCCCAAAATAAATATATAATTTCAAATACTGGTTAATTAAACAAAGAAAAAAAGGGCATGGTACAATAAAGATCTCAGACGAGGGCTGAACTGATGGCAGTAAGAAATGAATACAGGGGATGGACAATGGGAAGTTTGAACACTGAGAAAGATCAGAAGGATTGCCGTGTGCTTGGTGTTCAGGGTGTTCAGGAAGGGAATGTTTTGGCTGTACCCTCATATGAAGTAAAACTGGGACTGGTTGGAATTTGACCAAGGCCTTAGAAAATGTGGGTTTTTTTTCTGAAAAAATATATCTTCTCTCCAAAAGCAATGGGAATTACCACTGCCATACAGAGTAGATGAAAAACCAGTTGAAAATTTCATGTGACCTCTATCAAGAGGAAGAAGCCAGGGACAAACAAAGCAAGAGGAAATTTAGGAAAGTCCTGAGGGGGCTATCGTAGTCTAAATATTAGATGTAACTTTTAGTAAAGCTTAGGAAGTACACTGCTTTTGTAGTTTTATTTTTTTAAGTACTATAATTGGGTGGGTGCTGATGGCTTATCTGAGTAATACTAGTTACTCAAAAGGCTGAGAGCTAATGGTCACAGTTTGAAGCCAATCTAGGCAGTTAAGTCCAGGTGACTCTGACCTCCAATTAACCATTCAAAAACTGGAAGTTGAGCTACAGCTCAAGTGGTAGAGCTCTAGCCCTGAGCAACAAAGCTCAGGAACAGTACCCAGGCCCCAAGTTCTAGTACCAACACCCCCGCAAAACATGGTAATATGGAGTATATCTACTTGCCTAATCCTTTTAGGATCTTCTTTTCCAATTTTTGCTCTTTATTGCTGGCTGGGTCTTTGCCTGTGGATGGCTCTCCAGGAGCACTGGCTGCTCTTTCAGCCTCTTCAGCAGTTTCTTCACAGTCCCCATCCTCATGGTCAGGTACTTCTGCATTTTCAGACTGCTCCTTGGGCTTGGCAGGGCCTTCTTTGCCAGTTGTACCTGCAGCAGACCCATACATGCTTATGATGTCTTCCAGTTGTCTATTCAATTCGTCGGAGATATCGTGAGCTCCTTTCTCAGAGTGTATACTTGCCACCTGCTCTGCTGCTTGGAGTGAAGTTGAGGAATCCTGACCATCTTGCTTTCCCATGACATTTTGATTGGGTGATGATGAACTGTCATTTGGGGGTGTTGACTGTGGTGCTGGTTTGGTTGAGGGCTGTTCAGAGTGATTAGCCTCCATAAAGGGCAGTAGAATCTGGTGGTAAACATAGTTAAGTATTAACCCAGTTAACCCAATGACATATTAATGGCAAAGATATCAATTAAAAAGATCTCTGGGCTAGGAATGTGGCTTAGTGGTAGAGTGCTTGCCTAGAATGCATGAAGTCCTGGGTTCTATTCCTCAGTACTACATAAACAGAAAAAGCTGGAAGTGGTGCTGTGTGTCAAGTGGTAGAGTATTAGGCTGGGGCACAGAGGGTCTTGGGGACAGAGCCCAGGCTCTAAGTTCAAGCCCAGGACTGGCAAAAAAAAAATAGATTATGTCATTTGTATAGATCTAGAAAAAAATCATGTTAAGGGAGGTAAGCCAAGATCAGAGAGACAAACAGTGCATGTTTTCTTTCATATGTGGAAGCTAGATCTAAAATACTCTGGGACACAATAAATTATATAGGACTCTAGGCATTCACACACAGTCAGCCTAAAAAGGAGGATGCTCTTAGGGGAGGAACCTAAAGGTGTAACTCCTCTGAATATTTAAAATACTCTTTATGGGACTGGGAATGTGGCTTAATAGTAGAGTACTTGCCTAGCATGCATGAAGCCCTGGGTTTGATTCCTCAGTACCACATACACACAAAAAGCCAGAAGTGGTGCTGTGGCTCAAGTGGTAGAATGCTAGTCTTGAGCAAAAGAAACTTAGGGACAGTGCCCAGGCCCTGAGTTCAAGCCCCAGGACTAGCAAAAGAAAGGAGGAGGAAGAGGAAGAGGAAGAGGAGGAGGAGGAGGAGGAGGAGGAGGAGGAGGAGGAGGAGGAGGAGGAGGAGGAGGAGGAGGAGGAGGAGGAGGAGGAGGAGGAGGAGGAGGAGGAGGAGGAGGAGGAGGAGGAGGAGGAGGGAGGAGGAGGGAGGAGGAGGAGGAAGAAGAAGAAAAGAAGAAGCAGAAGCAGAAGAACCAGAAGAAGAAGGAAGAAGATCTCAATGTACCTTCACAAACCATTGACTTTACAATTGGTGAGGTAGAAAGAACAAGAAACATTTTTCAAATCAAGTTCTATTACTGGCATATTTTTGGTTTGCTCTTCAGATTTCAGTAGTATCCAGTATTACTGATAATTCCTAATCGCTGGAGCTACATAGATATATACATTTTTTTCAAAGTTAAAATATTTAGTACAAAAACTAATGTGCTTCCTAAAATCATTCATCCTAGGTAGGTTTGTAAGCTGGATGTCAATGGCTACGTGGGTAATCCCAGCTACTCGGGAGGCTGAGATCTGAAGATGGCAGTTCAAAGCCAATCCAGGCAAGAAAGTCCTTGAGACTCTTATCTCCCATTAACCACTAAAAAAAGCCAGAAGTGGAGCTGGGGCTAAAGCAGTAGAATACTAGCCTTGAGCAAAAAAGCCCAAGGACAGGAGTCAGGCCCTGAGTTCAAGCCCTAGGATGGGCTTACATAAATAAATAAGTCCCTAAGCATTATTTTGTTCCACAAGTCATCATTGGATTAGTGTTCTTTGATATAAACATATTATGTTAGTAATAGGAAATATTTCTTCTCTGTTTTCTTTTTCTTAGAGGGGAACATGCAATTATCACTTTAAAAAAAACAGGTTTTCTGAGGTTCAAACTATCATCATTTTAATAAGTAAGACAAGGAATGAGAGAGGGCATAAATAAGCCAACTAATTTGGAAACATGATGATACTTGTGATATTAATTCTTTAAATTTCTACAATAGTCTTTGTTCTACTCTAAAATGACTTCCTTTTAGAAGAAAACAGATGACAACTTTCACTTCTAAGTCAAAAATCCCTTAGGAAATTTAATAATATTTTAAAAAGAAATACCTATGTATAATATACAGGGAGTAAATCAATGAGGGATATAATTCAGACGTACCATGAGCTTTGGGGAAATATGGGTTGAGGGAATGAGTTAAGAATTCCAAGACTTAAGCCAGGGACAGATGGATCATATCTGTAATCCTAGCTACTCAGGAGGCTGAGATCTGAGGATATGGTTTGACACCAGCCCGGGCAGAAAAGTCCTTGAGACTCTTATCTCCAATAAACTACTCAGAAAAGGCTGGAAGTGACACTGTGGATCAAGTGGTAGAACACTAGTTGAGCAAAAGGAGCTCAGGGATGTAAGGTCCGCTCCTGGATGGCAAGCAGACTCCACCCTCCTCGCAGCAAAGTCTCCACCCAGTACCTGCGTTACCTAGGCAACTGAGACACCTGGAAGAGGTCACATCTGAATTTGATGTGGCCACACCTTTCCCCGCCCATACCCTACATAAGGCCTAGCCCAGGCCCAGACTCTCTCTTTCTCTCTCTGTTCGTTTCTAGCTCTCTTGCTCTTCTTTTCTAGCTCTCTTGCTCTTGCTCTTCTTTTCTAGCTCTCTTGCTCTTGCTCTTCTTTTCTAGCTCTCTTGCTCTTGCTCTTCTAGCTCTCTTGCTCTTGCTCTTCTTTTCTAGCTCTCTCTGCTCTCTCTCTGCTCTTCTTTTCTAGCTCTTTCCTCTCTTTCCCAGCTCTCTCTCATTGCCAGGCCTTTCTCAGCCACGTGGAGTGCCAACCTTGCCTGGTCCCAGCAGGTCTACTGAATAAACCTCCCCCTTACCTGAATACCACGTGCGTGCTGGTGCAGTTTTTACTCGGCTACCTCTTTTTAAAAACCTAACAAGGGACAGCACCCAGGCCCTGAGTTTGAGCCTAGGACTAGCAAAAAAAAAAAAAAAAGATTCTAAGACTTCTGGTTATTACCCTGTGTAGGGTAAATAGGTTTGGCTTAGACATTTAAAGTATGATGCATTTCATTTGTAAATAGTATTTAATTTTGGGTCCGGTCGTGGACCTGAACTCTGAGCCTGGGCACTGCCCCTCAGCTCTTCAGCTCAAGGCTAGCGCTCTACCACTTGAGCCACAGCGCCACTTCTGGATTTTTTTTTTTTTTTTTTTTGCTTATGGTTGGGTGCTGAGGAATTGAACCCAGGGCCTCAAGCATGCAAGGCAAGTGCTTTACCACTGAGCCACCTTCCCAGCCCCTGTAAATAACATTTAATAGTTGCTAATTAGCCGCATAAAAAGGTGGCAAGGCCCTCTAGTTCACAGCTTTTTGCTGTTGTGTTGGTATCAAAATGAAAACAAAAAATTGTTTCTCCTAACTGCATGGCTTCCTTCTTCCATTGTCAAGATCGAAGTCAAATGCTTGGAAGCGAGCGCAGGAGGACCAATCAAAGTGACGACTAGTACTCGCTCTCAGTCCCGTTGACTACCAGGAAGTAAGCTCATCAATGTTCATTCACCAACTTTTACCAAGTAAAATGGTCTTATCTATAAAACCAATAGTCTCTAGCACTATAACTTCTTTCTCCTGCTCTCTCCTTATTAGACACACTCATCTATATATAACTTCTGCCTCCCCTAAACTCAGAGAAGACACATGTCACCCTCGGTCCAGCCAGAAGCTATTTTAAGCTCATCTAAAATGAGTCATGGTGTGTAGCACTTTATCCTTGGAAGTGCAGAGAATAATTTTAAAATCAAATTAAAAATAGTAAGCACTTACTGGTTTAAATCCCTATGTGGGTTTTAAAGTATTTTTGGATGGAAAAAAAACCTAAAGTAAACTGAACTTCCAAGTAAGTAATTAAGACATGTCTGTCCATAGTTTTGCTGTAGTTAGGTTACCTGCAAAATGTTTTTTTTTTCTTTTTTGTCCTTGACTTAGTCATTCATCGGAAGTCACAATGGTTCAAGTTTTCATTCTTAGTTCTATGGACATTCCTTGAGCTTCTATACCACATTTATGTTAGTGTTGATGTTGCTGTATTTTGGGTGTTGTGCTGGGAACACAGGGCCTCATTGTCCTACACGAGTACTTTTACCAATGACCCTTTATCCCTGACCCCTCCACCCATCTGTCTGTCTCTTTCTGACTACTTATCTATAAAATAAAATAGAAATGAAATTTATTGTATATGTTTATTATATACTTGTCCTGTTTATTATACTAGCTAGTCCTGTTTTCATTTCCCCAAACTCCAAACGTAATGACAAGGGAGAAAGAACCATCACAAGTATTTTAAAGTGGCCTAACAGCACAACACAATTCCTACAAGAAGAACTTAGACAAATTAGCAAGAGGGCAGGGAGGAGAACAAAGAACTTTGTTATTTTTCAATTATTCCTTCTTAGCAATGTATTTGATAGCCAAGAAACAATTTCTGAATTTTATCTTCTAAAAACTTTATTGACCCCTCCTCCCTCCTCTGAATTTTCCTTTGCACTGGCAGTCCCAGTGGACACACACACACACACACACACACACACACACACACACACACACACACACACACACACACACACACACACACACACACACACACACACACACACACACACACCCCTTCCCTTCCTGAGCAACACACTGGAATTTGAATACAACAATGGCAAGTTCTTCAGCAGTTCCCTGGCCGTGTCCAAGTTGCACATTTCCAGCACTACAAACTGCACTTTCTTCTCCGGGCTTGGGGGAGTGTTTGTCACACTTACCAGAGGGCCTGGAGCTAAGCAGGAAGAGAAAGGAGAGGAAAGAGGCAGCAGAAAGCCAGGCAGAGCAGCAAGAGCAGGAACAGGAGAAGGGCTGTGCTCTTACAGGGGAGAGAGAAACCAAATACACACACACACACACACACACACACACGGAGCCCACAGGCAGCAGGAGGGGGGCGGGGAAGGGAACATGGGATGACACAGCAAGAGACGAATCCTCCCAGCTTCAGAAGCTGTTGCCAAGGGAATATCTTAAGAGAATAAAAGCAACTGGAAGATTAAATTGGATGCTCCATGTTTTGTCCTTTTAAAAATTTTAACCTTGGATAAATAACCCCCTGGCCGTTTTCACCATTGTCCTTTGGCTGGGTGGCTGGGTGGGGGCCACATCACTTTTGCTTATTTCTTGGCTCCATTCCACTGTGGTTCGTGATTCACCGCTCCTCCTCGCCCCCTTCTTGGGACGAGGCTGATGAGTGTCAGGTTTCTTCCAGCCATCGTGGAAGAAGGATGCGGAAGCCCAGGACCATGGCACTGCTTGGTTTGTTCGCAGAATTCGAATTTTAAAAAATGGAGGTGGCCATTTGGAGCTGGGTTTTGTGCACATGATTGGCCCAACCCGGGACCCCAATCTTGCTAAGTGATGTCATCTTGGGGGAGCCCTGAGGGAGCTCTGTTCTTTGGCCTGTACTGCAGCTCTGCCCCTCTTTGCAAGTCTCTTCCACACTCAACACAAGGTGCCTTTCTCTTAGATGAACTCCTCTCCTCTTGTTCTGGAGAATGTATATCGACACTTTTCCCCAGTGGGGGCAGATTTCTTCCACCAGCTTTGTTTTGTTTTTAAATATATTTTTTATTGTAAAAGTACTGGACAGAGGGGTTACAGTTACATGAGTAAGGTAATGAGGACATTTCCTATCGAGCATTGTTACCTCCTCCTTTGTTTTTCCCCTACCATCCCTACCTTCCCAACTATTCCCCCCTCACCCCTCAGCCGAAGTTGTAAAGTTCATTTTCAACATAATGTCTTGTGCATCTCATTGTTACAATGGGTCACCCTGTATCCCTATTTAAGCATTTTGTTTTTTCCCTTCCCCTCCCCAAATTAGAAAAATGTATATACAAGATGCAGGGCACCGGAATCAAATACAGTGAAAACAGGTGTTATACTGTGGGGGAGGAACATATAAAGAAACACAAAAAAGTCACATAGTACATTATAAATGCGTTAAAAACAATAGCAAGCAAGAAAAAACCACTTCTGTCCCTGTCTTGGGGTTCATTTCACTTAACATCATCTTATATGGTCATATGCACATAGCTTTTGACCTTCTCTGCTTGTCCTAGACATATACTAGTTATTGCAAATAAGGGAAACCATGGGACCTATGTTTCTTTGGGCCTGGCTTCCACCAGCTTTTTTTATGTGGCTAATCTGGCACAGTTGTAGCAGGCAGAATAATGCCGTCTGCCAAAGTAATCCATGTTCTAATGTTTGTATTCAGTGATATGTTACTTTATGGCAAAAGGGACTGGGCACATGTGATTAAGTTAGGACTCTTGATGTAGGGCTGTTATCTAGAAGTTTCTGAGTGAATCCACTGTCATTCTAGGGTCTTTATAATTGAGAGATGGAAGGTTGGAGTGAGGGAAAAAAAAGATCTGGTACTCTAAGCATAGGTCAAAGTGGTATAGACTTATCAGCCAAGAAATACAAGAAGCTTGTAGGAGCCTGGAAAGGTAAGGAAACGCATTCTCCTGTAGAGTTTCCAGAGAATGCAGTCCTGCTGATAGTGAGCTGGCAAAATTCATGCTAGACATTTGAGGACCAGAACTGTAAAATAGTACCGTTGTGTTGTTTTAAAACCACTAAGTTTGTGGTCAGTTCTTACAGCAGCAAAAGGAAATGAAAGCTTCCCATTCTCAAATGTTTCCCTACTTCTTTCTCTGCATTCAGTAGAGACATATATGTTGATAAGTTAACCTAACAAATAGAGTTCCAAATAAAACCTTTTCAGTACTTAAGAAATAAAAGATAGTCAGTGCATTGCTTGCTAGTAAAATGTATAAGTGAAAAATGTGTTACGTTCCAAGTGTTTTGTAAAGTTGTCAGACTAGGTAGCATCATATTGTGGATGGGTGCAAGGCAGTCAGAGTTCTAAGTAAACCCTAATGATATACCTATGCTTCTCTAAGTAATGTACAGAATCTTTTTAACAAAATAACTTAAATAATGTTGAAATTAATTTAAAGGAAAAATATCTGACTTTGATTGAACTAAATGATCATTTATACCAATATGTACTCATATGAAAATAGACCTTCACAATAATTACAAACCTATCATCCAGCTGGGTGCTGATGGCTCATGCCTGTAATCCTAGCTACTCAGGAGGCTGAGATCTGAGGATCAAGGTTCAAAGCCAGCGTGGGCAGGAAAGTCCATGAGACTCTTATCTTCAATTAACCACCAGAAAACTGGAAGTGGTGCTTGGCTCAAGTAGTAGAGTGCTCACCTTGAGCTGAAGAGTGCAGGGACAGTGCCCAGGCCCAGAGTTAAAGCCCCATGACACACACACACACACACACACACACACAAAGACAAAAAATGAACAAACAAAAACCCTCTATCATCCTAGAAACTTGAGAAGCAGAGACTAGGAGATTGTGGTTTGAGGCCAGCTTTAGCATCAAAATCTACGAGACGCTATCTCAGCCAATGACTGGGTCTTGTGTCACATGCCTGTTATCCTAGAAAACCTATCCTAGTAGACCAGGCCAGCCTTGGCATAAAATGAAAATAACCAATGACAAAAGGGACTGGTGCAGTGGCGTTTGTGGTACAGCACCTGCTTAGCAAGTGTGAGGCCCTGAGTTTGAACTCTATTAGTGCCCTCCCCCCTTCCCCCCAAAAAAAAGAGGGGAACTAGGTATGCATCTTTAGATTCGCAGTTTTTACACACTAACATTAAAATAGATATTACTTTAAAACCCTAAAAAAACAGACTGAAGGATCCAATTTTCCCCAAGGGTCTTTGACGGGGAGTTAGGCCCTATAAACGACTGCTAATAAGGCTATTTTCCCAGGACTGCATTGTAAGCATCTTTTGCTGTTTTCAATGGGCAAAAGTTGTCAAGTGTGAGCCAGTTGCTGCTCGAGGGACAGCTGACAGTCCCTCCCTTGTGTCCAGCTGCCTTGAGTGAGGAGCTGTCTGCGAAGCAGCCCCTTCTCTGGCGACCAGCGGATGCTGCCTTTGAGGCCTTCTGCGTCACGCAGAGGCCACCCCACTGCAGCTGCAAGGACCACCGCGGCTTTGGATGCCACGGAAGCCACCATTTCTGCCTCTGGCGGCCTTGCTCCGGCTCTGGCTGCTCCAGAAAACTTGCACTGGCTTGAAAAGACTTTACCCTGGCCAAGATATGCCTCAGTCAGCTCTAGATGGCTGTGTCTACCCGGTAATGATTCATACTCACAACAGGAGGGAAACTCCCGCCTCTGTGACTCAGAGCAAAAGCCTAAGAATGATCCATAATGAGGATTTATGTTTGGTCCTTATAAAATGTAAATCAAAAGTCAGTTGAGTCCACCTCATCCCAGTTAGAATGGCTATGCTCCAAAGAGACATAGAATAACCGATCTAGTGAGGACAGGGTGAAGATGGAACCCTTATACATTGTTGTTAGGACTATAAATGACTTTAGGCATTATGGAAATTTCTTTAAAAATACCTGGAAAGTAAAAACAGAGCTACCACATAATCCAGGAATATATTAAAAGGAGATGAAATAATGGTACCCCAAAACGTACTTGAACTTGCATGCTTAATACAACACTATTCTTTTTTTTTTTTTTTTTTGGGTCAGTTGTGGGGCTTGAACTCTAGGCTTGGGCGCTGTCCCTCAGCTCTTCAGCTCAAGGTGAGCGTTCTACCACTTGAGCCACAGCGCCACTTCCCGTTTTCTAGTGGTTTATTGGAGATAAGAGTCTCATGGACTTTCCTTCCCGGGCTGGCTTTGAACTCTGATCCTCAGATCTCAGTCTCTTGAGTAGCTAGGATTATAGGAGTGAGCCACTGGCACCCAGCTGCAACACTATTCTTTTTTTGGGGGGGGGGTCTGGTCGTGGGGCCTGAACTCTGGGCCTGGGCGCTGTCCCTCAGCTCTTCAGCTCAAGCCTAGCGCTCTACCACTTGAGCCACAGCACCACTTCCGGCTTTTTTCTTTTTGTTTATGTGGTGCTGGGGAATCTAACCCAGGGCCTCATGCATGCAAGGCAAGTGCTCTTGAGCCACCTTCCCAGCCCATGCAACACTATTCTTCATCGCTAAAATGTAGAATTAACTTAGGTAACCTTCAATGGATGAATGGATGAAGAAAATGTGGTCTATATACACAGTGTAACATGAATCAGTCCTAGAAAAAGAATGAAATCCTGTCTTTTGTAGCTACATGGAGGGAAATGGATATCATTATGTTAAGTGAAATAAGTCAGTCACCCTGAATCAAATATCACTCATTGATGGAAACCAGTAAGTCAATCTTATCAAAGAATGGAATGAAACAGTGTTTACCAAAGACTGAGAAAGGCAGGATGAAAAGTTCAATAAGGGGTATCAATATACAGAAAACTGAGTGTGGTGGCTCACATCTGTAATCCTAGCACTTGGGAGTAAAGACAGGAGGATCACAAGGACAAAGCCAGCCTGGGGTGCATGTCAAGTTCTAAGCCAGCTGGACCATTTCAAAACCCAACCTACCAACCAAGCAAGCAAAAGGAGAGAAAACAAAAAGGGAAGCAAGAAAGCAACAACAAACAAAAACAAAGCAAGTTAGAATGAAAGAATTCTCATTCTCTAGCATAGCGAGAGTGCACAATTCCTGATATAGATTCATGCTTGAAGAGTAGAAATACTTATCACTTCACTTGACTATTATACATGTACTAAATTACCCTAACATTTTCCATATAAATATTATAGATAAGAAATTAAGCCTGTGAATAGGAATTAATATTTCCTCCACTAATGGCATTTGCATTGTTGTCTAGAACCACGTCAAAGTGGGAGAATCCATTCTGTCATATCATGATATACAGATATGTATTTTATCTGGGTTAAATCTGGGTTGGGGTAAGGGTGCAAATGTTGGAACATTATATTCTTCCTCAGAAAATATTTTTTTATTAGTCTCGAGCCATGCATCACATTTATAATAGTTATTTCTTATGGTGACAACTCTCATTGGAACTAGTTGTGTGTGGTCGATCTCAACATGTGGAAAATATGATTCATAGTCTGTGAAAAGGATTTTATTTTATTTCTGTTAAGCTAGAATTAAGCAAACAAAGCTTATTTCCAATAAAGGGTAAAGTGGACTGGCTGTGATGAATAAAATGAGCAGTTTGAAATTTGAATAAATATTGGGTACTACACTTGTATGCGCTTGTAAAGAGCTTCACTTCTTCAATAGCCTTATTAAATTACACTTACATTTTTTTCACAGTAGCAGTTTTAATCGTGGACATCTTAGAGGTAATGCAGACAAGTTTTAGACAATGCTCCTTTATATTGATTCTTTGTTTAATTTGAACTAAGAAGGTCTTGCTGTATGCATTTTACAGGGAGGAGTTGACTCATGCCAATATTTTCTCCCAGGAAAATCAGAATAAAAGTCGATCATACTGCAGTAATACTGGACCTTCTTTCTTTGAAGAGTCCTTCTTCTTGATGTGGTAGTTTCAGGAGCATCGGACTGTGGGTCAACTTCCCACCCACAGAACAGAGTTGGGCTTTGAAAGCTGCCATATACTGCAGCAAAGACATTCTCTCAAACAGCCTCCACATTCCAACTCCCGTGTGCCAGAGAAGGGCTCAAGAGCCCATGACAGAAGCACGGACACTTCTCTAAGTCCACTTCACAAGACACACGATGACTTCATCAGTGGCTGGTCTACATGTGTTCTGGGCTGTCCTTTGGGCTGGAATCTGTTTATCAAAAGACCCACTGACATTAGAAACTTCATAATAGCTCCAAGGTCCCGTCTAGAGTCCCCTTGATCCATCTTTTGGCAGATGACATTTGATGAAAAATACATCCTCCATTCCTAATAAGATGGCTCTACTCACAATAGTTAAAGAAATACAGCCTCCAAAAATGATAGCTCCATGGTATTTTATTCCATAAGCACCTTGACTCCTTTCAAGTGCATTTTTGAGGATTTCTAATGGCTACAGGTTTTACTTTTTCTTTTCTGTTTATTACATCTCTGTTTACTACTTTTCTGTTTACTTCACTTCCCAAAGATCCTAAATTCTTCTCTCCCCTACCTGAGTGTCACGAGGACTCTCTTCTCCTGCTGGTCACAAAGCATTCCTCAGGAGTCTGAACTTCTATTTAAAGGAAAGTGATGTGATGAAAAACAGTGGTGTGATATGGCAGTCACCTAGTTAATAGACAATGACTGAATGCTCTTCTCTCTAATGGTCAGCTAGTGCTTCTGAAGAGCATGCATTTATTTTAAAAGTCTAAATGTGTGGTGATTGTTCTATAATAAGTTGGCATGGCAAAGTGGCCAGAAAGATGGGGGAACAGAGGGAGCAAATGTTCATACTCTGATTCCTTATCTCTCTCTGCTCCTCATTATATCTCTTTTTAGGCTTGATCATCTTTGAAAAGACATTTTTTTCCTTCCCTCCCTCCCTCCCTCCCTCCCTCCCTTCCTTCCTTCCTTCTCCTTCCTTCCTTCCTTCCTTCCCCTTCCTTCCATCCTTCCTTCCTTCCTTCCTTCCTTCCTTCCTTCCTTCCTTCCTTGCTTCCTTCCTTCTTTGCTTTCTCGCTTTCTTGCTTCTTTTTTTGCTAGTCCTGGATCTTGAACTCAGAGCCTGGACACTGTCCCTGAGCTTCTTTTGCTCAAGGCTAGCACTCTACTACTTGAGCCACAGAGCCACTTCTGGCTTTTTCTGTTTACATGGTACTGAGGAATCGAACCCAGGACTTCATGCATGCTAGACAAGCATTCTACAACTAAGCCACATTCCCAGCCTAGAAACAGACATTGTTGAGTCTACCTGCCTGTCTGACCTTGGAGAGCATTCTTTCTTAACTGGCTCATCCCTAGATTAGATTAATTTACCATGTAGCTCTTTATTTCAAATTCAAGGTTTAGGAAGAGATACCATAATTATTATGTTTAAACTATTTTATGCTCTTTGCCTTGTATGAATTAGCAACTGTACAACTTATGACTTCAGATTGTAGTTGGATCATGGTTGAGCTGCCTTATTAGTTCCATGGGTTGCTATTTAAATAAAATAGATGTAGGCCCCATGGATTTGTGTAACACAGTATTCCTTGATTCAACATGAACCTATATACTAAGAATGGTAGACAAATAGAATCATGGTGTCTGTGGGAAGGACAAATTCCTGATTGCTTTCCTCCCAGATACCCAAGAGAGATTGGAGAACACTAAAAAATATGAAGGAAGTCAAGCACCAGTGGCTCACGCATGTAATACTAGCTACTCAGGAAGCTGAGATCTGAGGATCAAGGATTGAAGCCAGCTGGGCCAGAAAAGTCCCTGTGAGACTCTTATTTCCAATAAACCATCAGAAACTGGAAGTGGAGCTGTGGCTCAAAGTGGCAGAGTGCTAACCTTGGGCAAAAGAGCTCAGTGTCTAGGCCCCAAGTTCAAGCCCCATGACCAACCAAAGAAAAAAAGAAAGGAGGAGGAGGAGGAGAAGAAGGAGGAGGAGGAGGAGGAGGAGGAGGAGGAAGAGGAGGAGGAGGAGGAAAATACAAGTATTGATAGGAAGTATGATTAGTAATTAGCGATCTCTGGTTCTGGGGGCCTGAGTAAACCTCTATTGTTTCTCTGAGCCCCACATCTATCTTTCTATAAGACATAAACTTCCTCCTCTAGAGAGGCCTCCTGCCATCCATTTTCTAGAGCTTGTCTAGAAATTAGAGTCAGTCCCTGCAATATGGGCAGCAAGTCTCCCGTGGCAAAGAACAGCATTCCTAAGAAGTTATGAGTTTAGAATACTCTGAGGACCTTCCAAGGAAAGCTTTATATCCCATTTCCTAACTGAAGATTATTTACTGGCATTGGTGTCTTCGTTGACTGGATTTTATTTCACAGAAGCTGAAGAGAGATAAAAAATGAAGTAACCTCTCCTCTTCCCCCACTGAGCATATATAAAAATAGTTAAATATGTAAAAAAGTCTTCCCTTCTACCACTGAAAATGAAATAAAGCAACAGTAACAACAACAACAACAATAAAACAATCCTTGGCACACCACTAACTTTAGGCTAAAAAATGTTTAAACTTAGTGGGATCTGGCTACAATCCTAACTACTATGAAGGCTGAAATCTGAGGAGCCAGGTTTAAAGCCAACCTGAGTAGGAAAGTCCATTCTACTCTTATCTCCAATTAACCACCAAAAAGCTGGAAGTGGAGCTGTGGCTCATGTAGCAAAGAGCTAGGGATCTGAAAAACTAAAATATGAGCACCATTTGTAGGGGAGGAAGTAACACCAAACAAATGGAAACAAACACACCAAACACACACACACACACACACACACACACACACACACACAATTGAAACCTCAGATTTTGTTTGGTAAAAACAAAGAATTTGCCTTTGAATATTTTGCTTCAATGAACTTGTGTATTTTGCTTGAAAATAAGATGGCAGTTGTAGTCAACGTGTTTGGTGTTGCTGTAATAAGATATGCAAAGCAGGATACTTTATAGAGAAAAGATGTTTATTTAACTTATAATCCTGGAGGCTCAAGAATATGGGCCTGGTGTCTACTTGACTCTGGTGAGGGCCACATGGTGATGACATTACCATAGGTGGAGTGTGTGTGTGTGTGTGTGTGCATGTGCACCTGTGTATACACACACATGTGCACCCGTGCACACACACATGTGCGTGCACACTTACAAAAGAGATCATGTGAGGAAAGAGAAAATGAGGAGGATTCTGAGGGAGTGGTAGGTCCTCCAACTACAACTTGATCTCATAGCATTAATCCCCTTTGTTGACCTTAGCAGCTGGTACCAGGACCCACATGCATTAGGCTACAAGTGAGGAGGGGAAGCTTCCAGCACAGGAGCCTTTGGTGAACAAACCACAGCCCAACCGTCATGATAATATGCACATATGTGTACAAGGTTAAATGTCTTTTAAAGGAATGCTTCTTATATCAGATATTTAAGCTGAAAAGAAGTTTGCCTTTGGGCTGAAAAGAAGAAAATAAACCCAGAAATAAGAAGCTTAGGCCGGCTGAAAAGTCTGAGAGGGAACACAGTGGCTGCTTTCAATCTTCTCTAAGAGCAAAACTTTCAGTTCTAGAAAGACATGGGGCAAAGAATAGCAAGAGTCTCATCTACTGGGGGTGCTGTAAGGCATATCACAACATGCATGTTTTTTGTATTAAAACGCTACTAAATGCTGAAAGGTAGCCAGGTCTATATTGTATAATAAAACTGTGAGATTTAATGTGATTTTGCATTTTTCTAGAATGGATAGTGACATAGATTTTAATGTCTGTGTAAAAACTGACATGGAGATATGTAATTACTTTATGCAAATGTATATTTCTACTGAACTGTTTTATTTTGACAGTTCTCCGCTTATTGTCAGATATTTGAAGCTGGTATTTGGAAGCTTGAATTCATAAAATATTAAAGTAAGAGACATTTTTCTTTATCCAAAACCTCTGAGAAATTGAAGTTCTAGCATGAGAAATTAAATTAACAGCATATATGTTTTAGATAAGAGAAAATTCATCATATGATGTATTTTAAATACATAAATTTTGGATCATAGGTCAAGGAAAGATATTTAATCTAAGCCTCAAGAGCTTGTATTGTCATGTTTCCTGCATACAAAGTCTGTCTTTGATCTTCCTGCAAAAAGTCAGACACTTTGAATGGACCTGGCACTGAATAGAATCCTTTAGGCTTATAATATGCAATTAAAATGTTCTTGATCTATTAGACTACTAAATGAATGAGGAAATGTTTCATGGTGCATACAAGGAAATACTTATGGGCTCAGGAAAGAGTAAGGTACATTAATTTTTTTTAATCCCTGGGGAAACATTTTTAAAGAGTTAAAATTTAATTTAGGCTGGGTACCGGTGGCTCATGTCTGTAATCCTAGCTACTGGGGGAGATTGAGATCTGAGAATCCAGCTAGGGCAGGAAAGTCCAGAGACTCTTATCTCCAATCAACTACTCAGAAAAAGCTGAAAGTGGCTCTGTGGCTCAAGTGGTAGAGCACTAGCCTTGAGCACAAAGAGGCTCAGGGATAGAGCCCAGGCCCTGAGTTCAAGCCCCAGAAACAGCAAGATTAATTAATTAATTAAATGTGAAATAGATATTACTCGAAATTAAAGAGGTAAAGGGAGAGAATTTACACAGCATCAACTTACATTAATGGATTAGATTGTACGTGTGTGTGTGTGTGTGTGTGTGCGCGCGCGCGCATGCGCGCCAGTCCTGGGGGCTTGAATTTTGGTCACTGTCCCTGAGCTGCTTTTGAACATGTCTAGCACTGTACCACTTCAGCCACAGCTTCATTTCAGCCACAGTACCACTTCCAGCTTTTTTTGGAGATTAATTGGAGATAAGAATCTCACAAACATTTCTGCTGGAGCTGGCTTTGAACCTGGATCCTCAAATCTCAGCCTCCTGAGTAGCTAGGGTTACAGGCATGAACCACTAATGCTGGAATGACTTTCTTAATCCTCTTCATCTTACTATCTGTCTTTAACTCTTCAGGACTCTTCATTATTTTAAATTGCTACATCAGAATTTTTGTGAGAGATTTGGAAAGACTCCATTTGTCTTTTCAACTTGAAACCGCGTTTTGGGCCAGCAACTGTTTCCTTACTGAAAGACTCAGGAAGTCATTTTCTATCACCGGTGCTTTGGGTCAGTGTAAGATGAAGTGGATCTGTGTGTGGTTAGGGCTTCTTTGCGAGAAACCTCTACAGATGCATTATAGCTACCCCAAGGAAAGGCTTGTTTACCATTTTCTTCCTGTCCATAATAATGGCACTGGGGATGTGAGCTGAGGCTGAGGAGCAAAGTCACCCAGAGGCAGGCGTCCCAAACTTGGTCTCAGAATCTTTGTACATCTGCTCCATTTTCCTGTGAAAGCTTCTTACCAACTTCCGTTGCTTACTCATAATTTTAATTTCCTCTTCAGTTTGCAAGGGCCATGGTCTGCCTCAGAACTTCCTTTTGAGTTAGCTCCCATCCCCCACTTCTGGCTGCTTCTCTCCAAATCGGGTCAACTTTGGTTTCCAGTCCAGTGCACACATTGGTCCGGCTAGTACCCACCCCACGTCCATCAGAAATGACCAGGGTTTGCAAAACATGCCCAGCCTCAGAAGCTTTGAGCAAGACAGCTAGCAGGGGAATCGTCTTCATATAAATGAGTTTTGCTTCATTTATATTACTGCTTATTTAGCTCTTAGAACTCCTCTTTTGACTTTGAGAAGTACTGTGGGATATTAACATTGTCTTATCCTATTGTCAAATGGCAGGCATACAACCTTAATACTTACGCTTAACTTTATGTTTTGAAAACCTTGTCCGAAGTTTCTAGCAGGTTCCTTCAGTTTCTGTCTGAGCCCAAAGCACCAACATGAACCAAAGTCTCAAGGAGCATCCATATTGTTTATTTTCTGATTTAGGAACACATAAAATGCTTTGCTTTGTGTATTATTATTTCTGGAAAATTCCAGTAAAATTGTCTAATATTAATACAAACTGATTTTTTAAGATGAGGATTTACTTTGAAAAAGAAATCCTAGCCGGGTGCTGGTGGCTCACGCCTGTAATCCTAGCTACTCAGGAGGCTGAGATCTGAGGATCAGAGTTCAAAGCCAGCCCAGGCAGGAGAGACCGTGAGACTCTTATCTCCAATAAACCACCAGAAAACCGGAAGTGGTGCTGTAGCTCAAGTGGTAGAGCACTCGCCTTGAGCTGAAGAGCTGAGGGACAGCGCCCAGGCCCAGAGTTCAAGCCCCACGGCCGACCAAAAAAAAAAAAAAAAAAAAAAAAAAGAAAAAGAAATCCTAAATTTAATTCAAATAAGATGGTACTATTTTTCAGAGTCAGGTGATATTAAGAAGCTGGGCAGAGACAGGAGTTGGAGTGGTTTTACTGAGTCATGGTGGTATTGGGGCACAGCACTGTGGCCCTCTGAGGGAACTAAAAAGCCTCAGGAACAGCAGCACCAAGGTCTCTTTGGCCTTCTCTTGCCTCCTCTCATTGTCCCCAGAAACAAGGTAAAGAAATCAGGACTCCTCTTTCCCAGGATAGACCATGGGAACCAGATCTCTTTTCCCCCATGCAAGTCATAAAGCCTACAAGTATTTCTTTAGCCTTTCCTTGCCTTTCTGTATAAGGGTTGGCCAGAAAGAAATTCCCTGACCAAACTTGTCTGATCATGAGCCTCTTTCAAAGGGTCTTGCGTGTACCTGGAGGAAGGACACCTTGAGACACCAGGAAGAATCTGGACACACAGGCCTTGGTGGGCCTCCCCACTTCCGTCTAGTAGTACTTACGTTTTTGTCCAATCCCATTTCTTCTAGGCCATCTATTCTTTATCAAGTCAGAGAGTCAAAAGTAATGGCTTTTCCTAGTTTTTTTTTTCTTTTTTCTTTTCTTTTGATTCTTCAATCTGAATATTCCTATCCTATGCCACATAAAATGTTGATTCAATAAATTGGTTATGCTTTCCTCTTGTTAATCTTTTTTTTTTTAACCAGTCCTGGGACTTGAACTCAGGGCCTGGGCACTGTCCCTGAGTTTCTTTTGCTCAAGGCTAGCACTCTACCACCTGAGCCACAGCACCACTTCTGGCTTTTTCTGTGTATGTGGTACTGAGGAATTGAACCCGAGGCTGCATTCATGCTAGGCAAGCACTCTACCACTGAGCCACCTTCCCGGCCCTAATCTGTCTTTAGTGGTGGGGTTTTGTCTGTGGGCTTCTTATACTGGTCCTATCTTCTGCTCTCCTATAGAACCACATATGGAACACCACACGGAAAAGAGAAGAGCCACACAAATTTGGACTCTATTAGTCACACACCATTTTAATTCTGAGCATCATCTGTAACTAGATGGTGAAAATTACTTCCCTTTTTTCTAGGCTTTTTATGACAGTGCATTTGATTCCTAATGTTCTGAAAAATGCTAATCCAAGTATTTTTATAGTGCAAAACTAAAATATATTTCCTTTAAGAAAACAACAGACTCTGCCCAACAGTAGAAATTACATTTACTTTGTAAATTGAATTTGTTGCTGGCTGCTGCTTCTGTGGTTAGAGATCGAAACCACTCACCAGCTGCAATCGTTGCTTCCTCATTCTTCCAGGGGAGCTTATTTGATGCATGCTTATAACCACTACAGTTTCTCTTCAATGCATGCACACACAGCCAAATAAGTGTGTAACTGTTAACTATTTTACCTCGTAATTATAAAACCGACATTGTTTTCTTGACACAAAGTGAAACAGGTCAAGACACACAACCCCAACTTCAAAATTTCTAAATAAGTAGTACTTCTATTTTTTTTTTCCTTGGAGGGGAATGAAAGTAAAACCTCTTGGTTAATCAAAGACTAGGACAGACTTGTTCTGAGCAAGACTGACATGGGAACACCAAAATACCCCTACCTTGCTGCCATAGTTGGCTAAAGCAGACAGGGCCAGCCACTGACTGCGTCCCTTGGCTGGGAGTGTTTCCTCTGCCACCAGAGCATTAGGCTTCTACCCCGTCCCTTTCCCTACTTTCTCCATAAGTTAGTGATGACTGTTCACCATTGTTTTCTCTCCTCCTTCCTCGGTGGAGTGTCTGCCCCTCTGATCTCCGAGTCCCCGGTGTTGGCCTGTCTCTCTTTTATCTTCCCTAGCTATGCTAGTTGCATGGGAACAGGGGAGATGACAAACCTATGCACTTTTGTTTATACAGCTTTAACACAATGCAAGTGAGAGATATTGTTGACTAATGAGAACAGAGCTCAGCAGGTATTAGCAGTAAGTTGACACATACTTTTGGTCTTTTTAAACAACAACAACAAATAACTGTCTTTTTATGATCCTGGGATTCAACTCTACCACTTAAGGTATGCCTCCCCTCCCCCAGTCCTTTGCTTTTATTATTATTATTATTGTGAAAATACCATACAGAGGGGTTACAATTATATGAGCAAAGTAATGAGTACATTTCTTATCAAGCATTGTTGCTTCCTCCTTTCTTTGCTTTTTGTTTGATCTCCAGATAGGATCTCACATTTTTGCCACAACTACCCAGTAGGCATTACAGATGTGTCCCATGATACTCAGGGGATCGATGGCTCATGCCTCTAATCTCAGGAGGCTGAGATCTAAAGAGTATGATTTAAAGTAGCCTGAGCAGGAAAGTCAGTGAAAGTATATTGATAACCACCAAAAAGCCTGCAGTGGGGCTGTGATTCCAGTGGTAGAGCACCAGCCTTGAGTAAAATATTTAATGGACAGGGCCCAAGTCCTGAGTTCAAGCCCTAATGCACACACACACACACAACACACACACACACACACACACACACACAAATTCTTGTGACCTATTGTAAAGTTTTCCTAGAAGACGAGTTATTCTTTGATTTCCTATCATCCATTTGGCATTTGTACACAGAGAAATTTGTACACACTGCATTTCCTGATTGCTTTAAAGATTGTCCTGAGTCAAAGAGGGATATTGACATTTTCTGATTTCTAGGAGAGAGAATTGTTTTCCCAACTAGAAGGTCTGGAGTTAAGTCTTGTCTTTCTACCTGGGAGACCCAAGATGATAGGCTACACAGGATAAAGCTGAATAAGGAGATGACTTGACAACAGCTTTTGAGTCTTGGAGTCAGACATGCCTGAAGAAATATTCTTCTTGATAAAGTCAGTTTCGGTTCATTTTCCTGTTGCATGCAGCAGAAAATATCCAACTAAAAAGGACATCCTCTTCAAAAGGTGGGAAGGCTAATAGTGTGAAGTATAAGACTGAGAAACCTAGACCTGAAAGCTGGAATCTGTCCAGCTTTTTCAAAGACCCAAGCTATGACTACAGAAATGACCTTTTCTTGTGGCCTCACATTCCGTAGTTTTACTTACCCACACTCCATTGTACTCTGAAAACAGTGTCCTGAATCAGTCGAGAGAAAAAGACATTTACATCACTTTCATTATATTTCACTGTTACAGTTGTTCTACTTTATTCTTAGTGACTGTCCATCTCTCACTGTCTTAACTTATAAATTCGTAAGTAGGTTCAGATAAGAAGAAAATGTACATATACAGTTCTGTGTCACTGGCTGGTTCTGGCATCCACTGGGATCTTGAAATATATCTACTGTAAATAAGGGGAGACCACGGCTACAGTACCTTCACACAGGCGTATGCATGTTCCAGTTCCAAAACATTGAAGTTTAAAACTGCCTTCGGAACATCACACTCATTCACTTGAATTCTGCCAGAATGTTAAGACACTGTCTGGAAGGAATTCAAAGGCTAGCTGTCTATACCAAGATTACACCCATGAAAGGGAAGCTAGCAAATGTGTTTAATGAACACCAACATGATCCTGACATTCATCTAGCTACTTTAAGTGACTGGAAAGAAAGTACAGCAGTGTAGTGATTGGTTGGTTATGTTTGGGTATTTCCCCTTGTGAAAGATTGGAAAACCCAGATCAGGACTGAAAATTGTCTTATATTGTCAAAGAAAAACAAACTGTAGTGACAACCGTTTTCTTTTACAGAGTATTAACTTTATCTGAAAGTGACACTAAAAACAGTTGACCACAGTTGAATCTTGCCACTCAGCATACTTTCTAAAAGATCTTACAAGCAAATGATTTCAGGGTAGCTTTAAAGGAATCTGTAAGCTTTTAAAAGATCACCTCTGAGTTTCTGCTCCTCTTGGGTAGAAATAGAAATACAAATATAAATGTTTGTCCAACATACGTTGAAAGATGTTTGCTAGCCTGCAAAGCTCAAACAGCCCCAGAGTCAGAATTGTATTTTGTGCTCTCCTGATAGTCTTATGAAAAGCTACAGTACAGACAAATATGTTCCCAAATCTGTACTTATTGCTGATCTGATTAGCATATCTAAGACCCTTTATCTAATTTGTTTTGAAGACTAAATATTTAAGGCGAAGAAATTTAAGACTAAATAATATTTCCATTCAAGTTACTAGCAATGCATATACTTTATAAATTACAGATACAGCTATCTATATTATATGTTGTATTTTTTACTCTCAGGTGAATGCATGTTTCTTTTGAAAACTTTTCACAATGATTTAATTACAATGTAAGATGAACTTTTTTTTTTTTTTTTTTTGCCTAGTGGAGAAAGTCAAATGTCAATTCGTTTTCCTTCTTATTACAAATACTTTCTTGGAAATCAAATTTTACCTTGGCATTTCTTGTTCCTTTAGGAGAGGTGAAACCATCTAAGCATATAGATAGTTTTAAGTGCTTTGATTCTATGCTCAAACAATTCCATTTGATCCATTCGTAGGGTCTGCACTGTGGCGCACAATGAACTGAAACTTGTATGATTCTCCTTCTGCATTCTGTATAGGATGGATGGCTTACCTGAAGCATTTTCACAGGTCTAGGGTTTACTGATCTGCCTCCTGTCAGTGCAGTTTGGGTCAATATGTTCATCCTATGTTTCCAGCACTGTGGTTGAAGGTGGGGGTGTAGAGGATGGTGGTGGAAATGGGCTCTGTGGCTTAGTCTCCATCACAAAGTATAGTGGATTCAGTTTTTCCTGAGCACATGGAGTAAGGACGGAGTTGTACCTCCAAAGACAAATGGAGGTACTATTGCAATGATAAAGGGGAATGGATGTTCTGGGAAGAAAAATCCACCTTCAAGTAGCACACAGAAGTTCTGGTGACAGAGCTGGCCAGAGTTCAGGGTCAATGACCTTGTAGTCTTTCTTCAAACCCCTTTTTACTGATCTAAGACTTGGAGAATGAAGAATGTATTAGCCAAGGTATTTGTTATCATTGTATCAATGCTAAAGGGTAAATTGTACACCCCACCCCTGACTCCTGTGTTAGAACCATAACCCCCAATATGATGGAATTTGGAATTTTACTTAGGGTTGGATAAGGTCACAAGAGAGAGTCCTCATGATGGGAGTAGTGAATCATAAGAAGGAGAGAGAGGAGAGAAAGGGGAAGCAAGAGAAGGAGAAGGAAAGCAAGAGGGAGGGGGAGAAGGAGAAAGGGAGGGAAGGAGGGATAGAGGAAAGTGGAGAAGAAAGAGAGAGGAAGAGCGGGGAGGAGGGAGAGAGGGAGAGAGAACCTTTCGGTCATGTCTGTGAGGACACAGGCTTGTCTTGGGCTTCCCAGTTTCCAGAACTTTGAGAAATAAATGTCTCTAGTTTAATCCAGTCTGTTTATAGAGCATTTTATTACAGCAACCTGAGCAGAATAATATAATCATATTGAAGAAATGAATAATTCAATATTATAATGAATAGTCCAAATATTCTTGCGGAATATAAGGAGTGAGTCTGGAAAAGTTCATTGGCTCTTTTATGAGAAGAATTTTCAAAGGTAAAGTTTCCTTCATATATTTCCTTAGCATATATTTTTCCCTATATTTTTCAATAGTCTTGTTCAACCTGATCTGTATTCTAGAAATTTATAAAGCATCTTTATTTGGAAACATATTTGCCACATACGCATATTGAAAATCTTATCTAATCATTTAGAAGCATATTTAATGAGGACACTACAAGTCTCACATCTTAGCTATTTTGCCAACAGTCTATATTTCTAGCATTTGGCTAATGAGGAGAAAGAGGTGTTTTTTTCAGTATCAAATTTATGCATAAAGCACTTGTTTAACAACTATTACTTCCTTATTTTTTCTTTTCTACTTTAATTTGTAAACATCATGTAACCAGGACAAAGTGACTCATGCAGTCAAATTAGCTGATTCTGCATAAGCAGGGAAAGTCTTTCTTTAGAAAAACAATTCTGAATTTGTATCAGAAGCAATGTCATCTATAGGTTATAGCTGGAAGACTTCTAAGAATATCCACACATTCCCTGTGGTTCTGATTATGTTCACTCTGAAAGTTTCCATTTAATCATGGAAAGGTTTGTGTCTTTTGAGAAAAGCAGCAAGAAAATCAATGATCAGTTTCAATTTTTTGGTTTCAATTTTCTCTGGGCAGTTTTCACCATTTCAGCTGGCCCAAGAGAGGACTAGACTATAATTTTGTTTTGCTGAAGAATTTGGCAAGCATGGCAAATGATTTTAGTAAAAGCAAAGAAATCCCTTTGGTGGCATCTAGAGGAAGGGATGTCTGAATCATTTGGACTCATTGTAGAGAAGCTTTTGTTCCTGAGCAGATCTGAAGGGATTTTCTGGGGGAAGAAAAGGTGTCTGAATATTCTTAAACCTCAGACAGATTCATCAAACTCGCTGTTCCATTTAAACCTTTGCTGAATAGGGCTTGTGTTCCATCAAAACAGACCTCTCCCTAAAAAAAAAAAAAAAGATGGGGGGCGGGGAGAAAAATCATCTTATGTTTCTTTGCCTGCTGTGCTGATCAAATCTGTCTCAAAAGAAAAAAATATATTTGTATTGATTTTATAATCCCAGAGATGGTAGCATGCAGGTAAGGCTGTTACTTAGATAGATGCTCTGAAAATGTTCTTTTGAGAGGCAGGGAGGAAAAGGCCTTGGGATGTTGGATAATAAATGGCCTGGAATCATGCATCAGGCAGAAAGCAAAGCCAAATCTAAGTGAAATTATTGAACATGGAGGATTTTAGAAAGAAATTGAAGTATATATGCTATGGAGGAAAATGAAAATGAGTAAATTTTGTATATAGAAATATGTTCTCTTAAAAAATTGTGTTTGTGTCTGCGTGTCTGTCTGTGTCTGTGTGTCTGAGAATTGAACCCAGGGCCTTATGCATAGTCAACATGTGCTCAGCCTCTAAGAAATACTCCAGAATTGCTCTAATGAGTAAGTTCTAGCTTGTCTCCTGAGGGAGGGAGGTAAAGTAACAGTCTCTGGAAAGTGGCTCTATACCTTTGAAGCTTTAGAACGAGTCTGAACACAGCCCAGAAAGCTTTTGGTGTAGGGGAGCAGCCTAAATTCCTCAGGGCTCCATCTGAGCTCCACCCCGTTGTGTCTAGGCAGTTAAAAACAATCCCACTGCTTGTCTCTTATCAATTTAAATTTGAATTTCCTTAGCCATAATTTTGGTATATAAGCCTTTTTGGAGGGCTGTTTCTCAAGAGATTACACATCTCGTTTGGCATTCTGCTATGCAGAGTGGCACCTTCAAATAATCTGTCTTAAACACACTGATGGTGCTTCAAGATCACAATCATTGCTCTCTGTAAGAGGCCACGGCGAAATTCATACCCTGAACAGTGTCATTTGAAGAAAGAAAGAATGTGAACATAAGATTCACTTAAACCTCAATATAGAATATGGCTTAGATTCCCCATTCCTACCCTAGAGCCTGTTTTCAGTAGTGGTTAAACTCTAGCTTAAAACCCTTCCCCTGGAGCTTGTATGATTCACTCCATCATTGCCAAAGGAGACCAAGAGCCTGGTTCTTCCTGGATTATGCAAATGTATTAATTCAAAACTGAACTGTGAATAACATAGCACTACATTTTTTTTTTCTGCAACTAAATCTAATTTCTACCCGATATGCTAATTTTTACCTGGTAATTAAATTTTTAGTTGTTTCAATTTAGAAGGAACATAATCAAATTAGGAATTTGAAAACATTATTTCAGAGTAAACATATTCAGTTTAGGCTTCTTCCCCTGAATTTCAATTTTTCTGAAACAGCATCAAATTTTCTTTTTTTTTCTATTGCTCAGTTTTTTCTTTTTTTTTTTTTTTGTACATTTTTTATTGTAAAAATGTTGTATAGAGGGGTTACAGTTTGAGTACATTTCCTACTGAGCATTGTTGTCTCCTCCTTTGTTTTCCCCCTACCAACCCTTCGCTCCTACCTCTACAACTACCCCCTCACCCCCACTGAGGTTGTAAAGTTAGTTTTCAACATAGTGTTTTATATATCTCACGGTTACAATGGGTCAACCTGTATCTTTATTTAAGCATTTTGTGTTTTTCCTTTCTCTCCCCTAATTAGAGAAGTGTATATACAAGATGCAGGGCACCAACATCAAATGCAATGAAAATAGGGGCTATACTTGCGGGGGAGGAACATACAATGAAACAAAAAAAATCACATGGTACATTATAAATACGTTAGAAACAATAGCAAGAAAGAAAAAAGATGTTTGTGTCCCTATCTTAGGGTTCATTTCACTTAACATCATCTTATATGGTCATATGTATAGCTTTTGGCCTTTTCTGCTTGTCCTACACATGTACTAGTTATTGCAAATAAGGGAAACCATGGGACCTATATTTTTTGGGTCTGTTTACTTCACTTAATGTAATTCCAAGTCTTTCCATTTCCTAACAAATGGGCAATGTCATTCTTTCTGATGGAGGCATAGAATTCCATTGTGTGTGTGTATATATATATATATATATATATATATATATATATATATCACTTTTTTTTGATCCATTCATCTACTGTGGGGCATCTGGGCATCTTTTAGCTATGGTAAATAATGCTGCAATAAACATAGTTGTGCTGGTAGCTTTTGTATGGCCTTGTTTGTGATCATTTGGGTCAATGCCCAAAAGTGGGATTTCTGGGTCATAGGGGAGCTCTATGTGGAGTCTTTTGGGGAACCTCCATACTGCTTTCCAAAGTGGTTGAACAAGTTTACACTCCCACCAGCAATGCAGTAGGCTTCCCTTCTGTCCACATCCCCTCCAGCATCTGTTGTTATTAAATGTCTTGATTATAGCCATTCTAACTGGGGTGAGGTAGAATTTCAATGTTGTTTTGATTTGTCTTGCTTTTATGGCTAGAGAGATTGAGCATTTCTTCATGTGTCTGTTGACCATTCATATTTACTCTACAGAGAAGTTTCTCTTTAAGTCTTTAGCCCACTTACTTATCAGGCAGTTCTTTCTTTGGATTTGTTGTTGGGGGATTTAATTTTTTGAGTTCCAAGTATATTTTAGATATGAGCCCCTTGTCCATTGTATGGCTAGTAAAGATCTTCTCCCAATCCGTGGGCTTTCTATTGATCTTGCTAGCTATCTCCTTTGTCAAGCAGAAGCTCTATAGTTTCATGCAATCCCATTTGTCCAACCTTTCTTTTATTTGTTGTGTTTCTGGGTCTCTATTAAGAAAATTTTGCCCTTTGCCAAGGAGACCTAGGGTTTCTCCTCTTCCGTCCTATAATGTTTTCAGCGTGTCTGCTTTGACTCTGAGGTCTTTGATCCATTTGGAGGTGAAACAGCATCAAATTTTCAGAAGGCATTGTGGATGATGTGATCCAAGGTTACACACTTCCCCCTCCCCCTGCCACCTTATTTCCTGAGAATGAGATGAATGACAAGTTGTAAAGTGTTAAAACAATGACTACAGCCAGATGCCATTGCCCATGCCTATAATCCTAGCTATCCAAGAAGCTGAAATCTGAGGATCTTGGTTTGAAGCCAGATTAGGCAGGAAAGTCTGTGTGACTCTTACCTCCAATAAACCCCAGAAATGCCTGGGTGGAGGTATGACTTTAAATGATACAACACAAGCCTTGAGTGAAAAAACATTGGGACAGTGCCAAGGCTCCGAGTGTAAGCCTCATTACTGACACCAAACAAAACAAACCTAACAAAACAAAATGAAACAATGACTACAGAGTTGTAAAGGATAAGTAGAACTAATTTACAAGAGGTAAGCCAGCTTGCTGGAAATGTATATTTATTTATTTTTGGGTTAAATACCAAAATTATGTAGCCTTAGCTCCAAAAGAAACCCTGAAACTGAATGGGCAGTGGCTGCCATGGATCTGGCAAAGAATGGTATTGCTTGGAGGGAAGGTAAATCTTTGTCTTTGGTTCCATAAGGAGATGATAATAAATTATAGGTTTGGAGGGCTTCCCATGTAATTAAAGCTAATAGAGTTGAAATCCTTCCTTCCTTCCTTCTTTTCTTTCTTTCTTTCTTTTTTTTTTGCCAGGCCTGGGACCTAAACTCTGGGCCTAGGCACTGTCCCTGAGCTTCTTTTATCAAGGCTGTCACTCTACCACTTGAGCCGCAGCACCATTTCCAGCTTTTTCTGAGTAGTTCCTTGGAGATAAGAGTCTTACAGATTTTTCTGCCTGGCTGGCTTTGAACCGTGATCCTCAGATTTCAGCCTCCTGAGTAGCTAGGATTATAGGCATGAGTCACAGGCACCCAACTTAGAGGTGGAATTTTCTTTACAATCTTAGTACGAATAAAAAAAAAAAACAAAAAACACCAAACCCAGCACATTGAACATTACTTCATTACTGCCCATTTGATCTAAGAGCACTGGAAGATGGACGTATTAGGAAATATCTGGGGTTTTTCCCAATGTGGCTGCTGTAATTCAAATTATCGTGGGTAACATCCTGCCATTTTGTGAGATGTGTACAAGAATTTGAGTATTAATGAAGAAGCAGATGCCTGGGTTGGCAAGAACTCTAACTTGGACTGAGGCAACTCTTGGCAAAAGCATCATGGTCCGTCTTTTCTTTCCTGTCTTCTTTCATGCAACAATTATTTTGAGACTCACCCCCTTTTGTGGACATATCAATAGTTCATTGTGGGCAGGGGGCAGAATGTCATATTTTGACTGTATTTGGCAAGAGGCTGATCATTTAGAATCCTCAGCAGACAGAAATTTTGAACATTCCTACATCAACCCTAGAATTACAAACACAGAGCAAAAGCAAAATAGACCTTGTAAGGTTTTTGGCTGATGACTCAAGGCAAATATTATCTACGAAGGAATACCAGCTTGAAAATTTTTATTAAACGATTTGGGGGGGGTTAATTGATATGCAACGAGATAAAATGGAAGCATAACATTTGATGTTCTGACACACATCTGCAACTGTGGTGCCCTGAAAATGCATATCATTTCCTAAAGTTTCCTCAATGCTATTTGGAACTATGTCTATCATGACAGATCAGTTATAAATGCACGCCACACACATTCTCTTCTTCCCTGCCTCTTCATGCAGCATAATTATTTGGAGAATCACTTTTTGTTGTGGAAATGTCAACAGTTCATTTGAGGGGGGTGGGTGGGATGTGCAACTCATGTTTGTAATTTATTTAGGACTTAGAAATCAGGAGATTTGGGTTTGAGGCCAGCCCCGGTGAAAAATGAATGAGCCTCAATCTCATAAAGAAGCCGGGCAGTGCTTCTGTATGTCTACAATCCCAACTATGCAGGAAGAATAGGTGAGAAGACATGGACTGAGCAAAAACAAAAGATCCTCTCTGAAAAATAACAAAAAACAAAATGGGACTGAGTGCGTGACTCAAGTGGAAGAGCACCTGCCCTGTGTTCAAACCCCAGTGGTTCATTCATCATTAATTTTAATAATTAAAACATTTAACTTCATAAAACATTTTTTCATGCTTTCTATTATATAGGTATTGCCAAAAATTGTTTTGCAACTTACCTATTTGTGAATGTTAAAATTCTTTTCATATTTCTGCTATTAAAAATTAGGCTACTAGGAGTATTTATATATATATCTGAGTCTTTGTAGGAAACAGGCTTTGTCTTCCTTTCAGTAAACACCAAGGAGTAGACTAGCTGTAAAGTATGGCAAGTATATATCTAATTTTGTTGTTGTAGTTGGTCGTGGGGGCTTGAACTTAGGCCCTTGTTGCTATCTGGGAGCTCTTTTTGCTCAAGGTTTGTACTCTACCACTTTGAGCCACAGTTCCGCTTCTGGTTTTCTGGTGGTTAATAGGAGATGAATCTCACAGAATTTTCTGCCTGGAGGGAGGGGGGGTTGAATTGCGATTGTCAGATCTCAGCTTCCTGAGTAGCTGGAATTACAAAAAGCATGAGCCTCCAGCACCTGGCTATATATTTAATTTTTAAAGAAACTGTCAAATTGGTTTCCAACATGTCCATGCAAATGTTACATGTTCACCAGCAGTATAAGAGAGTTCTATTCCCATCACTGGAGAGAGTTTTAATCTCTCTACATTCTCATCAACACTTTTATGGTCTATCTTTTATGGTCTATCTTTAAACTATCTTTTAAACCACTTCAGCAAGTGTTTAATGGTATCTCATTGTGGTTTCAATCTTTATTTCCCTGATGACTAGTGATATTGAACATCGTTTATTCACATTTGCCATCTGTATATCTTCTTTGGTGGAGACTTTTCCATCTAGCCTGAGACCCACTTTTAAAGTGGGTTGTTGGGGAATTTCTTTATGTAATTTGAACATCACATGTCATGAGCGAGCTATGCCAAAAACACAGAAGGACATGTTGATGTCTTTCCACAAAGTCAGCATTTATTGAATAATACTCATCTTACAAGGTTTAATTTCTTTCTTTCTTTTCTTTTCCTTCTCTCTCTTTCTTTCTTTCTCTCTCTTTCTCTCTCCCTTCCTCCCTCCCTTTCTTCCTTCTGTCTTTCCTTCCTTCCTTCCTTCCTTCTTTCCTTCTTTCTTTCCTTCCTTTTGTTGGTTATGGGGTCTTGAACTTGGCCTGGGCGCTATCCCTGAGCTCTTCAGCTCAAGGCTAGCCCTCTACCACTTGAGTCACAACACCACTTCTAGTTTTCTGGTGGTTAATTGGAGATGAGTCTCACAGACTTTTCCTGCCTGGACTGGCTTTGCACCGTGATCCTCAGATCTCAGCCTCCTGAGTAGCTAGGATTACAGGTGTGAGCCACCAGCGCCCAGCAGTTAAGTTCTTATATTCCATTCTTAATTACAATTCTTTTTGCCAGTCCTGTGACTTGAACTCAGGGCCGGGGCGCTGTCCCTGGGCTTCTTTTTGCTTAAGGCTAGCACTCTACCACTTAAGCCACAACATCACGTCTAGCTTTTTCTGTTTATGTGGTACTAAGGAATTGAACCCAGAGCTTCATACATGCTAGGCAAGCACTCTACCACTAAGCCACATTCCCAGCCCTTAATTACTAATAGTAACTTTTAGATAACATACATACACACACTCACACACTTATGGCTAAGGAAGAGTTAAGGTGACTGCAAGTTTCAGTGAGGCCCTGCTGATGGTAAGGATTGCAAGAAGTTGGCTATGAGGAATGCAGTTACAGAGCTGTTCTGGCCAGGGATGGTTTGAGGCACAGAGTGTTTCTAGGTGCAGAACTGGTCCAGGCTTACTAGGTCCAGATGAATGGGAATTGGAGTACCAGCTCGTGGGAAATGATGAGCTGAAGGCTCAGGAGGGAGTCAGGAGTTTGTCATCTGTGAATCTGCAGACATGTGCGCCAGATGGTCTGATGGGGGATTAGTGGGTGCTGCTGTACCCGGATGTTCAGTGCCTCTCCTTTTGTATGGTCTAGGTAAAGGGGTTGCATAATTCCTGGTTCTGGTGTATTTGCAAAGCTGCTGGACCTGGTTGCTCTGATATACCCATGGGTCCTGGGTTCCTTATTTACTTTGAAGTGTTCATAGGTGATGGTATTGTATTTGCATGAACAAGTTTTCAGTGTGTGCTTCAGGGTTTATGCTAGACAGATGGTGGTTGTTTACTCGCACAAACACAACATAGAGTTACCAGCCTCAGCATTGGCATGCACGTGGAGCAAATTGCTGTTCTATAAAATGGAGTCTCTCAGGGCAAGGCAGAGCCTGAAAGCTGATGCTGTAGACAATATGGAGTCACTGAGAGCAGGGCACAGCTTGATCCTCATACAGTTTATGACTATTTTCCTAGTGTGAGATTTATTTCCTTAACAATAACCTTCAAAGAGTAGAATTTTGAAAATATTTCTGAAAACTTGGGGATTGGAATCAGGTGCTGGTGGTTTATACCCTGCTCTCCTAGCTACCCAGGAGGCTGAGATCTGAGGATCACTGTTCAAAACCAGCCAGGGCAGGAAGTCTGTGAGATGCTTATCTCCAATTAAACACCAAAAAGCCAAAAATGGAGTTATGGCTCAACTGGTAGAGTGCTAACCTTGAGCAAAAGAGCTCAGTGACAGCGCCCTGAGTTCAAACCCTATTACCAGCACAAAAACAAACAACACAACAAACAACAACACAACAAACTTCGATGTTTCTCTTTTATGAGAAGACATAAGAAGATAAAGTTGGGGGCTGGGAAGGTGGCTCCATGGTAGAGCACTTGCCTTGCATGCCTGAGGCCCTGGGTTCAGTTCCTCAGCACCACATAAGCAAAAAGAAAAAAGCCAGAAGTGGTGCTGTGGCTCAAGTGGTAGAGCACTAGCCTTGAGCTGAAGAGCTGAGGGGCAGCGCCCAGGCCCAGAGTTCAGGCCCCACGACGGGACCCCCCCCCAAAAAAAAAAGAAGATAAAGTTGAAGTTAGATGGAGAACACTGAATCACCAGGAACTTTTAATGACACACAGACCTAATTAAAAGTCCATGGTTTCAATGAGTGAAAGATAATGTTCTCAACCAACAAAATCAAATTCAGTGCTTGGAGGTGACAATGAAATCAATCCCAGCATGCAACTCACCTCTCCACTGTAGGTCAGAAACGTCTAGACATTCAGTGTCTTGAAGAAAACACAGTGAAGTTGTTTGGCTCAGAATCATAGTCTATAGCAAGAGGATTAGAACTGAATTTTGATGGGTTCTTCAAACTGGAAATTCCCTTCAAATAATTAAAACTATAAACTTGCACAAACAAGAAAGGAACTTTTTAGTCCCTTGGAGGGAAATGATCACCTTGTGTGTGTGTGTGTGTGTGTGTGTGTGTGTGTGTATGTGTGTGTGTGTGCTTGTACTTGAACTTAAGAGAACTACAGCTCCCCTTCTAGCTTGTTTTGTTTTGTATTTTTTGATACAAAAAATTTTTGATACAATTGGAGATGAGTCTCACTGATTTCCCTGCCCAGGCTGGCTTTGAACCATGATCCTCAAATTTCAGCCTCCTGAGAGAAGCTAGGATCATAGGTGTGTGCCACTGACACCCAGCTGATCACCCAATTTTTATTTTTATTGGTTGGTCTTGGTATATCATAAGTGGGAAATGTCTTTTGAACTGGTTGATTTTTTTTAACTGAGCCTTGATGAGAGTGTTGTGAGGTTCCAAAAGAAGAAGGAAGTAGGGCTGGGAAGGTGGCTCAGTAGTAGAGCGCTTGCCTTGCAAGCCTGAGGCCCTGGGTTCCATTCCCCAGCACCACATGAGCAAAAAGAAAAAGAAGCCGGAAGTGGCGCTGTGGCTCAAGTGGTAGAGCACTAGCCTTGTGCTGAAGAGCTGAGGGACAGCACCCAGACCCACAGTTCAGGCCCCATGACCGGACCCCCCCCCAAAAAAAAAAAAGAAGAAGGAAGTATTATGTGAGTCCTAAGACATTCAAAGTTAGAACTGGAAATCGTCCTTCTAGTTCTGTTTGGTGTGATTGTTGGAGGTGTTTGTTCTGGTTCTAATATGTCAACATGTGGCAAGGCCCTGTACCATTAGCTATTATTATATATACAGAGTAAAAGTGGCTCAGCAGACTGTAATCCATGCGTATTTGTGTGGCCTATCTCCCATACTCTTCTCTGTACTATTTTGGGCCTAGCTGGCTCTGCATTGCAACATGGTAGTTTGCTTTTCTGTGACTACTCTTTATGATGTTTACTTTGTGCTTGGAAAACAGATTTGATGACAGGGTTCAAGGAAAGCAAGGCAAAGAAACCTCCTGGTGGGTATTAAAATACCATTTTTACATTAACTAGACGGGGGGCCTTCAAAGACAGTGGTGGAAATAGTCAGGATTGATGACAGGATAGCCAACTCATAACTGCAGCCTGCGAATAACAGCCAGAAATTGAACAAGTGTTCCAGAGGCCTGTCGTGGGGACATTTGAGAACAAGAAAGGTGAGTGCTAACTTACAGAGCTGAGGAATGTGTCTCCATGGTAACGGTTGCAATGATGTCAGCCGAAGCTGATGCAGTTAATGCTGCCATTCCTAGATGCATATCCCTTGTAGCATTATGCATTGCTACTGGACTTAATTATGTGATTTTGACCCACAACCTCTTAGGAAAAAATAGATGGGAGCACAGTAGAAACAAATTACCTGAAATCCCTTACAGCTGAACATGATGATTTATTTGTTGTCAATGCACCATCCTCTGCAGATCCAGGCTATGAACCAGGGCAAAAGCTATCCATAGGGTCACAATTCAGCTCTCTCAGTATGCTATTATGTACCTGGGCCTTCTAGAAAACTTGGGCCTCATATAAAAGATTGGGGGAGGAAATAGATTATGTTGGATGGGAGGTGCTTTGTGTTGACTCCTGCTCACATTTTAATGGACAGAAATAGTCACATGACTACCTACCTTACAAGAGGGCTGAGGAGTGGAAGGCTCTGGACAAGCAAGGGAAGGAGATCTGGTCTGGGTACCTTCTTGCTTCCTGAACTGTTATATATACTCTCCATGACTGACTTACCCCTTAACTTGGCTTGGCTAATACCCTCTGGTCTTTCTAGCCTCCAGATAAATAATTATTTCCCTCTTAGTTAACTCTCCTATTAGACTGCAAACTCTGAATTATGAATTCTGACCAAGTACATATAGTAACTGGCATCTAATTAGCTAGGTATTTGTAAATGGATGACTACTTTGGGTAATAATGGGAGATATCTAGATAGTTTCCTTTTTAAAAATTACGTCCATGATCTTTTGTTTCATCAGTTGTGGTAAATATTCAAAAGTTATAGACAGACTGATTTCACAGATGGCAAGAAGAATCTTGGAGAAATTTCCATGCCTGCATGTGTGAGTGCTATTGGTTGTTGTTTTCTAATGTTGGGTTATAGTCTCATTTATTCATGGAGAATTCTTCCACCACAGAATATTGTTAATTACTAGAAAGACAGAAGAAAGTTAGTAGTCTATTTAAAAGTTTCTTCAGTTTTTTTTCCCCACTGGCTCTAAATATAATATGTATGTAGTATAACTGAGCTAGAAAAGACATTAACTCTAAGTTCTTTATTCTAATGTTCAGAAACTTTGGCACTATCACTTTCAGGCTACTTTTTATTTATTTTATTTATTTATTTTTGCCAGTCATGGGGCCTGAACTCTGGGCCTGGGCACTGTCCCTCAGCTCTTCAGCTCAAGGCTAGCACTCTACCACAGAGCCACAGCACCACTTCTGGCTTTTTCTGCTTATGTGGTGCTGAGGAATCGAACCCAGGGCCTCATGCATGCAAGGCAAGCGCTCTACCACTGAGCCACCTTCCAAGCCCCTCAGGCTACTTTTTAATCACACGTACGCTTTGTATGGTTGAACTCAAACAGTAAAATCTAGTTTCTTCTTGAAGTTCTTAGCATTTTTGTCACAGGACTCCTTTTCAGTAAGCTTCTTTAAAAATACCATTTTAAACAGCTATGTAATTTTCTTTTCTATGCTTTTGAACCATGTCTTAAATAGTAGGCAAAAACTTTTGGCTGCAAACAATGTTGCAATACATATTAATGCATAAGCATCTGTCTATATTTTAGGCATGTGTTTCCTAGGATAGATCCAGCTGGTAGAGAACATGAATTAAAAAGGTATAGACATTTATGCAATCATAGTGGCACATTTTAGTTACGAATTGTTTTTTAAATTATTGTTATTATGAATAACAAATGCTTACTATTTTCCCAGCAAGACGTATAAACTCCAGGTTCTATAAAATACTGAGGACTAGAAAATAAAGTAAAAGCAACTCCTGAATGACCTCATTGGCTAGGATAGTGTGAAGATGCTGGCATTCCCACAGTTCCTCATGTAGCAGCTGCTCAGTGTTCAAAAGCAAGACAGCCAAACCCATCTGGAATCTTTCAATCTATGAAACTGCTTAAACATACAGTTTTCCCTGCAAGTTTCCATATGCGCAGTGGTCGAAACCCTTGCCGAAACCAATCACTCTTCTTCCCATATTGAATCAATCTGGTAGAGCTATTTTTATAATAGAGCCTAAACATTACCCCTTCCAGCATCCTCTCATTTATTCAAGGTGGTACATTGATGATTACTAATAATCATCTTCTTACACTACTTTATTTTCTCTTCACCCTTTCCAATGTCACTCATAGCTGGCTTGTCTGGGAGTTCTGTTCACTAAGATGACGAAGAAGATTTTCCTTTTTTAAAAATTATCTTTAAGTCGTTGTACAAGGGAGGTGTCATTGAACAAAGCAGTATCTGAATAGAATGCGTCTTGATCTCTGTCACCTACGCCATCAATCTCTTTTCCCTTTGACCCCTCCATTCCCTTACATTTCTTAATTTTGTGGTGTATACAATGAATTCTTGACTGCATTCTCCTGGTCTTCCCCTCTTCATTGGCTACCCCCGGCCCCTTGACCCCTTTCCTTGCAAGTACCCATCCCTTGGTGCTTATTTTGTTGGGCTTTGACTTAGTCTTTCTAAAAGAAGATTTTCTTAATGGGAGCTTTGGGCAATGAGAAGCTTGAACAAGGTTGTTAACTGGGCCGCACAAAACGGGCTCCATCCTCAAACATCCACACACTTCAAACAACATGCCCCGGTGGATGGCAAGGATTCTCAGAGATGATGTGTGAATGTACAAACATGAGCACTGCAGCCACACATGCCACAGATCCACAGTGATGCATGTCAAGGCACATTAAAGAGACAGTTCTATCTCCTTTGGGTAGTGGATGAAGACAAAGCCAGTTAGTAGATAATTGTCTTGGCCAAGGTCATATTGTCTCTAAGTGAGATGGCTGAGATGAATCTTAGATTCAGGAGTGGAACATGCTAGAAATAGAATCTTCATTATGTACAGGAGCAGATGGAATGAAGCTGAGTAAGACATTATTCCTGAGAATCAATGAGATGTAAATATAGGTGGAAACAAGAGTAGACAAGAGAATAGGAAATCAAATCATCCTCAAAACAATCCTTACAGAGTAATGACTACACAAGAGATGACCTCAATTCACTCATGAAAGGAGGAGAAAATGAACCATTTTTTTTTTTTTTTTGCCATATGCTTCGGAAGACACGTGGAGGAAATCGCACGCTGATTTAAGCTGAAGGCACATCGCAGGAGCTGACAGCCCAATTTCTTTTCCCATCAGTTTTCTCCCTACCCCCACTGCCACCTTTTTTAAAAAAAAAAAAAAACAAGGGACCTGCCAATGTAGACATTCAAAATAAATGCATATCTCAGCTAAGAAGAGATGTGTGTTTTGCTGTATAGCAAAAAGAAAAGGAAAAAAAAAACATTTCCAATGAAATCTAGCTTTTACTTCTTGAAGAATTATAAAATTATTAATAACAAGGGAAGACTAAGGGAAGGGGTGGGTGGGGAGGGATAGGGTGGTGATATGGATCAAAATGTGTTGTATTCATAAACTGCTTTGTTAAGTGGCAACTTCTTTGTACAACTGAAGATAATAAAATAATAACAAATATCACTACACAGAGTTTAAAGAGAATTATTATTTAGAATGCAATATACCTGTTTATTTGTGTATATATAACTAATTGTACACTTTTCTCTCCCCCCTCCCTCTGCTCTTCCTCCTTCCCTCCCTCCCTCCCTCTCTCCCTCTCTCCCTCCCTCCCTCCCTCCCTTCCTTCCTTCCTTCCCTCCCTTTCTTTCTTTCTTTCTTTCTTTTATTGTGCCAGTCCTGGGCTTGAACTCAGGGCCTGGGTTCTGTCCCTGAACTTTTTTGCTCAAGGCTAGTGCTCTATCACTTGAGCCACAGACCTTCCTGGTTTCGTTTTGAAGAGTGATCCTCAGATCTCAATCTCCTGAGTAGCTAGGATTACAGGCGTGAGCCACCAGCGCCTAGCCTTTTCCCTGCTTTCTAAATGAAGGTTCCTATTTGAATGCATCCATTTGGAGCAATACATGATGCAATTGTAAAAGTGTTTTATTAAGTGTGACTGCTCTTCATTGAGTCCAGAATGAATTGTTCTACCTGAACTAGAAAAAAAAATACCAATTCCCTCGTTACTGCCATAAACATAATACTCAATTGGTAGGATAAAAGATCAAACCTTATGAGAGGTCTCTGCAAAAACTTAGACTATCTACCCCAGCTCACACGTAACTCTTCCCTATTCATGGATGAATGCATGCATTCTTTTCATATTTACGAATGACCCACTACATGGAAACTGAGACTTTGCAATGGAATAAGAAGACTTCAATTTTCATCTCAGCTCTAGCACGTGGGACTTTGGCACTTCCACTTCTCCCAGAATGCTGCACTGATCACAAAAGACAATGTGCCTGGGACAACCAAACTCTAAAACAGCTTGGATCAGCATGCAGGCTTACATCAGTAATCCCAGCACTTGGGAGGCTAATGCATGAGGATTGAGAACTCAAAGCCAGCCTGAGTGATATAATGACACCAGGTTTCAAACCAAACCAAGCCAGAAAACTGACCTACTCATGTACATTATTGTTGTTGCCATGGTTACAGTGGTTGTGAAATGGAATGGTTGTCCACTTTGGCCATTCAGAAAGAGAGTGTAAGAGAGCTTAGGTTTGGGCCTATGGGGAAGTGACAAGCTCTATTCCCAGAGAACAGTTCTGGCTCTGTGCATGTGGGCTCATGATCCACTTTTTGAAGGACTGGAGGTGGTAAAATGGGCGAGAAGCAGGTTCATAGTGTGCTGATTGTCACTTCAGGCTCCTATCTCTTGATTTGTGCTTTCTTGCTTGCTTGCTTGCTTGCTTGCTTCCTTCCTTCCTCTCTCTCTTTCTTTCTTTCCTTTCTTTATCTTTCTCTTTCTTTCTTTCCTTTCTTTCTCTCTCTCTTTCTTTTCTTTCTCTCTCTCTCTCTTTCTTTTTCTCCTCAGCATCATATCTCACATGCACAGAAGGTTACACAAGTGGATTTTGTGTGTGTGTGTATGTGTGTGGTGGTAGTAGGACTTGAACTCTGGACCTGGGCGCTGTCCATTAGCTCTTCAGCTCAAGGCTAGTGCTCTATCACTTGAGCCACAGTGCCACTTCCGGTTTTCTGGTGGTTTATTGGAGATAAGAGTCTCACAGTGTCTCACAGACTTTCCTGCACAGGCTGGCTTTGAACTGTGATCCTCAGATCTCTGCCTCCTGAGTAGCTAGGATGATAGGCATGGGCCACAGGTGCCTGTCTCTTTTGTGTTTTTTTACTCACAGATCCACAGCAGGAGATCACAGAAGCACAGGACTCAGGATGAACCAATCCCTAAGGCTTGGGAAACTGCTCGGGGTGGGTAGACTCCCCCTGCCTACTCTCTCTCTGTCCCCCATGTGAGGACACCCCAGGAAGCAGGCCACATGGGGAGGCAGCTCCAGGCCTAAGGAAGGAACTCCTGTTTCAAGGTAGAGATGTTCACAGTCTGTCCTGTTTCAGCCATTCCACCTTTCCTTGGCTGTTGCCTTTCAAGTCTATTCTGTAATCATCTGAGAAAGTTGGACCATTGGCATGTGGGAGAAATATCCTGCGGTGTTCATGAATGAAAGAAAGGTGGCCGAGGGTGGGAGTGGGTTATCCTCAAGTGAGTGATATTATCTACCCCAGCTCAATAACTCTTCCCCATTCATGAATGAACGCATGCACTCATTTCATATTTATGAATGACCCACTGCATATTAGCATTAGTATTTGGCTTCCTTTGGTTTGATCCTCTGAGCACACTGCAGTGTGGTATGAAGATGTCTCTCCTTTCCTTGTATGTCTCCTATAGAACTAGAAAGCTACTCTGAGCCGGATGTCAGCCCTGCCCTTCCTCTAGTACATATGGAATTTTCCCTTGAAATCCCACATCCTACGCTCACAGTTCCACACATGTGGGACAGGATGGATGTCGTAGGGGACCGAGGATTGAGTGTACAAGCAGAGCCTAAAGAAGGCCAAGGAAGGGAAAAGGGGGACCTGGCAAGGTGGATTTGGGCAATGCGGCCTTGATCAAGTCTAATGTTCACCCCGTGAGAAGCTCTGAAATCAGGATGGGGTTTCACAGTAAGTCTGAGTGAGGGAACAAGGATGGGGGGGATGCTGCTGGGTGTACTAGAACCATGTCTGCTGGCCACAGTCCCAGAAACAGGGTCAGGGGAGGGGGAGCTAGGGGGGATGAGTTCTTTAGTTCTCCAAAGGAGTCAGGCAGCAGAGCACAGCACAGCATCCATTACCCAATGTGACAGTGGTACAAGAAGACACCAGGAGTGTTATCTCAGGGAGAAGGAAGTGAACGGTTGTCCTGATGCCATACATCTCATCTTGTGTATTGCAAAGATCACTCTAAAGTCGCTCATGACTGGAGGTATAAAATAGAAAGGCTTCCAAACATATATAGGTTCATGGAGTGAAAAATTAAACAAAATAACAGCAGAGATGAAAATTTTGTTACCCTTGGTGTTCTGTGCCAGATATTGGGGCTTGAACTCTGGGCCAGGGTACTGTCTCCCTAGCTTGTTCACCTAAGGTTGTCACTTTACCACTTGAGCCACAGGTTGTCACTTTACCACTTGAGCCACAGCTCTACTTCTGGCTTTTTGATGGTTAATTGAAGTTAAGAGTCTCAGGGCCTTTTATACCCTAGCTGGCTTCAAAGCAGTATCCTCAGATCTCAGCCTCCTGACTAGCTAGGATGCCGGGTATGAGCCACTGGTACCTAACTAATGTTTTTTTTTTTTTTTTTTTTTTCTGTTATTGAACCCAATTCAATTACTCTAAGAACAGGTAATGGTACTGCCTCATTTGACCAAACTTCAGGAAAGGTGAAATTGGAACTAGACCTCATGGACTAAGATGGCGTAGATTGCTTCTTGGTCAGCTTCCTGCTTCATATTGTCTTGCTTCCTCCAGGGTAGCTCCTTCCACACAGCCAGAAATTTGGCTAGTGGCAGCCATTTCCAGGCTTCTGGCTCTATTACTACCTTTCAAGACAACCCCAAATCTCTCTGTGGTCAATTTTAAAACTCCAGAGGACAGATTTTGAGAGAGTCTGCTGAAATCCATGAGCCAATCAACCACCGTCAGGATAGGAAGGTTGAGTACCGATGACTTCCCTTAGCTGGTTTTCTCTGAGCATCCCTGACCAACCAATCCCTGTATCCTAGAAGAGGGTCGTGTAAAATTAAGATAAGTTATTTTTTGTTTTTGTTATTGTAAAGGTGCTATCCAGAGGGGTTAAGGTTACATAAGTCAGGTAATGAGTATAGTTCTTTTTGAGCAATGTCACCTCTTCCCTCATTTTTCTTCCAGTTTTTCCCCTCCCGATACCCTCCCCCACAAATTGTATGGTTCATTTTCTACATACTGTCTAATGAGTAGATCACTGTTGCACTTGTGATTCATGGCTACAAATGACTGAGGTATAAGTATAGAAGGAGGCCTTTTGTGGAAGGATAGGCCAGGCCCTGAATGGATTTCTCTTGCCAGCAAGACTAATTTTGTATTCTTTTTGATGTTGGCATATGGACCAGTATGTTTTATCAAGGAAACAGACCATACAACCATCAGCAATTTGCTCATAAATGCTAGGTTCTGTTCACTTGCACTGAGATGAATCATTTGCCAATGTATACATGATTTTCTTGGTTCAGAGAATTTACTTATTAGGCATATTAACAAGGGAACTTTTGAAGGGCTGTAAGTGTAGACATAATAATGGTATAGTTCTTTTTAAAGAGACTATTTATATTAACAAATGTCCCTTTGTAGGAGACATTTAAACCTGCTTTAAATGGTTCGAGCTATAATTTTGTTGTAAATCTTTCTTAAAGACTTGACAACATAAAAAATTAAAAAGAGTTACTTTCAATTACAGGTTCAAGAAAATCTATGTTTTGAAATAAAAATTTCAGAGCTGAGGCCAGGTGGCTCCCGCCTGTAATCCTAGCTACTCAGGAGGCTGAGATCTGAGGATCGCAGTTCAAAGCCAGCCTGGGCAGGAAAGTCCATGAGATTCTTATCTCCAATTAAACACAAGAAAACTGGAAGTGGTGCTGTGGCTCAAGTGGTAGAGCAGTCACCTCCAGCTGAAGAGCCAAGGGACAATACCCATTCCCAGAGTTCAAGCCCCACGGTTGACCAAAAAAATAAATCAGAAAGGGTCTGCATTGGCTGTTGACTGTCCTGATAATAGATTTACTGGCCTCTGTCCATTCCACCTCCCTGCAATTAAATCAGTTCTGATCATTCCTTCAAGTGGGAAATGGGCCTCAGTGGTTGGCCGATTCATAGATGGGCCAGTGATAGGGTCCATCAGGAAAGGGATGTTTCAGCAGAAAGTTTTCTGTTCCCTTCGTGTCACATGAACTCTACTAAAGCCACTGGCTACCAGGCCATGATAGATGATTAATACAGAGGACATCTCAATAGAGAGATGAAAAGAGTGTGAACGTTTGCCAGCCTTATGGAGTAAGTGAATTAATCAACTCCAGACTGCACTTGCTTTGACATGACAGGGAGAGATAATATCTTTCCTAAGATTAAACAGAAACAGAGTTTCTGTAACTTGCAGATGGAACATTTCCAACACGAAGATCTAACTGCAAAGCAGAAGAGCAGAGCTTGTTGTCAAATAACCATACTACATAATCAGCACAAAGACTAGAGGTATTTATGATAGATAGCTATGCCATCAAGTTGGGAGTCATGTGATCATGTTTCTCAGAGAAGATGCTTGCAGTGGGTACTAATGAACCCTTCAACACGGGGATGAAGATGAGGAGAGACTTCCGGACAGAGGGCCCAACACCCAAAGAACAAAGACGAAGAAATAGCTGGTGTCAGAGTAGAGCAAATGCTAGAGCAAATAAAGGTCTAGCTCTACTCTACAGGTCTAACTATTGTCAGAGCAAATAAAGAAAGGCCGAGAGACTCTGACAGCAACTGGTCTGGTCTGATGGGGATTTCCTTCAGAAACTAGAAATTGGTCAATGCCTCTTCTCCTAGTTTTATTTAGGGTCATGTAATCATGTTAGTATTGCTTTGTCCAGGCTGTGGTTGCACTTACCTGTTGACTTCTGCAAACGAATTTCCCTGTTCTTCCATGTGTCTGAGAGCTCAAGGGACATCCAGGCTCCACTCTAGATAATTTCAATTTTCTTTTCCTTTTATTGTTTTTTGTCAGTTGTGGGGCTTGAACTCAAGGCCCGGGTGCTGTCTCTGAGCCTCTCTGTGCTCAAGGCTAGCGCTTTACCACTTGAGCCACAGCACCACTTCCAGGTTTTAAGAGATTATTTGGAGAAAAGAGTCTCGGGAACTTTTCTGCTCAGGCTGGCCTCGAACTGCGATCCTTAGATCTCAGTCTTTTCAGTAGCTCAGATTACAGGCGTGAGCCACTGGTGTCTGGCTGATTTCAGTTTAAGCACTGTCATCTTGTCACTATAGTTTCTGTTTCTTCATTGGGATTTTCCTGACCAGTCACATGCTAGCCTTCTTCAGCGATCTCTGACAGTACCTTGGCCCATAGTCTGATCCATTGTTTCACTGGTTAGTTATAACACACACATAGCTGTACCATTTCAGTTGAGCTGAGCTATAGGAATAAATCTCTAGTTGAGAATTTCTCCTCTGGAAGTTTGAAGCAGAGGTTATGTGGAGCCTACGTGGGAGGAAGTCACGCGAGATGAGGAGTTCTCGCAGAGAATAATCTTCTGGACTAAGACAATAGGTGAAAGGGAGAGAAGGAGCACACAGCAAAAGTGAAATTCATTAATTCATTCATTGGCGCATTCATTTATTCATCAAATAAATGAACGCGAGCATTGGCTGAACACATTGCACGTACTGGTTATTCTTTTAGGTACTGAAGGTGGTGTTGTATGAACGAAGACAAAAACTCTTGTCTTCATGGAGCTTCTATTCTTTATTTTTTCCGAGGCTGACAACCACTTTATCTCTTATCCTTACTTTTTAGTTATCTTTAAGTCGTTGTACAAAGGGATTTCAATTCAACGTGTCAGTTTATGAATACAATGCATTTTGATCAGTGCGTTTGATCTGTTTTAAAGGAAGGATGGGAGCTTCTATTTTACAGTGAGGGTGGTAATCAACAAATCATTTGAAGGAGGAGATATGTTTCAATGGGAAGATGATACGTGCTTTCCAGTTCGTATCTCTATTTACCAAATGACTCCCCAACTGGCCATATTATTTTGTCCATGGATTCTGTGAATCACAAATTCAGAGGAAGTTCACGAAAGCCTGGCTTGCTCTGCTCTATATCTGATATTGGGGAAACTCACCAGGGAAGGTCACGCAGTCGTGGTGGCGCCTGCAGACAGCCATTGTCACTATGGACCTGTCACCACTGGTTGTTGTTGGAAACACCAGCACATGGGCTTTCCCCAGGGCCTGGCTTCTCCCAGCACAGCAGCCTCACCGTAACTGGATTTCATTGCAGCCTTGGTATGCATCCTAAGCCAACCAAGAGGAAGCTGTGCTCCTTTTCTCTCTCCACCTTTCTCTTAAACTGTCTCAGAAGTCAAATGACAGAAAAGTCACTTAGTGAACCCTGGAATCCAAGGAAGCCACCAGTTGCTAAGTGTCAAAGAACTTGTTAACACCTAAAAACCAAGCATGGTGCGCTGGGGCAAAAATAAAATGAGCAAGATAGAGAAGAAGACAGGGCGTTCAATGGAAGAAGCTGGAGAATGCAGCTAGGAGGCTAGGAAGGAGCATACATAGAACATACATACTGGGCAGAGAGACAGAAAATGTAAACAAACTTACTGAATGTAGTAGCCCATTAGCTTAGTGGGGGCTGGTGGTGGAGAAGGAACGAATTGAGATTTGTAGATCTCTGACCTATGAGATAGGTGAGTAAGTCATAGTTCTAATGACCAGGAATGAGCAGAGGAGACATTGAATGTAGTCTTGGATATATTTTGCTTAAAGGTTATTCAGAAATCTCTGTGTTTGTGGTGTGTGTGTGTGTGTGTGTGTGTGTGTGTGTGTGTGTGTTCATGTGTTCACTCTCTAGTAGGCCAAGCTAAGGTATGGGGAATTTGGAATGTCTTGATGGAAGGATGCATGGAACTGGCTGGTGAGATTAGGTAGGCATTGAGTGAACACCAGTAGCTAAGGGAGTGCAAAAGGCCCTAGTTGGTACTGGAATTGGCAGGCTTGAGAGGTAAGAGAAGCAGGAGAAAGGAATGAGTCCAGGTCAAAGGTAGAGAAAGGCCTAGAAAACTGCAAATAAATACCTTCTTGGCTGATGGACCAATTCATTCCATTCAAAATTTCTTTTAATTTCTATATATTTTTTTTCTAATAATGTGAATGTTCCCAGCAGGGCATAAAGTGGAGTCACTGTCATTTGAGTGAATGGAAGGCAGGAGGAGGAGGACACTTCAGGAAGGAAAGGGGACCAAAGAAGGGGACCAACTTTTCTGAACACTAATGTTCATTAGACTGTAGTGAGAAATGGTGTCTCGGAAGAGTATGTCTAGGGTCTCTTTGGTTTAGCTCTGCTTTTAAGGTTATAATAGGTCACACAGGATATTTTCTCTCAACAAAACAAGGGAGGGGGCAGTTCTTTTTTTTTTTTTAATTGTGAAAATACCATACAGAGGGGTTACAATTACATGGGCAAGATAAGGAGTACATTTCTTATCAAGCATTGTTGCCTCCTCCTTTGTTTCCCCTTCCCATCCCTTCCCATCTCTACCTCCCTCCCATGCCCTCCCCTCCTGCGCCAAAGTTGTAAAGTTCATTTTTCCACATACTGTCTTGTACATCTCATTGTTGCAATGGGTCCACCTGTATCCCTATTTAAACAATTGGTTTTTCCCCTTCCCCTCCACAAATTATAGCAACATCAAATACAGTGAAAACAGGGCTTATCCCATGGAGGAGGGACATACAAAGCAACAAAGAAATATCTTCTAAATATGTTAGAAACAATAGCAAGAAAGAAAAAACATTTCAGTCCTCATCTTGGGGTTCATTTTTCCTAACATCAACTTATCTAACCGTTTCTACTTATCTCCGACATATACTAGTTATTGCAAATAAGGGAAACCATGGAACCTATGTTTCTTTGGGCCTGGCTTACTTCACTTAATAGAATTTTTTCCAAGTCTTTCCATTTCCTAACAAATGGGGCAATGTCATTCTTTTTGATGGAGGCATAGAATTCCATTGTGTATATTTACCACATTTTCTTGATGCATTCATCTACTGAGGGGCATCTGGGTTGATTCCATATCTTAGCTATGGTAAATAATGCTGCAATAAACATAGTTGTGCTGATAGCTTTAGTGTGGTCTTGTTTGTGATCGTTTGGGTAAATGCCCAGAAGTGGGATTGCTGGGTCATAGGGGAGCTCTATGGGAGGCTTTTGAGGAACCTCCATACTACTTTCCAAAGTGGTTGAACAAGTTTACACTCCCACCAACAATGGTAGGGTTCCCTTCTGTCCACATCCCCTCTAGCATCTGTTGTTATTCGATGTCTTGATTATAGCCATTCTAACTTGGGTGAGGTGGTATCTCAATGTTGTTTTGATTTGCATTTCTATTATGGCTAGGGAGGTTGAGCATTTCTTCATATGTCTATTGTCCATCCTTCTTTCCTCTTCAGAGAAGTTTCTCTTTTAGTCTTTAGCCCACTTATTTATTGGGCAGCCAGCATTACACTTAATGGTGAAAAACTAAAGCAATTTTCTCTTAACTCAGGAACGAGCCAAGGATGTCCACTCTCTCCGCTTCTCTTCAATTTAGTATTAGAATGCCTAGCTACAGCAATAAGACAAGATGCAAACATAAAAGGGATCCAAATAGGGAAAGATGAAGTAAAATTCTCCCTCTTTGCAGGGGACAGTTCTTTAAACAAGTCATAATCTTCTACCTGCTCCTGAAGAATGAGCAAATAAGAATTTACAGGCTTTTAGTGCCACCTGGTGCTGATTTAAGGAAATGAACAAATAATTTAGCCACCTTATTTTTACCTATCAGTCAAGAAATATTTCTTGGGAAGTTATGTCTTATGATGCATAGTTCCTTTTTGTGTAAACTATTTTCAACCAGTTTGTCACCTAAAAAAGTAATTGATTCCCCAAGTTTGAGGACCATGTTGGGGAGTTGGGAAAAGGAAATAAGTAAATGGATATAGGCATAAGACTCATAATTGCTTAAAAACCCTTACCCACCTGCTGTAGCATTTATCATATGCTAACCTCCTCTATTTTAGAAGCAGATATGGGATATTGCCTTTGAGAAATAGTGATGATGATGATGATGATGATGACGACGATGATGATGGTGATGGTGGTGGTGGTGATGGTGGTGGTGGTGGTGATGGTGGTGATGGTGGTGGTGGTGATTATGGCCTGGGAAGATATGTTTGAAGGAAAGAGAGCTCGAATGTTTATTGAGTGTTGTATATTTATGACGTTTGGAAAATTGAGTAAATCTTTAAGAAAAAAGGACAGAACTTGAAGAGCTGATCAAAGTTATCACCTTCAGTACCTGCAATTTAAACCACTGCCCCAGGAAAAATGATCTGTAGTCCCTTGTATCTTTGAAGGTGTCGTCTGCTAGACATAGCTCATGGGTGTTGAATTTTTTTTATTGGTGCTAGGGCTGGTAAATCTCAGCAGCCCCACACTGTGGTCACGATAGCATTGCAGGATGATATTTACAGAGATGACCGCAACCCACCCCTTGCTGGAGTGGAGCATGATAAGGCTCAGCCTTAGCCTGGAAACAGAATGGCAGGTAACGGGGTAACAGGTGATCTAAGTGTTTTACAACCTTCCCACTTTGCAGAGGAGGACAAACACTAGGAATGGGCTTGTGTTTTTTTCATGAGAATTTGAATACAAGATGTATTAATTAAACATCTTCATTTGACTGATGGAGAAACTTGAACCAACGATTAAATTACACAGCTATTAGGTTGCAGAGTTAAGACTACACACCATTTAAAAAAAAATTCTGTCTAGTATACAACTATTAAAAGAAGAGTTGTTCCTTTTTTGGGTGGAAAACCAAAGCAAAGAGAAGTAAACTTGCCCATGATTAAAGTTTGGATAGGTCAAGGAAGACTATGTAAATGTGAGCTAAGTTCTGTTTGTCTTTTGTTTTTAGGATAGACATTTTTCTCACAGAATGCCATTCAGAAATCAGCTGGAGTCTTAGCACCAGCTAAGACTCCTAATTGCTTCCAGATAGTAGGGCACATGGTGAAGTTGTCATCTTTCCATGCCACAAATAATTTTATTTAATAGGTTGTAGAATTTGCAAAGCTGAGTTCATGGGCTTAGTTTCTGAAGGCATTTTGTTTTCCTTCAATATGTCACTGAGTTTTAAACCCGGGGCTTTTGGTTCACCAGGCAGGTGCTCTGCTACTTGAGCCATACACTCTGCCCCAAACCCACCTTCTGAAGAAACTATTTACTATCCAGCAATATAAAATTCAAGCAAGGAATAAAAAAGGATCATAATTTAAACCACTGGTACTCGTTCACTTTTCTGATGATTTCTTTGTTCGAATGAGGTAAAGACACTAAGAAGGACTCAGACTCTCTACCATGATGCAACTCATGTACTTTCAGGCTACACCGGTTTTTGTTTCTTTTGTGCCAGTACTGGGATTTGAACTCACAGCTAGGGCTCTGTTGCTAAGCCTTTTTGTTCAAGGCCAGCACTCTTCTCATTGAGCTGTACCCTATTCCCAGTTTTTTGCAAATTAATTGGAGATAAATCTGTCTGTCTGCCCAAGCTGACTTGGAAGCAGGCTCCTCTGATCTCAGCTTCCTGAGTAGTAAAGATTACAGGAATAAGCCACAGGCACCTGGTATCATACTTACAAGAATATTTATATTGGGTTTGAAAAAGTGTAGACCTACATCTTGTGATTCCCAAAAGATCTGGTGTGTAAAGTTATGGATAGATTACTTTGGACCCATGTTGTGGCTGTGTAGTGTTAGTGTTTCTTATAATTTATTAACATGTAACATACAGACTTTTTTTTTCTTAAAGGGCTATTATTAAACAAATTCATTTGACAACCAGTGGCTGGAACTCACTGACAACCATTGAGGGATGGTTTTGGTCAGCAGGGGTGTGTAATAGGAAGAATTGTTTGGAAATTCTGAAGCCACTCTGTGTATTTGCCCTTGATAGCTATGCTGACTTGGAGACTTACCTTCTTTCTAAATGGCATTTTCAATCTCTAAAATTTGAATAATTACACATACAGGCAGGACTATTCAATAAGATGGTGTGTGAAAGGCCTCCTACGATGCCAACACATTAGTAGGTGCTCAGCCAAGTCAACCAGAAGAAATTCAGGGTCACAAGGAAATGTATTAAGAAATCTTCACTTAATTGGGACTCATAGATCATACGGTGTTTCTTGCAAGTTACTCTCTTTGCATTTTGTTTTATTATGCGATTATTTATTTAAACAGTTTTCAACTAGAGTATGGAATATGGTTTGTTTGTTTGTTTGTTTGTTTGCAAAGGACTATTTCTCCTCTTTTCCTATTCTGATCCACCTTCTAGAGGAGTGGCCCCATCTACTTGAGAATTATTATCCCCCAAATGGTGTGACATAGGAACTTCAGAAATACTGAGGGATTTATTTGAGGATCAAGAACTTAATAGCAGTTCCATCACCATTTACCTGCTGGCCTTATTGAGCATTTATTTGGTCAACATATGGGATAGAGAAACGGGGAATAGCCGTCATCTTGTGTATTGTCCTCCTTTCAAGACTTTTCCCAAATAAATAGAGCAGGGCACTATTTAGCCAGGTAATTTAAAGATGTTAGCAGGGAGATATTAATTATTGAGAAACCAACAAAAACAATACCCCAAGCAATGAATTGGAAGAAAGGAAACAAACAAACCCAACACCTCTGTGACCAACTAACCAACTTAAAGGGACCACAAGGCCAAAGGGAAACACAAAAGAAAAGACTTCGTGTTTGTGGCTTGCTGCCACCTTGTCCTACTTACCTGCTCATAACACAGTATTGACAACGTGTAGCTGGCTAACTTGCTTTCTGAGTTTGTTAGTCTGATTCACTTAAGTCTAAATTTTACTTCCTCCTCGGCTTCCAAGAATACACTGGCAAAATTCTTTTAGCCTTATTAACTTTTCAAAAGCCACTGGCTTGCCTATTTGCTTATCTCCTGCATTTCTACCACACAGCCCTTCCTGGACCACAGAAGCCCTCCCCTAACCCAAGTCACGAAGTTAACCCCTATGGGAGAAGGAAGAAAGGGAAGGATTTTAGCACTGAACAGAATTAGTGACACCATGGGGGAAATTCCAAGAAACCTGTGAACCATGCTGCTGACCCGGTGTGCTTCGGGCCCACTGATCATTCCGATTAGTTCAGACTCACCGACAGCAACAACATAGAAAGAAAGTAGGAATACTCATCGTACTCCTCTGGTCTGCCTGCGATCATTCTTCAGGCCCTTGGTTTCCCAAAGTAGCATCCACTCTCTTCTGGGCCTGCTTCTGATATTTGGTACTCATCTTGGGGGTAAAGGCTGTATTTATTTGTGGAAAGTATGGAAGAAAGTTGGTGCTACCATCTTTCTTCATTGAGGTCTGTGAATTTAGTCTCACCACAGTACACTCCTATTGTCTTAGCTTTTCCTTTATTGTGCTTCTATATAGCAAACTAGGATACAAATTCACACAGCTCTTAAACTCTTTGAAATCCATTCTTTAGCATTACTGAGGAGGTTAATGCCTTCCTGAGAGGGGAGCATACCTTTATTTCACATGCCCTAATAGTTTTCAAAAATATAGGTGCGACTTAAGTACAAGAAGGCAAAGCAAAACTAGGTATCCACAGCGCACAGGCCGACCGAAGATGTCCTGCTGTTTGCTTTTGCAGTCTCAATGATAAGCGTGGTCACCAGGAAGAAAGAGTCATTTCTCTCCTGGCTGCATAAAAAATAGGTCAAGTAATTTAAGCCAGTCCACTGCAATTAAAATCCTGACACAGCCATTGTTCCTTCTGTTCTGGGGGTGGGGGTGGGGGGAGGCAAACAGAACACATGATGACAGTGTTCTCCTTCTGCTGCCTTGGACCCTTCACCTGTGTGGCAATTCTGATTCTGCAGATAGGAGACAGTCCCGGAAAGGTAAATGCCATTTCAGAAGCAAAGCTGTGTGTTACATCTTTTCTACTAGGAAAACAACAACAACAACAAAAAACACCACCGGTTGCGGTGGGGGGGGGGGGTAGGGGAGGTAGGGGGTTGGTGGGAGGTGGGGTGGGAATGGATGCCAGTGGCATTAGCCCTAAATTCCTTGAATTCTAAATTTATTTCTTTATTTGGAGACGCCGTTATGTGTAAAGTGAATGTCACCCACTCCATTAGGTAGCACCACTCATTCTCATTAAAAAACAAAATCCTGTGGTGGTTTTGCACACATCCAGTGGCTTCATTGCATTCCAGTGTGGATAACTGCATTCTGCATTCCTGGCTGTCTCCCATAGTACTCTTTGGGGGAGGGGGGCGGGGTGGTCGGTGCAGGTGTTTGCTTCCTTGACGTGGTTGACAGGCAAAAGCGACGACATAAACCACTGCTCATTACACTTTCAAAAAGAAAATCACTTAGCCAGTCCTTATTTTCAAATATGAGGCAAATTTCAATGATGCACAGTTAATCATAGGCTAAGGTGTTTGGTAAGTGAAACGCTCTTGTTTTCATAAAGGGTGTTTATTCTGGAGACTTCGTTGATAAAAAAATATTGTACAAATATATGCTATTTGCTCAAGGGGAAAAAAAATCAAAGGTTTCAGCAATGATAGAAAACAAACAATAAAACCAAACCAAACCAAACCACAACAAAAAACTCCTGGAGGAAACAGCTTTCCTTTGACCTTCTAAATAAATTCCACCAGGGGGCGAAAACACCTCAATGGTCTGAGACTGTAAAGTTTTTGTTTTGCAAAGCTGGCCACCCATAATAGATTAGTGGATTAATATTTTGCTCTAAAGGATCTGGCCTTTAATGTTGACATCAATTTATAGCCATCCCAGACATTTACAGTAGTAAAAGTCACAGAGACCGTAAACTTCGCAATAGATGTCAGCTTGCTGGAACTAGTGTTCTAGCCTAGCACTCCATAAACAGTGGTGATTAGGTAACTATTCTTTAAGACCCATCCATAGCTCTCACATCTTTATCAGCTCCAGCAAAGATGCTACTGCCAGGATTTTTCAGCCATATGGCAGAGGTACACATCTGTATTGATGCAGACTGATTTTTCTGACTTGTGTCTATGGGATTGTGCTGTAGCTCCTCATTGATTTCTTCTTGAAAATCAAGCATGGAGTGTCTATTTGTGGACAAAGCTTAAAGAACACAGGCTCCCTTGTACCGTATTAGAACCTTTCTTTTTTTTTTTTTTTTTGATGAACAGCCAAGGTATAGAGGTCAAATTTCCCCATATGCTATAAGCAACTTAATAGGAAGCAAAACCACAGAAGGTTTGGCAAATGTCCTCCAGGAGACGGGTGATCTAGGTCACTGTGCAGGTTTCATTAAGCAGGTTGTTTAAACAAGGACTTATTTTTCTCTGCATAAGAGACCTGCACATATCACGCAGAATCTGCTCAATTGTTGATCAAGAAAGTTTTACTGACATAGAGATCATCTGAGTGAAGTTGAGGGTAGGTGTGTTGTATCAGAACCAAGGACAAATTGTGCTGGTAGCCAGCTCTTCTGTCCTGGCAGGAATGGGCCCAAGAACTAATAATAGTTTCTTGAGCTCCCCATCTCCACATACATGTATGGTGTTGGAGCAGCAGGAGGAATTTAGTGACCGAGCAGGTGTTGTAGCTTTTTCCCTGGCAGAAGAAATGGTAAAGAGTGGCAATTCTTTGCAATAGCAGTAGCTTTCTTCCTTTTTTCCTAGCACAAGTGAAAAGATCTAACATTGTTCTCTTAATATGTATGCAAATATCATATGTATATTTTTTTCTTTCACTTGACCTTTAAGGAAAATAAAGAGAAAGAAAAACTTAGTGTGAAGATGCATAGCCTGAAAGATTTACTGCTGATTGCAAATTTAATATTGAAATGTGTTGAAGAAAACTTCAGCTTTAACTATTCATGGGGAAACCTGTGTGTAGATGTATGTGTATATGCTTAATGGAGTGAGCAGAGTTTAGAGTGAGTCAATGTATTCTCAAAGAACATATTTTTTAATAAGAAAATGTCAACTACAGAGGTGTAAAAACATACCAGTGGAGTACATATCCTGATTTTTACAAGTCCTACCTACAGAACGTAGATGATATGAATTACACTTATATCAGACTTATGCTAGATCTAATAGAACACTTTGATATACCTGTCTTTCTTGATTTATTATCAAGTATGGCATTTAAGATGAGAATCTGAGTCTACAGCATTCTTTTAACGATTGTCCTCAATGTAATTTATTTTTTTACTTCCCCAAGTAGGTTAAGTAGAAGCCGGTACATCTTCTTAGAAGATAAGCCATGTAAACATGAAAGGAGACACCAAATAGCTTTCCTTCTCCTTCCACCTGGGATAATTTGAGATCTCTCTCAACAACATTACTTTTTTCTCCTTGAGTCTATAAGGCAAAACTTCACACCCAGCTCACTGTAGTCAGGGTCCTCTTGAGAGCTCACCTAAGGAATATTGAAATCATCTTCTCCCATGTGTTTTGAATGCAATGCATGTCACAGAAAAAAAAAAAAACAAACCAAAACCAAAATAAAAGAACCAATCCTCAGCATTCTGGGAAACAGAACAGGTGTGAAAAAGGAACAGTAATCTGCCCTTTGAATCAACCTTGCTGAGGAAATTTTAAATATTCTAGAACAAACTAGGCAGCCTCAAGGTGGAATTCCGCCCCCTCTTCCTTTTAGAACTATAAACTAGACAGAAGCTATTTCAGAGATGAAGCTAGAAAACGTGTGCCTATCCTTAGCACTTTGGATGAGAAATAAAATTCATCACAAGAGATAAAGTAGATTTATATTTAATACCACCCCCATCAATCGCTCGGTATATTATTCCAGTCTAGCTCCTTTCAGTAGTTGAATCAGGTATAACCAGAAACACTTGATTTCTTCCCCCCCCCCCCAAGTGAAAAGGACATTTAGAATGTTTAGTATTGCAAACCTTTGTAACTAGAATACATTGGCATACCATGGCAATTTAAAAAAAAAAAGCACTTTGACAAGTCTGCAAGCTTTTGATGAAACCACACCAAGAGGCATTTTACAATGATAACAATGAAGCATTATACCAATTATGCTAAATCCTGCTCTTCTCCTTAAGCTCATGGTGACCTGTTTTAGTGTCCTGTAACTTAGCCTTTGGAGTGCTCTCAGCTGTCAAGTGTTCAACTTAAAGACAGAAAACTAAACAACAACCACCAAAACAAACAAAAAGCCACACAAGAGAAAAACCAACCCCAAATGACAGCTAGAAAACAAAAAAAAAGTATTTCTTAACTTTTTATTGACATTGGCAAATTAAAATAGAATAAATTAACAAGTATTTTTTCAAAAAAATGTTTTGTACAAAAATACTGTCAAAATTTCCTAAAAAGCTTTCAACACAGTAGTATCTTTTCATGTACTGAATATAACTATTAGCACAGTGTCAAAAATGTTGAAGACAGAAACAAAATAAAAATCTGTGAAATGTTTGCCTGACTACATTCCACACTCTACTGTTCTGTACATACGGGGCTGGGGTGGGGGCAGCAAGGTGGACATGAACAGTATGACTTTTCCTGATCCAGACGGTTCGACCCACATCTGTTTCATCTTCCAGTTTAGCATATTATTATTATTATTATTTTTAAAGTTAAGTCTGTACTCAAATGCATAGTTAAAAAAACGAAGCGAGATGGCAGAGTTTGTGCAGTAATATCTGCCTTCCGAAAGTTCATGCAACCCACTAAATGCAATTTTTTTTTCCTTTCCCTCATAAATCTGAATGCAGCTCAGTCATTTGAGACCATGTACAAAATCCACAAGATTAAGCAGTTTGCCAAGGTTAATATCTAACAGTTGAGCACTGGAGAAAGTGAGAAATAAGGAGTCAAAACAAACAACAACCAAAAAGAAAAAGAGAGACCCAAGTTAGCCAGATATTTCAACTACATCAGGGAAGTCAATGTCAAGGCTACAAAAAAAAAAAAAAAAGAAAGAAACAAACAAACAAAAACAGGAGGGAAAAAAAAAACTGGCAGCGATTTCTTTTTTCAAAACCAATTTGTACAAGTTTATAGTTTACTTTGTTTCCAAGTTCTCAAACCTTTCAGGATGTGAAAAGTGAGATACTGTGTCTAAGGGAATGATTTTCTTTTTTTTTTTTTTGTTTTTTTTGTTTTTTTTTTTTTTGTATTTGTTTGTTTTGGGGGTGGATTTTTTTTTTTTTGCTTTTTTTTCTTGTGGTTTTCTTTTTTTTTTTTTTTTCTTAATTCACACCGAAGAAGTGGGGGTGGGGAGGGGGGGGTTGATTCATTTTTTTCTTTTTTTTTTTTCCTTTCGACCCAGTCAGCAGCTTACTCTACTGGGCTGCTGTTTGCACACGAAGTCCGTCATAAAATCAAACTCGTTCTGCCCCAGCCAGAGTTCGGGCAGCTCCTTGATGCGGTCCAAGCCCATTTCTATCACTAAGGACATGAGCACTTCCTCGTCGATGAAATCAGTGTCTATGACATTGGGCAGCATCGCGGCGGGGACGTGGGCCACGGACGCGGCCATGGAGCCGCCGCCGCCTCCGCCGCCCGCGCTGCTCCCGCTGCCCGCGCCGCCGCCGCCTCCACCTCCACCGCCCGAGCCGCTGCCGCCGCCGCCGCCACCACCGCCCGAGCCGCCGCCGCCGCCGCCGCCGGCGGAACCGGAGCCCCCGGGGGTGGCGCTGCCGCCCGAGCCGCCGGGCGCGCCGCTGCCGCCGCTGTGCTTGGGATTGCAATCTCGGAAGTGCTGGTTGGTCCCGTTCATCTGGTGGCCCGCGGCGGGGTGCAAATCCGGCATGTAGTGGTTGTGGGGGTAGGGGTGATGGTTGAAATACTGGTTGTTGAGCTTCTGCAGCTGCATGCTGGCGGGCAGCGAGCCGCCCTGGCTGGCCACCGGGGGGCCCAGGAACTGCGAGTTGTTAAACCTGGCGGCGGGGGCCAGCGCGCCGGCCGGGTGCCCCCCGTTCACCGTCCCCGGCCCCATGGCGTGCCGGATGCCGCCGGTGGCGTTCAGGCCGCCCGCGCCGTAGTGTAGGTGCTCGCCCATCAGGGCGTTGAAGGCGTGCTGGGGCTGCTGCTGGGGCTGCTGCTGGTGGTGGTGCGGGGTCGGGAACTGCCCCATGCTCATGCGGTGGGCCGGGTGGTGGTGCAGCCCGTTGGAGCCGTCCGGGAAGCGCCCGTGGTTCATGGCCATCATATGGTCTGCCATTTCCAGTCCTGAAAGGGCAGAGGGGGGTGGAGGGGAGGGCGGGGAGGGGGGGCAGACGCTGCTGAGACCCGCGCGCCACACGTGTCGCCCACCCCGGCGCACCCCACTGGGCCCCTCCAGCCCTCTCTCGCCACCGGGCGCCCGCCCGCCCGCGCGGCTCCCCCTCGGGTCCAGGATGCCCACCGCTCCAGCCCGTGCCAGCCCGGCTTGCCATCTGAGCGGACCTACAGCCAGGGCAGAGCCGGGGGCCGCTGCGCCATGTCCCCCGGCCCCTGCGATCGGGGTGGTGCGGGGGGGGGGGGAGGTCACCCGAGCCCACCCCTCCTCCTCCTCCTCCGGTGTTCCCCGAAGTGGCCTAATAAAGGAAGTGCCCCGTAGCCCGGCCGCGAACTTCAGGCACGAAAGCAGCCCTCCTCATCCTGTTGTTGCACATCCTGTTGTTATTCCCCCGGCTCCGCCTCGCGCTCTTCCTCCGGGCAAACCCTGCCCTCCGCGGGGGACGGCGCTGGCAGCGGGTCCCCCGCCCCTCCCCGGCCGCCCCACGGGCCCGGGTGCACCCGCCCGCCGCCGCGCGCTCACCTTCCGTCTTGGCGATTTCTGCTCGGAAGACCGAGGGCGGGATCGACGGGTCCAGGACCGGCTCAGCCGCGCATAGGTGTGCGGGATGGGGGGGAGAAGCCTTCGAGGCGTGCCGAGCGCCGGCCGCAGCGCTGTCGGTGCCGAGGGCTCGCAGCCGAGTCGCAGCCGTCCCTTTGATTCCCCTCTCCGCCGGCTCTCGCCCGCCGCCCGCCCGCCCGCTCCGCAGGACCGCCCGGCAGCTGCCAACAATGAGCTGTGTTTCTCTGGGCTTTGGCCACGGTTAATATAAGGGATTCGGGGAGGGCGGAGCCAAGGCCGCCCGGGAGGGTGATGCGAACAGACGGATTCCGGAATTACGGACCGGCTCCCGGGAGCTGCGGCGTCCCCGCGCGGCCAGCGGCACGTGCGCAGAGAGAGAGAGAGAGAGAGAGAGAGAGAGAGAGAGAGAGAGAGAGAGAGAGAGAGAGAGAGAGGTGGGGGGGAGCGGAGGGGGGCAGAGACAGAGGCTGTGCGCCCCGGAGCCGCCCGGCAGCGCCCCGAACTCGGGTTTCCTTCTAGCTGAGAAACACCAGGGCCGGATCTGCCACCTGGCCGAAAGCGGGGGGGGGGGGGGGGTAGATAATCCCCTCGGCCTGGCCGCAGACGGCAGCGCCTGCTCGCGAGAAGCGAGGAGACCTCCGGGTCCTCCAGCGCCCCCCCCCTGCTCCTCCCCTCCCTACCCCCCCCCCCCCCACAGCCCTCACAGTCGGTTCGCCCAGCGATCTGGTCTGCCCTCTACAGGAAAAGGGGGTTCAACCGCCCCACGCCTCCCGCCCGCCCTGCGCAGCTCCCCCTCGGCTTCCTAGACCTTGCAAACGCCTGCTTAGGCTGCGGGGCGGGGGGGGGGGGCGTTGCGTGGAAAGCCCTGGACAAGTAATGTCCTCTCCACCCCGGGCGAGCGTTCCCGGGCACTATTCTTTGTGCTTTTCTAGGGGGCGGCCAAGAAGCTGCATGTGGATTACTCTGCGTAGAGACCGATTCCTCCCCGCCGCCGCCCCCCTTCAAGGACGGGAGCTCTCGGGGCGGGGAGCGGCAGGTGGAGCGAGCGCGCTGGCTTTGCGGGGCCCGGGGCCCTCCGTTCCCCGCGCCGGGGAATCCGGTCCGCACTTTGGGGCCGGCTCTGCGCCGCCGGGTACGTGTGCTTCTACTAAGTTTGCATTTGCAGCTCTTGGTAGCTTTGGCATCCGAGCTGAGGCGTCTGTGCTCTGTAAACAAACTCAGCGATCCCCGTCCCCAGATCCACCTTTTTGCACATACACAGTTACTTTTCTTCTTCTGCTGCCCTTGATCCGGGTGTGTGTGTGTGTGTGTGTGTGTGTGTGTGTGTGCAAACTTGCACAACCTCCCTCTGGGCTCTGCCTGGCGGCTTGGGGTTGGTTTATTTTTAAAGAAGCAAACGGGTTTGTAATGAAGAAATTCGAGGGCTGGGTAAGGCGGCCGCTGGTCGCTGGAAAAGGGAAAACAAATAGATAACACGGTGATCGCTTTGTAAATAAAGTCGTTCTGGAGGGGGGGCCGTGGCGGCAGCCGTCCCGCAGGGCGCGCGCGCACGCGCGCACACGCGCACACGCGCGCGCGCACACACTCGGCTGGGACTCTTTCTTTTCAGTGAAATTGTTCAGTGGAGCAATAGGCGATAATAATAACCCTGCCTGCCGAACGCGGCCCCACGAGCCCGTTCGCCCATTTGGCTCATTGACTTGCAAATAAAACCCCGCACCCGGGTCCCGGCCACCACCCAGTCGCCGCGAGGAGCTGGGCTGGCTTTCGCGCACCGGCCAGCCGAGCTGTTTCCCCAACACCAGGAGGAGTGGCTCCCGAGCTTTTAGATCGTTCTTTATGTGTGCGGGGGGGGGGGGGGGGGGGAGAAATCCGCGCTCGGAATGAGGACTTCAGGGCTGAGCGGCTTCTTCTGAACTCGATAGCCATTGAAGACTTCCTGTTGCAGAGAGGAGTCGTCTTCCCCCTCTCCTCTCCCCTCCCCCCCCTCTTCCTCTCCCCTCCCCCCTTCCCCCCACTCCTTTTTCTCTCTCTTAGCACACAAGACTTCTGAAGGGGGGGGGGGGGGATTCAGATGTATGTCCCCATTTAGTAATTCGCAAAAGACACCCAAATCCTGATTCTTTTCAACCGTTACTCCTGTGTCTAAAAATATTGCCCACCCCCACCCCACCACCAGCACACACTTTCCTCTGTCTTCCTCTCCTTTTCCCAGCTCTTTGGCATTTATAACCATGCATGCAAATAATTTGAAACCTCAAAAATATTTACTTTTGGGAGACTTGAGAAGAGGCCCCGTTGGATGGCTTAGTCACAACAATTCCCTATTCTGCTGCCCACCACCACCTTTATCTATAGGTTAGACATGTGCCAAGGGGAGGTAGAGGCAGGGAAGAAACCTGAAGATGCCCCCCACCCCACCCCCCCTTTTTTAAAAAAGATGCTAAAATATTGGTTCACCTTTATTCAAAAATTGCTGGATAGGTTTACTTCCCTTATTCTGCAGTGTCTTGCGACACAGCTTTTGAATGTCTAAATTCCTCTCACAACCATTAAAGACACAGCCACACCGTCCAGTTCCAGGGCTTCATACATATTGAGAAATCTCTGGAAAGGTCACTTGCCCCTCCCCCACCCCTTAAAGGGGATGGGGGCGGGGAGAAGGAAGACTTCTGGGACCAGCAGGTTGGGATCTGGCATGCTTTGTTCATTTATTCTGGTTTATCCTATAGGTGTTTCCAAGTGCCAGGAATTTTCTTAGTGTCCGGAGATACAAACAAGATAAGAGCACATGGTCAAGAGGAGGAGTCACACCAACAGGCCTTGGACACTCTGTGATGAATGTCAGGACAAGAACTTTCATGCCAGGGCTTCCCAGAGCACCCTGCAGGGACACCAGGGCCTGTCTTAGAGGTGTTAGGAAGCTTTCCAGTGGACATAGTGACTGCATTGAGACTACAAGAAGAAGAAAAGTTTGACCACTAGGACCAGAGTTGGAAAATGCCTGGTTAAGGAGTTAACAATGCGAAGATAAGAGTCATAGGTAGATAAACCCATGAAGACTCTATCTCAAAGCTGAGAAAATCGGGTTGGGACCTGAAGGGGCAGCTGTAAGCTTGTAAAACTGTGAGAAAGTATATTGCATGTGCGATTGAGCATGGTTTGGGGAAAAGAAAAAAAAAATACTGGAAACTCAAAGTCCAGTTAGGAGGCTCCTTGTAATCAGACAGGTGTTGTCCTGTCATTCTAGTAGATATGTGGGGGTCTGCCCCTGATCTTTGCGGTGCTAGTTGGTTTGCTAGGACTGACATAACAAAATATCATGCTTCAATGACAAATATTGTCTCACAGTTCTAGAGGCCCAAAGTAGGAGATCATGGAGTTGACAGGGCTGGTTGTGAAGGCTGTGAGGGCAAACCTGTTCCGGAACTCTCTCCTATCTCTTGGCAGTTTGCTGGCAGTGTTTGCCACATTGTAAATGTATCACAGTGATCTCTGCCTTCACCTTGCGTGGCATTTTTCCTTCTATGTGTGTCTCCCTGTCCACCCTCCCCCACCCCTTCCTTTTATTTATTAATTTATTCACAAGGATACCAGTTGTATTGGATTAATGCTTGTTCCTATGAACCTCTTTTTTTTCTCTTTTTTTATTTTTGGTACTGGGGATTAAACCCAGGATATTGAACTTGCTAGGTAAGGGCTTTGCCCCTGAGTTACATCCCAGCCCAAGAACTCATTTTAATTTGATCTAAATCACATTCTGAGATATTAGGGTTTGGGACTACACCATGATACAATTCAACCCGTAACATCTGTGAAGAAACTGAGGAAGAAATCTGGACCTCTTCACAGATGTTTCACTGGGCCAACCTTCTTCCACTTTAGAAACAACGTCCTCCCTGTCTTACCCAAATGGCAATGTCTCTCTTCTTTATTTTATCCTCCTTTGCTTTCTCTTTAGTGTTTGTCCCACCTTTCATATAACAACATAGAATGACAATCTTACCCCCTTTCCAGATAGATGGCAGCTCTCTGAGAGCAGAGACTCAGTCTGTTTGATCATTCTGAGACTGAAACAAGTCCTGGCATGGGGTAGACTTTCACTGACAATGAATATGGATAGATGGATGAATGAATGAATGAAACAGTCATGAGCGAATGAATGTTTTGGAATCCAAATGAAAAGATGGGGAAGATTTTCTGGAGATCAGTTTCAAGGGTGGGGTAGAAAACTCCACTGGTAAAGAATGTTTGCTCTGGGACTGGTGGTATGGCTCAGGTGGTAGGGTGCTAGCCAGTGAGCCAAAGTATCAGGTACCAAGTCCCCATCTCATAACAAGACAAAACAAGAACACAGTTGCTCATTGCTCTGTGCATTATCTCTAATATTTATTTGCACTCAATTGTCCTCTGTTTGGAAGTCGGCTCACCCAGGGGTCCATTGACTGCTCAGAAATAGAAGACGATTCCTATTAGTGAAATAAAAAGGGAGAGAAATGAACATTTTAAAGGTTAGTCTTGAGCTTTAGCTAAAAGCTGAACTGTGCTGTTCCCTGGGTGCTGGTGGCTCATGCCTGTAATCCTAGCTACTCAGGAGGCTGAGATATGAAGATTACAGTTCAAAGCCAGGTGGAGGACTAAAGTCCATGAGTCTCTAATCTCCAATTAACCAATAGAAAGTCAGAAGTGGAACTGTTGCTCTAGTGGTAGAGCACTAGCCTTGAAGAGAAAAAGTCAAGCAAGAGCATGAGGACCTGAGTGCAAGTCCTAGTACCACTACCATAAAAAAAAGTAAATAAACAATTAAATGAAATAATACTTGAGCTAAGAAAAGACCAACTGAAGAGCTCAAATCCAACACAGGTAGTTAAAGAGCTCCTACCTGTGTGGCTGGGTTGGTTCTGAGGGCTGATAAAGAAATCTCCATGTCTCGTATCTTTGGGTGTTTTGTGTCATGTAAGAGTAGGATGGCACCTCTGGCCTTGTTCTTGTATATTACCTAAATCACCTTTGATTCTCAACAAGGAGTTTCAGAGTTTTTAAGAAAATGTAGAAAGGCATAATGAGGAATAAGGAGAAAGTGGGAGAGAAAGATGAGAGAGAGAGAGAGAGAGAGAGCGAGGAGAGAGAGAGGTTATGAACCTCTGGTTAATAGAGCCAGAGACCCTTTAAGCCACCTGATACCGCCTGCATCCTGAATACACAATGCCAAAATAATACATGCATATCACTTGTAAACTCAAGAATTTGGTTCTAATGAACAGAATACAAAATCATTGAAATCATTACTACACTCCTAATTGACTTCCGCATACATTTTCTCATTTAATAAAAAATCAAGCTATGATTGTGTGGGAGGCCAGGGCAATGTTTATATTAAAAGGGGTCATTAAACTGATGAAGTTGGCATGCTGTCGTGTAAGCATTTGGTTAACATATAAAGACTCTGGGATGATCCTTCGAGCTTCTGATTCAGCAGGCTGGGTTTGGGACTTAAGGATCTGTGTGTGTATTTTTAGTTTATTTTTGTGGTTCTAGAAATCAGCTGCAGGGCTATGTCCATGCAAGGCAATGCTCTACCACTGAATTACTCGTCAGCCTTTACAGGTTGTTGTTGTTGTTTGTTTGTTTTTTAAAGCTTCCCACTTGATCATGGTGATGAGTTATGTTTGTAAACCACCAGCAGATGACAACTAAGGTGGTTGTTGACATGGACAGTAGATGTAGCATGGACCTAGTTCATCCACATACGATCCTACCTACCTGCATTACCATCTCTTCTCTCTCCTGCCCATAACTGCAATTTTGTCCAGCCTTGAAGGCCAAACTCAGAACCCTTCTCTTCTTTTGAGCTTTCTTGGGTCCCTCAGATGGAAAGTATTCAGACTTCCTTAGTGTTTCCAAGGGGTTTTGCCCAGGTCTTCCTCTCTGACCTATTCTGGCTTATTTGTTCCTTCCTGAGGCCTTTTCTGTAATGGTGGAAGGAGGCTCCATGGTCTCCATATCATCCAACAAGGCAACCTTGTACTAGTTTGCTAGCATTGCCGTGCCAAATTAGACTTCAATGAAAGAAATTTATCTTCTCAGAGTTTTCGGAGGCTACATCTCCAAGGTCGATGGCTCCTATTCTTCTGAGAGCTCCCTCCTAGGTCTTAGTTGTCCTCTTTGTTGTGTTCAATGTGGTCTTTTCTCTGTGTGCAGAAAAGCCTGGTGTTCCTTGTGGGTAAGTGCTTCCTCTTCTTGTAAAGACACTAGCTAGATTAGATTAGGACCTGCTCTACTGTAATCTTTGAAGACGTTATCTCCCAATACAGCTACATTCTGAGGTACTGGGGCTTAGCCCTTCAGCATAGGAAGTTAGAGGGGTTGGGGGTCACAGTTCTGTCCATGTTAACCTTCCTGTGCAAACTCTTCTTGGCTACTTGCCATTTTAGTAGTCTATGACTTCAAGACTAAACTACATTTGCGTTGGTTCTGAAGCTGGATGAGGTCTGTTGAAAGGCAGAAGAAAAACCCAGTGACTTTGATTAGAGAAAAACAAGATCATGTTCAATCAGAATGAAACAGCAGAGACTTTACAAAGATCCTAACCAATTACATGGGACTGGATGGGAAATTATTGAGTAGCTCCAACAAGTTTATAGTAGAGGAGGGTGGGGAGGGGAGCAGGGAAGGGCTTATGGTTCATGCTGAGTTGGTTGAATCAGAATCAGGAATGGAATGCTATTATTAAAAAAGAGGCTAAAGGGCTGGGAGGTTGGCTCAGTGGTAGAGTGCTTGCCTTGCATGTATGAGGCCCTAGGTTCGATTCCTCAGCACCACATAAACAGAAAAAGCCGGAAGTGGCGCTGTGGCTCAAGAGGTAGAGCACTAGCCTTGAGCTGAAGAGCTGAGGGACAGTGCCCAGGCCCAGAGTTCAGCCCCACAACCTACAAAAAAAAAAAAAAAAAAAGAGATTAAAAACAAAACAAAACTGGAAGTGTATTAAGAGTAAGAAGATCACTCAACAGAGCTGGAAATAATCCTTTGGCTCTGCTTAGAGATCATGGTTGGTTTGTAATGTTACATTTTAATAAAGAATTAGAGAAAACAAAGGAGTTTTACTTTTTTTTTTTTTAAAAAAAGGAAATATATTTTAAAGGAGTAGGAAATGTGACTGGCTATTTAATCTGGAGAAGAAAAGTCTGTCAGGTTACTTAATCCGTATGTTCTGGTGTACACATAGGGACATGAATATGGTGGATCCTTCCCAGATGTTTTCCTTTTCCACTGGGACAAAGAGAAAAGGAAAGCTTTTTTTTTTTTAAAGACAGCTTTCAATGAGTGATTTCCAAATTGTGTTCTGCAGATCTTGAGTATACTCAGTGTTGCTTTTTATGTGCTGTATGTTTCAAAACAGTGTTCTGATGTCAAGCAGTTAGGAAAATGAATACTTTGAATGATACTTTGAATAATACACAAGGAAAGCGTAGAATTCTGCTTCTGGATGGCATTTTAAAAATAACCAGTTATCCAAACTTCCTCATTCTCTAAATGAGAAATCTGAGGTCTGTGAGGTTACAAGACTTGTTCATAAAGGGCTTCCTAAACATTAGGATTTTAGAATTCCAGTGCAGATGATCAGAGAGATGAGCCTGTCTTTATGAAGACATCAATGAAACAGACTGACATTGTAGTATGGAATGTTCTGGGGTCAGCATTTCCCAGCCAGAGTTCTATTTTATAAGGTGCTGTACAAGATACAACAGAATTCACATCAATCTCTACTTTGAAAAAAAAAAAGGTGGAGGGGGGGAGTAAGTCAGGCACTGGTGGCTCAAGCCTGTAATCCTAGCTACTCAGGAGGCTAAGGTCTGAGAATCAAGATTCAAAGCCAGCCTGGGCAGGAAAGTCTCTGAGACTTTTGTCTCCAGTTAAGTACCATAGCAGCTGAAAGTAGAGCTATGGCTTAAGTGGTAGAGTGCTAGCCTTGAGCAAAAAAGCCCTGAGTTCAAGCCTGAGGACTACCAAGCACACACACGTGTGCACATATGTATCCTTATTTAAGATTAATTTACCACTTCAAACTGGAAGTTTGAGTCTTTGAATGTGAGCTGAGCAAATACATGGTCAGTTGGCTATAGGCATCTGAGAAGCTAGTTACTGTCTACCAAATATCCCCATTGGAAGGAAGGGTTACACTGCTTTACCTTTGACTTTTTTTTTTTTTGCCCATCCTGGGCTTGAACTCAGGGCCTGGGCACTGTCCCTGAGCTACTTTGCTTAAGGCTAGCACACTACCACTTGAGCCACAGCACCACTTCTGGCTTTTTCTGTTTATGTGGCACTGAGGAATCAAACCCAGGGCTTCATGCATGCTAGGCAAGCACTCTACCCCTAAGCCACATTCCCAGCCCCTTGACTTGTTTTTAATATTTTGTCTTGTGTGGATTTTTTTTTTTTTTGGGTCCGGTCGTGGGGCCTGAACTCTGGGCCTGAGCACCGTCCCTCAGCTCTTCAGCTCAAGGCTAGCTCTCTACCACTTGAGCCACAGCGCCACTTCCGCTTTTTTCTTTTTGCTTATGTGGTGCTGAGGAATCGAACCCAGGGCCTCAAGCATGCAAGGCAAGTGCTCTACCACTGAGCCACCTTCCTAGCCCATTGTGTGGATTTTTTTTTAAGATAGAAGACTAGTGGTCCTGAATAAAACAGACCACTGAGACATATGATCATTATTGACTACGCCCAAATCACCTTCAATTTATTAGAAATAATGATTTGTTCGCTATGTACTAATTGTGGGGGTATGTTTCCAAATAAGAGGATGAAACTACTGCTTTGATTCCATAGTAGTTTTGTTTTTGTTTTGGTTTCCCCCACTTTGTACCAGCACTGGGGCTTGAACTTGGGGTATTTTGTTCTCACTTAGCTTTTTCTGCTCATGGTGGTACTATATCACTTAAGCCACAAGTGCACTGTTGGCTGTTTGCTCATCAGTTGCATACAAAGCCTAAAAGCTATGTCTGCCTAGGCTAACTTTGAACCAAGGTCTTTAGATCTCAGCTTCCTAAGTAGCTAGGAATGTAGATGTGAGCCACTAGCTCCTGGCTTTGATCTTATTATTTACAAACAAAGCACACATAGTACTTCTTCAAACCATTTCTTTCCCTAGTTGACTTTTAAGTACAAAACTGAAGAACTAAAGATATGAAAGTATTTTGTAAATAAATGGAAGTATTTGCTATCATAATACATATATCTTGTCATGTATTTACATAAAATTCCAAAAGAAGTATTGTCTATTTTGAATTTATCAGCAAGTTATGCTTTTATTTCTATACTTAATTGAAAATAAATCATCAATGTGAATCTAGTACATTAAAAATCTGTTTATACATTTTAAAAATATTTTTTAAAATTGGGTTAAAGTAAACTTCTCCAAACTGCAATAATAAAGCTATGTGAATGTGAACTCTATTTATTTTATGTGCCATGCAGGTTTTTTTAAATGATCTCCAAATGCTTGGGTGATTCATCAGATAATAATGATAAAGACTCCCAAGGTAAAAATGTTGAAAAATTCTGGTTCAAGCCAATATTTCTCAAGTGTATACCTAAATCCTTTCTAAAAGAAAAAGATCTCTGAGGTCTTAAATGTTTACATAAATTATTTTTTATTATACATATTACTTATACAAAAATAGAAAATAACATACGACATCTTTATAGCTCTTATGCAGCTATAATACTAGAACACATTTATGTGTTAAATAAGAATGAAATTGTAGAACCAATAGCATCTGGACCTTTCTCTTTATGTCTGTTTTAGTTTGGCCTAGTGTCTTTTCAGGGAGCACTTGATGGTAAGCAAAAAAAAAGATCTAAGACAAGACCATTTGTGGGCGTTATGATGCGCTGGAATTTATATCTATATTAACATTTCATGGAGGTCAACATTATAATCCATCCCAGTGCCAGATAATTTGTAAATACACGCATCCGCTGGGATCAGAGGGAAGGACACACGGCTCTGCTGGGCCTAAGCCTATCATGTCCTCTATACGTCCAGCAGTAGACAAGCAATGGAATCCACAAACATTCCAACGACTGAATGACCATGAGTCCAGCTCTTTGATGCAGCTCTGCCCTAAAATGGAAAGAGCCTAGGCAGCTAGGGTTAGGCAGCTTTCTGTTTTCTTTCAAGTCATCAAGTTATAAATGCCAACAAAACTTGGGAGTTTGTCAAGTAATTGGTGTACAAGATGAGACTATAGAACCATGGAAAATATTTCACAAGTGTATGCAAAAACGTGCCTGATGTTAGCCATGCCTTGAATGCTGACGATGGGCCTGCCTGCCTGCCTCCCCCTCCCTCCTTTCCCTTCCTCCCTTCTCTCTCTCTCTCTGCTTTTTTTAAAAAATTGAGGTAGAATCTCAGTCCAGGCTGGCTTTGAATTCATGATCTTCCTGCTTTAGTCTCCCTGGTGCTGGGATTGCAAGCATGTACCATACCCAGTCTGTGATGGAGTTTTTGAAGTAGGTTCATAAGAATTGTAGAATCACTGTATGTTACTACTGAGAGGGGACATAAACACTATCCAGTCCACCACATTTCATTTACAGATTAGAGAAAGTCAGACTAAGAGAGGTGAAGTGACTTGCTCAAGGTCACAGAGGGAGGGGATCAAGAGCAAAGCCTGAGAGAGTTGCAAAAGATTATGTGAACTGTCTGTGGAGTTCATGCTCTGTTGTTTATGTCCTGCTGATGAGCCTGAAGGGATCAACTGTGCACCAGCTGCCATCTGGAAAAAAAAAAAAAACCTACATGGAGCCAAAGACTTTACTCACAGTACAGACCAAAGACTGCAGGGTTAGGAGGCCAGTTAGGAAATGCCCAGTTGTTGTGCTTCACTTTCTGGACTGTGGGAAAGTTACCTCTCGATCAGTGGATAGCAGAACTTGACCTGGGCCTTATGTGTGGGTCAAGCTGGTGGCTGAACATGTTCTTGGAGAGAGGGCATTAAAGACACTTGCTTAGCCAAAGGCATAGACTCAGGCTTGACGGATATTTGTTGTTTTAGTATAAAATGGTGCATTAGAAGATGGAAACTAGGTACTATGACAGACTCTGGTAAAGACTGCTCAGAGGACAAATACAATCTGAAAAAGGGAAATGCCTGAAAAGGGGTGTGTGTGTGTGTGTGTGTGTGTGTGTGTGTGTGTGTGTGTGTGTGTGTGTGTGTGTGTGTGTGTGCGCGCGTGTGTGTTTGTAGCGGGGCTTGAACTCAAGGGCCTGGGGTGCTGTCCCTGAGCTTCTTTTGTTCAAGGCTAGCATCATTTGAACCACAGTACCACTTTCCGTTTTCTCGTAACTAATTGGCAACAAGAGTCTGTTAGACTTTCCTGCCCAGTCTGGCTTTGAATTGAGACCCTTAGGAGGAGCTAGGATTACCTGTGCCCAGCTTCCTATAAAGTTCATACTGACCAATGAATCAGGATTTTCCCCTAACCTAATTGTGTCCCTTACCATTGTGAAAGAAAGTACTCCCTCACCTCTTGCCAGATTCCTGGTTTACTACAAGATTCTTTGAATGTTCAGAACATAGAGGTAAGCTTAAAGAAACACTGAAATCTGGAAGTGTGAAAAGATGGATTCACCCTATGAAAGTGAGTGTAACTAGAAAAGATCCCACAGCTAAGATCAGCTGTCTAGAGAAATGGCTCAGCCTGTTTATGGGGGGCGAGGAAGGGGGGCTGGGACAGTAGAGAGGGCCCTATCTAATCAAAGTGACCAGCGAGAGTCTTAAGGAGGGACTTCTGTAACAACAGAGTAATGAGGCTATCTTCAAAATGCCACAAAACAGCAAGAAGCAATAGAAGTCTTAGATTGGGAAGTTGAAGGCTACTGAAGAACCCAAGGCACATGCTCACATCGTCTGGAATGAATCTGAAAAGCAAGGTGTTTATCTGCCCTCTCCTCTTCCAAAGTGAGGAAAGCTTTGGATTCCTTGACAAGGGCCTGCACTATGTGGGAGCTGGGGGTCCCCCACGGACTGTGTTATCCACCCCATTCCCCATGACTGGTCCTCTAGCTGTAGGGATTGTGTGTCCATCAAAGATGTTTCTGATAAATAATTCAACTTCTCTGAATCAGGGTAGGGTGACAAATACAAGGGGACATAGTACTTGGTGGCTATGAATATTTTAGTTACTGAAAAGTATGTCCTTTTCTCATTAAAAATTAATGCATCTAGAGATGAATACCTATTTTACCTTAATTTTGTCAGATTATATAGAGTCTACTTTGTAGTAGGGCAAGAGAGAGAGAGAGAGAGAGAGAGAGAGAGAGAGAGAGAATTTCTATTCTGAAACCTAAGAACTCTGTTCTACAGGTTCTACAGCATGGTGACTCCGCTGATGTACTGAGTGACCAATGCATCTCTCTGGAGAGAGAGAGAGAGAGAGAGAGAGAGAGAGAGAGAGAGAGAGAGAGAGAGAGAGAGAGCACATTTTGTATGAAGATCACTTTCCACTTCTGATGTCATTAATATTAGTTTGCCTTGAGTAAAGTAAACTAATTTCATCAGAAATGGTCATCATATTGGCTACCATGCCATTGGATATGCACAGATGAGTCCAGTAGTGTATAGGGATAAACTTCCTTTTCCCTTTGCTTTTCCTTTCCCTTTGCTTTTCCCTTTCCCTTTCCCTTTGCTTTTCCCTTTCCCTTTCCCTTTGCTTTTCCCTTTCCCTTTTGCTTTCTTTCTTTCTTTTTTGTGCCAATCCTGGGACTTGATCTCAGGGCCTGGATGCTGTCCCTGAGCTTCTTTTGCTCAAGGCTAGCACCCTACTGCTTGAGTCACAGCTCCCCTTCTAGCTCTTCTCTTCTCTTCTCTTCTCTTCTCTTTTCTCTTCTCTTCTCTCCCTCCCTCTCTCCTTTCTTCCTTTCTTCCTTTTTTCTTTCTTTCTTTCCTTCCTTCCTTCCTTTCTTCCTTTCTTTCTTTCTCTCTTTCTCTTTCTCTCTTTCTCTCTCTTTTTTGTAGTTAAGTGGAGTAAGAGTCAATTGGAGTAACAGTTAATTGGAGAAAGAGGCTTTCTGGCCCTGGCTGGCTTTGAACTGTGATTCTCAGATCTCAGCTTCCTGAGTAGCTAGGATTATGGGTATGAGCCACTGGAGGCTGGTAGGATAAGCTTTTTAGTGCCTTTCAATACTTGGAAGTCTATAGACTGACCATCAGGTTGTTTAGGGTACCTAAATGGGAAGTCGTTTTGCTTTTGATCTAAATTATTTCAATGATTTTTATAAGAATGGGAGCCCCCAGTTGAGCAGGAATTCAAATAGCAAGTTATATTTTATTTTATAAGAAGAAATTTAATTATTAATTAAATCGACTGACTAAGGTATTTCTCCCCTCTCAAACATAGGATTCAGCTGGGCACCAGTGGCTCACACCAGTAATCCTAGCTACTCAGGAGGCTGAGATTTGAGGATGACAGTTTGAAGCCAGCCTGGGCGGAAAAGTTCCCAGTGAAACACCTATCTCAAATTAACCACTCAAAACTGGAAGCAGTGCTGTGGCTCAAAGTGGTAGAGCGCTAGCTGAGCAAAAGAGCTCAGAGACAGCACCCAGACCCAGAGTTTAGGCCCCAGGACTGACAAAAAACTAAACCAAATCAAACCAAAAACAAAAACACAGGATTCAGAGTAGGGATAGGAAGGAGGGCAATCAGAGGTCTTTAGGAATGGCTTGTGGCTGTCATCAACAAGCACAGGGCACTGACCTACATAGCCAACTTTGTGTGTAATGACTTCCATGCGCCCTGGGGTGGGGGTGGGAGTAGGGGTGGGGGAGGGGAGTAAGAGAAAGAAAGGAGGCAGAGACACTGCACCTGCTGAGTGTCTGCGGGGTTCCACGCAGGGCGCCATCTGCTTTCATGTACACTGTCCTCCTCAATCTCAGTATCTACTCTGAGGAGAAGGTATTATTACCTCAGGCCCAGAGAAATTAAGTGACTTGACTGAAGTTGCTCAACTGTCCAATGACAGAGCTAGGGTTTTAAAGATAAAATCGGCCTGACTCCAAAGTTGAATTTTTTAAATTGTTTTTAGAAGACAGTAAAGTGGAAGAAGACTCCAAACCAAAACAGCCTTGCAAAACAAAGATGCTTGTTTGATTGTGTCTCCAAATCCAGGTTTTCATCTTTCTTTTTTCCATTTTAAGAAAAGGACATTAAATGCAGAATTCGTTTAGATAGAAAGGAGGAACATACTATCCTTCCTTCTCCTACCCTCCACCTTCTAGCTTTGAATAAAACGAGCTTTTCAAAAGCTACAGTGAGACTAAAGAACCTTGTCATACAATAAAAATAGCCAAAGATAAACCACAAAAGAGGAAGAACATTGGATAATGCTTTCAGTAAATCCTGGGGCATGCAAACATTTTCTCAGAGCTTCCTGGTGGCCAAGGCAAGGAGAGAAACATGCCACATTACATGGCTTCCACTGTCAACTCAGGAAAAGAATACTAATTTATTAAGCAAGATAAACTCTTTTCCTTTGGTGACTCTTAGAAAAGTTACCTCTGAGGAATCCTTAAAAGGACATTAGTGACATAAATGAGAAAATACTAGAGAGTAGTTTAAAATGAAACAATAACAAGCTATTTGGGGGGGTGGGGGAAGGTGAGAGTCAGTCGTGGGGCTTGAACTCTGGGCCTGGGCGCTGTCCCTCAGCAATTCAGCTCAAGGTGAGCGCTCTATCACTTGAGCCACAGCACCACTTCTGGTTTTCTGGTGATTTATTGGAGATTGGAGTCTCATGGACATTCCTGCCAGGATGGCTTTGAACCGAGATCTCAGCCTCCTGAGTAGATAGGATTATAGGTGTGAGCCACTGGCACCTGGCAACAAGCTAATATTTTTGTCCATTACAGATAGCCCACTATGACAGAGGGTAAATTTTGATTGTTTACTCAATTTGACACAATAACTTTTGCTAGATTTTTTTCAGAGAAAGTCGTCCTGTGAAGGTCTTCAATGATCTTCCACAATATCACTTGAGCTACCATTCTCATGAGATTTATATAGTGTTGGTTTCTTATCCTAGCCTGTCATATGTTGAGTGGACAATATTTGTGAGGAGTTTCTATACTAACTTGTAATACTTTGTAGAAAATGTCCACATACCACACCCACAGACAGGACTCATAACAGATTTTATGTCTTTAGGAAGAAGATTTTCATAATGATTTACCCTTTAAAATGTATTCTTGACAGTGGCTCCTGCCTGTAATACTAACTTCTTAGGGGGCTAAGATCTGAAGATTGTGGTTCAAAGTCAGCCCTGGCAGAAAAGTCCACACGATTCCCATCTTCAAGGTTTAACCAGTAGAAAGCCACAAGTGGATGTGTGGCTAAAGTGGTAGAACTCCAGCCTTGGGCAAAAAAGTGAAAAGACAGTACCTAGGCCCTGAATTCAAGTTCTAGAATGGGTATACATACACAAAATGTGTTATCAATATTTCTACTTGGGACACTTACAATCATGCAAGCCATCAGAGTGGTATCCATTTAATAATATCTTTCCAGCTGCTCTCTGCCGCATTTCCCTCCTCCGAAAAAACTGTTTATGTTTACAGATAGATTAAGTCACAAATGTCTGTCTTTCTGCTTTCTTACTCATTGCAGTAGCAGAAATCAAAACATCTACAGAGTCTTAGTTCAGGATTCCATCATTCTATTTTTTCCTCTCAATGCTTGTTATGATCTTAAGATTCTTTATAGTTATTTACTTCCAATTTCTCCCACTTAAAAAAAACTTCAGTTACATTTCCACACATAGTTTCTTTGAGGATAGCTTTATATCCACAGAGATTTTTTTTGCATTTCTAGTATTTTATAGGCATATAGCGTTTCGTTCTTTCTTTTTTTTCTTTCTTGGCATGTAAGGTAAACTTCAATAAAGTTTCAAGAACACAAAGGGGAAATTGCATTGTTATAGCACAAATAAGTTTACTACTGATTTCTAATGAATTTTGTATGACTGTGATAAAGGTGATGAAGGCAAGCATGCGAGGGAGGAATGAAATTTTGTTCTATTGTAGGAAGAAAAAACTAACTTCCATGAAAAATATAAAAAGATGTTTTAAAAAGTGAGACAAAAATTACTTGGTTTCTCTAACCTTGATACTTGAAGCATTTTTTTTCTTGCAGTATTTTTCAAAGAAGAACATTCTCAGATAAACTTCGGTCTCCCTTCAACACCATTGCTTACAAGACCATGTACCTTGAACTTGTATTTGACTGCAGATGTTTTGCGGCTGGTTCCAAGTCCCCTGGGCTGCTGGTGGCTGCCTTTAGAGATACCAGAGCAATGAGCCCATCACCAAGCTATCACATCTGGGTGGTCTTCAACGTGGGAAAGAGACTTTTTTTTTTTAACAGGCTGTGAAGAAGCCATTTGGGCAAAACACACTACCTTCAAATATAGCACTTTGCTTCGGTTCTAAGGGACTTCTTCATCCCCCTCTAAATACGCTTCTGTTTCCTCACTCCCTTGCTAAAAAACATTTATCTGTTCATTTGTGTATTTGTCTATTTATGTTGGTCCTGGAGCTTGAACTCAGGGCTTGAGTACTGTCCCTGAGCTCTACCACTTGAGACACAGCTCCACTTCTAACTTTTTTTTGGGGGGGGGGGTGGTTAATTGGAGATAAAGAGTCTCGTGGATTTTCTTGTCCTGGCTGGCTTTGAACAGAGATCCTCAGATCTCAGCCTCCGCCTGAGTAGCTTGGATTACAAGCATGAGCTACCAGTGCCCAGCAAAACTTTATAGTTGGTGATCTGTCTCCTTCCTGAGTACCTACATAGTTTAATCATAATTATTATTTTTCTTTAGGGTTTGCCCTTTCAGAGGAAGGGAATGACAGACAGTAGAATTCTATTTTCTGGTAAGCAGAGCTTAGACATCCCTCCCCTAGCAGACTGGTCCCCTACAGCTTTCTATCTCTCCGCCTCTTATAGAAACCTGGTGTTAGCCTGAAACTGAGAATTTCAGCAAAAGGCGGGCTTGCAATAGGTGCATTTCTAAAAGCCCAGCTGCTGGGAGGTGGGACCACACTGAGCCCACACTGCACTGTGAAGTATTCCAGCCTGAAGAATTGTCTTCCCCCAATCTCCAAGGGAGCCCTGGGAAGGAAAGTATTTTTCAAGATGCATGTGCATATGAAATGGGACTTCCTGGAGGTTCATCCTAAGCCATTCTGCATTTCAAAGAGGGTTTATTTATCCCATTAGTTAAGTCATCACATTTCAGGCAAAGAGGCTTTTTCCAGGTGTGGAACTCTTTAGGAAAAAAAAAAAAAAAGGATTTTCATGACATCCCCCATTGCGGAGCTGGGAACAAAGTTCCCACATTAGTTGCTATGCTAATTCAAAGGATGCTTTGTTGCTCTAAGAAGAAAAACAAACACTTCAGGAAGAGAAATTTTCACTGAATGTGTAGACCTGGTGTGAGTGGACAAAAGTAATGTTTTTCTTCTCTTAACAGATCCATCTTGGCCAGCCTAGTTACACACTACAATCACTGAGTGACACTAAAAAGCTCTGGTGTCTTGGTGGTAATTTGACAGTTGTCTCCAACTTCACTCTCAGCCTCTAGTTTCTGGTTTCTTCAATCCATTGCAGCCAGAATGATCTTTCTAACCTAAAAAAAAAAACAAAAAAACCCCTATCATTTTATCCCCTAGTCGCTAGCTTGAAATTCTTCAAAGCCCTACAGAAAGACAATGCTTCCTTCTGAGCATGACAGAAATTCATTATGCCCTGGTCTCTGCTCACCTGCGCAGTGTTATTAGGTTCACGAGCACACTCTTAAGACTCTGAAGTCCAACCTGACCTGAACACCAATGATTCAGGAGCAAGCTGTGTGTTTTGATCTTCTGATGTAGGTGCTGTTATGACCGCATTTTACAGGTAGGGAAACAGAGGATTCGCTCATGGAAAGTCACCACAGTTTCCAAGTGATGGAGCTTAGTTTAGTTCCTCCCAGGTGGTTGGACATTGTAGTTGCCTTGCCTGTTTCTCCTGCTGAGAGCTACCTGGTTTGGAATCTCCCATTATCCTCTCTCATGGCTGAACACCTTTCATATGTTTGACATGCTAAAATGTATGTCTTCATTTAATAGATTTCCCAGAAAGTCCTATCCACCTTGTTCAAGCCACTGTTCTCTCCTCCCATGTCTCAATCAACTGTGAACTCCCAGACACCTTTCCAGGTTCTCCAAAAGAGTTGGGAAATGAAGTCTCTGCAACCAGACAGCCCAAGTAGCGTGCAAAATCCAGTGCTTATTAGATTATGCTGGCCTCCCTTACAGCTCTGTTTCCCTCATTAGACTGTGAGCGCTTTTACATAACTAGTTGGTACTCAACCAATTCTTGTCAAGTGTAATGAATGCAAGAGCCAAGGCACAGGAGTTGGGGGAAATGCACTGTGCACAAGATCTGCTGCTCTTAATGGATTCTTGTCTATTCTCTGGTGCAAGAGTTTCCAGTATAAGGTCTCTATATCCCTCAGGGTCCTTGAAGATTGTAATGGACTCCTTGAGCTATTTTCAATATTTCAAAAAGGCTAACAGAAACCAGTACATTTTCCTGAGATAAGTCCCTACAGGCTGAATAAAATGTCAAGTTTCTTTGCTTTGGGCTCAAATCTTATCAACTCGGTGTGGTAACAGAGATTCTCTCCTAATGATCAGAAATTCCGAATGGCAGCAAGGGCTAGTAAGATGAATAAAACACAAGGAAATAAATGATCTGTTATTTAAGACTCTTAATAAGTATGGTCCATCATGCATAGATATGGAGAAGCCTCTGCCATAATTAATGGACTGCCTCATATTTGTACTATGAAGGATCATTTTTTATTAGCTCTTAAACTTCTAATTTTACAACCCCTTTTTCAAAAGGCAAAGGAAATTATGCTTAAGCAAACATGGCTTTTCTATTGAAAACACACACATACATATACATATACATACATACATACACACATATATGCATACATAGACATTGACAATTGGATGTAAGAATGACCTGGGTCTTTTTCTGATATCTGTTTGTCATCAGATTTAGTACGGCTTATTGAGTTGAGGATATGTTCTTTTCACTGTTACTTTTTCCCCAAAAGAAAAAGAAAAATAACAGATAAGAAAGCACAGGAGACAAATGAGTTTTCCTCTCTCCTTTCTATGGCTTTTGGCCAGCATATTTTGATTATGAAAACTGCCAGCAGGCTAGTTTATTGAAATAAATCCTGAATTTCCAATTTGTCACGTTTCTCAGAGACTTGCTTGAGAATATACCATTATTATAAATGATTTCATCCCTGTCAGTAAAGGCAAAAGGTCCTTCATTAGCAGTTCTGGCTCTGTCACAAACCTTTCCTTGGGTTCATTTGGCTTCATGATTCATTATAAAATTTATAGTGTGTAAACATTTCCATAACCTTTTGGGTAGTAAACTCATCAAACTTTGTTTTGGTAATATCTCCTCAGTCCTTAGTACCGTTTGGCTGGTATATCTTCCTAGGATCATAAATATTCTCCCTTTTCTTGTTTACCATCAATCATAGGCCTTCCTTTCTGGGCCCAGAAATGTCATTGTCATCAAGCTTCATCGAAGACAGTAATCAGGCTCTGATGTCTGCACTACTGAATTCCATTCCCTCTGAAGTGCACCCATTATTTCCTTGTTCTAGTTCACCATCCAGCGAGGCTGGAGGTATGTTCAAGGCCTGTGAGGCTGCTGATAAGAAATCTTTGAGGGATCTTCATTGTTCACATCATCAACTCCATGTAATATTCAAGATCCTTGACGATTTGTCTTTCAGACCAACTTTATACCTCCAGTTACCTCCAACACCACAAAATTCTCCTTCTTCCTTGACCTTGAAAGCTTATCTTTTTACTGTATGGCATGGCTATCCCTGTCCAGGACGATTTTGCATCCCTGTTCAATTCCCAGCTATCTTCTACAGTCTTGCGTACATGTTACTACCTCTGGGGAGTTTTGTTTATTCTTCTATCATAGCACATATCATGCTTTTTTTTTTTTTTTTACAATTAGATCTTTCTGTATCTACTACTTCTTTCATTCCTGTGAGCTCCCCAGGGACAGAGGTCAGATATATTTATATTTGTATGCTTAGGACCAGTGGCTTCCATTCTTCAGGAGGACTATCAATCTGATCAGCCCTGGGCACTTACTTATGAGAGTCTATGTGGGATTTATCTGGACATCACATCCTACCAATCATCATAGGCTGAGGCCCTGGCTTCCCTTCCGGACACTCCAAGCCATTTCAAGGTCCCTGTCTTCACCTGTTATCTAATTTGCTCTTCACGCAGCCACTTTCCCTGCACCCACTTTGTATGGGTGCTCCATAGAGTCTCGCCAGATTTCCTGAAGTTCCCAGACCATTTCTACCATTCCCAGCCCCTTCCCATTGTCACCTAGACATTCTTTTTTCCCCCTCAGGATGCTCCTGGGCCTAGCTCTTCAGAGGAGCTTCCTTTTCTGCTTCCTTTTGGATTAGGAAGTGAATACATGTTATAATAGATATCAGGTCAAGGGTTTATTTGTGATGCTACTGCATGTTTAGGACTTTTGCGCCATTCATTCTAAAAATCTAGAATCTTCTCACTAGCACTCTGGCTTTGAAACAATTATAAGGGGATGTTTTATTTTTTTTATTTTTTTCTTCCCTTTATTTTTATTTTAAGAAGAACACCAATGACCCATGAAATTATCCTGGAAATTTGGTGGAAATTCTGAGTTTACATTTGACCCAATAAGAAATTAAATAATGCTTGTGGCTGGTGGCTCATGCCTATAATTCACACTACTCAGGAGGTTGAGATCTGAGGATCACAGTTCGAAGCTAGCTTAAGTGAGGAAGTCCATGAGACTCTTACTATAATTAACCACCAAAAAATTAGAAGCAGAGCCATGGCTCAAAGTGGCACAGAACTAACGTTGAGCAAAACTCAACTTAGGGACAGCACCCAAGCCCTGAGTTTAAGCCACATGACTGACAAAAACCAAAACCAAAACAAAAGCAGCCAACAAAAACCCACCACCAGAAGAAGCACATTAAAGAAACCAGATGACATTTCTTCTTATCTCTCATGATTATCCTCAATCTCCTCTTGGCTTAATTTTAACCAATGTTCCTAGATTTGGAGTACTTGAGACAGAGTACAGAGTACTTACAGTGGGATGAAATGCCAATGAAGGACAGGGAATACTTCATTAAAAAAACTTCATGGTCGGGTGCCGGTGGCTCACGCCTGTAACCCTAGCTACTCAGGAGGCTGAGACCTGAGGATCATGGCTCAAAGCCAGCCTGGGCAGGAAAGTCCGTGAGACTCTTCTCTCAAATAAACCACTAGAAAACCGGAAGTGGCATTGTGGCTCAAGTGATAGAGCACTTGCCTTGAGCTTAAGAGTGCAGGGACAGCGCCCAGGCTGTTTAAGCCTCATGACCGACAAAAAACAACCCAAAAGCAAAACAAAAAACACACAAAACTTCATGAAACCAGGCACTGGTGGCTCACACTTGTAATCCTAGCTACTTAGGAGGCTGAGATCTGAGGATGGCTGTTCAAAGCCAGCCTGGGAAGGAAAGTCTATGAGTCTCTTATCTCCAATAAAATACCAAAAAACCTGGAAATGCAGCTGCAAGTCAAATAGTAGAGCACTAACGAAGCAAAAGAAACTCAGAGAGAGTGCCCAAGTCCTGAGTTCAAGACCCAGGACAGGCATACACACACACACACACACACACACACACACACACACACACACACACACACACACACACACACACACATGCCCAAACTTCATGGAAGTTAAATCGAAATCAGATCTATATGTCCTTTTCTTCCTGTGAAGATTCATCAACTATTTCTTCCCCTTGTCTCACTTCAATCCATGGCCAAGAAGTGACACCTTCAGCCTGTAGATGCATAAAAATAAGTCAGATGCATTTGTATGCCCAAGGCCTAAGGTTCTGGGCAAGCTAATGGGCTTGTCCCATTGCCTCCTTCTGGCTGCTGTTTTCTTCCATCTTATGGAAATGCTCCTGTAGGATGACTGAAACGAGTCATAATCTCGTAACACCTGGCAACATGGACATCATACTCAAACCTGTTGAAAATTATTGAATGAAAAAAGACTAAAACACAATGTGGTAATCAGTGTAATGGATTACATCTGGCTTAACTATTTTTAGTGTTCACAAACACTAGTCAAAAGAAGAAGAGAGTAAGATAAAGAAGAGTAAAACATGTCAGGACAATACACTGAAAAAGAATGAGTACTGGCTCTAAAAGAAAGTCCCAGCCAGATGCCAGTGGCTCACTCCTGTGAACCTAGCTATTCAGGATGCTGAGATCTGAGGATGGTGGTTCGAAGCCAGCCAGGGAGGAAAGTCCATAAGACTCCTTATCTCCAATTAGTTATTATAAAAAGCCAGGTGTGGAGTTGGGCATCAAGTGGCAGGAAGCTAGCCTTGAGCAAGAAAAGTTCTGGGATAGCACCCAGGTATTGAGTTCAAGCCGTAGGACAGGCACACACATACAATGTTTCTAGAACTTTAGTTTGAAATTTGCTTTGATGACAGTCCCTTAAATTCTCCAGGAATTCTTCCCTGCCTCAGACATTGGTTTATTCTTCTGTTGAGACTATTTAGTATAAATCACTGGGAGGTGCTCACTATACCCATGTACCAGTGAGAGGGACAGAGAAAAGCAGTGAAGAACAAATTCCCTGTCCCAAGCCCCTGTTCTGCTGATCAAGACCACTGGGTAGTGATGTGTACCATCATGGCCCCAAGGAGGTGGTGTCAGTGCAGATGCTCTCACTGCTGTGGGTGCCTTACCCCACAGACAAGTAATTGTCTCAACAGGTCTAGTTCGTGGAGGGAACTGTGGTCCTGGGTGTAGTGCAGTAACATACTGTGTAACTTTTCATTCCTTTTCTTGTCTAAAGTAAAGGTTAATGTTTGACAGACTAAAACTAAGAGAGGCCCCCAGCTTGTAAGAGGCCTGATGGCAGGGCTGGAATCTCTATACCTTTGAAGCCAGGATTTTGGTCATTTACGTATTTTTTTAGTTTACCTGGACCTCCTCTGGCCTGCATTGGCAGATGGTACGAATGGTCATCAACTTAGGACTTTTTTATTTTTATTTTTAGTTGTCAGAGGTGGGGCTTGAACTCAGGGTCAAGGTGCTGTCCCTGAACTTTTGCATTCAACTCTGGTGCTCTACCATTTTGAGCCACAGCACCACTTCTGGTTTTCTGGTGGTGAATTAGAGATAGGAATCTTGTGGACTTTCCTGTGTCGGCTGGCTTCGAACTGCTATCCTCAGATCTCAACCTCCTGAGTAGCTAGGATTACAGGCATGAGCCATGGACACCTGGCTTAGGATGTCTTTGATAACGATTTTTTTGACTTCAGAGTGGTTTGAAACCATCCTTTGACCTTTGACCTTTCCCCTGGCTGGTGATGAGGAAATAGACTCTCAGGATACAGGGGCCAGAGAGTCACAAAGAAAAACAATAGGTAATTAGGTGCATGTTCACTTACAATATTTCAACTTCTGATACATTTAATTGTGTATAAACATACCAAAAATCAAGGAATATCTGTGTTTAAGATAGCTTTCCTATCTTACTGCCCATGAAATTGGAGGCTTTGCTCATTGAAGATCTCAAATGAGAACTCAAAATGAAACAGAAGACTTTTCTATACCTTCAGCAGAGATGATGTGCCACCAAGCAGAAGTCTTTGAGAATTACTGTAGTATATGGAGCTATTGTGTTCCCAGGCCTGTAGGACTTCTGTCTGCAGTACAGCTACCATTGATTCGGTTCAGGTATCCATTGTTGTATCCGCCCCACTGCCTGGCTAACTGTACTAACCAGAGGGAACAATATGGCTTCCCCAACAGCAGTAGAACAAACTTATATGATTGAATCATGAGGGGCTGGTTGTCCCCATGGAAATCCATTAAATGTTACAGAAACAGCTTTCTGTTACAGCCTTTTATGCTTTAAAGATAGAAACCAGGTAGTATACATTTTGGAAGGAAATCATTGTTTTCTTGACTGACTTTCACATTCAAAATTCATGCCAAAATTCATTTCTCTACTCCTAACCTACTGCACTTGCTTTTCAAGAACTTCAGGCATGCCGAGTTTTGGGAATGTGAAGGATATGGGACTGCAGGCATGGCGCAGTTGGTAGAATGCTCGCCAATGAGCACAAATGGCAGGTACAGAGTTTGAGTACTGGTCTTGGACCTCAAAAAAAGAAACACAGAAAAAAGAAAAGGAAATGTGAGGGGCATTCTGTGTTACTACAACAGTCAATGGGTTTCTGGGAAATGACTCCAAGAAAAACTCAAGAGAGGAATGAGTTGTTAAGCAACCTCCTAAACCAATGTGTACCATGTGCCTCCTTCATTTTTCAAAGCTCTGAAAGCCTAGCTACAATATTTAGATAACTAATAGCAGCAAAGTTTCAGGTTGGCACTTTTAAAAAGATGCAAGGGCTATGGTGCTTTACCTAAAGCACCACCCAAGCTGTGGGTTAAAGTGTAGCCCAGATAAGTTACTGTCATGGGACATGTATCTCTACAAAATGAGCCATTGTTTTAAATCAAATTCAAAGATACAACCTTATAAATGTGGCCATACTGATAGTTTGTTGGCAGACTTAGCACAAAGACCACTCATGATGAGCTGTAGCAAACGTTAATATTAATCTTAAAATAATAGAAATATTCAAACTTTACTTGACCAAATCATCTTCAATCACACACACACACACACACACACACACACACACACACACACACACACACACACATACTCAAGCAGTGATTTCTATTTTGCTTTTACAATTCCATTGCTGATAAGAAATGTTCTACGCAATGACAATATTCACAGTTGTATAATTTTTATAATTTACCATTTTAAGGGTTGTAAAGTCAAATTTCTATATGTAAAGAAGCATTGTCATTGTTTTATTAGGTTTTCTGGGGTGGACAACTAAACATTTCCCAGTAAGAATTTATAAAATGTGAAGGATATTTTTTATCCTAATTGGGTTCCTTCTCATGAAAGAGTCTCTCTTCAAATAGTTTTCCAAGGTAGAAAGGAATGTTTCCAAGAGAAGATTGAATTTACTTTCGACATTCACCTTAATCATTTATTCATCAAGCAAGTATTAACTTAGTCCTGACTGGAGCAGAGTGGTTGCTGAATGGGATGCTGTAGGAGGATATAAAACAGGGTAACACATGACCCTCACCTTCAAAGCCTTCACAGCGAGATGGTAGTGTAGTGCAAATGCGCAGTAAGAGCTGACTCTGAGTCAACCGTGGCTGGCTGGTCGGTCACAAGGCTGTGTGTGACTATGTATCAAGGGAATGCTGCTGATAGTAAACAAATGCTCTGAGTTCCTAAGAAGGGAGAAAATACTGTAACCAGGAGAGGTTAAACCAGCTCCATGGGAGGCTGTGCCACATCCGGCCTTGAAGTGGTTAGTCCTCAGAGGGGGATGGAAGGACGCAGTGTATATTTTAGACCTGGTTTGCCCCAAAGGCCAGGAGTAAGGATGAGCAAAGGGGAACATCTGGAAACAGGAGGTGTACTACCTCAGAGGTTGCAAATGGCTTGTGCTTTGTAGTTTCTTCACAGTTCAATGTCACCCAGAAAGACCATCTCTGAAACAACATAGGAAAAAAAATGGAAACAGAAAAAAAAATGGAAACAGCCCTGAGTGTTACCAAGTTCCCTAGGGGAATGTCCAAACTCTGTGGACGTCCTTCCCTCTTTTCTACTTCTTTCCTTTGCAAATAAAAGGGAGGCAAGCCAATTAAACAGGAAGCTCAAAGGTTTTGCTGGCTTGAGCTACCCCCACACCTGGAGACTAATCTGTGTATAGGTACAGCTGATTCCAAAGTCTGGCCAAAGATTTTGGCATTTCCTGCAAACAGTACCAGTTTTCAGTTGCAAAGCACTCTGATTTTCTGTAGTATGTGCACACACACACACACACACACACACACACACACACAGAGGCTCTCTATGGGCTGTTTTTCAAACATATAATAAATAAAATATTGATTTTTTCTCCCTTAAATGTCCCCCACCTTTTCCATATTGTACTTTAAAACATGAGCCTAAAGATGGCATAGGCTTTTTTTATTTTTTCTTGTAGAAGAGCTTGTTGTAGCCAACACTGAGAATCAGGGCAAGACCCTCTAGTTTTCTTTTACTAAGTCAAGCATGCTTTTAAACCTAGAGCACAAACAGCAATATCTTGTGTGGGCTATGACCTCCAGATCGTTTTCTTTATGACATCACAGAATGAATCCTGCAATTGTGTGGTTTGTTTTCCTTCCCCTTTGAATTACACTGCACAACTCCAAACTGTTTATGTCCACCCACTTCTCCAACTTATCAAGATCATTTGCACTTCTATTCAGTTTTCCAAAGTGGAATGTACCACACCCGGTTTGATGTCATTACTGAACTTAATAACCATATTCTCTCTCGTCACCTGTCTCACTACTAAAAATAGCACTGGGGTAAGACCAAACTCTGAGGAATCCCATGAGCTATGCACCTCTGCATTGACACTTGACCATTAATAATTACTTACTGAGAAATGCCTTCTAATCTTTTAGATTAGAGCATGAGTTCAGGATGCAGTTCTTTAAATTGTCTGATCATAAGCAAGCCAAAACTTTAAAAAATGTTTCAGTAATCAATACTATTTTACATCTTTGCCTTAGACTTGTTTTTTTTAAAAAATCAGATTTATCAGGCTTTTGAGAGATAACATTTGGCAAATGTGATAGTATTTCTTTTTCAAACAAGAATGTCTTGGTGTGTTTTTCTCTCCAGAATGCTACTACTATGCTACTCTGTGTGTGTGTGTGTGTCTGTGTGTGTGTGTGTGTGTGTGTGTGTGTGTGTGTGTGTGTGTGTAGGACTGATATATAGCTAGATTGAGTTTGATGATTTTTTAAAAACAATTTCTCTTTCTAAGATACCACTGTGTATTTCTCTTTCCTCTCTTTCCTTCTATATACGTCTTACCTTAAGTTTGCAGAGATAATTGCTGGTGATTCTGTGATGACTTCATTGAAATGCCATACCCTGGTGTTTGCTAGTAATTGTTTATTCATTCCTCCACCAGAGCTTACAGGTCACACATTAGCATATGCATTCGTGTATAATAATGATTTCCAACTTATTGAGTGGTGTCATCATCTGAAGCACTATAAAAACAGGAGGATAAAAGCAATTTCTATCTCAGGTTTGTCATTTAACTGAGAGAGACATGACAATTAAGAAAGAAAAACATGGAGGAAGGAAAGGTCAATCATCCTGCTGAGGCTTTGTTGGCAGCTAACTGACTTTTTCTTTGGCACAACCTTTGGACTGCAGCCATTTTGATGTAGAGGAGACCCATTGTGGAACAGCCTTCCTGGGAATGTGGACTGTGGGAGTTTTGAAAAGTGATCCGAAAAAGACAAGACGACTCACTAGGACAGTTGGAAGGGAGAGCGAGAAACACAGGTTCATACAAAAGCAAACAGATTGTTCTCATTTCTCTTTGAGAAAGGGATCTTCAGTGGCTTCAAAAGGAATTCTGTGCATGAAGGGTATGTAGGGGAAGGGAGATTGTCAGCTCTGTTTTACCTGGCTGATAAACAAAAGAACCTTCTAGCCACATGGGATTGGTTGCACAACTCCCTACATCTTGGATGTGACACGGGCTGTTGCTAGAGACTGGTGTTTCTGGGGATTGGACTCTATACAAATTGATTTCTACAAGCTATTCATGTCTGCTAGATGTTGTGAGTCAGACATTGGGAGTAGCAGGTGGGAGTAGCAGGTCCACTGGATTTTTGCTGGGCCCTCTGCCTACTGTTAAGGAACTTGCATGCCCACTAGGTTACTCCAGCCCTGTGATCTTACCTTATCCATTCCTCATTCACCCATCTCTACCCTAAGAGGCCCAGGAGGAAGTTGGCATTACTGCTTCTTATTACCTGGGTTTGGATCTTTACATCAGGGATAGCCCTTTGGGTGAACCATTACTTCCCCTTAGTCCTGTAAGCGATCTGGTTGCTCCTAGAGGGGGATGAGGGGAAGAGGAGTGTCCCTTACTCTTCCCCACTAGCATATGGGATAAGTTTATTGTGTTTCCTAACAACTGAACCTGGCCCTGAGCTCATGTGATTCTAGATGTCTAACTTGCTGTGCAGTGTGAGAGAAGTGGAGGCAGATGTGCTCTAAGTGGATTAGAGTCCTGGGAAGGCAGGAATTGGGTAGGCAGTGGTAGGCCTTGAAAGGGAGAGACTGGGGATAATCAAACCTTTCCATGTACTGCTGGCTTCTTGCTTCTTCTCGTGGTCTCCTACGTGTCTACTACTAAATCTATAATAACAACAATATTAAGTGTCAAAGTATTCTGCTTTGAACCAAGGATCTCTGAATGAGACTACTGTTTATTGTATTCTTTGCTGGGTGAAAGGTTAAAAAAAAGTGCATGCTATTTTTTTTTTTTCTTACCCAGCTCATTCAGGTTTGAATATAGAGCAAAGCAAAACACAATGGAGAGTATTGTACATGAATGGGCCTAGTCTCTTGAAGATATTGAGAGACTGTAGTGTTTTGTTCTTGACATAAATTAAAAATAGATCTTCCCAAAGCATGGACTAATATCTTTTTTTTTCTCTCTTTTAGTATCAAGCCTTCTGGATACTCGTATGTGATGAGATTTGAGCCTTGGCTGGTATAGGGCTAATTACCAAAGTTTGGTTAATGAATTATAACTCCTTCTTACCTAACAAGCACATAATAGCAGCTTTTTGAATGGAGTAATATATTCCGCTGTGGGTGCCAGGGAGGGCAAGGGGAATGCATTATCCTATGGTAGATCAACCCACCTCTTTGATACTGGCTGAAAACAGAAGTTGAAACTTGCTACCGATTGCATAAGTCATTCCTTCCATACAATTGGTCCAATTACACATTTTTAAGTGTAGCGATCATTGATTCCTGGGTAAGGAATTAGGGGTTTGTATTTGAATAGAATCTTGCTAGTGTTCAGTCCCAAGATGCTCTCACTCTACATTCAGAAAGCGGGTTAGGAATTAGGTTGTCTTCTTACACATTGTGCAAGGAGGAGGGCATATATTGTCACATATATGATGTGGAAATGACATATCTTGCACTTTGCTATGAGGCTGCTGTGAAAGTGTGTCAGTGTATTGAGCTTGCGTGTGCTGTGCACAAACTAGGGTGGATTTAACTGGAGTGGTAAGAGCCCCCAATTCAGCCTAGCAGAGAAGGTCATGGTAGGAGTCACAGGTGAATGCGAAGCTGGAAGACATGATCTCTAGATTACTCAGAACTACTTTCTATGCTGTTTCAAGTGCTAGAAAGCTCCCATTGCAAATTCCTGTCTGGCTTTGTCCTTCTCACTGAGCAGGTTTATGTCCATTTTTTTCTCTTGCAAAGTTGTAGCTCCTTGCTTCTGCTTGTAAATACCTATGTATTAACACCTCAGTAGCCCAGTGATATACAGGGTGGTAGGATTCCAAATGAGTATAATTTCACAATAATAGAGCACATTCCTGTTGGGCACCAGTGACTCATGCCTGTAATCCTAGCTACTCAGGAGACTGAGATCTGAGGATCATGGTTCAAAGCCAGAGAAGGTAGGAAAGCCTGTGAGACTGTATCTCTAATAAACTACCAAAAAGCCTAAAGTGAAGCTGTGGCTCAAGTGGTAAAGTGTTATCCTTGAGCAAAAAAGCTCAGAGACAGTACCTAGGCCCTGAGTTCAAGTCCTAGGACTGGTGCGTGCTTGTATTTATACACCTGCACATGCAAAACAAACCAAAAACACATTCCTTCAGAGCTGTCTGTTATCCCAATTTAAAAATTCATTAAAAGTGAGAAATTGAGTTAGTATACCAGAAAGAACATAGTCTTTGGGAAGACCAGTATTGGCATTTCTTAGTTGTCACCAGTTTATTTCTTCATAAAAGAGAATAAATATACTTTTTTCTTCTTTGAGGTATGTTTGCTGCAAGAATAAAATGCCTGAAACTGGTTAGTAAATAAAGACCAGAAATCTACCTTCTCACTCTTTCGGAGGCTGGGAAGGTCAAGCGGTGCTGGCTGTTTCAGTGTGATGATGACTGCTCTTTGCTTCCAAGATGTTGCCTTAAACACTGTGGAAGGAAGAAGTAGTGAAGAGAGGTCTAGCTGATAGTCTCCAAAAACATCTTCTAAGTGTATCTATGCAACAGAATCCTATGATCTGATCTGATCTGGTCACTTCCCAAAGGCCATAGGCTTTTATCACTATTGCATGGGGATTCATTTCCATCAAGAAGTCTAGAGGAACATAAAGAATCAAATGATTGTAGTATAAGCAGACACTAAACACAGAGTCAAGCTTTGATTTTCCCATTTGTGGGGCTTGAACTCAGGGCCTGGGCGATGTTACTGAGCTCTTTCGTTCAAGGCTGGTGCACTACCACTTTGAGCCACAGCTCCACTTCTGGTTTTTGGATGGTTAATTGGAGATCAGAGTCTCACTGGGACTTTTCTGTCTGAGCAGGCTTTGAACTGCAATCCTCAGATTTCAGCCTACCGGTGCTCTGGTAGGGCCAAGCTTTTTATTTTTTTATTGTCAAGGTGATGTACAGAGGGGTTACAGTTATATAAGTAAGGTAGTGAGTACATTTCTTGTCAAACTTGTTATACCTTCCCTCATTTAGGGCCAGGCTTTTAACAGTTGCATATCAAGGTATGGCATGTCCAAGTAGCTTCACTAGCTTGAGAACTGATTGTTGAAATTTCAGGAACTTCTTAGACAAATTGACATGGCATTGGTACCTTGAATTCATTATGGTGGGAGTAGAAATCAAACATTTTTCTTCCCCTTGTAAAGTTGGTGATTAAATATTTGTGAGCACACCATTCATAACAAGTATTATTTCCCTTCACTAAGCCCCAAAGTATATGAGGAACTGCTTCCTTGACAAATCGGCTGTTAAAGTTTGGTATAAGGTAAAAGTAACTGGCTTCCTATTAAAAAATGAGAAGCAGTGTAAATAGACATTTCTCCACAGAACACACACATGATCAATAAAAGTGTGAAAAGACAACATCATTACTCATTAGTAGATATAAAACAGAACCACAAGGTGAATTGAAACCCCTTTGGACAACTACTAAAAGATTTAAAAAATGTTAAAAATGTATAATTTTTTTAAAATAAAAAGTACCACAAGGCCATTTTGTTTCATGTCCACCAGAATGGCTCCAATCAAAAAGTCTGTTAAGACAAGGGGTACAACTGGAAGAGCTAGCTTAAAGGGGCTAGGGTGCATGAAATTTGACAACTCTTTTTCCATTTTGTCTATGTTCTGGAGATGTACTGTCTTAGACAAATAATGTCCATGTTATTTAGTTGTAGAGATATTGAAACCCTCCTCTTGGTTGGTAGGAATATAAAACAGTCCTATCAAATGATTGCATGCAGGCTTTGGATTGGATTATCTCTTTCACTCCTAGTTCTAAGAGAAGTGAAAAGCAGTATCACACAGAAATACATGTGAGAATATTCCAGCAGCATTATGCACAATAGCCAAAAAGTGGACTCAAGCTGAACGTTTGCCAACTGATGGTCAACAAGTAGCCTAGCCATCCAATGGAACATCATTCATTCACATCAGGGATCCTGTGATCACGTGAAAATTCAGGGACATCTTCAGAGATAGACAGCAGATTGGGCATTGCTGAGTGCAGGAATGAGCATGGAGGACAACAGCCAGGGTTTCTTCTTGAGGCAGTGAAGATGTTCTAAAATTGGCCAACTGGATGTGTAGATCCATGATATATTAAAAACCCTTGGCTTGTATATTTTAATCCATGAATTATATGCTATGTAAATGATATCTCAAAGCTGCCAAATTTGAAAACAACCCCATTATTATAAAGTAATGATTAATTTATAGATTATAGGCATGATTATATATGAGTATGTACATATATATATATACATTAATATATTCTAAAGCAAATGTTTTAAGAAGTAAAGTGATTTTGTGAGATAACCAGAAGGGCTTATTTTAAAAGGAAGTGTATAATAAGTGGTTGACATCCATTTTTCCTTTTTGACCATGTTCTGTATGTGTACTGTCTCATAATTACTTATACATTGCTTTTGCTGTGCCAGTCCTAAGGCTTGAACTCAGGGCCTGGGCACTATCCTTGAGCTCTTTTTGCCCATGGTGTTAGTGCTCTGCCACTTAAACCACAATTTCACATTTTTGGTGGCTCATTGGAGATAAGTCTTATAAACTTTCCTTCTCTGGGCTGGCTTCAAACCATGATTTTTAGATCTCAGCCTCCTAAGTAGATAGGATTATAAGCACAAACCACCAGTGCCTTGCTGTTTAAAATCATCTTATTTACGACTTTCGATGATCACTGCTAGTGGTTCTGAGTTTATTTCTGTGTGTGTGTGTGTGTGTGTGTGTGTGTGTGTGTGTGTGTGTGTCTGTCTGTCTGTCTGGCTTAGGTTTAGCAGGGTTTCTTCTTAGGGGGGTTGTAGCGTTTAAACTCAGGACCTGGATGCTGAGCACTTTTGCTCAAGGCTAGTATTCTACCATTATTAACCACAGCGCCACTTCCAGTTGTTGAGTGGCTAATTGAAGATAAGAATCTCATGGGGACTTTTCTGTCTGGCTTTGTTCAAACAGTGATCCTCAGATTTCAGTCTCCTGAGTAGCTAGGACTGTGGGTGTGAGTCACTGGTGCCTGGTGGCTTAGCAGTTTTGAATGATGGGGTGTTGAAGTTGACAAAAAAAAAACAACACCCCAAAACACTTTCATTTCTGGCTTCTGCAGAGACTAAAAGGAGTTTAAAGTAGAAGAGAGAGGGGTGGGATGATAATACTGAAATTTCTAACGTATCATTGGTAGGATGGAAAATAAATGAGTAGAGGTAGTCTAAAAATAACAAACTACTCAACAGCTGTGTGCATTTATTTATTTATTTAAAAAGATCTTAAGATATTTTTAGTGTGACGAATGTAGAGCTGAAGATATTTATGTAAACAGTGACCCTTATCAATAACTTTTCACTTGACACAATGCTTTTATGTGGCACCAACATCCAGCAAAATATTCTGCTTTTGAAGCTTTGTTGAATTTCTGTTGCAACATTTCCCTGTGCCTTCTTTTAGAGAGAGCCTACATATTTGAAGAGGAAAATACGAATCATTCCTTAAGAGTAAGCTAATCTCTTACATAATAGTTATATACCAGTTGCAAAATTTAGAAACAAAACAAAACTGTGCTGAAATTCAGTTTTTAGCTTCTATGACTGCTATTTTTACATTCACATTTGGTTTGTTCTTTTTCATGTTTTATTACTAGTCATTCTTAGTTTATTTTTACTTATCACTGTGCTGAAGGGTTAGGTTTCGGGAAGGAAAACACACAAGGAGAAGTACTTGTGAAGTTCCATGTCAGATCAATTGCCTGAACACAGTGATTGAGAGCACATAGCTAAGATATCTCCAAGGTTCCACTAAGTGTGGTTCCAATCTTCCTGTGGGAACCACAAACTACAGAAAGGGAATTACCAATTCTCTTTCCCTAGTATTCCCCCATGCACCTGCTAATTGTGAAGTCCTGAGCTTGAGATGCCTTTTTTATTTTCAACTAGTACTGGGTTAATGTAAAGTACTTTGGCATTATCAGAGAGCATTACTTTCTGACACTCATCAGCCAATGCTACATTTCTGGAAGGTTGGAGATTGAGTGTCTTCTGACTTCATTAATGATAATCACCTAACTGAGCTTTGCATTTGGTGGGGGGGGGATGGAAAGAGCAGAAGGTGGGGAGATCTTACTGTTCTCCTGGTGACTAGGTCCATGAATACATTGCTTCCCAGAGAAGAGGGAAGGTAGGGAGTATGCAATGATGAGCATACCCAAGAAATAACAGGGTCAGCTACATGCAATGCCTTACCTGTTGACTCTGCTAGGTGCTTGCCTTACTGTGTTGCAGAGGTATGTGTCAATCTGAAATCTTGACATGTCGTTCTTGCATTATAAGGAGAGAAAATAAATTGTACCAGAAACAGTATTTATGTCCTCAATAACTTATAATACATTTGTCTATTTTTTATTTTTTTTGTCAGTCGTGGGGCCTGAACTCTGAGCCTGGGCGCTGTCCCTCAGCTCTTCAGCTCAAGGCTAGTGCTCTACTGGTTGAGCCACAGTGCCACTTCTGGCTTTTTCTGCTTGTGTGGTGCTGAGGAATTGAACCCAGGGCCTCACACATGCAAGGCAAGCACTCTACCACTGAGCCACCTTCCCAGCCCTGCTTTGTCTATTCTTTATTGTTGTTGTTTTGAGACACAGTCTTCCTATGTAGCCTGGCCTAAAACTTGCAATCTGCCTCTCTCAGATCCCATATGCTAGGATTACAGGTGGGTTCTACCACGCCCAGTATTAGACGATGTATGTTTTAATTTCTTCCTCATTGTAATACTCATGAAAAATGGCAGCATAGGTAAGAAAATAGACAGGATCTCATACAGAGAAAAATCCAGTGTATCTTTAATACCATTAACAATTTCTACCAAGTTACAGAAATACTAACATAATTATTTATGTTTATGGAATGCTTATAGGATCTCTTATGTTCATTTTTTCCTATGTTCAAATGATTATTAACTTTAAAACTTCCCATATGAAAATTTGCCTGTTCCTTTCCATTGCTTCTCTTTATTTTCTCAGATGATACGTTATTCCTACTTTTACCATCTTCTTTTGAAAATAATGATTTTAACTGCATACAAATAATCTCTTGAAAAACTGATTGATTACCTTCTTATTTCAATAATGAAGCTGCTAATCTTAGCTATATGTTGGAGAGAAAAGGTAGAACAAGATGCACCCTTCCATTCTTACTGAAATTTAAGTGTGTTTGCTTTCCTTCTTGAAAACAACAACAACAATAACAACAAAACACCTCTGTGGACTCTCATGTATACATCTTCGTTAAGATGAGGTCTGTGTAGCTTTGCCTTTCCCCTGGAAGGTTAGTGCTACTTCAGAACTCACTTGAGTGGATAAGGAATTTAAACTGCTACTTGCAATGTGTATTACTTGTCTGTTCAGAGCCTCATCTGCCACTGTTTTGCCCAATTACTGAGTTTGGATTCTGTGTTTCTCGCATCCATCTGTGTAGACATAGGAAACGAAAATAATTTTGCATAGTCAGCAAATTCCAGCAAGCCCCACCCACTTTGTTTAGTCCATTTTCAAACACATTCATCAATATCTTTGAGAACATTGCTCCCGTATTGATTGCTGAAACCCCACTATTAACACCTTCCATGTTGAGAACCAGCCATTTGTTATTCCCTTCCCCTCTATCACTTAACCCACTGCTAATTCATGACTGGCAACTCTTTACCCCCTTTCCTGGTTTCTGTCTAGTTTTTTTTTTGTTATTGTTTTTAAATAGTCTTTTGTGTAGGACTTTATCAAAAGCCTGTTAAGAGTCCTAAAAAATCACATCTAGTAGTTTTTCTTTATTATTGTTATCTCTGTAAAATTTTACTAAAAATATCAAAGGCACATAAAAATAAAAATAAATCTTCTTCTTCTTCTTCTTCTTCTTCTTCTTCTTCCTCCTCCTCCTCTTCTCTTTCTATCTCTTCTTTACTTTTCTTCCTCTATCTGATTTTCTTTCTCTTCTTTCTACTCCTCTCTTCTGGATATGTGGGTATATTAAATATTGCTACTAGTTTTTCTCTCTTAAAATAATTTTCTGTGTGTACTCAAGGCTGCCACTGAACCTCCACAAAGTAAAGATATTCGCTGCTATATACTAATAATATAACAATAAATGATGAAATTTTGAATTACTTCTCATAATAATAAATTTCACAGACTGACTACCTCTCATGGTGCCCTTTGCCTGACTTTCACTCATCCACCAGAAATCTTAGGAACACAACATTTTTTTTCCTTTGGTAAGATCAACAATATATTGATCTTATGGATGTCATACTTTGTCATCGGCTTTGTGTATGTTTGTGTGAGGATATTTATTTGAGCTAAACTTACCTTAAACAGACTAACCACAGCATTTAAAAAGGAAATTTAAAGTTATGAAGCAAGCAATGCTGTAGAAGATCCCCTTGGTCACCACTGAGGGTTGTATTGGTGCTGTTTCTCATCTCCATGAGGCTCTTGGCTGTACTGGCAGTACTGTGGAGACAGGAGGAGAAGCAGCATGGAAGTGTTTTGGTTTGAATGTGGGATATGTATTGGAGACTTGATACTCAGTAAGTGTGGTTGTGTTGTGAGACTGTATTTTTTTTTTCAGTATAAGTCATATCTCATGTTTGCTAGGCAACTGCTCTATCACTTGAGCCACACTTCCAGACTTCTGTTTGCTTTAGTTGTTTTTTAGGTAGGGTCTTGTAGTTTTGCGCAGAGCTAACATTGGACAGCAATCCATTTGACTTTTGGAATATCTAGGACTTAGAGGTGTGTGAGTCATGCCCAGCTCATTCTTTGAGATGGGATCTTGCTAAGTTTTTGCCTAGGTTGATCTCCTACCACAATCTATCCATTTTCTGCCTCTCTGGTGGTCGGGATTCCAGGCACATGCTACTGCACCTGGCCAGATGGTGGAACTGTCCAAAGGCAGAGCCTGATGCGAAGAAGTTAGGTCACCAAGAGATAGTACCCTCAGAAGACACTAAGGTCATTCTCAAGGGACTGCTTAATTCCCGCAAGAGTGACTTGTTATGAAAGACCAAGCCTGACTCTGTCTTCCTGTCTTGATATATGATCCCTCCCCGCATACACCCTCCCACTGTGGTATCAAGGGCCCTGGTCAGAGCTGGCATCATGTGGTTGATCTTCAGTTTCTATTCTTCATAAAGTTTCCAGCCCTAGGAATATTTCTTAGAGCAGTAGATAATTAATACTGAAGGACACCTATGGACGTTTACATAGATATGCCTTCTGATCCTCACACTAACCTTCTGAGGTCTTTGATGAAGATGCTGCTGCCACTGATGACTGTTAAATTGTGGAGTAATACACAAGAGGTAGACCAGTTATCTATTTGCAGAACCCATTGGTGTCCCTGAAGTGAAATTGAAGTTTTCAGATTCTTCACCCCCCAGTCCCTTGTACTCTCCCAAGCTGCCATTATGAGCTCTTCCATTCCTTTCAGCAGAAAGTATGAAAAAGATATAAGCAATCTTAAAAAAAATGAAATTACTTATATCTGCTTGACTGCCTATGTATTTAAAAGTCTTCTAGTGGACACACACTTCTAGATGTGGAGGGGGTATCTCCTTGCCCTACTATACCTTTACCTGCCAAGTCTTACTCTTTTGAAATAAAGGACATTTTCCTTTGGATTCATATTAAGCTTACATTAGAAAAAAGCATTTTGCTCTCTGAGGCAAGCTTTACTTTAGTGTTTCAACAAACCATTTATACTTTTATCATTTTTTTTTTCTTACAAAAAAGTCTCCCTCATTTAAATTGTCACAGCTTGGGAGCCTTGCCTGGAATACATAATAACTGCTTGTAACACTTAAAATGAAAACAAATTTACCAAGAATGGTGGAATGACAACAAAGAGCAAGAAAAATATAAGTACTTGGAAAATAGTCTCGCCTACTCATATATTTTCAGCACTAAGCATTTTTTTTTATTATTATTGAAATTGCTACTTCCTCTTCTTCTGCAAATCTACTCTTCATTGGGATTTTTTCCCCCTGGCAAGGGGTGAGTGCTAAACTCTAAAGATCTAAAGAAAAGAAAGAGGTAAAGCATTAGCATGGCTATTTGCTTTCTTGTGTTCAGAAGGGAAGCATTTGATGAAATGATATTGAACCTCAGTAGAGTCCTGATTGATTGGTAGCTATCTTGAGCCAGATTTTTTTTTTCACCCTTAACCTTGGCACCATTTGCTGTGGGGTGAGGCACTTTTTGGTAGAACAGAGGACTGTGATTTTTAATAGAATGTCTGGCTTTTATACTAGATGTGAGTAGTACCGTCCTTCCCAGCATGACAACCAGAAATATTCTCAGACATTGCCCTAAATTTCCAGGTTTGCAAATACTGGCATGGAGGCAGAGTTCTGAGAGTGGAATTCTGGACTCTGGTAAAGCTTTGACACACTTCCACCTTCCTCTCATGGATATTCCCGCCCCAGCCAGGACCAGACTGGTCTTGATGCCGGGAAATAAATTTTTCTCAAAGCAGGCCTGCCTGCCTACCTGCCTTAGCCAGCTTCTGCTTCTGCTTTCTGCCTGGCTCTTTGACTTAGTTGGAGTTGACAAATAGGAGTTTCCCTGTTGGTAAGGAAGAACTTATGACGTTTCCTGAAGATCCCACATTCCTTCCTTCCATCTGGTACTGGAGTTATGGTAGACAGAGAACCTAAGCAGGAATCAGAAGCCTTTCTGACCTTGAAGAACTTGTTGAAACCCTAACTCCTCTGCCAAATGAAGGTCTTTATGAAAAGAATTAAGGTAGACCTAATTAAAAATGAAGTTACTGATAGTTGTTCTGTCAAATGAACTAGGCCTTCTCTCTCTTCCCTTTTCTCTCTTTCTTTCCTACTCCTTCTTTCCTTCCTTCCTTCCTTCCTTCCTTCCTTCCTTCCTTCCTTCCTTCCTTCCTTCCTTCCTTCCATTGAATTTACTTTCCAAGTTCTCCAATAGCTCTCACATTCAATGTATTCAATTAGAAGCCTTGGTGGGAAGAAGACTCTGAAGCATAAACTTCTTCAGCAGAATTGTCCAGCTGGATTCCAGCTGTGTCCTCCCAAGAAATGGATGAATCCTGGGTTCCTTTCACTGCCAAGGGAGAAGGGATCCCCAGGAAGTGTCTTTGAAGGGAGAGGAGCAGTGCCTGGGCCCAACTGCTTCCTTCCACCTAGATCTGCACACCCCCTGCTCCCCAGCCTCAGCTCCAGTACTTATGGATAAATGGCAGCAGTTCTAGGAAATGGGTGGGCCTGCTGAGGAATAGCCTGCTCAGACTGGCCTACCAGAGGGCCAGCCCCTGGAGGAGTTGCAGGTTCTCTTGCTTAAGAAGGCAGGTAGAACCTTACCCCAGTCAGAATGTCCCACATCCACAAATCAGCCAACGACAAATGCTGGAGGGGATGTGGAGAAAGAGGAACCCTATTACACTGCTGGTGGGAATGTACACTTATACAACCACTTTGGAAAGCAGTCTGGAGGGTCCTTAGAAAGCTAAAGATTGACCTCCCTTACGACCCAGTCATACTACTTCTAGGCATCTACCCTGAACAACAGGAACCAATATACAAGGACACGTGCACCTCCATGTTTATTGCAGCACTGTTCGCAATAGCTAGGATATGGAAACAACCTAGATGCCCCACCACAGATGAATGGATCCAAAAATTGTGGTATCTATACACAATGGAATATTATGCAGCCATTAGAAATGACAAAATAATGGCATTTGCAGGGAAATGGATGGAGCTAGAAGGAATCATGTTGAGCGAGGTAAGCCAAGAACGAAGAGACAAACGGTACATGGTCTCCCTGATAAGTGAATGCTAAATCCAAAATGTTAGGTGATACGACAAAACTAACAGGACTTAAGAAACAAAGAACTCCCGCTCATCTGGTTGAACCACTACTAAATATCCCCATGCTGCTGATCACAAATATGGTATATAACATGTGAACACTGTTATATATTACAGACTGTGATAGACAATTTGCTCCAGGAAAGTTAGAATGAACTTGTGACTTTGAAATTATGTAATCACTTAATCACAATCAAAAAAAAAAAAAAAAAAAAGAACCTCGGGGAAGGGAGGGAGGGAGGGGATGGTAGGGGGAAAACAATGGAGGGGGTAACAATGTTCAAGAGGAAGTGTACTCATTACCTCACTCATGTAACTGTAACCCTCTGTATAGTATCTTTACAATTAAAAAAAAAGTCTAAAAAAAAAAAAAAAAAAAAGAAGGCAGGTAGAAGTTAATTGGTATTAAGTTAACTGGTGTTAATATGGTAGATACACTACATGTATATCATCAGGAAGCATTCCCCAAAGGGAGAGAGGATCAGGGGGGACAGTTTAAGAGGTGACTAAAGATCTCTCATTCCCCCCAAAACAGAGTGGCACCATGTAGGAAGCCAGGTCCCACCTACTTACTTTCTCCCCAATTCCTTCCAGGTCATAAACCTCAGACTGAAAGAAAGCTGCAAGGACAGGTGCGATCGAGGCCAGAAAAAGGCTGTCTGCCTGCTACCAGGTTTGTCCGGCAATATGTGGTGAAGGAAATGACCCACCAATGTATTTCACAGGTCTGCCTTTGAGGTGCGTAGTGCCTTGGCGTCATCATCACGTGATAAATGAACTTATTAAGTGGGTTTGGTGATGGTTACTATGTGCTTGGCCTTGGGCCATCCCTGGCCTCTGTCCTCAGACAAGTATGAGGTGCCAGGCAGATGTGGGATAAAGACAATGCATGAGCCACATGACAAAAGACAATGCATGAGCCACACGACACGCGGGAAGGTTAGGAATTGAGGAAAGCCACCACTTACTTCATGGTCTTCTCTTTTTCTTCCTTTTTTTGAAATTTTATTTTATTGTAAAGATGCTGTAGAGAGGGGTTACAGTTACACGAATAAGATGAGGACATTACTTGTCAATCATTGTTGTCCCTTCCCTTGTTGTTTTCCAACTATCCCTTCCCTCCCGCACCTCCCACACTCCTCTCCACCCCAACCAACCCCCCTGCCTGAAGTTGGAAAGTTCATTTCTAATATACTGTCTGGTGGGTATCATTGCTGCAATGGGTCATCCTGGGTCCTTGTTTCAGTGTTTTATTATTCCCCTCCCCTTCCCCAGATTAGACAAATGTATATATAAGATTCGGGGTTCTTCTCTTTTTCCTTTAGCTCCAGCATTCAGGATCTCACCACATATCTTTTTTCCCTTATTAAAATTTCTTCTACTTTAATATTTTTCCCTATTGATGTGACACGTGTGGTGCCTGAGACTGTATGATAACAATTTGATTGATTGTGTTATATTAAAATGACTATATCTGTTTAGTGATACCGATTATACATTTTCCTTCTGTAAGGTACACAGAGGGTATAATTAGCATCATTTTACACATTAACAACATAAGGTTTAAAAAGTCTTGTTGGTATTTTCTCAATTTGTGTGTGTGTGTGTGTGTGTGTGTGTGTGTGTGTGTGTGTGTGTGTGTGTGTGTGTGTGTGTGTGTTGGTCTTGGGGTTTGAACTCAGGGCCTAGTTGCTGTCCCAAATCTGTTTTACTTAAGGCTAGCACTCCACTACTTGACCCACAGCTCCACTTCTGACTTTTTGGTAGTTAATTGGAGATAAGAGTCTCACAGATTTCCCTGCTCAACCTGACTTTGAACCTCAATCTTCAGATATTAGCCTCCTGAGTAACTAGGATTACAGGCTTGAGCCACTGGTATATCTGGCCTCAGTATCCTTTTGTCAAACTTACGTGTTATGAAATGATACTTTCTGAAGGTACATACCTGAGGAGATATTTCCTGTTCTAGTAAGATGATGGTTAATGAGAAATTGACTTAAGTATGCACTTGACTAGCTCCATTGTAACCTGGATCTCGGCTGTCCACACAGGCCACAGGAGCTGCAACCCTGCCCCCCTCATAATAACAGGGAAAACTCCACAGTCCAAAACTGATGAAATGCTAAATGTTTCTCTTGTTGTTGTTATTCCTGTTTGACAGTGATGAAACTGAAGAATGTTAGTCTCTTCTCCTCCATTGTCTGGTTGATTACCCTCTGGGATTTACATTAACTGCCTGGTCTGGAAATACGTGGTCTCCATGGGTGTGATCTAGGTAAGTCTTCTTTAAAAGACAAACAGGACACATGGACACACATGTGTACGCACATCCACACTCATCCACCCACACACATACACACACACACACACACACATGAGAGACTCCTCAGGTCCCTGGAAAATTGGCCTGTGTTCATTCAGAATCTAGCTATCACTTCACTTCTTATACTGGTACTCACATTCCAAGGTTCACATCAACTATGGTCCAAAAAAGTGTGAGGTCAGTAATACACACACACACACACACACACACACACACACATGTATAGAAAGAGAGAGAGAGAGAATGGAGGGGGAGGAAAAACCACATGCACATACTTTTATTACTGTATGATTGTTGTATGTTATTATTGTTGCTAATCTCTTTCTGTGCCCAATTTATGGTTTGGGATCATTTGTAATTTCAGGTGTCCACTGGGTAGCTTAGAACACACATCCCCTGCAAGGGGCCTTCTGGGGATAATTTGTCAAGCTATAAAGATGGATTGGTATCTCTGAATTCTTTTGTTTCTACATCTCACAAACCTCACCTCAATAGGCATGCTTCTCCTACCATGGGAATCTGGGCCAACACTCCAAACCTCACATTGGAGTCTCTCCGTGTTGGCTCTTAGGTGGTTTCTATTAGCAGCTACGTGCTCAGTGCTCGCAGCCCAGCCCTAGCATTGACACATCCAGAACATATTAAGGAAGATAAATTTTCTTCTGGGGCCACTGCAAAACTATGATTATGAGGTGTATTCTAACATCAAATGCAAATGCTCGTTGCTTTACATCTTATCCAAAATAGTCTAGAAACCTGCTCTGATCATTAATGTGAAAAGTAGTGATTTCTTTGTGTCTTTACTGCCCTCTTCTCCCTTTTACAATGCACATCTAAAACTGAGTTATTACAAGTTAAGCTCAAGCAGGAAGGTAGAGTTTTATATTCAGGAGGCTCTGGTCTGTAACCTGACTTGACATTTTATTGTGTCACTTTAACTTACTGAGTTTACTTCTCTGAAACTTATTTTGTTTTTCTGAGAAAAAAAAAGAAAAGGAAATGACCTCTTCTAAGTATGTCCAGGGACTTAAAAGGGGATATGAGAGAAAGTGGCTGGAATTTAGGTAGGATATAGTTACTCAGAAAGGGTTCCCTCCCTCTTTCCTACCCTTAGTTTGGTAATAAAGTTTTCTGGGGAGTGAGGTTTTTATGGGACAGGTTTATTTCCCCATCAGAACTTCACAGAGCCCCAGTGCAGTTTGTGGTGTGTCTTGGGGGTGCTGCAAGGGGAACACAGTTTCTTTCCCACTGTGTAGCTGCAGAGATGCCCCTCTTGAAGCTCGGGGCTGAAAATGACAGTGCCTGCTTGGTGAGCTAACATCTTTTGGTCTTTTGGGATGACTGCTTGCCCTTTAAAAGCCATTGGTTTGGGAATCAGGGGATCAGGTGTCTATTTCTTTTCTTTTTTTAAAAAAAATTGCTACCATGAAGGTGATATATGGAGGGGGTATAGTTACCTATGTTAGATAAAGAGTGCATTTCTGTTTGGACAGTGTCACTCCTTCCCTTGCTCCCTCCTAGTTTTTCCCTCTCATCCCACCCACAAGCTGTATAGTCCATTTTCAACATAGTATCTAGTGAGTACCACTGCTACATTTGTTCTCTTTGTCCTACCTTTTCTGGAATCCTCCTTACCCTCCCAAAGACAAGTAAAAAACTAACAAACTAGACAAAAGGAAAAGAAAACAAGCACAGCAACAAAGAAAAACCTCATTTCCATTTTTGGAGTTCACATTATTCATATGGTCAGAGGCAGGTAGGCATTGCACCTTTGTGATCCTCTCCTAAGAATATCTATCCTCTTTTGAAAATGTGCTGGAGAAATGACTGGTTTAAAAAGCAAACACACAACAACTATCCTACAGTCACCTCCTTCTCTCTTATTTGGACGATTGGGTAAAGTATAATTATTTCAGCATTGAGGAGACACGGCCGTGATGTGGAGGACTTGGGCGACCCTGAAAAGGTGTAGAAGCCCCATGAAGATGACTTCGATGTGCTCTGAATTAAGTGAAGATGACAGTCCCTGATGTCTCTAGTGGAGGGCTTCAAGTCTCCTCATTCTTGTCATCTGAACTGTCAGCACCTGTTCCAGAATGGGGCTGTAGCCTTCGAGAATATTCTGGAAGTGCATCTAACACTCCACACAGTGTGGTGTCTCCCTGCTGAAATGAAGAATGGCTCTGCTAAAGAAATAAAGTAGAGGTGGGGGAAAGCCTACAATTAATTAGGAAAGAGAAGATAGGAGTCAGATTCATCGTGCTGTGATATCAAAAACATAGGAAGCTCCATTAACTTGGTGTGAATAACTAGACAAAAATACACTCTTAGGACAAGCAAAGTGGAAATTACCCAAGGAAGTAAATAATTTCTTGATGGAGCCTCTCATAAATAATCACTGTCTGTCTCTGCTGGATATATTTCTTTTTTGTCTAAATTATCATCAACAGAGTTTCAATGGTACCAATAAGACACGAGATTATGTTTTTATGATATGAAAAAATGACTTAATAATATTCCCCTTAGAATAATTATTCCTTAAATTCTATTTGCATCCAGAATGTGCCGGGGAAACCAAACAAAACACAAACAGAACTGTAGATAATTTGGAAGTGTGTCTGTGACGATAATAATGGCTGTCTTGCGATGAGTTTAGCCTTCAATGGGCTGTAACACAAGAGCTGATCTGGTCCCATGGGATCCCACAAAGCAGCTGAACCTAACTGTGGAAGGAATGAACCCATACTCTGGATAGAGTGACAAGTCAATCATTGATTTGCATGTGGGATCTTTTTTTTTTTTTTTCAAAAGCCATGCTTCAACACTCTGGATTCTGATTCATTGATTTCTTCTCCTCTGTGTCCTCCTTCTCCTCCTCTCCTCTTTCTTCTTGGCAAGATTGGAATTTGAATTCAGGGCATTCTGCAGGGTTCTGTCATGCCACACACACCTCCAGCCCTTTTTGCTTTAGGGTATTTTTTGGACAGAGTCTACATGCCTTTTCTTTTACCTGTGCTGCTGTCAAAGCTGAGATTACAGTCATGAGCCACCACGGCCAGCTTATTTCCAAAGCATGTCTGAAATGGTCAAAAGGCCCAGGAAGTCAAGGCTGATCTTTCTGGCTATTCAAGGCCTCTCCACCCATTTTGGGATTAGCTTAGTTCCTTGCCACACCTACATATGCATGGGTCCTGCTGAAACCCTTAGCTGAGATTCTTCTCAAAATTTCAGACGTGTGAGTACAATTACCTCTTCTTGGCGGGTGGGGGGGGGGGGAGCTGAGAATTCTGCTGCCCTTTGCTTTCATTTGACCTTCGGCACTTTCCACTCCGAGGCTTGTTTTAGCTACTTACCAGCTGCCCTCACCAGGTACAAAGTCCTCAAGGGCTGGAACTTGTCATATTCATCCCCGAAAGAGAGAGTGTTGTAGGCTCTGGAGAGTTTTTTCAGCCCAGGGGAGGCCTAGGTGAAATGCTGGTGAAGATACCTTTTCCTCTCTATTTTGATTCCAGTGCTTCACAGTGTGGAAACAGAAGGGAGTCTTTAATGTTTAAACCTCTTGCTACTCCTGAGGTTTTTGTTTTTTGCTGTGGTATCAGATTGTGTTCTGAATTTAGCTTCTGAAGTGTTTATACTTTTTCCCAGTGAGAGTTTAAGCTCTGGAAATATGGGACCTATTGTGTCTTTCATTTCAAATTCTATCCATCAGATTATATTTTCCAAACTAACATTTCCCTTACAGCCAGAACGAAGTCTCTGTGTGTTCAGGTTTAGTGCTGGGTCTGCAAGAAGGGCCTCCTTTGAGTAGGAGATATTGGACTGGTGTCTGCCAGAGGATTCCAGATTTGTCACCACTCAGGCCCCAACTTTTGGTTGGTGCCTAGTGAGGGTGGTTGCTACCATCAGCTAAGGACCCTGCTGGAGAGCTTGCCAGGAGGAGAATTCACTCTTCCTGGCAGTTTTGCAGATGCTTTTTATGTAGTTCAGTGTGGATCAGTAATTTTCCACAGCACAGTCCCTTCTACCAGGTGCGCAGTTTCCCTTAGGTTGGTAGAATGGCTTCTGATAAGATGGCAGGGCAGGTACATTGCCTACTCATTCTAGATGTTGAATACTAAGCCTAGAAGAATAGAGAAGGCCAGGGAGAAGAACTTGACAGAGACAAAGAACTCAGAAATATAGATGAGAACAAACTTCTAGCCAATAAAATACCGAGAAATACTACTTCACAGTCTAATGACTAATCCACAGTTTGAAGGACCGTGCATTTGTTGAAAACCCATCTGTCCAACTATGGAGATTAGGATGAGTTTGTTGGGGGTATTTCCTAGCAAAGCAATCGATCTTTGAAAAATATAATACACTCATACATGCATGAATAGTTATCGTTTATTCTCTCAAGTTCAGTGAGCTTGAGATCCCTGGAACTTTACATTAAATATCTCATTCCATCTTCACAACAATTCTGAGAGATACATCTTATTATGTCTACTTTATAAGTAAACACTATGAGGTGTTAAGGATATTACGTATCTTGTCTGGCTTGCATACCAATCGCTTAACCGATGGTGCTTCTAGGAGAAATAAAGTGTCTCTAACAATGCTTATTTCCACTTTTGGCCAAGCAAAGAGTGTTTCAGAAGTTTGCTAGAGAAAAACTAATTTATTAGGAGGACCGAAGCTCAATGCAGTGATGTGGGAACGCAGGCAGCAAACATTTTCTCTAAGAAAGAGCTGATATTTGGGGATGTAATAAATACACACTGGATGGCTCTTGGCTGGCAGTGATTTTCCATGTTCCTAGTAGCTGACTGGTCTAGAAATTTTTGACCCAAGCTTGGTATGTAATCTTTTCTGCCCTGTGAGTATGACACTGACACACACAGATTGGAAGTCCTTGTTGTCACAGAAGATGGGTGGCCTCCAAATTGCCAACTCCCAAGACTTTGATCTTTCTCTATGTGCTTTCAGTAGTCCCCAAGTCCTGGGCTTTACTATCAGGCATCCTGTGTTATATGAGCAAGGCATGCTATTTCGACTTGCCTTTTATCCTGAATTCCCCTGTGCCCACCTCATATTTGTGGGTTGGATAGTAAGGCCCCAGAGGCTGGAGAAGGTCTCCTAAACCTGTTTGTGTTGTAGGAATCCTGGCTTGGCAACTGCTGGTTTCTTTTCACTACCTGTTGTTATTGTTGTCAAGCTGAGGCCGGTAGGGCTGATATCTTCAGTGAAGCTGAAAGCGATAGATGGCCAGGACCAAAGGTTGTGGGTGAGTCTCTTCTCTTCCTAGCTCCCTTATTAGATATGGGAGGAGGAAGAGGAACCTCAGCCCACAGCAAAAGCCCAGGGTGTGTACCTAAGGAGTAAGGTGTTGGTGGAGGAGGGGTTGTGTTCTAAGGATCAAGAAAGCTCATCCTGGGCCTGGTGCAACTGCACAGGCTCTGGAGAATAAACTCTCTGTGATTAATTAGCAGGAGTACTTTGTAAAAATATCTCCGCTCATGGAAAAAATAGGTCTCTGAAATGTAAATTCCCTGAGAATCTGCAAGACTGGAAGATAAACTTCCTGAATTTATCATCCTTAAAAATGTTTACCAGAGCAAGGGAGAGATGGAGGAGTTAGTTTGTGTCAATGTTGGGAAAAGAATGAGTATGAGTTCCTGGTAAATTATATGTGACGAGGAACTGAAGGAAGTGTTAGTAGCACAGAGCCCCTGTGATATTGTAATCAAGGGCAATAAACAATATAGATTTCTGAGGTGATAAATTATGACAAACCAAATTGGTGGATGTAAATAGACTTACAAGACTTGGAATTAAGTCCAGTTAAGCAGATGTTAAATGGTAGACTTTAGGAAAGCACTTAGGGGGTGAACTCTCAAAACACTTTACTTGCAAAATTAGTTCAGATTGATTTGATGTGAGTGTGCCAGAGATCAGATACCAAACAAGGGCTCTGGTGAGATTCACAGGTGCCCAGTAGAAAGGGGGACAGATAGGAGGAGGTCCCCACTGCAAATAACTTTATTTTTAATTTTAATCTTAAGCTTTTATTGGTCATGAGGCTTTAATTTGGGGCCTGAGTGCTGTCTCTGAGCTCTTTTGCTAAAGGCTAGAGCTTTACCACTTTGGGCCACAGCTTGGTTTCTAGTTTTCTGGTGGTTAATGGGAGACACAAGTCTCACAGTCTTTCTTGCCCTGGTCGCCTTTGAACTGAAATCCTCAGATCTCGGCTTCCTGAGTAGCTAGGATCACAGGCGTGTCCACCACCATCTGCATTGCAGATAACTTTTATGTGTTTTTATTTGATAACTGTCAGGAGCTGACTCGTTTTTTTTCCTCCTAAACTGTAAAAGAGTAAGACAGAAACAGGGATAGGCCAAGAGAAAAGAAATGAGCATGTTAGATTCAGTTAAAATAAATAATCTGAGTATGCTATGTGTTGAAGAAAATCTTAGAATACAATCTCACGATCCTAGGCATGGAACTGTCCCATGAGCTTGTCCTTGGCTCTGTGCTGTTCTTGTGCTGAGCACAGGCTAAATGCACATAGTCTCTGCTCTGGGTACTGTGGAATGTCAGGAGAGGACAGGGAAGGCCTTTCAAAGCAGCTGAGACTCCAGTTGAATCTTAGTAACTTCTTCTGTTCATAAGGTATTTTGTATGCCAGAAAGCACCTTTACATCTTTCCCTGTGTTCTGTGAACTAATAGTTCTTACTATATGGTTGTAGTGTGTATGTGTGTATGTGTGTGTGTGTGTGTGTGTGTGTCCTCAAAAATTCACAGGTTGAAAATTCATATTAGGAAATGGGTTATGAGGAGATGAAGGAGATAAAGAAGATTAGTGCCCATCCTTAGTATTCCCAGTAGAAGAATTGTCCTAAAATAATACTGCCAGTAGGTAGAAAGGGAGAATAATATGTGATTTTTTTGATATCTCTTGGCAATGCCATGCTATCTTCCTTTTGACCTCTGTGCTTCAGCGATGCTACACTTCTTCCCAGATGTCTGATGCTGTTTGCTGTCTTTCTGCCTGGCCCCACACCATGCCTTGCTCTTACTCTTCGTATAACTTCATATTCCTACTGTCTGCCTGTAAGCTTTTCCTGACCTTCTCTTAACTTGACAGAGTCAGGTTCCTCCAGAAGTGCTTGGCTATAACAGTTATTTTATACCCCTTGTTAGAGTATAAAAGCTCTTTTAGGTAACAGACAATTGCCATACATCATTTTACACTCAGAGCCTGAAATATAGCAGATGTCTTGTTAATGTTTGCTAGCTAAATGAGGAGTGCCTAATGAATCTGTTTCTCAGGGAAGGTGAAGAAGTAAAGGTTAACTTCTATATCTGAGAATGGCACAGGGAGCCTCCTAATCCAGGATTACTTCCAGTAAAGCAATATCAGTGGATAGAAAGACCCTGTGGATATACATACCCTGGAATTGAACCCATAGCATTAGATGTGGCTTTAAAGGCTTTTTCTGTTTCTCTGCTTATGCTGCATTGTGATAGCATTCAATGACAGCAAGGGAATAGAGAGCAAATGTGGCGGATACAGGAAGAAGTGGACTGGAAATAGGGGTACATAGTCACTTCCAGTATGCTTCTCTTTATGCACTTAGTTCCTCTCAGGTTCTATGTCCCTTTCCATAATATATGTTGGCAGATTACATGATATTTAAAGTTCTGTTTAACTCTGTAAATCTATTTTATTGCATGTGTCAACAGTGCCCTTTAAGCTACTTCCTACTTAGAAGGCTCAGTGAGCAACCAGTGAACTGTACGGGAAGTATGGAGTGTTCTGAAGCTTGATACAAAGGTGTCCTGGATAGCATCGAATGGATAATCTCATATCCGGATGTTTCCCCAGGTTCTGGGCTTTCATCAGTAATGCAGATTCCTCTGCCATTTACTTCCTATCCAAATATGCCCAGTTAATGGAGTGGAGGACTGGACATTAGATGGGACTGGTTTTCTCCCCTTCCCCCCAATGCCAGTCCTGGGGCTTGAACTTGGGGCCTGGGCTCTGTCCTTGAGCATTTTTTGGTCAAGGCTAGTGCTCTATCACTTGAACGTCAGCTCACCTTCTAGCTTTTTGGAGGTTAATTGGAGATAAGAGTCTCATGGACCTTTCTACTCGGGTTGGCTTTGAACCATGATCCTCAGATCTCAGCTTCCTTAGTAGCTAGGATTACAGGCATGAGCGGCCACTACCTGATGGAACTGGTTTTAAGTGCAGAGGGTAGAACTGGTATCTCCCTTAGTCAGTCTAGGCCAAGGGTCTATAGTAGTTACCACTTGTACTTGTCTACTGGAAATTACCCAACTCACATCTTCCACTGAACAAAGTAACCCAGTCTGGTCTATTGCAGATTCATGATCAGTTTCATAGAAGAAGCTGCTACTCTCTCTGCCAGTAGCCATACCTGAATGGATTAGAGGTGACTTCAGTTACAAGCATAGCCAACTATAGGCTGGTTAAAAACTTGTGGCTGATCTCATGCAGAAAACATAAGCTGCAGTCAGGCCACAGAACTGGAAAATAATGAAAATGGATCAACTAACCCTATTAGTTCTGGTGGTAGATGTGCTGGCTGAGAAGACACAAGAGGGAAGCCCTCAGGTGAAGTCAAAGCAATGAGGTGTCATGGAAACCTGAAACTCTGAGGATGCAGAACTGAGCCTGTAAAAACTCAGACATTGCATTTATGCACAGGAGTCCCTGGGGTCCAAGATCGTCCATCTGGAGTAAAGACTATGCAGATCAGCTGTGTGCATGGGCCCAGGCCTGTAATCGTAGCTACTAGGGAGGAAGAGATCTGGAGAATTATAGTTCAAGGCTAGACCAGACTAGGGACCACCCTTCAACCCTACCTGCCCCGCGAGCCCCCCCCCACACACATATACACACACACAAACACACACACAAAACAAAGCTTATAAGGCCTCATCTGGCAGTTGTGGTGTACATCTGTCATCCTAGCTACATGGGAAGTGCAATCCAGGCTAGTCTGGGCAAAAGCAAGATCCTACTCAAAAAGAATAAAAGCAAAAGGATAACCAGGGGGCATGGCTTAAGTGGTAGAGAACCTGCTTAGCAATGACAAAGTAGCCCTGAGTTCAAACCCCAGTACTGCACCAAGAATAAATCAATAATAAATAAACAAAATCCTTGGGCTTGAGAGAAAAAACAGAGAGTGGAAAAGCAGAGAGAAGTCACAAGAGTTCAGAAAGGTCTGGGTCAGAAAGAATAATGCCTGTTCTTTTCAGGAAGTTCTTTGTCCGGCGTGTATTATTACAATCATTCCTTTTTAAAATTTCTTGTGCTAATACACTGGCTCAACAATATGCAATAGGCTAGGTTCCTGATTTTCTGACTCATTGATTCTGGCTGTTGGTAGGGCATACAGGTGCTCCAGCATCTGAGCCACCTTTCTCCAGAGGGATGTGACATTTTCATTTGTACACCACAACTCCTTAGAGTCAACAATGAAATCCTCACACTTCGATACTTATTTAAGTATTTAAATTGAAGTTCAAAATTTAGTATTTCTGGCTCTACAGAAAACCCTGGATGGTCTTCAGGAGGAGTCTGGAAAGCCTTCACAACTGTATATAGTGACTGACTGTGGTGTGTGTGTGTGTGTGTGTGTGTGTGTATGTGCGTGTATGTGTGTGTATGTGTGTGTGTGATTCTCCCAGAGAGAGGGTTCTTAATTTTAATCACATTTTCAGAGTGATCTGTAACCACTTCCTCCTCAAGTTAAAGATTACTAGTCTGTAAAGCAAACTAGTCTGAGAGTGTAGGATCCAAAGAAATGTGATTCTTCACTCACTGGTTGGGGAGCCTTGCATATTTACTAAACCTACCTCTGCCGCCATGCTTCTTGGTTTGATACCAATAGTATTTACACCTACAAGTACTTAAAGGATGCAGAGAGATGGCCTAAGTAAGGTACTTAGCACAGCAACTGATATTATAACATGTTCTTAGTGTTGGTAGATTATTATATTTTATTATCTTTGATAAATGTAAATATGATCAATGTTTTTGTCACATAGTTTTGAAATTCAGAGGTTTATGTTTTATTGTTGAGGGTGATGTTTTGAAATAATCAGGAGATTCACAGAAAGGACCAATAACCAAATAGAAGTTTTCAAAAAATAGAATTTTTCTTTTCTGGTAAGGAAGGCATAGCTGGAAATGCTACGTTATGGGGGGTTTCTATTTTATAAAGTATCTAAAATACCGATTCGCTCAGATGTTCTACTTTGAACTGGTAAGTATAATTTTATATACCATCATAGTCATTAATAAAAAATTAGATGAATTTAAAAGCCAACTGCTAGTATATAGTGAAATACTAACATGACTAGAGTTTTTCACTTGAAGAATTGTTACCACTTAATATATACATTTAATGCCTATTGGTTTTCTGTGGAGGAATAGCTGAGGGACCAAACTCATTGACAGTGATTTTATGAGTGTCTCAATATGAGCTGCTCTTCTATGATTATATTTCTTTGACACCTAGGAAAATTTTTTATAAGGCACAGCATATGAACATATTGACACCATCAATAAACTGGCAAAGGGAGTCATGTGACTTATAGTAGAGCAAGCCTCTGACTGGTTACTTTAGAGTAAGAATAAGATCTAGTTAAAAAAAAACCCAAAAACCAAAAAACCCCCCAACTCTAGCTGGGTGGTGCCAGTGGCTCAGGTCTGTAATCCTAGCTATGCAGGAGGCTGAGATCTGAGGATCTCAGGATCTGAGGATGTTTCAAAGCCAGCCTAGCAGGAAAGTCTGTGAGACTCTTATCTCCAATTAACCACCAGAAAACCAGAAGTGGTGCTGTGGCTCGAGTGTAGAGGGCTTGCCTTTAGCTGAAGAGCTGAGGTACAGCACCTAGGCCCAGAGTTCAAGCCCCGGGACTGAAAACAAAACAAAACAATACAAAAGCCCTTACTAGATCTAGCAGGATGGAAGGTATTGTGACATTCTGCATCCAAAGAGAGGACAGATGGACACCATTTTCTCAACCCACTTCAGTTCAGCATCTTACAATGGGATCAGATACCCCTGGCACCTGCCTAGACTCTTAGAAGTGGTAGACATTGGGACACAAGGTCAGCTGTAGCCGTCTAGCTGGTTCTAGCCAGTCAGTCCTGATGAGGCAGCCATGGAGAAAATAAATCCTCAAAATTCCTGACAGGTAGCCTTAGACTTTTAATTTGACAGGTGGTTGGTTAGTCAGGTGTGTGTGAACAGTCATCACGCGGGGAACAACACCAGCAAAACAAAACCCAACCCAAAGCATGAATGCCAAAAATGTCCTGTTTCCAAAATAAGGCTGTCTGCCTTTGGGAGAGGGAAGAAACACAGTGTTAAACATCACTATTTACCTTTATAAGCACAGTGTTCTGAACGCCACTCACCAAGAGAAATAAAGATAGAGTTGCCTGGCCCTCATCCAATCACTCAACCTCTGATGATTGGACACCATGATCTGTAGTTGCTTTAGGCCACGGTGTGTTTGGCCGGACTCCATGTCTGTGTATATGGACAAAAGTCCTGTTATTTGCAGACTGTACAGATAGCAGAAGTCATAACAGAGCCGACAACACCAGTGGTGATGATGATGTGTTTAGTTAGGTGCTCCCTGACTTTCTGATGGATATTTGCAGGTAAGATCTCAAGTATACCCTAGCAGTAGGATGTCCAGAAGTTGATTTATGTCTGAGAGAATGTGCCTTGTGTCCGTTGCTTCTACCTGTCCTTGGTGATGCCCAGACTCAGGTCCATTGGGCAGCATTTGGCTTAGATGCAAGGCTGTTGCATAGCAACCCTGTGCAAACATCCTGACAACTGATTTTGACCCTTGCCCCAATCTTTCAAGGCAGTCTCCACTTATGACACTGTATTAACACAGGGCCTGGACCTTCAGAGGAACCAGTTAGGTACTCGAAATGTTTGGTTTCTTGTTAATGAATTCATGAATGGCTTCTTTTTGTAAAGGGCAATCTGTTTTTCCCTTTGTTTTACCATTTCTTTTCACCTTCTCCTCCTTGTTCTCCTCCTCCTCCACTTCCTCCTCCTTCATAGTAGTAGTAGTAGTAATAGTAGTGGTAGTAGTATTTTATTTGGTGGGGAACAAAGAGGATCAATGAATGTGAAAAATTCTTTGTTATATTACTAGTCATTGCTTCCTCCCCTGCCCCTTTCTTTCCTCCCTATAGTAGAGATCGAACCACTCTACATACTTCCACTTCTTTTGGCTTTAGTTTGGTTTTGATAGTGTCTCACAAGTTTGTCTGTGTTGACTGTGATCCTCTTACTGCCACCTGACAAATAGCTGAGACTACAATTGTGGGCCAATACACCCAGCCCTTGTAGTTGCTTTTTATCTAATAGAAAATATCTTCAGTACAATGTCAACTAGTCCCCAGTTACAAAGTTAATTTAAAAAAAAAAATCCCCATTCTATAAAGATCTTCTATTGGGTTGAATTCTCCATCTCTAACTTTATATGTGAGAATATGACCTTTAAGTCAATCAACTGGGAACTCAGGACATTGGAGATTTGGTGCCCAGTTTATATTAAAGGACTGGTTAGACTCCTAAGGGTATGAGAGAGATGAAGGAAAGATGGGAGGAAGGTGGAACAAATAAAGGTAAATGCAATTTATAATAAATATTTGTGTGTGTGTGTGTGTGTGTGTAAGAATGTTTTGTGAAGTAAGGAGGTCAGGTCTGGCCAGCGCCATATTGGCCACATGGTTGATGGTAGGGTCTAGCATCTTGTCTTCATGCTGGGGAAGGGAAATGTCCCCCACTTATCACCTGCCTCCCAGGTGATGCACGTGCCTGGATCCCCAGAGACAAGGGGGGCACTTGGCTGATAGGTTACTGAATCTGTCTGTCTCCTGCCTGGGACTGGGAATTTCCTGTGGATCCACCCCTGCTGGGGCCCTAATTAGGCCCCAACCAGCCCAGCTCCCAGAATGCCATGCCACGTGTGAGACTGTCATCTCTCCTGTGTTCTGTCTCTTGGCTCATTTCTGGTCATCATGGCTCCCAATTCAGCTCCCTATTGGAGCTGAATTGGCCTTGTTGGTATTGTTTTTGTTCTTTCCTTCTCTCTAGCCTATTTCCTAGTTGTGTTACGTGTTTTTGGGGGCTGCAGGCCTTTGTAACAATAGGCGGCCTGCCGCCTGCTAACTGGGTAATAAAGACTCCAATATTCCATACTCCAAAATGTAGCTTCTAGGATGATTTCATCTGACAAAAGATGGTTTGGGGGTCTGAACTCAGGGCCTTGGTGCTCTCCTGAGATTTATTTTTTTGTTGTTGTTTAAGGCTAGTACTCAACTACCTAAACCACAATTCCAATTTTGGCTTTTCTTTTCTTTTCTTTCCTTTTTCTTTCTTTTTGTTTTTGGTCAGTACTGGGGCTTGAACTCTGGCCTGGGCCCTGTCCCTCAGCTCATCAGCTCAAGGCAAGCACTCTACCACTTGAGCCACAGTGCCACTTCCAGTTTTCTAGAGGTTTATTGGAGATAAGAGTTTCTGGGACTTTCCTGCCCGGGCTGGCATTGAACTGAGTAGCTAGGATTACAGGTGTGAACCACCAGCACCCAGCTTTTTTTTTTTTTGCGGGGGGGGGGGGGGGGGAAGGGGGGGGGAGAGGGCGGCTTTTCTTTTTGCTAGTCTTAGAGGTTGAACTCCCAGAGCTGTGTGGATGTTGAGGTGGGACTGTGGCTGTTTTACAAACGGCACAGGACCTGTATGCCTTTTGTTTCTCAGCTGGATTATTTAAGGAAAATATCTCTTTGTGGTTCTCTGTGTTTTTGAGATGCCAAGAATTCAGCTAAAGAAAGGCATCTTCCTTGATTTTAGGGTATGGGTTATAGTGGGAAAGCTCTGGACTTATTCAGGAGGCTTCATCACTGTTTGATGTGAAGGCTGGACTTCACCTTCTAGAATGGCCTTTCCCCCACTCATAGAAAAGGGCTGCTCACAATTTATTAACAAATTTGACCCTCATTAATATGAGTGAGGATTCCTTCTCTGTTGAACAGATCATTCCTGGATAGCCACAGAGGTCCTTATCTAGCTTTGGTAAGTGCTTGGTAAAGCTTGGCTGGGTACACCTGTTCTCTACGTTTTAAGCACAAGAACCCAATTAAAATTACATTGTACTCCAGTGCATTCAGTTGATAAAAAACAGCATCTCCGGTTGAGTTATGGATGGGGTGAGAGAACTGTAAGTGATTGGCCTCCACCTCTGAGAGCTCCATCTCTATTTCCCCAGGGCTACAGTCTCTGGGGCCCAGGTGATTTTGAACCACTTGAGTTCACATAGAGGTTTTATGAGGAAATCTGAGCTTTAATTTATGAGTGAGCTGTGTTACACTTCTTTTAGTTTTCACTAATCTCTTGGTAACACTCCCACTACTATCCCAGCCAAAGCTCCCATGACTCCTACAGCATGCCAAGCTCTGTGCTCACCCCTTTTCCTATAGCAGCTCCTTGGATCTTTCCTACATTATTTTTGGATATTATTACCTTCATTGAAGGTTTAGTAACCATCCCAATGTCACCTAGTCTCCGCACTCTGTGCGTTTAGCTACTTTGTGCCCTATTGGCATTTGGTCTCTGTTCTCTTCTAATCCTCTCTATACTGACATTGACGGGTACATTTTTAGCCTTGGAGCCACGTGTAGTTATGACCCTGGATTTCATCTTTTGGGTAGAGAAGTGCCCCAGTAGGGTGATACATTAAGTACTTTTCCTTCTATCACCAACCACAGCTGGAATTTATTTATTCTATTACATTTCCAAGGGAAAGTCCATTTTACAACTGCCTTTTGAAGATAAATGCTTGGTTAAGGAAAGATCTAGAAGGATAAAGGGTGGGCTAGAACTGATTCTGACTTTGCAAGATGTCTTGTTAGGAGGTGGTTAATCACTCTACCATGGTGGAGCAAACCATTTATAGCATAGAAATTGACAGACACTATGAATTGGGGCTTAGCTGTTTGTCTGTTTTATTTTTTTTCCTTTTCAGCCTTTTTTTTGTGCCAGTCCTGGGACTTGAACTCAGGACCTGGGTACTGTCCCTGAGCTTCTTTTGCTCAAGGCTAGCACTCTACCACTTGAGCCACAGTGCCACTTCTGGCCTTTTCTGTTTGTGTGGTACTGAAGCCAGGTCTTCACGCATGCTAGGCACTCTACCACTAAGCCACATTCCTAGCCCCATTTTTTTTTTCCTTTTCAGAGAACTGGCTTATGAGCATAGGACTAAGTAGATGCTAAATTGTTGGATTCCAGAAGAAAGCCCTTATTGGTTAAAATACAATAAAATGAGAGCTGATCAGGCAGAGAGACCAGATGAGAAACAGAAACTAAAATGTCAAAATAATCAAGATGTCAAGTAATTCCGTTATTAGAGTTAGATCTTGTTTGTGCAAAGATCTTATTTTGTTATTTATTTTATGTATTTTAATTTACTTTATGTTATCATCTTAATGTCTACATAGGCAGAGAACATTAATTCCGATACTATGTGTGAAGCTGTACAGAAAATTATCCAAGGAGAAGACACTGCTCATTTTTCATTTTGCCCTCATGGCTGACAGGAGAAGAGATTAGTAAACTATTTGCCAAGAGCTTTAAGTGGCCAATAGAGCTCCCAAAATCATCTATAAGGTGCAGCCCAGGACCAATAACGATTAAATCTTAGAAGGCGGTGATGAGCACAAAGCAAGGGATCAATAAGTGTGTATTATTGAATGGAGCTATTTTATTTGAGTTCTTGTATAGTCACGTATCTTTCATATGAATTATTTAGTCATTATGTCTTTCATTCTTTGGCGATTCTGAGTCAGACCCACAAAACACAAAGCTTATGCAGAGGAAGAAGGAAGGGGGCTGCTGCGCCTCAGCTTCTTCTTCCTGGGAGATGACACTCCAAGAATGGAAGCAGACCGTAGACTGGGTAAAAAAGAAACCCAGAATCGTCTGAGAAGATGTGACCAAAAGGAAAAGACCGTGGCTGGGTGCTGGTGGCTCACACCTGTAATCATAGTTAGTCAGGAGGCTAAGATCAGAAGATCGCAGTTCAAAGCCAGCCTGGGCAGGAAAGCCTATGAGACTCTTATCTCCAACTAGTCACCAAAAAGTCAGACGTGGAGTGGTGGCTAAAGTGGTAGAGCCCTAAGCCTTGAGCACAAAAGCTCAAGAACAGTGCCCAAGCGCAGGACTGGAACAAAAGAACAAAACAAAACAAGACAAGACAAGACTATGGAACTTGAAAGGAAATTCTTGAGACCAAAAGAAAAGGGAGCGCAGTGGCACTCTGGTAATTTTTGAGCCACAGAGGGATCTGGCTGGGGAGAACCACAGGGGCGAGAATGACTCCCAGAGCTGTGTGGATGTTCAGGTGGGGACTGTGACTGTTTTACAAACTGCACAGGACCTGTATGTCTTTCGTTTCTCAGCTGGATTACTTAAGGAGAATATTTCTTTGTGGTTCTCTATGTTTTTGAGATGCTAAGAATTCAGCTAAAGAAAGGCATCTTCCTTGATTTTAGGGTATGGGTTATAGTGGGAAAGCTCTGGACTTACTCAGGAGGCTTCATCACTGTTTGATGTGAAGGCTGGACTTCACCTTCTAGAATGGCCTTTCCCCCCACTCATAGAAAAGGGCTGCTCACAATTTATTAACAAATTTGACCCTCATTAATATTTCTTGAACTAGCAGAGCAATCCTAACTGATTGAAAATAATTATCAGCCTCTCTAGATAATTAAACAGCATGTTTGGACTTTGATTTCTATCATTATTTTGATTGAATGATGTGTGTGTGTGTGTGTGTGTGTGTGTGTGTGCGTGTGAGGGACTGTGCATTAAGAAGGAATCTCATGAAAGTAAGAATAACTACTGATGAAAAGAGTTGCATATCATTCAATATCATGGGAAAACAATATAGGAAAATCAAGAAACCTAAGGCAGAAGGGCAAATGAATAAAATTGGAACCCTCTCCTTCCCCAAATAAACTATGAAAGACTGACTGTGTCAGAGATAAAGTTGAATGGAACCTAAGTGCTAAACACTTAGGAAAAAATAGTCATGACATTCCAAGCATAGCATCAGTGGATTGAAAATTCTGGGCAGCATCAACAAACAAGCAGTGTAATTAATCTGGAACAGAAAGAATACCACAGATGTTTAAAATTATTTTTTTTTCCTACTGAGTCAGTCTCCTGCACATTTGCAAATTGAAGGTTGTAGATTAATAGCTCCTGAGATTCATGCCCAACGGGCCCAGCTCCAGGGTTGGGTTTGTACTCCATGACGTGCTTTCAGATTCAGAGTATTTTCCCTAATCAGAATATAAGAAAAATTAAAGCCTAAACGTGTCTTGTCTCACATTGGTTCTCTCAAGTGTATTCTTTTAAGGATTCATGCAACAGGAAAAGCAAAAGTTCCTGCCACAAAGTGTATTGTGTTTCACAGAAGTGTTACAGGCTGCTGTTTCCTTTCTTTTCTTTTTTCTTTTTCTTTTTGTCGGTCATGGGATTTGAACTCAGTACTGGGCACTGTCCCTGAGCTTTTTCTGTTCAAGGCTAGTACTCAAGCACTAGGAGCCACAGCACCAATTCTGGTTTTTTGGTGGCTAACTGGAGATAAGAGTCTTATGGGACTTGCCTGCGCAGGCTGGCTTTGAACGGTGACCCTCAGCTCTCAGCCTCCTGAGTCAGGATTACAGGTGTTAGCCACCAGCACTTGGCTACTTGGCTCCTCTCTCTCTCTCTCTCTCTCTCTGCTAATAGTGCTTTGGTGCAGCCTCATTCATAACAGTAATGGGAGCTTGCTTACTTGCTTCCACCTGGCTCATTGGAATTCTAGCTTTGCTGCATGTCCCCATCTGGATGAGCTCAACAAACTTTCAGTGCTAGAGATTTTTGATTATGCAAACATGGAAGTTCTTGACACTCTGCGGACTTTTCTGTTTCACAACCTCAAGGAGTAGGCAAATGTTTTCAAGGAGAGGTAAACTAAGTAAGTCACCACACCGCTCAGATGGTGCTTTAATATCTCCTGTCAGGTTACATGCAAAACTAACACTAAGATTTTGGCTAGTTTTAAATTCTGGAAGTTGGTTAGATCAATGCCTTGATTCATCATCCTTCCCTTCCTCCCACTTTCTCTTCCTTCCTTCTTTCTCTTTGTCTCCTCTCTTTTTTTTAGCCTACAGTGTTTATTAAACACAAAATTCTTTTAGGGGCAAAAGGCAGAGTGATCCAAATGTCTGTGTAGACATATCATACCTAGGAGGTTTTCCTGATGAAGATTTCAGGCCAGTAAAACTCCTTGTAAACTTTGAGCATGGACATGGCTAATTCTAGAATTTTCCAGGAAGTGTAGTGAGCAGCAGAATCACAGAGGCCCTTGTATACAGGTCCTAGTGTGGAAAACTTATCCCTTACCTTTGGTCTGAAGCACTGAGTCTCACAGGGATTTATATAGCCATCTGAAATCCCGCAAACACCAAAATCAGTTATAGTTTCACCAAACTGTTACTGGCTAGATAAGGCCTTACATTCCTTAGTCAGTTTGACCAGAGCAAAATCCTTAGAATAAGGGCTAGTACAATAAAATATGGCGAAAACAGATGCAAGATATGCTTCATCTTTGAAGTTTATATAGTCACAATTTAAATGATTTTTTAAAAATACCTTAGACATATATTTTTTTCCCTATTTGCTTTGAGGATGTAGAAATCTTCTGACACCCAGAGTTGTATGCACAAAGCAATCCTAAGAAATCATCAGTTCACTTGGTGACCTGAATAGAATCAGAAATAGAAGCCAAGTATTAAAGTCATTTCTCAGACTCTCTGGCCTATAATAACTACATTCGGCTGTTATCTGTCAACTCGCTCTTCTGCTATTACCTGGACATTCTCTCTTGGTAATTCCCCTGATTCTTTACCTAGTCACTGCATTAAAAGAACATTAATGATTATCTCTAACAAACCTACCTAGGTTATGTTTATGAAGCATAAGAAATGTTTCAGGAAGAAATGAACAATCTCACTGGAATAGGCATTAATTTTTTCCTGCAAGAACCAGTTTTCTCTACAGAATGTTTTACTGAAATGTTTTGTTTAAGCCAAGAGACTCAGTCTAGTTGGTGGGTGTTTTCCACATAAAATCTCCTGATTGGATAAGAACTAGACTCACCCAGGGTGTCCATAAACCATCTTATCTTTTAGCCCATTTTCTAACTTCTTTTAGACAAAAGAAGGAAATCAACCCAAAATTGCAGCTGACAATATGGTTAGCAAGATAGGGCGTCAGCTCTGAGCAAGGGACACACGTTCCGGAAGATGATGGGCATGCTAAAGAGAGGGTCATTACATTTCAGATATGTGGAGGGAGAAGGACTAATCTAATTATCTTACCAGAGAGCTGAGAACCACACACAGCACAGTGACTTAGCACATTTTCTAAAAACATTTGATCTATGGCCAAAGAGATCACTGGAACATTCCAAAGTAGACTCTCTCTCTCTCTCTCTCTCTCACCTCCCTCCCTCCCTCCTTCCTTCCTTCCTTCCTTCTCTCCCTTTCTTTCTCTCTTTCTTTCTCTTTCTTACTTTCTTTCTTTCTTTCCCTCCCTCCCTCCCTCCCTCCCTCTCTCCCTCCCTCCCTCCCTCACTCCCTCCCTCCCTCCCTCCCTTCCTTCCTTCCTTCCTTCCTTCCTTCCTTCCTTCCTTCCTTCCTTCCTTCTTACTTTCCTTCCTTCTTACTTTCCTTCCTTCTTTCCTTTTTTCTCTCCCTCCCTCTCTTTCCTTCCTTCCTTCTTTCTTTCTTTCCCTCCCTTCCTCCCTTCCTCCCTTCCTCTCTTCTCTTCTTTTGCTTAGTTTTTTTTTTATTATCCTTAAGTACTTGCACGGGGGGGGGGGGGGGGGGGGGGGGGGGGTGTTGAATTCAACAAGGACGTTTATGAGTAAAATGCATTCTGATCAGTATCACCTCTTTCATTATTTTCTCTCCTTAGATTTTTTTGTGATAGTCCAGAAAAATTCCAATATTCTCTTTTATTAAAAAATGTTATTATTCATATTATCTGGCAATCTTTTCTGATATGTGTTTCTTCCAGATGTCTCCTGCTGGCTTGTTCAGGATAGATGTGCTTTTTGGCAAACAACCTTAGGTAGGCGGATACTCCAAGAGAGGACCTGGCTAAAGGAGAGGATATCTCCATAAGCCAGAGGAGCTGCCAACATCGGCACTTGTGCTGTAACTATTGTGCTATTGTATAGAATTAAGATTTTTTTCTTTTCTTTTTTTTTTTGTGCTGGTCCTGGGCTTGCACTCAGGACCTGGGTGTTATTCCTGAACTTTTGTATTCTAGGCTAGTGTTCTGTCACTTGAGCCACAGTTCTACTTCCAGTTTTTTGGTGGTTAATTGGAGATAAGGGTCTTATGGACCTTTCTACTTGGGTTAGCTTTGAATCATGATCCTCAGATCTCAGCCTGCTATGTGTGAGCCATCAGTACCCTACTATAACTAAGAATTATGTTATAGTACCCGAGAATCAGAATTTTAACAGGATCACATTGTGGTTCACCATGCCTGTGTTGTCTGAGGTCCAGAGAGCTGTCTGTGTTTCTTTGTCTTTTCTGACCATACCTTTTTTTTTTTTTTTTAAAGCAAGCTGGACTTGCCTTTTGCTGTTACAACAAATTCATGCAATTACCCTTACTCTTTTCACTTTACTCCTCTTCTTTATTTTTAAATTTATTTTGTATTTGTTTCTTTTTCCATCTTCATTGTTTTTGTCATTAATGTTTACTATTTTCCAACTTTCTTTCCCATATCCATAGTGCATGCTATTCCCTAACCCCATCTAAGCAATATATTGAGTTTGTTTTCCTTTTTCATTTTTCTCTGTGTTTTTTGTATGTTTTGAAAAGTTTATTCCCCTCCCCATTTTTTCTTTTAGCAAACATGACTTTTGCTTATTTGGACATTTAAAAATGAACACCTTTGAGTTTATATGAGACATATTTCTTTTACTGCATTTTTTTTCTTCTCAGTAAACTTCTTGAAAGAGGTCTATACTTAGTGTCTTCACATCTCATTAATTCTTCAATCCATTATGGTCTGGCTTCCACCAGCACCACTCAATTAGAAATACTCTTCCTCCAGCATCCTCCCAAATTGGCCTGCTCGATGGTCCTTCTTTCCCTTGTCAGCCTACTTGACATTTATGCAACATTTGACACGGTCGACCAGCTCCTCCTCATTGAAACTCTTTCCTTTCTCAGCCTCTTTTATTTCACTGGCTCCTGCTGCTCTATACTTTCTTCTTGCTTCCTTTGCTGGTTCCTCGGGCCCTTTTGATGTTGTTTTTCTGGGGAATCTATTTATGGCCTGCTCACATTGCACATGCTTGCTCTACTCTGATTTCTTCAGCCCGCCCCTCTCTTCCCGATAAACTTCTCCGGCTCATGACTTCTTAGCTGAACTCTCTAGTTCTTATTTCCTGCAACCTTTCAGATGTTGCCACTCATTTGCTTTTGGAACGGGTTATAGGATTCATAGTATTAGCAGCTTCCTTATGGATTGCCCATGCTGATTTCTGCTTCATTGTATTTTCCTTAAGAAGTTGTACAAGGGGTTTCAATTCAACATAACAGTGCATCTTGATCAATATCACTTATCCCTTTCATCATTCTCCCAACCTCTCCCAACCCCATCCATCCCTTCAACTTACCTAGTTCCATTTTCACATATGTACATGGAATATTATGCCTAAATTTCTGGGTTTGCTCAGTCCTTTCCTTCACCATCCTGGTTTCAAAGATGTCTGGTAGTTACTCAAGGGTTGTTTTTCTGCTGTGCATTCCCCGTCACCTTTAGGAAGAGTTTGTTTTTTTTTTATTTCTTCTCCATTTTGATAGAGATAATGATGATATTAGTGCCATTTGTAGATGCCAGTGGTTGATGTAAGTCCTTTACATGGAGTATTTAGCCTGCACAGTAGCCTCTAGCTTTCAGGGGTTTTTATTATCTACTGATTTTGGAGGAAGAATTCAAGACTCCACATAATAGCTTGCTCAATGTCCTATCAGAGGTTTAAAACCCAGGCAATCTGAGCCCAGAGTCCAAGTGATGAGTCATAATCATAGTATGCTGCCTTTCCAGATAATAGTAGCTAACGCGGCACTAACTGTTTACTTGGTGTGTGGATTATCGGAGTGTTATCTCATTTAGCACTCCCCCACCCCCCAAAAAAAACCTGTTAGGAAATAGTATAATTATAATATCAATTTTATGAATGAGAAAAATGAGGCTTGAATAGGTTAAGTACCTTGCTCAAAACTGCATAGCCCACAAAGTTGCCAGCTTGGAATGCACTTGGTGTTATCCACATCTATTATAGAGAGTCCCAAATTGCTCTATAATTAACTACTTAGGTGCTTTCATCTCTGACTCTTCTGTCGGCAACTTGAAGGCCCCGATGATGTCATGTTCAACTCTTCAATCCCTTTTATCTGGTCACAAAATGCAAGTTCAATACTTGTAGAGAGAAGACTGAAAAATATTTAGGCTATTGTTGTCTTCAGGTCAGTTTTCTAGGGGAACTGATATGCACCCACTTCATTAGACATTTTCCATAGCAAATCATTTTTGTATGTAGTAATGGGAAGCCCACTATGTAAAATACTGCCTTGGCAAATTTTCTGCTTGGTGTAAAAATAGTTTCAGTTCCCAAAGGTAAAATAACTCTGCCCTGACAGTCTGCTTCTCTCTCCCTTTAGCAATTTTTTAGCTGTTGGGTCCAGATGGAAGGTTTGCTTGAAGAGACCCTTAATCTAGTCATAGACAAATACCACATTTCATAGAATATAAGCCTACAGCAAAGCGAAGTCACGATATGATTTGAAGGGAGGCATTTTCGGTTGAGCGAGACTACATTTACCTCTTTCAAGTATTTGTTGTAGCTGTGTTGCACCTTTTCCCCGCCTCCTCCCTCCCTTCCACTACCCCCTCTCTTTCCTTCCTTTCCTGCTTTCTTTCCATAATAGCTAGGTTTATACTGTATAACCGATGTTGTCATCTAAAATGTAATTATTTCTAAAATTTTAATCTCTAGCTCCACTGTGCCTCAGATACATTGAATTTATGATTTTAAATGATATAATATAATGTCCAGTGTGGGTGGCGCACACCTGTAGTCATAGCTACTTAGGAGGCTGAGATCCGAGGATTGTAGTTTGCAGCCAGCTCCTGCAGAAAGTCCGTGAGACTCTTATCTCCAGTAAACCACTCAGAAAAAGCTGGAAATGGTGCTGTGGCCCAAGTGGTAGAGTGCTAGCCTTGAGTAAAAAGTCAATCAGGGATAGTGCCAAAGCCTAGAGTTCAAGCCCCAGGACTGGTGCGCGCACATGCGTGTGCACACACACACACACACACACACACACACACACACACACACACATCCACACACACCTTACAGTGTTGTAGCTAGTCTCCAACTTTGGCCTCAAACCTCTGCTCTCAAGCTTACGTCTTTATGTGGAAGCCATCTTTACAACTGCAATGAGGACAGCTAAATTTATGTAGTGTAATCAATATTGAGAATTAATATATATTTTTAACTTTCTCTTCCCCCTCATGATGGCTTGATTGGGGACATGCTTTTACTTTTACCTCTCCTCTTCTAATTCATTTGCTTCAATCATTTGGAATTTCTCTCATGCTTACTTTTTCCTATTTTTTTTCTATTTTATTATAATTCTCATCCTTCTTTGTCATGTCGTTCCTCCTTAATTTCCTCTTTTGTAAGTTTTATTTATTTTTTCTATGTAGAAAGTATGCCTAGATGGTAAGGTTCATTGGCATTGCATGCATAGCAATCTATTTTCCCTCATTGTAGGTTACTATTTCATTTTATTATGGAATTCTAGGTTCGAGGTAATTTTTTTCTTAACTTTATGAATTTATTTGTTTCTAATACTTGGTCTTAAAGATCTAAAATACAATAGGAAACTAATTTTCTTTTTTTTTTAGGGTAATTCATTTTCTCTCCTTAGAAGATTTTTTTTTTCTCTGTGTCCTTGGAGTTCCAATAATCTCATTAAGATTTGTGTTTTCTGCTTGTTGGTTTTCTAGATGTTCTGACTCAGGACTTTGTCAGCTCTTTTCAGAAAGAACATTCAGAGTCTTAGTTCATAAAGTTTGTATAGGAAATTTCTTGGATTCTTTTTGATTACTATTTCTGTCTCTTTGGTAGTACTAGGTTTCAATTTATGGCTTTGCACTTGCTGGTCAGGCACTCTACCACTTGAACTACATCCCCAGACCATTTTGTTTTAATTATTTGTTTTTGTTTTTTTAAAAATGAAGTCTTGTGTTTATGCCTGATTTGGCTTTGGCCATGATTTATTTATACTTCCCACTTAGTTTTTTATTGGTTGGAGTAGGACTGTTCTGAACTTTTACCTTGGGTGGGCTTCAAACTGTGATCCTTTTGAATCTCAGCGTCCTGAGTAGCTAGGAATTACAGATGTGAGCAGCTGTGTCTAGCTGTTATTATTTCTTGTGTGGCACCTGTGGGGGAAGAAAACAGAACATAGAAGGAAAAATAAAATGTACATGTCTGAAACTTTAATAAAACTCCTTAGCAGTTACATTATTTGCTTATCATTAGCTTAGCACAACAGTCATTCGATTTTTTTGCTATCAGATAAACTTGATGGTCTAGAATAAGATACGTTATCATTCTTTCTGGTCATGAACCTTATTCAGTTACAGCGAGACATGAGAAATTTAGGTTAGCAAATCAATATATTCTTGAGGAGATGATAAGGCTACTTTGTCCGCTTATGTTCTCATTCATTTTCTTGAGAAGATTGGAGGTAGGCTTGCCTGAAATAATAATTTGGCTCCATTCATTATAAAAATCATTTCTAACAACTTACTGAATGCATTTAGATTACATCTTTAGATTCCATGAATTTCTGAAAAATGTATTAATAATGTATACAATTACATGCAAAATATCAACCAAAAAAGAATCCCCAGGCTAAACAGACAGCTTATACACACTATCGGAAAAGTAGAGTGTCTGAGAAAGTCCCGAGTGTTCATCTTTATTGAATGTTGCTCTGTGTGGGGCTCCTCTTCGGTTTTGTGTAAGCATGGCTTCCTTTAATTTTCACAGCAGCTGCATGAGGCAGCCACTGTTACTACCCTGCTTTTACATAGGAGGGAAATAAAGTTCAGAGAACTTGCCGAGTCATGCAATTAGCCAACAACCAAGCAAGAATTTGAATCCAAGGGGCTCGAATCCTTTGGAGTGTTTGCTTATGGTGTACGATCTGTGTATCTCACCATATGAGAAGACGTCCTAGAGGTAGAGACTCCACATAACACTAGCAGTTGAAGAAGAGGACAGTCTATAGGAAAAGCTAATACTTTACTTTTATTCTGTAGGACTACAGCTTGAACTTGCACTTTCTAGGCAATTGCTCTACCATGGAGCAATGCTCCTAGCTAGTTATTTTTGCAATGGTCAATTAATAATTAATTTTGTGTTCCTCCTGGGGCTCAAACTCAGGGCCTGAGTGTTCTTCTCGAGCTTTTATGCTCAAGGCTAGTACTCTACCACTTGATCCATAGCTCTTACTTGTGGCTTTCTGCTGGTTAATTGGAGATAAGAACCTCATGGAGTTTTCTGGCCTGGCTGGCTTGGAGCTATAATCCTCAGATCTCAGCCTCCTGAGAAGCTAGGATTAAAGGTATGAGCCACCAGTGCCCAGCTTGCACTTGTTATTTTTGAGATGGTATTGCTTCTTGCCCAGAGGTGCACCTGGACCATGACCTTCCTATTTTTCTTTTTTTAATTTCTTGTGGTAGCTGCGATGACAGGCGTTTGCCACCATGCCAGCTTGTTCCATTGTGATACAGTCTCATACACTTTTCTGACTGGTCTGGCACAGAATCTTGATCCTTCCAATCTCAGCCTCCCACATGGCTAGGATGACAACTAGGAGCCTCTGTGGGGGAGGAGAAGGATTCTTAGACGTCACAGCACAGCGAAGAATGTGGCCATTGGCGAAAATTGTATGCTGCTGTGTGTGGGTGCAGCGATTCCTCTGTGTACCCTCAACTTTTCTGAGGTCTCATTGAGTTGGCATTTTGGGGTTTATAAGTATATTATGTACACAATTTTCTGCTCAGTGACACACATCGGTATCTAAGGTGGTTGAAGTAATGGAGTGGATGAAACTCTAGTTATTTCAATCATATAGATAGAGCTTTAAGATTTGGTTTCATCCCTTTCAGAACTGGGCTTAAATTACCATGTATTCCAGATGACATTTATTGTCAAAGCACAACATGGTTCAATCATATTTGCTCATCGGAATAATTGAAAATAAAGGTCAGGACAGTGCTCTCCAGACTGCAGTGATTCTGGCCCATCTGAATTCCACATAAGCTGTCCACTTTTGAGTAGGCCATTAACAAGGAAGGATGAAAATGAATGCCAGAGAGAAAAATTCTGGTAAGGACTGTAGAGTACTTTCAATTTTCAGCTTTCAGAGCGTTTCTATGCACATAGATGAATCAAGAGCCAGTTGAATAGTTAAGAAAATGCTTTTCACAGAACTGTTTAAAATTTAACAGGTGTCAAAGAAATTCTACCAAAGAAACTGAAGTGCATTTTGAGTGTTTTATGTTTGGTATTATTGCCTGACACAAGGACAGAACGTGAGATGGAGTATCTTCATCTGGGGAATGCTTAAATCCCAACTCCCGATTAGATTTCATCATGTTCCAGAAATATCCTGGATCATTAAATTAATTCACTGTCAAAGAATGCACCACCTCCTATGGATTTTATTCCAGTGTGACCTACTAAGAAACCTGCTGTAATGAGCTGTATTGTGATTTTATTAAGTCCATCTATGACCAGTTGTTTGAGATCATGTTTATCTGTGGGAGTCAATGTAACTGTGTGGTAGGCTAAATTCCTTCATAATTTGAACTTCGCCTATTAGAATGATCTCTGAGCTCTTTAAGGCTTTGGTATTTCTTCAAACATAAAAGCTTCCTCACATCTCATCCTGAATTCCTTTTGCCTCTGAATTCCAAACAAAGGTGATGGGATAATTCAATTCCCTTTGAAATTTTTGATGCAATCTCATAGAGTTGCCATAGAACCTTAGGACTAGTCTGTGAGGAGCTGGTATGCTGGTGGATCATTTCCCACATTGGATTTTGGGGGTTATTTTGGTCGGTGATCCAAAGCTGTTGAGAGCAGGGGTTTCCTCAAATCTCTTATACTGTCATTGCTTGGATAAGTTCATTTTAGTTGGTGCAAGAACATATTGATACACTAAGCTTGGTTCCTCAGGAAATGTAAAAGGAGAAAAGAGAAAAGTGGTATGATGAACAACCTTTGGTAGGATACAGTCGAAAAAAGGTGGTTTGACACAAAGCTATTGTTCAAGACAAAGTTTCAATTTCTAAAGGACGGATTCTAGTCTGGAGCCTGGCTAGCCTAAAGGACTGCGCTTCTTGCATGACATCAAAGTGGGAATGGAGATGGAGGGACAAATGTGTGAGACACAACATGTCTCCTGGGACATGAACAGACTTTTATCTACTCCAATCCCTAAGTTTTATCTTTCTGTGGTTTTCTATTGCCCCAATTCTCTGAACTTCTTATATGGACACTATTTATTCTTTTGTCTTGTGGTCAAATTAGCCAGATAGAAAGGTCCCAGCGGCCCAGGTCTGTGTTTGATACTGCTTTTATGTGTAGTATCTTAGTGTGTGGAGCTCATAGGTGATTTTCTCTTGATTTTTGTAAAATGGAATAAAGTGAATCTGTAGCTCAGTGGTAGACTTTAGCATGGACAAGATCCTGGTTTTGATTCTCAGCATGAGAGGGGGAGGGGAGGAGAGAAAGGGAGGAGAGAAGAGAAAATGAGAGAGAGAGGAGAGAAAGGAGTTTCGGGAATCTTGAGCCAGGTTTATCACAGAGCCTATAAAATCTTTCCCATGCCCCCTTCCCCAATATTCTTCTGCCCTAGCAATCACACAGGTTCTTTTCCGAAGATATCATTTTGGGGAAAATAATTTTGTTTTTTGCTTTTCTGAGCTATAGTCCTCTTCTTGGATGCCAAATTGAGGTGTATGGCACTAATTTTTTAAAAATCAATAACCAACAGGTTAATGGTTACTAAGTATATATGAACAAGTTAATAATTACCAAGTATACTAGATTAGGCTGGTGTAGTTGCCTTGTCTTAAACACAGGACTTAATAATAAGTGGATGCTTAGGGGACTCCTAAGTGGATTTTCAGTATATGAATACAGCTTTTATTGAACATGGCAGTATCATCTATTTGTTGTTGTTGTTGTCATTGATGGAGCTCATTCTTGCTTCCAAAGCCCAAGTTATTCCTTTATTTTTCATTCCTTTTTTTCTTCTTAAAATATTACATTCAATTATAAAATCAATACATAGTTATTTGTGAAGATCTTGGCAAATACAGGAGGACAGTAAGAAAATCAAATGCATCCATAATTCAATCATTGAGAGATAAACATTTCTAAGGTAATTTTCTTCCAGACTTTTCCTGTGAGTGGATGTGTATGACCTTTGATACATAAGCTCAGATATACAACAAATGTTTTCTTTTTTTAAAAAAAATATTTTAAATGTTTTTTAAATCCAAATGAAACCTGACCTTCTTCTTCCTGAGTATATTACAATTGCTTGCCAACTTTGAAAAAAATTCATGGATATTTTTTATTATAATTGACTGGAAAATATAAATTAGCCCATGAAAAATAGGTTTTAAAGATAATATCTAGTCTCCCATTTAAGAACATGGCGTGTATGACTTAATTGAAAATTTCTCTTGTTTCTCAGCAAATCATTGTAGGATTTTTCTTTTGGAGGTGAATGGGGAAGAGGAGAAATCCTTGAAGTTTCACTCTTTTCTAAGTTACTTTTAGATGTTTCATATTTTATTGTAATTGTGAAAAGGATCTTTAGTGTGTGTGTGTGGTGGTAGTAAGGTTTGAACTCAGAGCCTCATGCTCTTAACTTGGCTTTGCCCACTCAAAGCTATCACTCTACCACTTGAGCCACGCCTCCTTCCACTTCTGTCTTTGCTGGTTCATTGGAGAAAAAAGTCTCTTGGATTTGTCTGTCTAGGATTCATAGACTCTGGAATAGAATTATAATTGTGAGTCATCAGAGCCTGTCTTACTCAGCTTTTTAAAATCATAGAGCTCTACCACTTGAATCATGCCTCTGTTTGGAAAGAATCTCTCTTTCCTTCCTTCCTTCCTTCCTTCCTTCCTTCCTTCCTTCCTTCCTTCCTTCCTTCCTTCCTTCCTTCCTTCCTTCCTTCCTTCCTTCCTTTCTCCCTCCCTCCCTCCTTTTCTTTCTTTCTTTCTCTTTTGAGTAGTTATTGGAGATAGAGAGAGTCTCATGGACTTTCCTGCCTGGGCCGGCTTCAAACTGCAATCCTTAGATGTCAGTTAATCTTATTATAATATATTGACAGGCCTATTTATTGTTTTTTTTTAACATTCTTTTACGAGGTTATTTGTATTTAGTTTTCAATCATATTAGTAAACTTTCTTATTAATCAAATTATTTTTTCAGTCAGTCTATTTCTTCAAAATGTTATATAAACTTTAACATCATTTGCATATGGTACACATTTTATTTCATGTCTTATTGCTAGACATGAATGTGGAGACCAGAATAAACAATGCTAACATCCCATTTCTTAGTAGTAGGATTTCACTATGTTGTCTAGGCTGCTCTAGAGCTACTGGGCTCAAATAATCCTCTCTCAGCTTCCTGAGTAACTGGACTACACAGATCCAGATCAGAATGCCTGAACTCCAACATTCCTGTTTTAAAGAGAGTTCCCAATAATTAATGGACATAGAGTAGTTACCAATATTGGTAGAGGTTCTGTTTCACTCTGGGTAATCAATCATTGTTTTAAGACATACTCTATGGATTGAACATTTCTTAAAATTTTATAGTCATTTATTAAAAATAAATGATCATATCTGGGTGTCGTGACTCACTCTTGTAACCCTAACTACTCAGGAGGCTGAGATCTGAGGATCATGGTTTGAAGCCAATCCAAGCAGAAAAATCTGTGAGTCTTATTGTCAATTAACCACCAGAAAACCAGAAGTAGAGCTGTGCCTCAAGTGGTAGAGCGCTAGCCTGGAGTGAAAAAGTTCAAGGACAGTGCCAGTTTTTGCTCTGTCAGTGAGAAAGTTCAGTGGTAAGGAACTTGGCTCATTTGTTCCAGGCCCTGGGTTCTGTTTCCAGCAACTCAGAACAAGCCCTACCACCGACAGAAAACATAACAAAGAAACAAACAAAAAAATCCCTATCATGTTAAAAGGTAAAACTGTCAACATACTTTACTAATTTATCAATCATCAATAGAGTAGTTTAAGTAGATAGTAGCATAATTATGATAGCTATTAATACGTATGACCTGGGTTTATGTGATTCCACTTCAACTAAATTTTAGAATGCCATTCATATTTTCATGTTTTCCTTCTTCCACTGCATCATAATTTTCTCACAAAATTGTACTTTTCTTTGCAACATGTGACACTGTCTTCTAAACTAGTCAGAATTCATGGATATGTGTTGATACTAACCTATTAGTCTAGCACTCATAATAAAAGCAATAATAATAGGGATCCAACACTTACTGAGCATTTACTGTATGACAGGCAGTTGTAAATATTAAAACTTTATAGCTACTTTTTTTTTTCAGTCGTGGGGCTTGAACTCTAGGCCTAGGGGCTGTCCCTCAGCTCTTCAGCTCAAGGCTAGCACTCTACCACAGTACCATTTCCAGTTTTCTGGTGGTTTATTGGAGATGAGTCTCATGGACTTTCCTGTCTGGGCTGGCTTTGAACTGTGATCCTTAGATCTCAACCTCCTGAGTAGCTAGGATTACAAGCCTGAGCCACCAATACCTGGCTTATAGCTACATTTGTAACTCATACAGTAAGCTCTGGAGGTAGATATTACATGGTGTCTTTTTTTCATATGAGGACACAGGCATGAACACACATAAGCAAGTTCTTCAAGTGTTCAATAGGAAACAACAGAACCCAGATTTGTATGCACTCAGTCCTCTCCCAGAGCCGCATATCCCTTTCATGGATGGCCATGTTATTGTGTAGATCATACCGGAAAATTCCTTTAGTTGAAATTATAGTTCTGCTTGATATGTATGGTATATGGTACAGCAAATAGGCTATGACTTGTAATGTGTTCTTCCTGCTATGACACAAAATTTTTGTTTTGGTTTTGTTTGTACTTTTCAAGATTGAACTTTTGACTCTTCTATGTGAGATGACATGAAGAGCATTTTGTGAAGTAATCATCAACATCATATTTAACGCTGATTATTTCCTAAATCTTTGTTGTGCAATTCTTGATTTTTGTGGAAAGCAAAATATTTCCTGTGGTACAAAAAAATAACCCCCTTAGTCATGCTACTATGAGGCCCACATACTCTGATTGGTCCATCCTCAGAGGGAGGGGCATGTAGCTCAATGGTAAGGCGCTTGAGGCCTGGGGTTCTGTCCCCAGAGGTGGGGGGAAGGGACAGTAGGAGAAAAACAAAGGAGGGGGTAACAACGTTTGACAAGAAATGTACTCATTGCCTTACTCATGTAACTGTAACCTCTCTGTACAGCATCTTTACAATAAAATAAAATAAACCCCAAAGCAAACAAACAACCCCAGACAACAACAACAAACTACACACTGTCAGAGGTGAGCTTTGCTGGTTAATTGGCCTCTGTTGAGGGTGGGGTGCTGAACTTACAAGGGATCTGAAACAAGAATGGAGAAATGGGCTCTGGTCCAGTTTCCTTGTCCTATGGTGGCCGCTGAAAAATAGAAGTATATCTAGTTAAGCAAGATAAAATTGTTTCTTCCAAGGATAGAAGTTTATTATCTACATGGTAAAGATGTAAATATGATTCAAAAATGTCAAAAACATTTTTTGGCATACATAAAGATAATGGAGATCTTTGGTCATTTGAAATTTTCTCAACATTTTCTTAGTCAATGTAAAATTAAAAAATTTTAAATCATAAAACAATGACCAACTTATTATTAAACATCTTCAATTTTGAGTGGTAGAATTATAATTCCAATGTTTTTGTTTTCGGAAAATACACTTAATTGACCCTTCTAGATATACTTTAACTGCAACCACATTTTTATTTCTCCTCTTTACCTCATATGCCCCTTCCCCCAAAATGATTAAAATAATAGCTACCTCCTAGTTCCTCTGTAAAAATGCTGGTTACAAAGAGGGCATTTTAGTTCATCAAACACTCTACTCATTTTTACAGTTGTGTGTCAGTCCACAAAATACAAGTTTCCTTTCATTTTATTTTCTATCAACTTAGTTCACTAGGCTTCTTCATTGTAAAGGAAGGAACTTTTTCCACATTTATTTGTCTCTCCAGTTGTATGTACCTTCAGTGCTTTAATTGCAGGTTAGATTGAGCTATCTGCATGAAGATGGATCAGTTTGGGAGCCAAATTTCATTAGTCTTACTACAAAGATAGGTCCAATAACAGATGCAATGAATTTCAACTACCATTTCCTTCGGGATCACAGATGGTGTTGATGTGGAAGACATCTGTGGCACAGGCTAGAGGAGGGAGGGTTGGCTTCCTTTAGAGTCAAGGCAAAGGATATGGCCAAAAAGTTCTAAGGATGCCATGAGGAATTCCACATGTATACACAGGTCAGTGGAAGGCAGTCAGAACAGATTCAGAGCCCATCAGGAATTGACTAGGTTCTGGGCAATCCAGGGTTTTCCTACTCTGTTCCTTGAAGAAATGAGAATGACAAATAGACACAATAAATCGCATGCTTGAAGGGTAGATAGAAAGAGTTCGAATGGAGAGAAATATTTGTTAAATAGGACCATGGCCATAGCAAGTCTGGATTCCTTTTTCCCACTGTCGAGGACCACTTTATGTCAAGAGCTAGAAGTAGCAAGGCAAATAAATCTCTATAGGAAAAGTGAAAAGTAGAGGAAGTGGTGTAGGACTAGTAGGCTCTATGTGGGCCTAGAGTAGACATTTATTAATTTATTAACTATTACTGAGAAACTACTAGGAACTGTGGCAGCTGCTGAGAAACTAAGACATGCAAATTAAACATAGTCCTGAACTCTTCAGCCTTTATAGTTTTATTAGGAACTTTCTTTTAATCATTATCAATGTGTTTACTTGAACAACTCATTCTTTTCACCATCCTATGCTATAACTAATAGTCTCACAATAAGTAGTTACATTATTAATTCATGCAGTCATCACACAAGCAAAGAGAAGAGTAATTTACCCTGGGGTTAAATAGCTTTGAAGCTGGAGAGCTGTAAACTGTACCCTGACCATCTAGATCCAGAGTCTGGCCCTTAATCATGATGATAGTTTCAAAGATGAAATTCTCTGAGCTAAACTTCCTGTGAAACATGATCCCAGGCCTTAGTATTCATGCATTTCCCTTTCTTTGAGTCATAATGTCTCCATGTCATGTTTTATTTTCTGGAATGTTCTATATATAATAGGCCGTTGGGGTATGGTGTTGATAATTAGTCTCACCAGGCAGGCAGAGAGGGTCAACTTATTGCCTAGATGGTGTTGGCAAATTTCCTTAAATTCAGTTTTTCTTATGCTTCATAGCTGTCAGGTGACCTCAGTTAATAGGCTTTTAAGTAAGGCTGATCCCCAGGGGGATAAAAAGGACTAAAACCTGTCTCCGCTTATATACAGGCCTGAAAGTTCTTGGTTATTTGGATACATAAGAAGAACCGGCAGGACACTTGATGACCCAGTATCCAGGCTCTTGTTCTTGGGACAATTTTTCTGCCTGTTTTTCTTGATTGTACAATTCTCTCCCTACGTTTCTTCTTTGTTGTACATGCTTCCTTATTACACTTGATTTCTATTTCTTCCTGAGTGAGATTGTACATATTTCCATAGCTGTTTTATGTTTGCTAGCGCAGTCACGAGCCTCAGATGGGCAATACCTAATGGGGACCTGGTTTCGGGTACAGGTTTGGTGCAGACATTTGCAAAGCCTGGTCTAGGGCCAGTCCCCTGTGGCTCAGGAGCAGACTCTTGTCCATTTATTTGGGTGCAGAACTTTCTGCAGCAAGTTCTGGGTATGTCAGGCACTCTGGGCATCTAGGAAGGGTGCCATGAAATTATCATGCTATTTGCATGGCTTTTCCGGCATAAACATATTGTTGATCTATTTCTACATTGGATGCCTAGGAGGTCCTTCTTAGTAATTTGTGTAGTGAGTGGGTTGGAGAACAGATAAAGGAATCTGTTTTCTTGAGTAGACAGAAAATTTAGGAGCTAGACCATGAAACAGTCAGGATTTCTAAAACTTAAAAAGTTTAACTCATGAATGAAATTGTTACTAAAGTGGTTAGTTTTGCAGTTATATCAAAGTGATAGGGCAGAAAAGAACCTCAAGAGATAATCTAGACCATTTCCTACTAAGAAACTACAACAGGTGGATGTCAACTGGAGAGCCTCCCCCCACCCCCAACCTGTAGAGCAACATACTCTTGAGAAGTGGCCAAACTAGAACCTGATATCTCTTCATCTCTGCCTTGTTTTCCTTCTTAGCCTCCATCACTACCTGCTTACTGTGTACTTACCTGTTTATTTGTTTGTTCTTGTTAGATTACAAGCTTCATGTTGTAGCTTGGTCATCAGATGCCTAGATATGGTACACATATTTTTGAAAATATTTGTTGAATATGTAAATGATTATATATGAATGAATATATATTCATTATATATGAGTGAATATATGTAATGAATATTTATGTATACACACTCACTTCTAGGGAATACAGTTAACAAAAATAGTATCTAAGGAAAAAGGGGGTAATGTGGCATATTTTATGTTATAAGTATATTTCATTGCTGATACAATAAAAAAATTTGATTTGCTTTACAACGAGCTTTCCAGGATCATACCTATTACACAAGCAGGTTAAAGTCTATGTAGATACGTTGCAATGCAAATATAAATATTTATTCCCCATAGTCTTTTATAAGGAGTATGTCCAATGTTTTGTAGGCTTATATTTTTAAATCTGTTTTTAGTTTCCTACCTGTAGCATGCAATTAATATATACCTGTCAACTCTGTAGGCAAACAAAACACTTAGGTAGGTTTTTAAAATACAGATTTCTTCCAAATGTCATCAGTACTCAGTAAAACAACAGAACTGCTAAGAATACTTGGTAATATTTAAGCACTAACTCATTAAAATAAGCACAATCAAATTATGCCAACACACAAAATGGCTTTAAAAATACTATAAAATTGCCAAGTATGTTGACACATGCTATAATCAATTTAGAGGCCAGGCAAAGGCTTTTCAGTTCAAGAGTGACCTGGGCTACATAGTATGACCCTGTCTCACAAACCAAACTAACCCAAACAAAAACTGAAACTGTAAAATTGTAGATGAAGAGTCAATTAGTTATGGTCCCATCAGGAAAACAGACACTGTAATAGATAAATTTCAGGGAAAAAAAAAAAAAAAACCACATTAAGAATGTTGTTGGAAAAGCTTAAAATCCAGAGAGGAAAAAGAAAGTAACCTGGATATTAGCAATAGCAGGAAGACTACCAGCTTAAGGGTTGAGGGAAACTTGGGAGGAGTTAGTGTTACCAGAGCCCTGAGGCCAGGACCACTGGGAAGAAACTGGGACAGTGTTCAGAGTCACTAGTAAGAGGTTAAAATTATTGCCAGAAGATAGTCTAAGAAAAAGACACAGTCACTACCCACAGTGCAAAGAAGGTACGTAATAGTCTAGCTTCTTCCTGATATCTACCAGCTAATTTCCCACTTCGTGCCTTCCATTGGACGAACCAAACAGGGACTATTTGAAAGGGACCCTGGGAAATGTTGTTTACAGAGTTTGTCCCTGACTAGGGATAAAGAATGAGGAAAAAGTGGGGAGGGAAGGGATGGTAGGGGAGAAAACAAAGGAGGGGGTAACAATGCTCCATAGGAAACGTACTCATTACCTGACTCATATAACTGTAACCCCTCTGTACAGTATCTTTACAACAACAACAACAACAAAATATATATATATATATATATATTAAAAAAGAATGAGGAATAAGAATAAGGTATAAGAAAAAAAGAATAAGGCATTAAAATGAGGAATGGTCTAATGAGTTAACAGGCCAATGACCTGAACAAGGGGTATACTGGAGGGAAAAATATATTTTACTCATATAACAGTCAAATTCATATAAAATATTTCAGATCAACTAATACTAATTTTATACAACATTTCTTCCTCTCCTCCTCCTCTTCCTCCTCCTGTGTTTTTGTTTTTTGTTTTGGGTGCTAGTCCTGCGGCTGAAACTCTGGACCTGGGCACTGCCCTTGAACCTTTTTTTTTTTTAGACTGACACTCTAGCTCTTGAGCCACAACTCCACTACTTCTGGCTTTTCTCTCTCCTTTTTTGGTAGTTAATTGGAGATAAGAGTCTCATAGATATTTCTTCCTGGGCTGGCTTGAAGCCGCCATCCTTAGATCTCAGCCTTCTGAGTAGCTAAGATGACAGGTATGAGCCACTAGTACCCAGCCTTTTTTATTTTTTGTCGGTTGTGGGGCTTGAACTCTGGGCCTGGGCGCTGTCCCTGAGCTCAGATCAAGGTGAGCGCTCTACCACTTGAGCCACAGTGCCACTTCCAGTTTTCTGGCGGTTAACTGGAGATAAGAGTTTCACAGACTTTCCTGCCCAGGCTTGTTTTGAACCATGATCCTCAGATCTCAGCTCCTGAGTAGCTAGGATTACAGGTGTGAGCCACCAGTGCCCACCTTTTTTGTTTTGTTTTGCAGTATTAAGATTTGAATTCAAAGCGTCGGGCTTGCCAGACACGCACACCACTAGTGCCAAAAACCCACTTCTTAGATGGACTTAGAACAAATCATGGTGAGTGAGGTAAGCCATATTCAGAGAGACCAATGACACCTGTTTTTTTTTTCTCACATGTGGAAGCTAGATCTAAAAATACAGTGGGACATGAAAAATTATACAGGACTGTATCACACACAATGTCTCTCTGCCTCTGATTATATAAAACAATAGTTGTTGAAATGAATTACATAAAATAGAGAAAAAATAGCTCTTCTTTTTGCCTTAGTTTATTTTTTTACATAGGGTCTTTTACCATAATCCTCCTAACCTCTGCCTGTGAGTAGCTGTGATTGCAGGTATGATACAGTAACCCCACCTTGTTTTTTTAAATAGGGTCTCACTAAGTCTTGTGACCAAACTGAACTCAAATCATGATTCTCTTGACTCAGCCTCATGACTAGTTGGGATTATGGTCATGCCACTACCCCTGGCCTGTATTCATATGAATTCGTAAGATTATCAACATGGATTGAAGCAAAATGTTGATTATTTCTCGACATTTTAGACTCTAGAAATATTTTCACTTCAGTTTATCATATCACTAATCAAGTGATTCGTTCTTTATTTCTTTATTATTACAGCAACCTGCAGCATGGAAACTAAATACATAGTAAGATTTGGCCAGGGCCAAAAGGAGCACAAAGTGATGGTACAGACCATCAACCTCATCTTCAGATATTTTCAAAACGGATTCAAATGTGGCTTTATGAGCAAGTGAGTATGTAGACAGAGGGCTGGGTTGTTGGCTTTGATGAATATATGAACCTTGTGTTAGATGATGCAGAAGAAGTTCATTCTAAAACTAAGTCAAGAAAACAACAGGGTTGGGTCATGCTAAAAGGAGATAATATTCTACTACAAAGTGTTTCCAACTAAGAATGATCAGTTAAGTGAGAAGTCATTAAGAACTCTATACAGTTTTTTTAAGTGCTCTTTGCTGGGAAGCTAAGAAAACATCTGTTCATATTGTTTGATAACACCTGTTGAGATGGAGTATGTACAGTACTGAGGACCCTAAGTCATTGTCAGGTGACAACAAATAACATGGATTGTTTTTATTAAAAAGAGAAAGAAAGAAAATGAAACACACATTTCTTTCCTTACCTTAAGTAAGGAATATTTGTATTTCTACTAAAAAAAAATCCATGATTTAAAAAAACAATTGTTTATATCTTTCTAAATGGTGACCTAAGATGTTACTAAGCATTTCTTGTGGGAAAAAAGAATCCCCTTCCCAATAAATTAGAAGCCAACTTAGACATAACTGCTATTTTACTTTCTCTTTGTAAGTCTGGCTTTTGAAATATTGGCGGCCTCTCAACGTTGTATGTAGGAATGTAAATGAAATGAATGTACCTTATGGATCTGCTGAGGATCATCTTGAGATGAATTTGCAGAATTATTATCATTTATTGCTTTTCATCAACTACATAATTGAGAAGGTTTCCCCAGTGATTTATATCACCATAAAATACTTGGTTTTATTTCTATTAATTATGATTTGGAGGATGTAGTAAGTATAATGTTAATGAATGTGTTGAATGATGTTGGATTAATTGGAATGACAAAAATGCCTTAAGCAAAGAGTAATAGTTTGAGACTATTGGCAAATCCACGTGTGAATTGTTATTTACTTTGTGTCCTGCCCTGTCTTTAGAAATATAACTTGTCCAGAGCAAGAATTTAGATCTAGCCTTTGATCATCATTACCGGAATTTTAAAAAAATAGGTGTATTATAGAAATGTCAGATATACTTGGAAGTAACTCCAAGTACTACTCACTGAGTTTTAATAATGATCAACTTCTTGTTTATATACCGAATCCCATCCACTTCCTTTACTTCTCTCAGTAAGGTTTTAGAACTCATGTCACATCACCCTTGGTTTTAACAAGCCTTTTATTGAGAGTGGGGTTGAGCAGGGGAGGAAGAAGAGAGAACTGGCAGCTTTCTATGTAATAATGAAGCAGGAAAATCAACCCAAAGTTTGTGTTACCCAAGACTGTCTAGTGTTGGTGGATCTTGGTATCGGAAATTATCAGGGACTTTCATATCCTTTGGTTCCTTGCATTAAATATAGGTACTAGATGAATGACTTTGAAAAATGCACATCATCCTTAAGATGATAAATACATTTTCAGAATCATTAACCTTAGTTTTAGAATCAGATTTATTTATAGTCATCTATTCTCAAGGTAGAAGGATAATGTAATGGAATTTGGGGCAGACAGATGTTAGAGATAATTGGAAATAGTACAAAAGATTCCAGAACCTGGAACCTGTAGGTTTTTCTTTTTTGTTTTTGTCAGCCATGGGGCTTACACTCTGGACCTGGGTGCTGTTCCTGAGCTCTTCAGCTCAAGGTGAGCGCTCTACCACTTGAGCCACAGGGCCACTTTGCCCTGAAGCTTTTTTGGAGGAACTGGAAGTGAAAGGAGAGAAGATTTGTTATAAACAACAACAACAAAACTCAAAAAAAAATGCAACAAACACACAAAAAACAGAAGCAGGACTTTCCTTGTATTCAGTCTCCTTAAAAATAATATTTTGCCCTAAAGTATTCACCATATTGATAACTTCAGATCAGTATTTGTGTTTATAGTTCAGGTCCAAATATGTAACTACTAATAAATATTTCTACACATTTCTGTACAAAGCTTCCCATAGTCAATGGTCTGAAAGAAAGTCTTGTATGTTGCAAACATACTTTTCTCTCTCACGTTCTTCGTGTATATAAATAGTATCATGTGGATAATAATTAGGGAGCCAGGTCAGACCCTTGAGACTCATACAGTCTTCTTTCTCTCCATGCTCCATTCAGTTACTAGTTCTTGTCTATCTGTCTCTTACGTAGGCACTCAGCTTTTCTCCCTACCTTCATTGTCCTTGCTTATTTTAATCTTGTTTGTTTTGGCCAAGACTAGTGAGCTTTATCTTAAATCCAATCTGTCCTCCACTTTGGTATTAGAGATACATTGAATGTGCATTATTTGCCCTGTCCCAAATTGTTAAATGTACCCTTTCATATGGCAAATACAACCCTTTACAATATAACCTTTTCCTATTTGTGATGCTCCTCTAACGCTGTTCCATAATGATGGCTCCATGTAGCCATTGGGAAACATGTGTAGTTCTCCTAGCATGCTGAAATGCAGATTCAAGTTCAGATGAGTCCCGCAATTCTGTATTTCTATTAGGATCTTCCCAAGTGAGGCTGCTGGTTCACACACCACACTGTAACCACAAAGGTTACAGGGACTATTCTTACCATAGCTCTCAATTACCAGAGGATTCTCAATCTATAATTCCTATTGCCATTCACTGCTTTTACTGCTGTGGCTTCAGCCATTTTATTATTTTATTTTGCATATCAGTCAGATGACCTACTTGGTTGTATTCTTTTTCCACTTCAAGTTTCAGCTCATTTATATTTTTTACTTATAAAACTACCCTGAACCCTCCAGGAAGCCTTGAGCACCTCTTCCAGTGCACACATCCTGCTATTGTGTTACTAGCACATAACAGTATGCATTCTTATCTATCTCCATTCTGAGTGTTCCCAGCTCTCTCCACAGTGCCAAGCACATGGGAGAAATGCAGCAATTTGCTAAAAAAAAAAAACAAAAAAACAAAAACAAGGAGATGAATTTGCCCTAGGTGACTTTTACAATTGTCCTTTGATAGTCCCATGCTATTCTCAGTACTATAGGTAAGTATTTCTAATAGGAGTCCTAAAAAGTTCTGTGAACCACAGACTTTGAGATTAATTGTAATCTCATTTTAATAATAATGTGGTTATTATAAGTGAATGACTCAGGAATATCTCTGGATAAGCTTCCTAGACCAACCATTTGGATTTTGATTAATATATTATGATTTGTCTGTAGCTCCCAGGCTGGTAGGAAGCTGATTTATCAGCATCTGGAATGAGTGTCCCCTTCACATTAGCCCAACTTTTCAGACTGATGAATAATTTAGAAAGTCAACTAACTCATTCATTCACTGCGAGAAGTCATGGCATTAAGATTCAGTATACTGCAGATTTGTTCTTTTTAAAAAGTAGGATAGAATGTGAAAAGTAGAATTTAGATAAATTGGATGTATAGTGGCCTCAGGTTATGTTGGCTTAAAACATCCACACAAGAGGGGGAAAAAATGTCTTTACCCATCTGTGTCAGAAGAAGGAATTTTCTTTAGGCTGGCCATCACGGAGAGGACTTCCATCAGTGTTCTTGGATGGGCTCTTCTGTGTTCCCCTTCGATGGCAACAGATCTCCTTCAAGCCGACTTATTTTACCATAGAGCAATTCTTTCTTCACTTGTTGTTTTCTATCACTCTTAAGTCTTGGAAGGCATTTTCCAATAAATCCTCATGTGATAGCAAAATAGAACCCTCGCTAGTTAGAAGGCTGTCCTTTGAAAGAGGGTCAGTGTCTGTAAGATGTTCAATTCTTGTTTTTGTAGGGACCAGGAACTCAAGGCTTTGGACTAGTGCTGCTCTGATTGCTTGATTGGTGCTCTATCACTTCATGCTTCCAGTCTTTTTTTTTTTTTTTTTGCTAGTGACTTTTTACCCTTCCTTTGGTGATGGAGTCTCCTGGACTTTTCTTCCCAGGCTGGCTTTGAACTGCAATCATCTGGATCTCAGTCACCTGAGTAACTACAATTATAGGCGTGAGCCCGGGGACTGAGGCTTTTAGTTCAATTGCTTAACATGAAAAGGAAAAAAAATAAGTTAATCTTCACGTCCTCTGCCATGTACTATAGATTCAGGAATTATTCTCGAGTGGAATGAACATGCCTGTGGCATAGCAACACTATCCTCACCTCTTTGTCAGTAGGGATGACCAGAGTAGGAAAGGATGAAATATCTATCACATGTGAAATGTTTGAGTTGGTAGAGTATATTGGGGTCTTAGGTCTTTGTTTCAAAGCTTATTGCTTTAGACTGTAGCTATTGTTCCTTGCTGTGAAGTTATTGGCAAACAAAGTTCACTGTGTAGAACAAAGACAGTTTTAGTAAGTTTGGAGGAGGATGAGTGAAGGGTGAGAAGGAGTAATACTGTGTCTTGATTGCTCAGGCTAATAGTTCCTGGAATCCATGCTAAGGGAAGTTGTGCGTTGTCTTCCCCTTGGATATGAATATTTAAATGATCGACAGCAGTCTCCAATTTCTGGGTGACAGGAGACTGACTGACACAGTGCTGTGCTTCTGTCTTCAATGTGTCTGCACAGCATTTAGGGGTTTGGTTGAAATATAGCTTCTGATCCCATAGATCTGATGCACGTCTGATCCTGAGGTTCTGCGCTGCTGACAAGATTCTGGCTGAGGCTGGGCCCCATGTATTCTATGTTGAATACTGAGGGCTCTGAAATTCCTTGATATCTATTTTTACCCTCTCATCTACCCTCTCATAAACCAGAGCAAACTTCTTTGTCATTTCTTCTGTTGTACATGCTCTGTGGCCATGGGCATTTTATTTTGTAGAATCAACCTTGTCACGTGGTAGGAAACCTTTCTGGGGCACAAGACTTTGGAAACATTCAGTAATTGGTAAGTGTTAAACAGCAAGGAAAAATGAATGGGGAGGGAGGGTGCTATGTGGGTGGATGAGAGTGGCGTGTGTGTGTGTGTGTGTGTGTGTGTGTGTGTGTGTGTGTGTGTGTGGCAAGGGTGGGGTAGGGAAGAAAAGATATAATAGGTCTCAATGGAATGTGGAAATGTTTGTATGTAAGAGACCTGTTAACTCATGTCTAAAATAGCATAAATCGTCAGCATGGTTGGGCAAGTACAGTAACGGAAAAAAAAAAAAAAGCTAGGGAATGTCAAAAATATTTTGGAATAACATAACACCCTACATCATGGCTTCTTTTCTCAGTGAGCTACTATTGCTTGGATATAGTTCCCTGCTATTGAAAGTTGGTTCTGGTCCCTATTCTATTTGCAGAGATGGGCTGCAAGCATTCTAAAGGGACATTTCTACTGTTTGTAGACAAACAATATTCAGAATATCATTATCTCTGTTTTCATGTTCTTTTTCCAAAATGTTATATATTTCTGGCAGAAATCCTACTTAACATTCTGACCTTTTTTTTCTTTTCTTTTCTTCCTTCCTTCCCTCCCTCTCTCCCTCCCTCTCTCCCTTCTTTCTTTCCTTCCTCTAGACTATATGATTGCTCATTAATGATAAAGATTTTCTTCTCATTAAAAATAACACTATCCCCTTTGGACATCACCTTTATAATAACAATAAAAAGTTAACTTTTCTTCATCTAACTTTGCTCTTCATTTTAATCACCTTCTATTTCAGTGTTCTTCAGTCCCATATATATTCCACAGTGTAATCGTTAGTTTTCTCTTATTTATGACATTGTTTCTTACAGTTATATGTCTCATTATGAGGCTATAAAAATTAGATTCAAAATAGTGGGAATAGTTGTTTCCCCATCTCTACTGGAGATGGGAGTGTAGCTTAGTGATAAAGCACATGCTTAGTATGTGTAAGGCCCTTGGTTCCATCTCTAGCACCAAATACCAAAACCAACCACTAACCAAAACCTCAATGGATCAAATAGGTGTAAAAACACCTCAGAGCTTTTCCCCAGTAAAGTTTTTTCAAGTCTAATCTTTCATTCCCCCCCCCCCCCCAAAAAAAAGACCTTCCAAGTATAGGATGCCAGTGGTTCATGCCTGTAATCCCTAGCTACTTAGGAGGCTAAGAGTTGAAGATCACAGTTCAAAGCCAACCTGGTCAAAAAAGTCTATGAGAATTTTGTTTTTTGTTTTTTGGTTGGTCCTAGGGCTTGAACTCAGAGCTTGAATGCTGTCCCTGAGCCTCTTTGTGCTCAGGACTAATCTTCTACCACTTGAGCCATAGCAACACTTCTAGCTTTTTGAGTAGTTTAGTGGAGATAAGAGTCTCATGGACTTTACTGTCTGAGCTGGCTTTGAACCATAATCCTCACATCTCAGCCTCCTGAGTAGCTAGCATGACAGGTATGAGTCACCAGCATCCAGCTTCTGTGAGCTCTTACCTCCAATTAACCAACAAAAATCTGGTAGTGGAGGTGTGGCTCAAGTGGTAGAGTACTAGCCTTGTTTGGAAAAAGCTAAGGGACAGTGCCCAGGCCCTGAGTTCAAGCCCCAATACTGGAGTATGCATGTGTACACACACACACACACACACACACACACACAACTCCAACAAAACCATACCAAAAAACCAAACCAGGAAAACAAAAACAACAAAAGACTCAAAGTAAACTTTCTTTAAAATAATTTTCTATGAGTTTTTATCCTTTCATAATGGCAAGAAAAGCAATATATAGTAATTTAAAGAGAGGAAGATTGCTTAAATACATCTCTTTTCAAAATTTAGATTAAGTACATTTCTCCGTTTTCTCTTAGGTCCCCAGTTCACATCTGTCTGTGTAGTGGCTATAGGTTAGGCCTTTCGGAGGAAAGTTTGTACTTGCTCAGAATTCCATGAAAATGTCACTGGGAAATACTACTTTTTATTTCTTGGACTCCTCAGGTTTTTATAGTTGCCAAGTGCCATACAATCCTGTCCGTGGTGAATCCTCATTAATAACTTCATGACTTGGTTTACGATTGCTATATCCATTTTATAGATGGTAATACAGAGGAATGGATTATTAGGAAGTTGAAATCATAAGCATACTCAGAAAACTATCCCAGACCATTGTTTTGTTTACTATAAACTGCAAATGTGTCTCTGGGTGCCATGTATCAGAAAAAACGTGAACTATCTGAGGATTTGGGCATCTCTGAAGCTGTTGGGTTTAGAAAGGAAAAAGGTTCAAGTACTTAATATTATAGAAAAATCTCCCTTGTAGTGAGGAAACTGTGGGTCCCCTTGGCTTGCGGGGCTTTCCTGGCAAGAAGAAATCCATTGGGTCATTGCTCACTTGGAGTTCTGGTTTATAAACATTGCTCTCCCATCTGTTACACTGCCAGGAATAGTGGCCTTCCAATTCTTCTCGTAGTTCTGATTCCAATCCTGAAAGTATGCCCCTTGGATTCTCAATGGTCATCTGTCAAATCGTATACACTGCCATGAACTTAAAGCTTCAGTTTGGATATTAGATTAGTCTCTACATAGGAAGTAGCCAGTGAAACGGAGGAGAGGGAAGGGTCTCCGCAATCCTGTTTGATTGGCCTGTGGCCATTAGTATTAACTTTAGAAAACTCAGTTCCAAAGGGAATGGATGATGCGGGGAGGGGGGGTGGGGATTGGTGTAGTATAAGCATGAGAGTGTTTTCTTTCTTTCTTTTTTTCCGGTTGTGGGGCCTGAACTCTGGGCCTGGGCGCTGTCCCCAGCTCTTCAGCTCAAGACTAACGCTCTACCACTTGAGCCATAGTGCCACTTCCGGCTTTTTTTCTTTTTGCTTATGTGGTGCTGGGGAATCGAACCCAGGGCCTCATGCATGCAAGGCAAGCGCTCTACCACTGAGCCACCTTCCCAGCCCCATGAGAGTGTTTTCTATGGTGCCCACTGCATGGCACAGTGGCAGAACTTCCAAGTAGATCTGCATCTAACTCCAACAAGGACAGAAGCAGCTGGAGGGAGAAAATAGAGGGTGCCATGGAACGCTATGATTCCTTCTGTAAGATTATGGTTGTTCCTTCATAGATTGGAGAACCTTCAGTTCTTCCTTCCTATGGGGAAAAGCAAGCCTGTCAACACCCTGGCTTTAGCCCCATCAGACCCACTTTGGGCTTCTAACTATCATAGCCATATGATAAAAGGTCACCAACTTGATAGAAAGGTCACTAACTTTATGGTAACTTATTAGAATCACAATAGGCAATGAACACAGGCACTCTGTCTTCCTGAAGTCTTTATTTAAAAATAATCAAAATTATAATTTATGATCTTGTAGGCAGGAAGATGGATATATAGCTACTGTGTATCAAAACATTTTATTTCTTCTAAAAGCTCTTCTCTTTCTGAATTCAAAGAAAATTAAAACATTTTCATGGACACCTAAAGGTATTATGGGCACAGTGCCTGATGTACCTAATGGGTAGGTTGGCTTAAACCATTCTTGTCTTTCAGCACTTTGGAGTCAGTATAGCCAAATCCATGCCAACAGAGGGATTACAGAGAAACTGGCATCTTGGCCTGTTGTCTAGTCTCATGAATGGAGAGGAGGTAGGATTTTTTTTTTTGTATTTTGATCAAGGAGAGGTTAGTATATTCTTAAGTCCTCGGCACACATGACATAAACAATGAATTCTAGTTGAGTGAAGGTTTGGGAGACTTTTATTTGTTAAAATATGATTTATTGGAAGACTTTGCCAAATATACCTTTTAAAAATGTATATATATATATATTTTTTTTTAATGGGGTAAATAAAAGGTAGAATGGTTAAATTTTGAAGCTGGTTGGAATGAAAACATTATAATTCTTTATTTTATTTGAGCTGGTACTAGGGCTTGAAATTGGGGCCTTGCCCTGTGGCTTGGCTTTTTCCACTCAAGGCTACTGCTCTATCAGCTCGAGCCACATCTCCCCTTTCAGCTTTTTGCTGATTAATTGAGATAAGGTCTCTCCTATTTGTCTGCCCAGGCAAGCTTCAGATCTCAATCCTCAGATCTCAGCTGCCTGAGTAGCTAGGATTATAGGCATGAGCCACTGGAGACTGGCTAATATTCTTAATATTTAAGTATTATTCACAATTTGTTAAAGCACTTTCATAAACATAATCTCTTTTGATCACCTATAAAGTCACTTAAGGTGTTAGGAGGAAAACAGAATTATAAAATGTATTAATAGCTGTTTGCCAGTGGCTGATGCCTGTAATCCTAGCTACTCAGAAGGCTAAGATCTGAGAAATGTGGTTTGAAGCCAGCCCAGAAAGGAAGGTCTATAGACTCTTATCTCCAGTTAACTACAAGAAAGTGATACCTGGAAGTATCACTATGGCTCAAAGTGGTATAGAACCAGGCTTGAGTGGAAAAACTCAGGAACAGTGCCCAACCCGAGTTCAAGCTCCATGAGCAAATATGTGTGTGTGTGTGTGTGTGTGTGTGTATGTATGTATGTGTGTTATCTGTGTAAACCATATTTAAAGTTTAGATAAATTATTAGAGGTGATTTTATTAAAGAAAATATTGAGAAAAATAGCTCTATATATCACTTTTGTCACTTTGTACTTTGGTCTGAGCTCTAATATGTAGGCAAAAATGAAAAACAACATTTGTATTACCTTGTCATATATATATATATATATATATATATATATTACTTTTCACACTTTATCCCTGAGAAAGACAATTTCAAACCTATGACTACAAGTGTTAATGTCGTGAATTCAAAATTACAACATACCTCCCCTCCTTGCATGCCTCATTCACCGTTTCCACTTCTCTCACCATTAGAAGCCAGAAAGTCATCATTTCTAGTGAGAAAGCAAGGCTAGGTTGAAGAAGGTTCGGAGGTGTGATGAAGGAGCTTGAGACCGGGGCGCTTGGTGGCTTGCTTATCAATTCAACTAATGGTAAAAATAAAATAAAAAATACAAATACTCTCCTGAATTCTGATCGGACTTCAGGATTTGTAGTTGACTCTAGTTTTGTCATTGTTCTGGAAAAGACTATGCTGAAAAGGATTTGTTTCTAGAGATTTTTCAGGAAAGTTGCCAATTCCAACTGCTGCGCCCTATGAGATCATTCCTGGCTTACTGAGGGTGAAGAATCTCCACAGAGCCTGCTTACCGCCTGTGTGTGTGTGTGTGTGTGTGTGTGTGTGTGTGTGTGTGGTGGGGGAGGGCTGGTGTGTGTGTGTGTGTGGTAGGGGAGGGCTGGTGTGTGTGTGTGTGTGTGTGTGTGGTGGGGGAGGGCTGGTGTGTGTGTGTGTGTGTGTGTGTGGTGGGGGAGGGCTGGTGTGTGTGTGTGTGTGTGTGTGTGTGTGTGTGTGTGTGTGTGTGGTGGGGGAGGGCTGATACTCACTGGGACACCCTGAACTGAACCCTATCTCCTTAGACTTGCCTTTCTGGGTGAACTTAGTCAACCAGTCTTCTTTGAGTGTCCTGGTCAGACCAGTTTAGGCCAGCTCTGAAAAAAAAACAGATAGGTAAGATACACAGACACAACCCATGAAATGAATTCTTCATTTCACAATTTCGGTTTTGACAGGATGCCTGGCCTCCACATATGTGCGGGCGGGTCTTTTACTTTGTCCAAAGCTCACGAGGCCCCAGCTGTGGCCCATTCCATCCCTAGGAAAAGGGAGGCTTTCGAGAGACCCTCTGGGTCGCAGCCCTCCCATGCCGGCCTCTGGGTAGGTGCCCTCATTCAAGGTCCACCCTGCCACACCTGCAAGCGGCGTGATGCTTTCCACCGGAGTTCTCCTTAAGTCTTCATGCCTGGCCAACAGCAGAGAAGGCAGGGTGCTGAGCTCCATGGAGAGAGAGCCTGGCATTGTGCAACCGTGACCCATTTGGCCCTGGGGAGTGGAATCCTGGAGGGCTGTGGGACTCCACCTCCATGGGAATCAGCCGGTGCAGAGGTCTTCAAATGCGATCACCCTGCCCCTCAGCGGAGGGTCTTCTTCAGACCAAGGACACAGGGTGCTGGGGGTGGGGGGTGGGGTGTTAGGGAGAAAACAATGATTCTAGAGGACACATTTCTTTTTAAACTTAGGAAACTCTGAGCAAGAAAAATGACTTTATTGATGTTAATAATGCTCACCTGGAATCTTAATTCTTAAAAAAAAAAAAAACCACAGAATTTAAACATGTTGTCAATAATGGAATTGTGTCTGGGAATTACCAAGCAGAGGAGAGCTGAATTGTTCTTCTGAGTTGCACAAGGAGAGTGTGCAATGAGAGGTCTCAACCAAACGTTCATCATATTCAGACTCATTAATGGAAAAGTTTCAGGACATTCCTCGTGCTTTAAAAAAATATAACTTTTTTTTTTCTTTAAAGTTGTTGTTAGATTTTTATTCGCGTTCCCAGTACAAATAAATAGCTGACACAGGGCTCTCGCCAAATTCCAAAATGTAGCAAAAACAGGGCTTGCATATTTGGCAAGGATTGAAACCAGTTCAGGTCAGTGTCTGTTTTCTGCCCAGAGAAGAGTTTGTGCCATTCTACCGCACTAGGAAAATAACACAGGAAAACACACAGGGAACAACAACTAATATTGTAAGTTCCACCGCCAGGCTGGCCAAAGAATCATGTTTGGAGCAACTCAGGAATTACCTCCCAAGCTGCAGTTGGGGCTCACTAGGCCTCTGAAGGGCAGTGGAAGTGGGGAGAGGGAGAAAGAGGAAAAGAGAGGGAGAGGGAGAAGGGGAGAGGGAAGAAAGGAGAGAGAGAGGAAGAGGAGGGAGCGGAGGGTGAGAGGAGAGAAACAAGGAGTGAGGAACAGAGAGACAGACAGACAGAGATGGGGGGGGGGAAGGAGACAGAGAAAGGGAGGAGGGAGAGAGATTACATTATTGTAAGGAAATTGCCTTCTCCCTGCACAGGCTCTCACCTTGCAAATCACTCCCTCTGAGCAAAAGCACATCTTACTTGTCAACTCTTCCCCTGCTTGCTAACCTTTTCAATCATCCCCTTCTTCGGGGCAGAATGGCCTTGGGAACAAAGCCCCATTTTAAAGCCTTTCCCACTAAAAGTTCGCCCCTCCCCCACTTTTAAAGAGGCAGTACATGGGGGGGGGGGCTGTTAGGGGGGAGATAGATTTTCTTCCCTTTTTTTTTTTCTTTAAAAATATGTTTTTTTTTCCTGCAATCTATTCTGTCATTGTTTGGGGTTTGATGGATATTTCTGCAGAGATACCATCATATCACTTGTTATTGTAACACTTATTGGTGATAAAGTTCAGACTAAAAATTAAGCAGCTGCAATGTAGCAGCACAAATTAGTTTAATGTAAGCAGTCAGGAGCAGCTGGCTGGCTCAGGACTCGAATTTAGCTGTGGGGGGAAGGGTACTGTGACGCTGACAGTGTTTTTTCCCTCTACATAAACATTTTTGGCTGTTGCAGCTTTTGTGCTGATCATGTGACAGTGTCCCTAGGCAGATAATTTATTTCTGTGGCTTTCATGAGCAATCATTAACCTTCAGACACTGAGTTTACTGGGTTGGTTTTTTTTTTTTTTTTTTTTTTTGCTTTGTGGCATTTGTTGTTGTTGTTGTTATTGTTATTATTTTGTCTACTAACTAGTTTAATTCAGAAACTGTCAGGAGAAAATTACAACCAATTTATAATAGGCTGCAATGCATAATAGTTACGTTTCTATTAAAGCAGGCCTTGCTCACAAGACCATTCTTGTAGCTTTGTTGGAGTGTGTGGATCTCGGTTGTTATTTTTAGCGTGGCTGCCATTTGGAGGTCCCTTCACTGTCCTCTCCTGATTTCAGGGCCTCTGTGAGCTGGCCTTGCAGAAATCTGATTTGGAGATCAACCTTTGTCAGTCTTTATCTACTCCCTAGGAGTCCAGAGCCCCAATGGGGGTGGGGCCTGGGTTTCTGGTCCTGGTCATTACTCCTGTATCTTCTTCCTTCAACAACTGACACATACAGCCTTCAGTACAGTGTTGGCCATGTGCGGTAAATAACGTGCCAGAATCTATTGGGGTTGAAAAACAAAGGAAATCTGAAACTGTGTCTTGCATAAAATCAGCAGGGACAGAAAAGTATCATTTCTGACATCTACTAATCATGCTGACCCTGCTTTCTGAATTTATTTGCTGCATCCTTCTCGGATCTGTTTGTTGCTCAGCCTTTTCTGCCAAACAGAAATTCAGGAGTAATCTGCGCGGGTCACTCTCTGGTGTCTATCATACATGATATCTTCAGACACTCGCAGAATGCCGATCATCTCGTGGGTATTGTGTGGGCCCTGCTAGATATTCATTTATTCATTCTCTCATGGGGTAGAGCAGGGCTGGGGGCGGGGGTGTGGAGATTCAAGACTACTTGCACAGAGGGATTTGATGAAGTATATTTATACACCCCAAGGCATTGTGTTTAGTGTAAAACAATAGGAGGAAATAACCTTTTTGTACCTCTGTTTTTGTCATTATAGATATTTCAATGATTGGCAGGGGGAGGGGTTGCTGTTTTTAATTGATGTTAATATTTCATCAAGATAGATATGTGGGCTACTGGAAGTTGCATACAAATTCCATTCTTAAGCATTTATGATTCAAGAACTCAAGATATAGAGAAAATTGATGCTGTCTTTCTTTAAACATTTTCAAGTAACACCAGTAGACTAAGGTAGTATACAGGTTGAAGAGAAAGAAGAGCTGCATCAAATGAAGCCAAAGTATTTGAATTCTCTCTCTTTGTCTCTCTAGGTGGGTGTTTATGTATTGGCGCTTGCACTCTGGGCTTGGGCACTGTCCTTTAGCTTTTTCACTTAGGGCTGGCACTCTACCACTTGAGCTACACCTCTACATCTGGCTTTTTGGTGTTGATTAAAGATAAGAGGCTCACAGATTTTTCTACCTGGGTTGGATTTAAACCATGATTCTTAGGTCTCAGCTTCTTGAGTAGCTAGGCTTACAGATGTGAACCACTGGCACCTGGCTTCTGCTGATCTTTAATGTTGCATTAAAATTGAGAGAATAGTCCTGTAGGGTAATTAATTTGATGATACAAGCAAGGAGTGTTTTATTATATACATCCTTCTGTGATAGCAGTGGGGAGAAGCCAGGTATGGGAACTTCTTCAGCTTCACTTAGAAGAGAGAGACTTCTTCCCCAAACAGAGGACCCTGGAGCTATGGGCTGTCTCTATTTGTTCAAAGTCCATTTCTTTGCTCACACGATTGACTCTCTGCCTCCCCTAGCTTTTGTCTTTATGAGCATGTTTTTCCATAAAAAATATCAGTAGGTATCTTTTACAGCTAGATTGCTACAAAATGATTCAAATCCAATCTGGATTCTCTCTCTCTCTCTAAACAGATTCATAATTATCATGTATTTTTTTCTGATTTTAAATAGAAAACCATTCTGGAGCTTGAGTATTGAGCTTTCTGTGCTGAACAGAGAAGTCAGACTTCAGAGTAGTCATAATAAGCACACATCTGACCTCTACCCATGGTGAAGATTCACTGGAGAGCAAACAAGTTCAGCAGAGAAAAGTCATACTCAGAGGCTCCTTTGCCCATTTCAGGCATTCTAGACTCCTGTATCCCTCCCAAGACTGAGCTTTCCACAGTGCGCCCTCCTCAAGTGTTCACCCTTATCCTGACCTCTACTCGCAGTTTGTTACACTTTTTGTTCATCCTTTCCAGCCCATTTTGGCCTCTACCTTGCTCTAGCTGCCGTATCCAGCCAACATTCCCCTGGCTTTGGGTCTAGAATATACCTTCCTTTTCCTACAGGGCAACTCCCTGATCCCAAGCCCATACACTCAGAAGCACTGTGTTCTAGAGGCCTCTGTGTAGGCACTTCTTTTTGGACCAGATGCCATCCAGCAAGGCTGTCCCAGAATCTCCTCTAGGTACTTGTTTCTGTCATTTTGAAATCCCCCTATAACTTTCCCTACTTTAACTCTACTTCTAAATTTACCTGTCAGTGATCTTGGCCAATGGACTCTCCAGCATTAGTTTTTATATTGATACAATGTAGGTAGGTAACAGTCAACTACATTGTAGCCCTCTGGATGCAGATTCCTCATGCACAGATTCAATCAACCTGAGATACATGTGTGTACACACACACACACACACACACACATATCTTGTGTTGATCCTGGAGCTTCAACTCGGGGCCTGGGTGTTATCCCTGAGCTTTTTGTTCAAGGCTTGAGTTCTACTACTTGAGCCACAGCACCACTTCTGACTTTTTGGAAGTATATTGGAGATAACGATCTGATGAGCTTTTTTTTGCCTAGGTTGGCTTAAAACCACAATCCTCAGATCTCAGCCTCCTGAGTAGCTAGGATTACAGGTATGAGCCACCAGCACCTTTCCTGAAAATGTTTGAAAAGAAAACGGCATCTGCACTGAACATATACAGTTGGTTTTCTTGTCAGTATACCCTAAACAATACAGCACAACAACTATTTACATTTTGATTATATTTCATCAGGTATTATAAGTAATCTAGAGATTACTTAGAGTATCCCATCCTATATAAGGGATTTGCACATCCTCAACGAATGCTTCCACAGGATGAGTGTATGGAGTATATATTAGGGGCCAGATATTATTCTAAAGACTTTACTAAATGACTAGCATGCCTTATCTCTTTTAATAAGATGCGGTTTAGTTACGTGAAACAGATGAGATTCTGTAAAAAGAGATTCAGTAACGTAAGATTTCCAAAGTAGAAAGTGGCCACATCAGGATTACAGCCTCAGCATTTGGATCAGAGTACAGTTCTCGCTCATTATGTTGTACTACTTCTATGCTATTATCACACCTACCTTGTTGTTATTGTGATTCACTTACTCAGCAAACATCTGTTTCATATCTATTGTGTGTTAGGCACACACTGACCCTTGTGCTCAATACCCTTCCATTGTTGTCAGAGACAGAACTAGCTGCAAGATGGGAGACACTGGAGGATAGCCCCAAATACTGGATGTTAAGAGCCTCTTAAGGACGTGAAAGTATGGCAGTCAAAGGAGAAAGAAACATTTAGTCTTCAAAGGAAGGATAATTGTAGATACTGGAAAAAAGCAAGAGGGAGTTGTCATGGCAAAATTGATGTTAGACAGTAGGCCAGGTATTTTTCTGGTTTTAACCTTAAGCTTTAAAAGCGTCAATACCTAGTGGTATACTTTAGCCTATAAACCTCACTGCCTCTTCACTGGGTAAACAGTCATTAAGTTATAATGATTTTCAGCAGATAGAGAACTAGGTCAAAGATGATATTCACTTAAGATACTGGAGGCTACTGGAGTCAGTCTGTGGGAATGGGATCATTCATTCATTCATTCATTCATTTTTCGACACAGTTTATTGAATTATATATTCTAACCAGTATTGAAAACTTATTTGCAACCCCCCAAACCATCTTTACTTTCAAGGATCTCAGGCTAGAAGGCAAAAGACTAGGAAAAAATATAAACAGTTACTCTTGAATATGATCAAGGCAATTATAAAATTATGTAACCGGGACAGAGGTAGCCCAAAATGAGGAAATCCCGCCTCTTCCTCTACTCGGATCAGAGAAATCATTGAGGAGGCGTAAATTGAGTTGTTTTTCAAAAGATGAGTAGGTATTCATCAACTTGAAAAGGACTTTAAAAACAGAAAAACATCCCAGGCTGGGAGATCAGCATCTGCAGCAGAGTGGAGGTGGGAGGTTTAAGAAATGCAAAGAACATCAATAGCTTTAAGCTCTCTCCTGGGGAGCTTGGAGCTGAGGTGTGGATTTAGGCTGGTGTGAGAAGATAAAGACAGTGGCAGTCATATTCGGCTCACGGGGAGCAGAGTGTGAACTGCCAGGGAAAAGAGGGAAATAATGAGAAAAATTAGAAAGGAGCCCATGGTGATTATTTTGGTGCTCAATGATGAAGATTTGATTCATGGTACTAAGAATGAGGAGAATACAGTGAGTTTACATAGATCGATGACAGAGTGGGTGTAAATGGAGAGGAAGATAGATATTTCCTGGGTTTGGGGTGGGGGTGGGGGAGAAAGGCGTGCTGGCATTACCAGAGTTTGTGGGTACAGGTTGAGATTTAAGATGGAATAAATAAATAAGCCTAGTTGATTCCCCTGATTTCTAGTAGTTATTTTAAAAAAATTGTTTCAAATATTTATAGTAAGCTATTGCTCCTTCTACAGGGTTAGATTCCTTTGAACACCTCTTCATAGCATTTTCATCAATCGATTGAAACAGAATGTCTTTTTAAATTTTTTTAAGCGTGCTCCTTTTAAAGTCAGCTTGTTCAAGAGGTATTGTTGGTGCAGTGACATTGAGGTCATAGTCAATAGCACCGTGGCTCATGCACGGTCTCAGTATTCATGTATTCATGTAATTAGCAAGACTAGAAAACATTTCAGCATTACACTTGGTGGAGCATTTGTAAAAGTGAAATCTACAACAAAAATGCACAAAAATGTGGGAAACGTGTCATTCAGCAGATTGCATAAAAGACATTTATTGTGTAACAGCGGAAACAAGAAGGGAGCCATGCGGCCTAATCACAGTCGGCTCGAATGTGCGAGCTGAGTAGGAGACTACCTTTTTTTTGCAGCTCTGTAGATGTCCATGAATGATTACAAAAGAACTGGAGTATTTGCTTGGAGGGGGGGGGTTTACAAAGAAACAGTGAATAGGAAAATCTGCAAGTGTGGGATTCATGGATAAGTAAGGATTGTAATCAGTAAGTCCTATTCACTTAGGATTTGGAAATATTGCCTTTGAAGAGCTTTAAGACATAAATTGGAATGTCTTGAAGTGAAAGTTAGGAGAGATATTGAACCAGAAAATAGATATTTGAGCTACATTAGTATTTAAATGGCTGAGCCATCCGTGTGTGGAACAGGTCATTAGGGGCCCTAAGCCATCATTTACACTGTACGTACTTAGGATAAGAACAGAGGAGGAGGTTGGTGGCAGTAGCGGTGCCAAGGGCAGGGCTGGCAGAGCACAGGTCGTGGTGTAATATGGGGTCTGCGTGAAAGGAAATTCTACCTGCAGTGCTGCTCCTTCACATTCTGCTGTAGAAGCGGGGGTAAGGATGTTTTGGTCCCCAAGGACAGCTCTGAGAAGATTGCTTTCAGATCCTCCTTGTAGTGGCATTCAGAACTGATACTGTAAGAACAAAATGTCTCCTAAAAGGAAGATGTGGGTCCAGGAAGTATCTCTGGCTCTGTCTCGATGGGGGGGGGGGGGGGGCGTGTTATCTATTCTATCCTGGTACTCTTGTATCTCTGTTGCCCTAACACCAATATGACTTTGGAAAGAACCAAAGGGCTCAACATTATGCCTTGATGCTATTTCTTGAGTTCTAAGTTTCTGCTATTTCTATTTCCTTGCTCTGAAAACTCCATAACTTACTGAGCGTCTGCTGGCTCTTTTCTTCACTATAACTCCATATACATGCGTTAAAGTAGTTACAAGAAAAAATGAGTTAGATTCAGGATTCAGCCATTTACTTTGTCTTCTTTACCACTTAAACACTCAACTATAAGTTTGGTATGTAAGTGACAGGTGACTTAGACACAGTCCCTGTGCGTCTGTCCCTCAAGGTCCAGGAAATGTGATACAGGCAGAGGAGCCAGACTCTAGGGGTCAAATCCTGGTTATTTTGCTAGTTGTTGATGTTACACTGGACAAATCACTTAGCTCTTAGAACCTCTTCTCTTACTTGTAAAACATTTGGATTCCTTTTGGCCCTTTACATCCAACGAATGCTTTGTAGCTAAATACTCTCCCATTGTGTTACAGGATTGTGGCAAATGCCATTAACACACGGACAACATGTTGTAAGAAAGCAAAACTTAAGGGAGACTATCTAAGTCGCAGAGTTTGAACCTCCAGACAGCACTGTGTGCATTGCACATTCCCTGTGGAAAGTATTGGGCGATTGTCAATGCTTACCACGCAACTGTTGATCCCTGAAGTATTTGGGCTCTGTAGAAGGATTTACTGAACGGAAGGGAAGATGCCAGCCTTGGGAAAAGGGTTTGCTAATACCTTGCACAATTTAACACCAGCTGGAGAGTGGATCCACCACTTCTCATTGTTATGCTCCGGTTTCACTGAATGACTCTATTTGAAAGCCACCGCTGTGCTGTTGTGCACAGTAGCAGAGCTCATATATTGTTCAGGGACCCCCAAAAAACATCTTGGAGAAACTAGGAGCCCACATTTGAAATACAAAAGTTGAGTTACTTTACCAGAGGCAAACACAGTACTGAGGATCTGTTGCATGTACAGTAATTCCCACATCACAATTCCCTGCTTTTTCGGATACAGATCTATTGAAAACAGGAAGGGCTTCTAAATCCAAGTAAAAAATGTTTTCTAAATAAACATCAAGTAATCCCCCCTTCCAAGGGAGCTGATGACTCCTTCACCTGTATATAGACTGCAGAATTAATAGCTTCCAAACTGACAGGCAGGGTGTAAACCAATTATTCTGTTCTATTTAGAGTAAATACATTTCATTTTCAAAGGATATGCTTTGAAGAGAGAGAGAAAAAATTATACTCAATACCAAAGAATGATTCTTTTTTTGTTCCATGCTTAAGAATGATTGTATTTCAATTAATATTTCATTGTGATATTAATTTAAATGATAGGCCTTAAATGTAAAGGCTGAAGGAGGCTGTTGGGAGGCAGGTGACAGTCTTTTGTTGGAACTTGCAGAAGGATTATGTCATAATGTTCAAGTTCCCCAAGGAGCAGGCTTTTGCCATTCAATAATTCAACTAATTAAGGAAGAGCCAACATGGAGGGCCACGTCTGAAATAACAATAACAACAAACAGAACCCCCAATAAATATTTTCTTCTAGAAATACCATGGGATTGTCAAAGCTATAGCATGTTGAGATGGTGTGACATCCATTGTTAGTGTTGAGATTGTTAAAACAAAAACATGGATGGGGTTTCCCTATCTAAAACTATCCCTTTGGTGTCTTGGCTGATGAGAGCTGCTAAATCTGTTTAATTGATTGTAATAGAGATCTGGCGTGAATTGAAAAGAAACATACTTTCGCCAAGTTGAGGAAAAATACTGAGTTGTAAAACATTAAATAATATAATCCTGAATGACTTGGATTTGCTTTATTTTTTTTGATGGGGGTACTCAAGCTCTTTCTGGGATAGTGTGTGTGTGTGTGTGTGTGTGTGTCTGTGTGTGTGTGCGCACACGCGCGCCAGTCCTAGAGCTTGAACTCTGGGCCTGGGCATTGTCCCTGAGAGTTTGTGCTCAAGGCCAGTGTTCTACCATGTTGAGCCACAGCTCCACTTGTGGCTTTTTTTGGTAGTTAATTGGAGATTAGAGTCTCATGGGCTTCACTGCCTGGACTATCTGGCTTTGGAACTGTGATCCTCAGATCTCAGTCTTCTGGGTAGCTGGGATTACAGATATGAGCCACCCGCACTCAGCTCAACTGAGATTTTGACTCCTGCAGATGACACTCTATGGCCAGAGTCATACCTCCAAGTTCTAGCTTTTTGGAGACAAGAGTCTCTTGGATTTGTCTGCTTGGACTGGCTTCACTTTGGTGCTCAGATCTCAATCTTCTGGATGGGATACTAGCCCTGAGCCCCCAGCCCCCAGCTGTATTTGCTTTTAAAATAGTAATTTTTTAAAAAATACAATCTATTTGAAGCATAATTTAATTTTTTTTCACTTAAAAAGAAAATAAGGCTTAAGTGATTGCATGCTCTCTGTCCCCTTCAAACATCCTCTTGCAGATGCTGATTTCCTTCAAGGCCCTTCTGAGTCAGATTCCCCCAACATTTTGAGGAAAAGTAATCTTCTCCCATCAGCTGTCCTGAAACTTCTTGTTTGGCTGCTAAGGTAGTAGAGACCCTAAAGCATACCTCCAATTAGATGCAACTTCCAGCAGGAGGCCTTCTTTGAAGTAAATGGTGGCAGCTTCTAGGGTTGTCTTATCTTTATACTACCCCCCTGCAAGCACTTGCCTGTCTCCAGTAATTGTCTGTCAACCTCCTTTCCTGGCTGAACCCTACCTAAACTCCAGGAAGACTAGCACTGTCTTGTTTTCCCTGTCTTTTTTAACATCAACTATCATGTTTGATCTTTAGTAGAATAAGTATTTCACTGCCAAAACAGAAGTGTGTTTTCTTGTCATTGTTTTTGAAGTAAGCAAACTAAAATCCAGTTTTTGTGCTTTCTTTTTTCTTTTCTTTTCCTTTTTTTTAAACAGTGCTATGGTTTGAACTCAGATCAGAGCAGAGCACCTACTCTGCTTGCTTGCTTGGTGTTTCCGCCCACCTAAGCTAATCTTCCAGGAATGCTGGAAAACTGATTAGAAAACTTTGTTTTTCTAACGAGGATGTTATAATGAAAATAGAGTCTGGTTGGACTTCTCAGTTCAGTTTGGCTTTGAATTGAGATCTCCAAATTTCAGCCTCCGGAGTAGCTTGGATTGTGTGTATGGGCCATTAGCACTCAACTGTATCGGAAGGTTTTCATCAAACTAATTTCTGAATTTCATTCTTGGCCACAGCGATGGACCCGTCCATCTTTACATGATAATGTGGAAGGATCTTCTACTAGCTTCTCCATGATATCCCTGCTGCCAGGAATTTTCAACCTCAGATTTGTACTCACCTTTGCACTCTGCTTGAATGATATTTTCCTTCCTAGTATTTCCCTATTCCCTGGCGACTTCCCCTAATCACACCCTGGATTTCTCCTTCGGATTCCTTATTGAGAGCATAGATTTCTCTTTCACAAGTGACTTTTTTCATTAGCATGTAAGCTGTATGTGAACAGAAAATTTATATATTTGATTCAATATATTTCTAATATCTTAAAAAGTATCTAGCACAAACCACGAGTGAGTGCAACACATATTTTAAAAATTATTTTTTTTACTTAAGGAAAAAACGATATAAAAGGTATTTTAGTAATACACAGATGGCTAAGACATTGTGTAGCTTTAGCAGAAGGCTGGTCTCTGATACTTTTGGAATGAAAAAGACATTTATTGTTAAGGGTTGAGGAGGAAGGTAGAAGGCTAGAGATTGAGTATGGGAATATTTTTATGACATGTATGATAATATTGTTTAATATTATTATATTGTGTAATAATATGTGTGATAATATTTGTGCCAGAACTGGGGCTTGAACTTCAAGCTTTGCTTACTATACTCATAACTGGTTCTCCACCACTCAAACTACACCTCTACTTCCAATTTTTTTTTTTGCTGGTTAGTTGGAGATAGGAGTTTTATGGATTTGTTTTCTAGGCTGGCTTCAAACCTTGGTTCTCAGATCTTAGCCTTTTGAGTGGCTAGGATTATAGATATAAGCCAGTGGCATACAGCTAAATATTTTATACTTACTAAACCTTAAGAAAATTCATTGCAGAGAGTGATACATTTATTCAGTAATGCTATTTAGTTTCCTTAGGATTACTCACATTATTACATTATTTTGAGAGAAAGTAGTGTATATGGTGAGAGATACAGACTATAACTCTTTTTCTAAATTTATTTATTTGGTAGTGCTAGGGATTGAACTCAGGACCTTGCTTTGCTAGGTCCGCACTCTACCACTTGTCCAAGGCCCACAGCCTCCTTTCTTTTGGCTATTTTGAAGATAAGTTCTCATGTTTATACCTCGTTTGATCTGAGCTATGAGTTTCCTGTTTATGTTCCCCAGGTAGTTGGGATAATAATCTCATACTATCTTGCACAACTCTTCGTTGAGATGGGGTCTCTTGAACTTGTCACCTGGACTGGCTTCCAACTGTATTTTCTTCTTCCTTGCCTCCCAAATAGTTTGGATTATATGTGTAAGCCATCAGAGATCAGTTTATTTATTTACTTTCAACGGACCTAAAGTTATATATATATATTTTATCACATATAACATGTTTTGAAACATGTATGTATTATGGAAAGGCTAATCAAGATAATTAATCTTATGACTTATGTCCACATACTTTTTTTTTTTTTTTTTTGGTGATGGTAAGACTTAAAATCTGCTTTCTTTGTGAGAGAGTAACAAACTATACTCAGCCAACTGAAAATTCGCATCCATGACCAATAAGGAGATATTGGGTAGCCACATATATAAATCAGATGTCTTGTAATAATAGCCTCAGGCTCCCTAAACGTTCATTACTAGACATTCAGGGCTCAGGATGAGGAAGTCAGAACATCAGGAATGTTGCCAAGAGCTAGAGAGAATTCCAAAGCATAGTTGAAAAGGTGTTCTACAGAGGGATTTACCAAATTCTAGTCCTGGAGACATTGAAGTATGTATCTAAGTTTGGTCTTGTTTTAAAGTTGTCCCCCCCCCCCCCCACTCTAATACTTTACTCTGTAAGTAACCAGCAGTGGCTCTGGCTCGTGTTCAGTGACATTCATGTTTAGTCAGGAAGACACTGTTCTCTTCTATTTGCTTTGAGCTGCGACAGACAGTATGGAAATAAACACTTGAAAGTACAACAAGCTAAGGAATTATGTAATAGGTAGAAAGGCAAACACATAAATAATCATATGGACACATAAATATTTACAGAGTGTAGCAGTATTGAACATTGAAGTAAAAAGACATACTGGCACCCTTCCTTTCAAATTGTAGCCAGGTAGCTTGGGTAAAAGTAAAGAGACCTTCTAGGTAATAAAAATTGATAGTGATAATTAACATTTATCATCAATATGATAATTGACACTTTATCGTGGGCTAAAATATGCCAGATAGATCCAAAGTGATTTATAAATATTTATTCATTCAGTTCTTCAGCCAGCTGTAGTGAATGCTGTGGTGTGTGGCACACATGTCCCCTTATAGATTGGAGGAGTCCATACCCTTGTCTCTTAATGTGCTATCTGGTGGTTGTAGTTTGTTTCATGGAAATTTCTCTGACCAAAATTCAGTCCCTTTAGAGGGGTAGCTTGGATCTTAGGATGGTTCATTCTTGCTAGCATCCTTGTTCTGTGGGACCAGATGAGATTCTATAGAAACTACTTCGCTTTAACTTCTTCCTGTCCTCCATCTTTCCTCTCTCTTTACCTTATCATGCCTTTTTCCAAGAGTGTTTTATATATAAATTTTTATTTCAGGTTTTGTTTCCTGGAGAACCAGATCAATGATACCAGACATTATTATTTCCAGTATGCTGGCAAGGAAATGAAAGTATCAAAAGAATAGAACTAGTTAAAGTCAAGGCAGTCAGGATTTGAACCTTTGTAGTGTAGGTTCAGAAGTCATGTTCAAACAGGATGACAAAACCAAGCATTGGCTCTACCTTCTTCTTTGTCTTCTCACCTATTCCTGGTTCAGAAACACTGAATTTCTTTCCTCCCATCTCTTTTACTAGTCACAAATGAGAGAGCAAATTGTTGGGGTACAGATAGTAGGGCAGGGATATCAGGGCCTTGGCTGGATGATTACAAGGTAGAAGAGGAATCTGACCATAACAAGGAAAAAGGGAGTGAAAGATATGATACTATGGTCAATAGGTAATAATTTTTTATCATGTAAACTCAAGCTTCTCAACTTGGGACAAAATACTTTGTGTTCAGCACAGCAATAAGTTCTTATTGTGAGACATACAAAAATAATGTCGTTATACTTTGGAAATTTGTAATCTTTTAAAATATTTTTTAATTATAAAATACTGTACAGAGGGGTTACAGTTATATGAGTAAGGTAATGAGTACATTTCCTATCGAGCATTGTTATCTCCTCCTTTGTTTTTCCCCTACTATCCCTTCCCTCCCTCCCTCCCCAACTCCTCCCTCACCTCCCCCGCAAGTTGTAAAGTTCGTTTTCAACATAGTGTCTTGTACATCTCATTGTTAAAATGGGTCAACCTGTATCCTTTGTAATTGTTTTGAGAAAATAAAATATTTTTTAAAAGAAGGAAAGAATAACAGAAGGTAATAAATGTAACCAAGAGTGAGACAGTGAGGCATATTTTAATATATGTGTGTATATGAAATTAGGGAACTTTATAATAGAAAATATTATGAGGCAAAGAAATTAATTATTCAGAGGTGGACTTTGTATTATATCCTCCTAAATTGAAACAAGAGGGAAAATGGTTACTGAGAAAAGAAACCCGTATAAAGAGGTCCCTTACCTCACTCTCAAGATTTCTCTGAGATGAATCTGAGATGGTCATAATTATTTTGTGAAGTTGGGGTGCAGAGAGATTATAGAACTTCGTGGTTTCACTGAGCTGGTGAGTCACGCAACCAGGACCTGACCCAGTGTGTATGGCCAGAACTGTAGTATTTTGGAGAATGAAGTTTAGGGTGATGTCCTAGTTGGCCAGATGTTGTATCAAAATTGGAGGCCAGCGAGGACCAAAAAAACTCCAAAACATTAGCTTGATCCTATCTCAAAGAACAAACTGGAGCTGGGCATCAGAGATGACATTCACCACCAATTAACCACCAAAAGCCTGAAGTGGATGTATAGCTCAAGTAGTAGAGTGCCAGTCTTGAGTGAAGAGCTAAGGAAGAGTTCTCAGACTCTGCGTTCAAGTTTTGGTACCTGCACAAAAATAAAATAAACTAAAATAAAAACAGACTGGGCATGGTAATGGATGCCTGCAATCAGCTACATGGAAAAAGAAGGTTGGAGGACTAAAGTTGGAAGTTGGCCTGGACAAAAAGGAAGAGGTTATCCAAAAAATAACTAAAAGCAAAAACAACCAGTGAGGTTCATAATACACTTCTTGTGAAACCTAACGTTCAAGACTGACCCAGACATTTTTTTTTCTAACTGGTGAAGATTGGCTTAGAATATAATTTCAAGGTCATCATATCTCTTCTGTTCTTCTGCTATAAGAGCAGCCCAGTAGAATGAATGTCTTTTAATACCACATTAAGAGTTCAAAAGGACTAGCTTTGTCTCTCCAAGGGCTTCATCAGGAAGCAGTTTATTCTCTCCAAGGAAGATGGCACTTCACAGAGAGACCAAATACAATTTCTGTAAATTGTGAAGGATAATAATATTGTTCCAATTAAGTTCTTCATGCTCACAGCACAGAAGCTAACCAGATTTTATACCAATAGGACCATACAAGAAGGATGTCGTTGCCAATGTGTTCTTAGCTGGAAGATAAATGTTACCAATAAACAGTTGCTCAAAAACACTACAGAAGCTAGGCGCATCATTTTATTTTATTTTTCAACAGATGAATAAATGAATTTGTAAATTGAGAAGCTATAGGGAGCTGGAATGAGGGAATTTGAAAATACCAACTGTGGTGAACCAAGTGGGCTTTCTCAGTCTAGAATTTCTTACATTTCAACAACAAAGCCCAAACCCTGAGGTGAACAGGCCAAGACAAAAATAATTCATTACATGCTCATTAGAGAACGTTAACTCTAAGCTCCTAAGATGGTTTTATTTTACTGAATATTGGTGATACATTCTAGGTTTCCAGCCTAGAATGTATCAGCCTTAAGTATGGTCAAACTCGGATTTTAATTAAGGTCCATCTTTATCCTTTCCCGCAGACTAAGAGGGTAAGATAATGACAAAGTCTGGGAAAGGCCTTTCCCGCCCCCCAAGTCTATCTGTGAGCCACAATGTTGTATATTCATGAGTTTTTAAATAGAAAGTGAAAAAACACTCTACATTCTGTAAAATATATTAGAAGTAGGAAGAAGGGAGAATTCACAACCAATCTTAAAATTCAATGAGATTGGCTGCAGGCTTGGCATAAGATTAGCATGCATAGTGATATTTTTTCCACAACTTGAATGCTCAAATTTTTATTCCCAACTATTAATATAAATGTTCTTGTTGAAGGATCAATAAATGCCCTGGAAGCTTTTAAAAAATGTGATTTCTCTTATATAATACAAAAATACATTTGGGAAACATCACGTTGTGTCAGTTGACTAGGCATATATTCATATAATCTGTAACTCTCCTGGAGCGGGGGAAAAGCCTCCCATTGGAAGATTTCTAATTTTTATTCTATAATGTATTATATTATGATTGACTGAACCTTGAGGATAAAATGTAATTGTTTGTGGGGTTTTTTTTTTGTTGTTGTTGTTGTTGGTTGAGATATATGCTAGTCAGGCTAATGTTAGTATTACACCTTGATTCAACATTTTTATTGGATCACCTTCCTAAGTAACACCGGTTAGCTGTAACAGTTTTTCAGGGAGTCCTAACCCTCCCATTTTTCTTTTCATTTGAAGCAAAAGCTCCAAGATGGTTCATTAGATTGTCTAGATTTTCTTTTCTTTTCTCTTTTTTTTTGGTCGTTCGTGGGGCCTGAACTCTGGGCCTGGGCACTGTTTCTCAGCTCTTCAGCTCAAGGCTAGCACTCTACCACTTGAGTGTCAGCCCCACTTCTGGCTTTTTTTTTTTTTTCTGCTTATGTGGTGCTGAGGAATTGAACCCGGGGCCTCATGCATGCAAGTCAAGCACTCTACCACTGAGCCAACTTCCCAGCCCCTGTCTAGATTTTCTTGTGCTTGGGTTATGTAGGAGTTAATCAGTCCAAATATTTAGTTATAGAGTCCTTTTTAGGAATGACTTTGTTTGTTTGTTTTTTTGTTGGTCCTGGAGCTTGAACTCAAGGCCTTGGCATTGTCTCTCAGCACTTCAGCTCAAGGCTACTGCTCTACCACTTGAGCCACAGCGCCACTTCTGGCTTTGTCTGCTTATGTAGTGCTAAGGAATCGAATGCGGGACCTCATGCATGCAAGGCAAGTGCTCTACCACCGAGCCACCTTCCCAGCCCAAAAAATGATGTTTTAGGCAGAGACCCATGGTAAAAGGAGCCATGGGGTAGGCGTGGGGTACGCAGGTAGAAGAGTACTCTTAAACTCTTGCTGACTGTAAGGCCTTGTTGTCTGTTATTCTGTACTTCTGCTGTCACTTGGAGAAGAAAAATATCATCCAAATTCTTCTTACTGCATGACTTTCTGTTCATGAAACCAAAAATCGTGAATTCAATGTTATTAAAAACAATCTTCACTGCTCATGTGTTACGTCAGGAACAAGTACTATGTCTTGTTTCTGCATCTAGCTGTCAAGTATCTAGAATAAATTAGCAACAATCCTGGCTTTTCTTAGTACCCAATATTGTATGAAAAAATTACCTCATTTTATAAAGAATAAACTAACCAGTGCTAGTGTTCCATCACTTGAGCCACAGCTCTACTTTGTTTTGGCTTCTTGCTGGTTAATTGGAGAGGAAAGTCTCATGGGCTTTCCTGTGTAGGGTGGCTTCAAACCATGATCCTACAATCTTAGACTTTTGAGTAGCTAAGATTATAGGCATAAGCCACTGGTGCCAGGCTTGGATGTTACTTAAATCTAGTTGCTCACATATAGAATACTGGAAAGTCACATCCAAAATTAATTTGATTGTACTTCTAGACCCTTATTCTGGCCTAATCTTCCCAGAAGTGTTTCAGGGGTGGCCTTGTGTATTTGTAAAGTTTCACAGTGAGATATTTTAATTGCAATTTGTTAGGATTATTTGCTCTCTCTTCATCTTCTCCTCTTCTAGGCTTCCTTGGCATGTAGTCATGAAGGCAATGGTGTGCTGGTAATTGTTTAGTAGTTAACTCTAATCCCTTCTTTTTCATTTCACTTATCATTTCCTGTGATATAGACATTCCCACCATGACCAATTACAAGGTACTAGTGTGAGGTTCAGAAAGTAAAGTCAGGAAAAGTGCGGTAGAAGCATGTCATGTGGTATTTCCACCAATCAGAAACAAGAGTTGTATTTCAACAGGTTCTTTTGATAATTGAATTTGGTAGCTAGATGTAGAGGCTTGACAAGACTAAGGTTTGAATAGACTATGTGTTAGGTAGCATCACCTATATCAATCAGGAGACCCATAATAGACAATAGTCTTATCTTACATAACGTGTTTACCAACAGATTTACCAAGGCCAGATGTAAATAATTTATTGAGAATCCTTTCTGTAATAGCAATGATAAGAACAAATGTATCTATTTGTGGGGATAAGTCTTGAGCTATAACTTTTTTGGGAAATAGCATCACTGATTATAGGAATCCTGATCTTGTAATCTTGGTAGGGTAGGTAAGTTGGGGGATGTCATCTCTAGACATTGGTGAACTGGAGTCCTATGGGAACAATGAATTCTCTTATGCCATTCACTGTTAGAGTCAAAAGATGAAAGCCCATATCCTATAGACATTTTGATTTTGCTTGTCCTTAGTGTGATTTCATAAGAAAATTATAAGGGTCTAAGAGGTGGTTTTTGGTGCGTGTCCATGGAATCTTCTCTCTGGCTTGGCCTTAGGTCATCGTGAGTATATTTTTTTAGCCATTTTAGTTCCTGGGACTCTCTATCTTCCCTTTGTCCTGAGCACACTTTAGGTGCTATTGTCCAATCTATTTATAACCTTAGTCTGGTTGATAATTCTTAAATTTTGCCTTCCAGGGTTAGAGCTACCACTCCTGTTTACCACCTCTCAACAAATATGTACAAACCAGCACAGTTTCTTTTGCATGCTACCACAGATGACTAACTTTTGATGCAAAAGTCCATATGCAAAGGCCTTCTAATTTAATATGAGGCGATGATGATCAGCAATAGTATTCACCTTCAAGGAATGGATCTGGAAGGAATGAGGAGAGGTCTGAGTACCAGGAGAATAGATCTGGGATCTAAAAACACCTACATCTGTGTTATTGAATAATAAAGAATGTTATATAATAAAGAATAATAAATGGATATGCACCAACATGGGAAGAAGGATTGAGCAGGCTGAGTGCCTCTGCTTACTAACCAGAGTCAAATTGGGAAAATTGCATGCAAAGTTTATTCAAATGTTTCCAGTTCTATATGCTTCTTGACATTTCATCCAAGGGATGAGTTTCTAGACTTTGTGTGCTGCTTGGAAATATTGTAAAGAGACAGAAAGAGCGGTGATGGCGAGAGCCTGTCATGTGGGCTTCCAGAGGCCCTGAGGTTAGGGAAGCCCTGGGCTCGAGCTTGCCCCCTGCCCTGATACCCACTTCAGAACCAACTCTGAGACCCTAGGTGGACCAGCAGTTTAATTCTATACTATACTTTGAAATTGAAAGTAATTTATTATATGGACACTAGTAATCCGCCGCATAATCACAATGGCCAGGTTAACTGACGTTCCTTCAAATTATTCTTCAGTGACATTAACCCCATAATTTGGATTAAGGTGGCAGATGGACATGACTGGTGCTGTGCTCAGAGGTCTTCAGAACTCTCTCAGTGATCTACGTGCTCTTCTGCTCTTCTGTATTACTCTGCTTTGGCAAGTCTGCCCCCGAGGCTGTTTATAGAGGTCAGATGTGGGACTCTATGAGCCATTTTGGCCATGAGTGAAAAGAACTGAAAGTATCTGGTTGCCTAGGTCCCTCAGGAGCAGCCCTGAGCCATCCAGTGACCACGTATGCAGAGAAGTCCAGTGTTCTTGCTTCAAATTGAGACAAACCCCGAGACATCATTTACACTCTGGCAACTGTCTAGGATTCAGCTGAAGTTATCCTCTGGGATTTTGCCAGAAGTTTGTGCCCTTGTTTGGCTACTCTTTCAGTCTCTTTTCCTTCTCGATGTTTGTTCCTGTTTATGCCACTTTCTTCCTGGCTCCTGGGAGAATTTCTTAATAGTTTCTTGCTCATGAATTTTTTTGCCTCCGGATCTGGTTCTAGGAAACCATGGTGCTAAGAGGAACCACAGTGAGCACTGAAATCTAGCTAGAGTGCAGAGCCCTATCCCCCCTCCTTCATGTTCTGGGCTCCAAATCTCACTTGAGGCTCTATCTGAAAATGCCATGGTCTCCTTGCTTCTTCTGGCTGAGATCACACTCCTCAGAATGAGGACCTTGCTGATACGGCTGAGCTCAAATATCTCTTCTTATCTATCCATTCTTCCTAAGGTCACAATCTTCCCTCCAACTCTCCAATGTTGAAGGAAAATCCTTTCACTAATGAACTGGGTTTATGGAAATACTTCTGCTCCTTGACCCAGTGGTCACTTCTGATCATTGCCTGAGATCACCCTTTATGGGCCCTGCCTGTTGAGTTGGATCAACTAGCATTTATAATTTCCTAAATCATGTCTGAGTTGATGAGATCCTTTGATTCAATGCTAGTGGGCCATTGTTAGGTAGATTTCAGAGGGTAGAACTCTGCTTAGTTACCCTCTGATCCTATTAATGTCCTCTGCCTTCTAGTCAGCTTTGTGGTAGAAGGCCTAGCCTGACCCTTGAATAGTGAACTTGTGAGGACAGGAACTGAATCTACTTTGATATGTGTGTGTGTGTGTGTGTGCGTGTGTGTGTATATATGTGTGTGTGTGTATGTGTATGTGTGTGTATGTGTGCTGGAGTTTTGAATCAGGGCCTTGTGCTTGCTAGACAAGTACCCTTACCATTTGAACCATATCTGTCCCTTTTTGCTTTAGTTACTTTTCAGGAAGGGTTTCACGCATTTAGTCTGGGTTAGTCCTGAACTGTAATCTCCTGCCTCTACTTTCCAAGGAGCTGAGATTATAAGCATGGGGGCTGGGAAGGTGGCTCAGTGGTAAAGTGCTTGCCTCACATGTACGAGGCCCTGAGTTCGATTTCTCAGCACCACATAAACAGAAAAAGCTGGAAGTGGTGCTGTGGCTCAAATGGTAGAGCACTAGCCTTGAGCTGAAGAGCTGAGGGACAGCGCCCAGGCCCAGAGTTCAAGCCCTACGAAGCATGACCCATCCTACCTGACTATTTCATTAATCCCTTAACATCTGTTGAAGAGACAGCCATGGCAAATACATATTGAAAGAATAAATGAATGGCCTCACAAATGTGACTTGGAGAGAGCTAAATGGGTACAGGTAAAGGGTATAGTGGGAGGTGGTCTGTGGTAAAAGTTCCACAAATGCAGGCAAAAAAAGCAGACCACCAGCCTTTTTTTTTCCCCTCTGAGGCTGATTTTGATTAGTTTTTTTCAATTAAAGCTATATTTCAGAAAAATTCAAGCACTTAATTATTTTCAAGGTAAAAAAATAATGAAATGATCTCTATGATATTTTACCAGCTTTAACAAGTATCATTCCATAAACTTCTTTCTCCATTATTTTAAAGGCAATCCTGGCATCATATTATTTCATCCTCAAATACTTCATGGTCTATGTTTAAAGTTTACACAGGGTCTCAAATTTACTATGTAGCTTCACTGGCCTCAAAGTCATGATCCTCGGGCCTCAGCCTCCTGAGACCTGGGGTCAAATAACCTTTAAAAAAAAAAGAACACGTAAAGTAGGAGGAAATTGAGGGAAGGGGTAACAAGGTTGACAAGAAATGCACTCATTACCTTACTTATGAAACCCCTCTGTACATCACCTTGACAAAAAAAAAAGAAGACATATTTAAAATAACACAATGTAGCTCAGGTAGAGTGCTTGCCAGCCAGACCCTTGGTTTCATGCCCAACACTGGGAAACAAAGCAGAACAAACATCAAAAAATACCCGCATCAAAACCCATAACCTAGATCCACTAGTTTCAAGGCAACTAGCAATAATTCTTGTTCATTTTCCAGGTATTTCTCTCATGCTTTTTTCCCCCACAAGTTTGTTTGCATGGGTTGAAATCCACATATTACCGTCAGTTGCTATGATTTCTAAGTTTCTTTAAGTTGTAGCTCTCTTTACAGTTTCGCCTCTAGTAACTTAGTTGAGAAAGAACAAAGATGTTTGTCCCTTGGTCTCCCAGGAAATCCTTCCAGATTTAGATGATTGCATTCCTAAAGTGATTCCTAACACGTTCCAGCTCACACCACCTGCTGCTTCCTATGAGTTTATCGTTTTATGTTGTTTTTCCATTTGTTTTGGCATGGCCGCTTCATGGTGGCATTGCTTATTCTACCAGGACATACACATATTCTAATGTTTCTATTTACTACATGTTGATAATCGTTGGTGGTGATGCCTAGATCAGTTTATTCATTAGTGATTATACATGACACATTCTGTTGTTATATAGAAGTCTTCTGTGCAGGCAAACTCCCCTGCTTAAGTATTTGGCTTCTATGAATTAAAGTTCCTTTCAGAAAGGTATTGAGTGTTTCTCTCTCTTTCTCCAGTGTCTGTAAGTTGCAGACATCAGACAGCAAGAGAGTTTATTCCTAAATCCTTCATGTGTGTTTTGTAAGAACAAGGACATTTTTTTTCCTACATGATCATAATCCTATTGCCAGAAGAAATAAATTTAATATAAAGTAATAGCATTTAATAATTAATTTCTATTCAAATGGTTTCTTGTCCCCGTAATAACTTTTGAAACTATTTTTTAAAAAATTCAGTGAGGGCTCATGCATAATATCTGAACATGTCCCTTTAGCTCATCTTGCTAGGTGGGGAACCAAGGTTCACCTGAGCCAGCGCTTGTGGGCCTGCACTATGGGTATTTCACAGAGAGACAGGGGACTCATTCCTTCACCAAGTTTGTATATTCTTTTTTATTTTTACTTTTATTTTTTTGTTGGTTGTGTGGCTTGAACTCACAGCCTGGACGCTATCCCTGAGCGATTTTTGCTCAAGGCTAGGACTCTTATCACTTTGATCCACATCTCTACTTCCCATTTTTGAATGGGTTTTTGTAGGAAAGTCACTGATAGAGTCTTCCTACCCAGTCTGGCTTTGAATTGCGATCCTCAGATCTCACCTTTCTGAGTAGCTAGGATGACAGGTGTGAATCACCAGTGTCCAGCTCAGTTTGTTTATTCTGACATTGGTAATACAAACCTTGATTCTTTAGTGAACTTGAATTCTGCAGATTTCATCACAACAAAAGGAACTCTTCTTTTGTACTTACCAAGAATATGTGGGTTAGAAATTTTATTTATTTTTTATTTTTTTTCTTTTTAATTGTGAAAATACCGTACAGAGGGGTTACAATTACATAGGCAAGATAACGAGTACATTTCTTATTAAGCATTGTTGCCTCCTCCTTTGTTTCTCCTTCCCATTCCTTCCCATACCTCCCCTCCCGTCCCCCCCCACGCGATCCTCCCCCCCTACCAAAGTTGTAAAGTTCGTTTTTGACATAACGACTTGTACATCTCATTGTTGCAATGGGTCCACCTGTATCCCTATTTAAACGATTTGTTTTTTTCCCTTCTCCTCCACAAATTATACCAACATCAAATACAGTGAATGCAGTGGTTATGCCATGGGGGAGGGACATACAAAGCAACAAAGAAATCTTATAAATATGTTAGAAGCAATTACATGACAGAAAACAAAACATTTGAATACTTATCTTGGGGCTAGAATTTTGAAACTGAACTTTCCAATCTTTCAAAGGGGCTAGTATCATACACTTGTGATCTTGATTGAATCAATTATTTCTTTGGTGGTTGTTCAGTGGTGATTTCCTGTTACTTTATAATCTATGGCTGATCCTCTTCTATAAATGAGAATTTTCCCTATTCCCTGGCTTCTTTTTGAACAACAATACAGACACATTATCAACTGTTATCATCACTATCTTTTGTCTTCACATTATTACAAACTTGGCCAATGTATGTACCTTCAAGATGACTCATATATTCTTTTACCATAATCCTATTGGCCGTGTGTGTGTGTGTGTGTGTGTGTGTGTGTGTGTGTGTGTGTGTGTGTGTGTGTGTGTGTGTGTGTGTGTGTGTGTATGTCTGTATATACATGGTTCTGGGATTTAATTCAAGTCCTTTTGCTTGAGCCATGCCCTTAGTGCTTTTTACCTTTATTATTATTTTTTTTTCCAAAATAGTCTTGCTTTCTGCCCTGACCAACCTGAACTGTTATTCCTCCTATTTATACTTTCTGTGTAACTTGGATGATAAGTGTGCACAATCATGCCCATTCTTTATTGACTGAGATAGGGGCTTGTGAACTTTTTCTGCCTGCTGTTCTTTACAGTCCTGATCTCTCAAGTAGCTAAGGTTACAGGAGTGAGCCACTGCACCTTGCTTCCTTACTGTTTAAACACAAACTTCCTTTCTGGCATGGCAAAATATTCTGACTCACTCTAGTCTCAGTCCTCGAGTCAGAGGCTTCCTAAGGAGACCTGTTCCTCTTTGTAAGTAGTGATATTTGGAAATCATGATCTGGGTAGTGAGTGTGTTTATTGCTATGGAGGTGTCATATTAGAGGCTCTTTCAATGAGGGAAGTTATTGGATATGTATTTTTTCCTTTTGGTTAAATCAGTAAATAGCATTCTTCTTTTCCTTCTCCTGAGGTGTCTCCTCCTTTTCCCATAGCAAGAACTTTGATTCTCAGCAGGATTAATAACTTGGGCCATGTGCTTTGTTCCCTAACACATACAAATATTTTTCATTATTATTTCATCAGGATCTTTCCCAACAATATATCTATAGTAAAGTTCAAAAGTTTCTTCATAATTTCTGTTCACTGGTTGAATCCTACTAACACCAGGTTTCCCAGCCTCAGCAATATTAATATTTTGAGGCTGGGTAATTCTCTGTTGCTTCGTAGAATACTGGGGACATCCTTCTCCTCTCCACACTGGGCCAGTGTAGCTTCTCACAGCTCCGCCACTCATAGCCAAGCAACTGTAGTCAAATGTACCCTGGGAGGGTGAGGCACAAAACTCCTCTGTTAAAAGCCATTTCTCTACAAGTAACCATGTATCCTAACTATTGTCTTCAAAAATTGCATGTATTATATCTAATTAGGTTCATTTATTTCTGTTTTTACTCAACCTTGGAGTTTCTCTTTAATAGTTTGTGTGTGTGTGTGTATGTGTGTGTGTAAGAGACAGAGAGAGAGAGACATACAGACAGACAGACAGACAGACAGACAGACAGACAGACAAACAGACAGACAGTCAGTCTGGGGCTCAAACTCAGAGCCTGCACACTGACCTTGAGCTGTTTTGCTCAAAGCTAAAACACTCAATCACTCCAGCCACAGCTTCACTTCTGGCTTTTTGGTGGCTCATTGGAGATTAAGTGTTTCACACATTTCCTGCTTGGGCTGACTTTGAACCATGATCCTCAGATCTCAGTGTCCCGAGTAGCTGGGATTATAGGTATAAGCCATCATGATCCAGCTCCCTTTAATAATTTTAAAATTAAATTTTAGTTTTTGGCTTACACAACAAGTACTTATTTCTCCTAAATCTGGCAGTTGGAAGTCTGCGCTCAGGTGTTAGCAGGTTTGGGTTCCGGTAAGGACCCCTGTACTTCTCAATGTGCTGTGTTGTCACAAGGTACAGAAAGAAACAGGTAGGCCTCTGGGCCTTTTTCCTTTTTTTCTCCTCTACATAAAAAGATAGGGAAAACTAGTTTTCCAGGAGTTATTTCATTATGACATCTCTGTGTATGCATGCAGTGTATCTTGATCAAAGTGGCTCAAGTGACAGAAACCCCAGTATCACCATTTAAAATTGTTTTCTAAATCAATATAACATCTTCATGGTTCAGAAGTACAGATTTATACTAACAAATGAATGATCAATAAATCTTCATTCCCATGCTTATCCTTTCCAAAGTTCCAATGTTCTCACCACAGATAACTACTTTCATGCATTTCTGGCTTCAATGTCTGACACACACCTAGGATATGACATCTTTTCTTGGAAACTCGAGTTCTCTATCTAAAAAAATATACCATGGAAAGCACTCCAAAGTGTATCCTTTTCTAGCCCTCTGTGATTCCACTGAGAGGTACTTTCAGAGTTATTCCCCTGCCATTCAGAAATGGCACTTAGATTGTTCCCAATAGTTTGCTAATGCTACAAACAATTTCATAATGGGTTTCTTTGTGCATATAATACTTTGGATTTGTAAAGGTACATGCTTGAGGTAAATTCCTAGAGCTAGGATTGCTGGATCAAAGGGTAAGTGAATCTGTCGTTTTAGTAGATATTACTGAACTCTCTTCCATGGGTTTGTACCATTTTGCATTTCTACCAGCAAGATGTGAAGAATGTGTTGTTGAGCAACAAATTCATGCCAATCTGATAAGTGTAAATAACTCAGCAGCGACTTAGTGTAGTTTTGACTTGCCATTTGTCTTATTGTGAATTAAATTGAACATCGTTATATATGTTTGTATCATTCTGTGTCTCTTTTGCAAACTCTGAAGTTGTCTTTTCTTATTTTCCCATTCAAATTTTATTTCTTTACGGTCATTTTTAGGGATATCAGTAGATTGAGAAAATTAAGATTAATTTTTACATTTTTATTTTGGATAAAATTTCCCCTTGCAAGGATTTCCCCTCCCTTTTCTGGTACTTTCACAGCTTTAAACTTGCCAGGTTGGTGCTCTATCACTTGAGCTACACCTCAAGTCCATTTTGTTTTTGTTATTATTATTATTATTTTTAGAATAAGATATCACATTTGCTGGCTGGCTGTTTATACTTCCTGCATAGATAACATGACAAGTACATGCCACTGGAGGCCAAAGTTTTTATTGTTTGACATGAGGGCTACTTTTTGCCAAGGCTGGTGTTGAATTGAAACTCTCCTGATGTCAACCTCCTGAGCAGCTATGATTACAGGTATGAGCCCTTGAGTTTTAAAACTATTGTGTGTTTTATATTTAAATCGCTTAATACATTTGAAATTTATTGTATTATATGGATTTAGCCTTATTTTTCTTTTGATCTGTTTTATTTTCTTCCACAATATTTAATAAGGAATCTTTCTTTTCTCTATTGGTTATCACCTTTGCCATCACTTTGGCTATAAGTACTGTGCTATTCCATGGCTGGTCTCTCTATTACTATGAGAGAACCATGCTTTTTAATTTGTAGGGGTTTTAGTGTGATTTCATATTTGGTGAGACTAGATCCTTTTTCATTATTTTTTCCTCCTTGCATTTTACTGGTTCTTCTTGTATGTCAGATTTTTATGTGAATAATAGAATAAACCTGACTAATTCTTGGAGAGATTTGTTGGGTTTTTATTTACAATCAGAAGTAATTGATATCCTTATAATGCTGAGTCATCCTGTTCACAGCATAAAAGTAAAATATGCATTAGCATTTTTCAGGAACACTTTAGAACTTTATCAATTTCCTTATCCAAATTGCACGTTTTTTCTTGTTAGTTATTTTCTAATTTTTGGTTTTAGTTTCTTCTTGTGGCTCTTGTAAAGAAAAGGTACCTCTTCATTGATTATGGGTTGTATATTTTAAGGCTATTTTTTTTTTAATGTGTGCTTTTCTTATCTTTTTTTGTACCCATCCTGGGGCTGGAACACAGGGCTTGGGTACTGTCCCTGAGCTTTTGTCTTCAAGAATAGAGCTTTACCACTTGAACCACCTCCATTTCTGACTTTCTTGTCTGGTTGGTTTCAGATATCAATCCTCAGATCTCAGCCTCTTGAGTAGCTAAGATTATTGGAATGTACCACATGTGCCTATCCAGGGCTATTGAGTTTTAATGGTCAGTTTTTTTTTTTAAATAGGTCTATCCTTTCCTATTTGAAATGTATTACTGGAAGGCTGAAGTAAATTCCATCACAACTTTACCAACAGTACTTTGTTTTCTTTGCCATTGATGACATGTCTGTTGAAATCTCCTTCCTATCCTTTGCACTTCAAGTTTCACCTTGTTGCAAATGTGATCTTGTGATCTTCAAGTTTCCTATGTGAATATGTGATTCTCTGATGTTCCCAGGGGGATCCTACCCAGGCGTCTCCTTTACATATCTTCCACTATCACTCTGTCTTTGGTGTCCAGTCCTTCTTTCCTTCCTTCCTTCCTTCCTTCCTTCCTTCCTTCCTTCCTTCCTTCCTTCCTTCCTTCCTTCCTTCCTTCCTTCCTTCCTTCCTTCCTTCCTCCTTCTCTTCTCTTCTCTTCTCTTCTCTTCTCTTCTCTTCTCTTCTCTTCTCTTCTCTTCTCTTCTCTTCTCTTCTCTTCTCTTCTCTTCTCTTCCCTTCCCTTCCCTTCCCTTCCCTTCCTTTCCCTTCTCTTCTATTTTCTCCTTCCCTTCCCTTCCTTCCTTTCTTTTGTGCCAGTACCCAGGCTTGAACTCAGGGCTTGGGCACTGTCCCTTAGCTTTGTTCTAAGACTAGCACTCTACCACTTGAGCCACAGGTTCACTCGAGCCTCATGAATAGCTAGGATTATAGGTGTGAGCCACCAGTACCCAGCTTGCCTTCCTTTATTTGTCTCACATTTATCTCTCTTCTCCTATCTCTTTATAAAATTGGAAGTGCATTTCAATGCCTACTTCAAGCATACTCCCATGGAAATTTTTTTTATATCTCTATCCAATGCCTCATCTTCTCCAGTCATCCCAGTGTATTTTGTACTTCTTGGTATCCACTGGATTGTCTCAACTGTGTGTTTATTTAATCACTTTACCTCTCTTTTCCATCCTGCCACCTGCACCAGTCGAATAGCATTCAAAACAAGATTTTACCTCATTCATCTGTGCATCACTTGAAACAAGAAGCGTCATTTTCAATATTGGAGTTCAGTGAATTAATGCATCCAAATTGAGTCTGAACTGCCAGTTTGATATTTGCCTGTTTTTTTCCCCCCCTTCCTGGTTGCTCAACTTTGATCTGGGAGGATTGTAGGGAACTATTTATGATTTTCTTGATGAAAAAAATCATTGTTTACTAGTCAGTTTTCCACAGTACAATTTTCCTTGGAAGAAGATCCTTAAGATTCCTTTCAAAAGTTTCTAAAACCAAGAATGGAATGTGCCCCACAGGGCACTGGCCATGTCCTGTGAGAATAGGCAGGAACTGTCAGGAATTCCTGAGGGTGGAGAAGAACCGTAGAACCATGCAATCAGATGATGCGACTTCAAATCCTTGGTGCAACTTGAAACACAGCTGTGGGGCAGGAATCTGGAATCCACCTTAAGTTCCTTTATCTCCCCTTTCCATCGTACAGTGGAGGTGATGTAAGTTTTAGCTTCCTTGTCCTGTACAAACAACTTCACCCTGCTCAAGATGCAGCTTTCCTTTTCTCCCCCATGTAATTTAGCCACATTTTGTTAATGAACATCTTTCCTAGTCAAATGGGAATTACTTGTTTTCCAAAACACTCCGCTGATATTTGATATTTCCCATAACACACCAATAAGAGACATTGCAAATAGGGCACTGATTAAAAATAAGCTTTGTGGGTTAAAAATAATATTCATTGGGGCCTAGCATGCACAAAGCCCCACGTTTATTTCCCCAGCACTGCAAAAAATAAAAATAATATTTATATAGGTAATCTTCAGAGAAGGAAATTGAATGGGACATCATAGATGTCAATCAAGATACATGTAATCAAGATACATTTAGAATTGTATTTGTTCATTTATGTCACTCTGTTTCTCAGAGTAAGCTAACTACATTAGTAGTACGGTACTAGAACTGTAACTTCTCATTTTGGGGGGTATGTGGTAATGGTGTGTGGTTATGGTTGAATAGAATAGTACAGGGTTGTGTTTACATTAGAATTTCTCATTGAAAGAACTTGGAGTGCTTCACAAACATTGCCTCTGGAGGTGAATGGAGTTATTATTCCCATTTAGCTAATGGAGAAATTGGAAAAGAAAAGGCTTGAGTTTCATATTCACCAGCCAGTGATCTAGATAACCATCAAAATAGGACCCACTGAAACTTTTAATTCTCAGAGCTATCATTAAGCTTTGTATATATCTCTGTTTTGATTTTGCATTGAAATGTTTCCTTCTATAGTGTTAGATGCAAGTGAGTTACCATAAGAAAAACTTCCATAAATATTTTGTATTATAGAGTTGTAATAGTCTGTATCATTCTGTAAGCTTCTACCACACTTTTGTTATCATGTAATCTTATATATTTAGAGATTGTATTTCAGTCATTTGAACTACCAGGAATGTGGTCACAATTAGCCCTAGGTTGGAAATAAAGCTCTAACTGTCATAAAGCCTATGTACCTTGCTCTGTGGAGTACAACACTATTTTAATCTCCTAGAAGTAGAGTAAAGCAAGTCTTAACAAGAGCCCAGCTCCCTGACAGCAGAAAGCAATGGCAGTTGGCCAAAAAGGGAGATTTCCCATGACTGGTAAGGGTATATAGAACCAAGCGCTGGTGGCTCACATCTCTAATCCTAGCTACTTAACAGGCTGAGATCTGAGGATCATGGTTCAAAGCCAGCTGGGACAGAAGTCCCCCTCAGACTCTTATCTCCAATTAACCACTCAAAAACTGGAGATGACACTGTGGCTTAAGTGCTAGAGTGCTAGCCTTGAGCACAAAGAGGCTTAGGATTAATACCCAGTCGTTGAATTCAAGCCCCACAACCAACCCCCCAAAAAAGTATATAGAGGAAAATTTTGGATGCTCTGGTGTATGTGTGTGTGTGGGGGGAGGGGCATAGCAGGAGGGAGGTGAGGGAAAGGACATTTGAATGTCAATACAGAGTTATTGAATCCTATTTCTAGTTCTTTTATCACAGTAGTCTGAGAGGAGCTCTTTCTTTTGAATAGCTCTGAGATAAAGAACAAAACAGCAGTGATAAATATATATACCAGGCCAATTTCATGTGCTGATAGTGCTTATAGAGACTCAAATTAAGTTATGTTTTGTATAACTATGAGCTAAGACAGTTGTAACTCGATTTTAACAACTTATAGAAATGTTTTTTTTTTTAAATAAAGAATCCTTTGAAGCAATACATCTCAGCAAGTGAAAATATCATTCCCTCCAAAAGGGAGTGAAGCATCTTCCTTCCAATGTGCACGCAGTCTTAGCCAATCAGTAATCTCCCTTCTAATATGCACATGGAGTCTTAGCCAATCAGTAAATGAGATATATGCAAAGATTCTGAGAATTATCAAAAGGTCTAGCTATGTGATCTTGGCTGGCCTCGAGTTTGAGATGCTCCTACCCCTACCTCCCACATGCTAGAATTATAGGCATGTAGCACCACACCTACCTGGTGAGAAGGTCTTGACATTGTTGCTAATTTGAATATACCTGGCAGTAATAACAGAGGTGAGTGTCACTAGAAAAAGAGACGAGATGATCTCTCTGAGGACATGACTAGCCAGAACAGAAGAGTGCCTGCCAGGGCTCCACTAATGGTCTCTTAGAAAGTTTCAATTAATTTTTAAAAGTCTAATTGGCTTGGAATAAAGATGAAAGGGGTTCAATTTGACTATCTCTCTTATGTCCCTACATAAACACACTAAGGAGAAAAGTCTTTCGGCAGCCCTGTGTTGGAGCCTTTAAAAAGCACAGAATCTTTTGGACCTGATTTCATTGGATCGTTTGTCATGGTGCCAAATGACTTTTAGCTCTCCTAGCACTTGAAAAACATGTTTTGGAGAGGCGGTGTAGCATTCTGGGTGGGGAGGTTTCCAAAAGACTCGATGTTAAACACACACACAGAGCTGAAAGACCAGTGATCAGTTGGGAGGCGACAATTTCACAGCTCTGTTGTACATATATGGAGTAAGGAATGTCCTAAATGCAGGGTGGGTTATAAACTGCGTAAACAGTATCTAACACACACTTTCAGTCTTTATCCCAGAACACTCAAGATCTACAAACATGATCTGATCATGAGAATTACCACCCACTTTTAAAAATTATTAACTACCTTAAAGTTGGAAGTGGAGCTGTGGCTCAAGTAATAGAGTGTTATCCTTGAGCACAAGAGCTTAGGGACAGTGTCCAGCCCTTGAGTTCAAGCCCCAGGATCGACACCACCACCACAAAAAGAAAAACAAACAATATAAGACTATCTCATATAGATAAAATACAGATGACAATATATTTCATGCTTAGGCACTTACCACCTCATTTAGGAAAGGAAGCTTTTCTAATGTATTTTAACACTCCCTTTGAGTTTCTCTCTTTCCCGCTCACTCTCATTTCAGAAGTAAATACTATTTCATATTTTCCCCCTAAATCTTTTTTATTTTAATTACTCATTATTTTTTCTAAGTAGTTGTACAAAGAGGTTTCAGTTCTACAAGTCAGATGATGAGTACAATGCAGCTCCGGCAATGTCTGCCCTTTCATTGTTCTCCCATCATTCCCCATCCCCTCCATCCCCTCAAGTTAAATAGTTCAACTTTGCCATAATGTACATTGAACATAATGACTCTAAAATGGACTTTTACTCATCTGTCAGAAAGAGTAATATTATGTCATTTGCAGGGAAATAGGAAAAAAAATTATGGCAAATGAAGTAATTCAGGCTCAGAGAGACAAATGGTGCATGTTTTCTCTCATCTGTAAGTTAGATCTAAATTATGGATAGATGAAAACATACTTAGGGTTGTGTGCATGTATACACAAATGAATCGACTAAGGAGTGCTATATTCAAGGGAGAATTTCAATGGTGTAACTCCTCTGAACAACTAATAAAGTAAACAATTTAACAAAATGAATACCAGGAAGCTGAAATGTGTTTTGTAAGAAGGGAAGGAGGGGAGGAAGGGCAAGGAGAGCGGGCAGATGAATGGAAAGAGGAAGGGTGGGCAAATACAGTTATTATATTCAATGTTCATTAGGTAAGAGTTGAGCTATTTTGATTTTTGAGTTTATCATTCACATCCTTTAGTTAGTTTTTATGACACGTGGGTGGGCACACATTCTCCTTAACTACATGGTATTAGCTTTACACGTTTTCAAAGATTATAAGTGAAAAGTATAGGTTTTGTACTTTTCTTCTGTGATTTGCTTATTGGTTAAGAATTTTCTGAGATTCATTCATATCCACGGAGCTGATTAAATTTCTCTGCTTTACGAAAAAAGTACGGTTGTCCCTGAGTTAGCCCTCGGAGATTAACTAATTCCAGGCTCCTTGTAGGTTCCAAAATCTGTAGATACACAGTGCTCCATTTGAAAGGATGTAGAATTTGTCTACATCCTGTGCCTGCCCCTCATGCGATAGACCACCTATAGATCCCTTAGGTACCTAATATGATGGAAATGCTATGTTAATACATTTTATCCTATATTGTTTAGGAGGGCAATGGCAAGGCAAGAATCTATTCATACTCTGCTGTTTCCCATCCACTATTAGTTGAGTCCAGAGATGTGGAAACCACGTAAAGTCAGGACTATCTTCAATTGCATGAATACACCACAAGTTATTTACTTATTCCCCTTTCAACTGACAGCCAGATTGTTCCCAGGCCACAGGGGACATTCTGATATTTGCCTCTTGGTATACACAAACAAGATTTTCTCTTGGGTATAGAAGATGGACTTGTTAGTGCAATATGCACATCTGTAATGTTACTAGATGATACCAAATTGCTTTCCCAAATCACTGAACCAACTCACATTCTCACTAACAGTGCTATTACGGTTCCCATTGCACCAAATGGTCTCCAAACTTTGGGATAATCAGACTCTCAGATTCTTGCTAATTCAGGGGACATGAAAGGCATCTTTTTGATTTTGTATTATATTTTCACATTACTGCAAAGGTTGAACTTCTGATTATGTTTTTATTGGCCATTCAAGTTTCTTTGGTTTCATCTGCCTATTTGTTATTGAGTTGTTGACTTTTTCTTGGAGTTCTTTATGTGGTCTGGATACAAATGCTTTTTTTTTATGTATATGTATGTTTCGAACATCTCTTTCCACATGGCTATTTTTTCACTTTTTTTTTTTCTGTCAGTCATGGGGCTTGAACACTGGATCTGGGTGCTGTCCCTGAGCTTTTTTGGCTCAAGGCTAGTGCTCTACTACTTTGAGCCATAGCACCACTTCCATTTTTTTGGTGGTTAATTGGAGATGAGAGTGTCACAGATTTTCATACCCTGGATCAGACTATGATCCTCAGATCTCAGCCTCCTGAGTAGCTAGGATTATAGACGTGAGCCACCAGGGCCCAGCTCAGCATCTTTTTATATAGCCTGTTATTTCTTTTGACGTTTTTACCCAGGTACACTAATATTCTCCACTTGGTAGTAAAGAAGAAAAACTAGATTGCTCATACTACTCAGATTATTTATTGAAACACAAGAATCAGAACTAATACAATGCATTTGTGTTAATTATCTTACGAGGCAAAATGGCAAAGATGTATTTCCTTGTGGATTCATCATCCACTGAGATGAGGATACCTAGTCTTAAACAGATGGATTCTTTATTTATTTAACCAAATCCTGTTATCATTACAGACATGCCCCAAAAGTCTGGGAAACAATCGAATAGAAGCACCCATCTCTCTTTCCTTCCTGCAAAGCATTTCTGAGAAATGTTGTCTACATCTGTTTTCCTTTTCTTATAGTCCTCCTAGCCCAGGGTAACCTGGCTTTCCTGTATTCTCACTTACAAACGGACCTTTCAAAGTCCCGGTGACTTTGTAATTTCCTAATGGAATAGCATTTTAGTTACAGTTGCCAGATTTAGCAAATTGAAACAGAATTTTCGGTTAAACTTGAATTCCACCTAAAACAAAGAATAACTTCTGAGTTGGAGTATGTTTTAATATGTATTCCAAATACCTATTGCTCCTCAGTCTTCTTTGGAACAGATTCAGGTGAGCACAAGATACAAATACAAATGTCTCAGTTATTATCAATAATTCATCATGACTGTAATGCTAATGTGAAGCAAAGATATGGAATGTTTGCATCATTTTATGTTGATATATTTATATGACAATGAGTTGTGATTCCATTTCTCTAATCAAATGCCTTTATATAGTTGGTCTCTAACCCAAGAGTTCCCCCTTTCTGCTAGATTCCCTCTAGGCAGTATGGGAAGAAGTTGCTACTTGACATAAATTATCTTAGTGGTGATGTCCCTTCCTCCTTCCCCAATTTTTCCTTCTCAGGCTGGCTTTAAACCAGCCTGAGATTAATTGTCAGATCTCAGCATTCTGAGTAGCTAGGATTACAGGCATGAGCCATCAGTGCCTGGTTGGAAGACTTACATTTGATACATCACTAGAAAAAGAAAAAGAACAGAAAAAAAGTAAGGGCCTCAAAAAATACTTGCTTCACGGAGGGAGGGGAGATCATGTTGCAATAAGCAGAAAAGTTTAAATTATCTGAAAAGTTGAAAGACTAGACCCTATGAGAAGGGAGTTTGAGAAACAGAATGTGGCCTTTCCTCCAAAGACCTTAGATACAATGATCAAGGATCCCCATTTATACACGTGGAACCTGCTGACATTAAGCAACTTGCCTAAAGGGAGTCATTGAGGAGGGCTAGGAGAAATCTCCAGCTAAATCTCCGGCTTGTGCTGTAAGTAGATGATGTTGACAGAAGTCAGGCTCCACAGACTGTTTTGTGAGTGCAATGTTAGCATAATGTTAGCAAACAATAAAGCAACATCTGCTACAGACTCAGCCAGGGAAATCAGGTTAGTAAAAGCTCAAAATGACCTAGGAGAAAGGAGGGAGATCTGAGAAATAGTAACCCTATGGTTGCTAACATTTTTTATTGAAGACACACAGACAAGAATGTCTGTCCTTTAAGAGTTACTCAAGGAACATCCAAGTAAACACATTTACTCTTGTACGGAAGCTCTCTGTTCCTTGAATCTTTTTTTTTTTTTTCTAGTCCTGGGGCTTGAACTCAGGGCCTGGGCACTGTCTGTGAGCCTGTTTGTGCTCAAGGCCAACGCTCTACTGTTTGAGCCACAGTGACACTTCTGGTTTTTTCTAAGTATTTTATTGGAGATAAGAGTCTCATGGACTGTACTGCCCAGGTTTGGTTTCCAACTGCGATCTTCAGATCTCAGCCCCCTGATTAGCTAGGATTGCAGGCATGAGCCACGAGCTCAGACTCTTTGAATCTTGATGTATTAATTTTCTTTCATTTGACAGGGATTCAGCTCTCCTAAAAAAATAAAGGGAGAAGAGTAAAGGGGCTCCTCTGAGGGAAAGTTATGTTGGAAATAGACTTGAAATAAAGAAAAACATGCTGTCATAAGATAAAAATATAATAATAATAAATCTAAGAAAAAAGAGCATGTTATTTATTTGTTTATTTATCCATCCTGAGGATTGGGCTCAGTGCCTTACACTCCTGTCTGGCTTTTTGTTTGTTTGCTTGTTTGTTTGCTCAAGGTTGATGCTCTACCACTTGAGCCACACCTCCAATTCCAGCTCTTTGGTAGCTAATTGGTGATAAAAGTCTCACAGTGTTTTCTACTGGGACGGGCTTCGAACCTCAATCCTTAGCTCTCAGCCTTTTGAGTAGGATATTTTTTAGATCATTGTTATACTATCCAGTTGTTACCACCGACTTTTCACAGTTTGGATACAACATATAACTAAATGCTGAACACTTGTGCAAAAACATATATGGAAAAACTCCTTTCATCCAAAGCAGAAGACCCAGAAGCACTGTGAGGAATGTGTCCTTATGAACACAGCCCCTGAGACCCTGATCCTAGTGCCTTTTTAATGTACATACAGAAATGGACACTTTATTTTGCTTCACAAGGGATGAGGTAATTTGGGTACAGTATTGTATTTATGAAGATTTCAAAGATGTGCTGGTTTCTACTGCTTGACCTATTTTGTCATTCATGCATTATGTAAGGCAGAAAGTCTCATGAATACAGTAGACTCATTAATGCATGTCTATTGTTATATATGTGCATATATACATAAAATGTATATATACCAAACACATATGTGTACAGGTATATGTATTTACACACACACACATATATATATACATATACACACATACACACATGTATGTTTGGAGTAAAGGCACTTTTTTTTCTGGAAGACAAGAGAAACAATTTGAATTTCTTCCATTATTTATGCATTCTGATATAGGAGCACAGTCAGATGGCTTTAAGAGACTACTTTTTGAATTGAGAATTCTTTAGGGAAAAGAGCATCAGGTTTAAAATCCAAGAAGAAAAAAGAAGCTAATTATATAAAATAAACATACTAATTTTTCTTTTATCAGCACCTTGCTATTCCTAAGTACTCTGAACACTTGATTCTTTTAGGCCACTAATACGTTAGCATACTAACAGCCTAAGGGTAGAAATAACTAGTAAAAGAGCTTAATTCATTATTCAGAGCAGGTTATGTATGTATTGGCCTGACCTAACTTGATATAATATCCTAGCTCAAATCTGAAAAGATTGCGATGTGTTTTCCTGTGGAATTCAAGTCCATCCATTCACCTATCGTTGCTGACCCTTTATTGTGATAAATTTTAATTAAATGCTTCACCTGCACTAGGTCCTGTGGTACCAGGGATATTGTGTAAGTTAACCATGTCCTTCTTTATAGGAGCCTGCAGTTCAGTGAAGGAGGTGGAACAATAAATTATTACTTAAGAATACAAGATGATATCCCCTAATAATGAGTGACATTAAGATAATAAAATGAGGCAACTGTGGAGCTAGGGATGACGGAAGCCTTTGTGTTAGAGCTGAGGTGAAAAGGAACAGCTTGGAGGAAGGCCTATCAACTGGGGAGTATTCCAGGCAATGGAGTGGTCAATTAAAGGCCTAGGGCAAGAGACCTCTTAGCAAGACATCAAAATCTGAGGGGTGGGGTTCCAGGATCTCTTTCCTCTGGTAGAAGTTGAGGATAGAGAGAAGAGGAAGAATTCAGCTTTATGTTGTAGTATGGTGACTCAGCTTCTGAGACAATAGTCTTCTTGAAGTAGCCATTGGCCTAGTTTTCTTGTTTATTGATTTGTGCCAGTACTGGGCTTGAACTCATGACCTCACATTCTCAATTGACATTTTTTGCTTAAAGCTGGTGCTCTACCATTTGAGCCACAGCTCCACTACCAGCTTTTTTGAGGGTTAATTGGGACTAAAGATCTCTGGCTTCTAATAGCAATCCTGACATCTCAGCTTTCTGAGTAGCTAGGATTACATGTGTGAACCACGGGAACCTGGCGTGGTTTATGTTTTGAAAGATCACTCTGATTATTGTGTGCTGAAGCTGGCTTTGAGCCTCAACCTTTAGCCAGGGAATAGCCAAGGAAGGCAGAATCACACACCCTTGTCAAGTGGCTTTTCTAATGAGAGAAGTTGCAGGAGGGGGCTATGGCTGGCAAGAACCCAGAGTTCTTGGCTTAAGTTATGTTTGAGGGTTTGGTGAAATTCTGGAGTTGGGTATGATGAGACCCAGGAGATTGCAGAGCTGCTGGCTGATGAGCTGGTCAATAAGCAAGAGCCCCAGGGAGTGTTAGTACTCCCAAAGATGCGGCCAATGCCCCTATCAAAGATTTGAAAGAGAGCCAGGATTCCTATTCATCCTCTACCTTGTCTTTCAGATTCTCTCTGATTTATCCCTCTCTTCCCCCCACCCCCTCTCCCCCCCACCAAAGAGAAGAATGATTAGGGCCAAAGAATTAAGGGCACTTTGGAAATGCTTGTAGGCTCCACTATAAAAATACAATGTCAACACAACATCCCTACCCACCCTTTCCAGTAGTCTGCTTTTCTCTAATCCATTTGAACTACATTCCAGAGATGGCTGTACTAGGTAGAGCTGGTTGTGCTTGCATTGCTCATCTCCTTTTCCTTCCAGGAGAACAGGCCATACGTTTGTACAAACCAGTAGAACTTTGGGTGGGATTTTTTTTCTAATCCCTTGTTATCAGACTGTATCCAGACCCAAAGAAGCTGGCTATCTATTAGTCATTTGGTATTCTAAACATGCGGGTGTGAACTCCACACCAGCTCCTGGCTAGTCTGAAATGAAACCAAGTTTGTCCTGAATAGGTTGCCTAAATGCTGGAGAGATTATGTTTTTCAGCAATTCAACCAGAAATCCAATGCTTAGGCCAGAATATTAATAATACTGTAAATGCATGAAGTTTAGAATAACCATCTTGGAAGAATCTAACAATGAAGAAAACCAAATACAAAAATAATAATAAAACATGAAAGAAATGAAGTTGATTTCTTTCAAGAGTTATTTAGGGAGACAATACAAATCCAAAGCATTAAAAAATGGCAATTCTAAGGGAGGGAGGGAGGGGATGGTAAAAAATAAAATAAAAAAAATGGCAATTCTTTAGTTTTTTAAATTGCGCTTTCTAATTTTCATCCAAAATTAATTTATCACAGTGGTCTAAAAATGGTCATGGGTTTTATTGAGCCACAGACTTGGGTTAACTCCAGTCTTTGCTACATTTGGATCTATGACCTTGGAAAGTACTTTGAGTTTTCATGATTCCTCAAAGAAATCCTACAGTTCTCACAGCTTCTAGAAATATGCAAGGCCTGGATCCAGCAGCACTTCCTCTCAGAAATTATCTCAAAGAAATGATCATAGAAATCGACTAAAACTTATCTATGAACAAAGTGTTCCTCAAAGAGCTAAAATGCCGGAATCGTTGAGTAGGCTGTATTATTCACACATCGAAATTCCAAGTAGTGCAAGAGAATGTTGCAGAAGAAATTTAGTGACATGAAAAATGGTTCTGAATATAATATTTACTAGAATATTCTGAGGGTTATATACATGGTGATTGAGTTTGAGGGGAAATCATATTTATATACTTACAGAATAAAGACTGCAGATTAGCCTGATAATATTTGTCAATGATTAGATCTGTGTGATAAGATGCAAAAGGACATGTAGTCTCTGTACTCCTCTTGATTTTTTTCAAACATACAATTGATATGTGGAAATATTATAGTTATTAAAGCAACATTAAGCGGGAGACATTAATACAATAATGTTTGTGTGAAACACATCAGACAAGATAATTTTCAAAAGACATTTAGTCAGGTGCCTGGCATTTAATTGGTGTTTTTAGTTCTTGTACAACTTAATATTATATCAAAGGCTTTGTCCAAAAGAATTTTGGAGTTAGAACAAACAAACAAACACACACACACACACACACACCATTATCCTTTAATAGGTGATGATTGGTCACTATTGAGGATATTCCAAAGAGAACACTGTCAGCTGTGAGAGCAATTTCAAAGGAGTCATACTTGTGATGCTTTGAGCAGTGGGACAGGGAAATCAACATTAAAACATAAAGTGACTACTTTGCAGCATTGCTTTGGACCTACAGGCTTTAATTCGATGTTTAGAAACCTGTCATTACTATATAGATACATTGAGTACGTGGATAGATGGTATCTACGTCAAAGTGAGCAATTAGTTGTCATGCTAAGTGTCCCCCTCCTCTAGGTAGATAAAGGTGTCTTGCCAGAGCCCCTGTGTTGTTCCTGAAACACTGTGTGCAAGCCCTGTTGGATTGTCCTTGAGACAGTCTTCATCCTCCAGAAATGTAGAGGGAAGCTTGTGCTATGGTGGACAGGCGGATCATATTACTTTTACCTCTCTTCCTGAGTTGTTTATTCTCGGTGCACCATGCCCCTCTTTCTCTATCCAGGGGACACACACTCACACACACACACATACACACACACACACAGCCCCTCTCCAGATATGTACACAGAGCTGCATACCACACAGATACACACTGACTACACACATATACACAAGGTCACAGGCACACAAAGGCACACATATACACTTACCCACCTACTCCTCCCCTCCCCACCACAGAGGCATGCACACACACTCTCTCTCTCTCTCTCTCTCTCTCTCTCTCTCTCTTTTCACTTTCCCTTATCCTCTCCTATCTCTCTTCCCCAGCTGAGTTGGGAGCCCCTCCCCTCCCCCCTCCTCTGTAATCTCGGCTTTGACATCTCCCATAGAATACTGGGAGTTGGTCTGCTTATCTCATTCCTGCACAGAGTTCTTTGAGAGATGCTCGGGTCTGCTAGCCTCTCCCAGTTCTCATTTCTTCCTCTTAGGTTTTTGTTGGCAGATGGGAACATAATGCTTCCTTTCAGAAGTTTGACGTGGCCATTCCATTGTGTAATGGAAGGAGAGTTCCTGGCACATATTGGGCATTCAATAACGAAAGCTATTATTATGATTAATTATATTATTTATTCCCTTTTGTATCCTCAGGGCCTGGCACAGTGCCTGATGTATGACGAGTGAAAAATTAATTTCTGTTGAATTAATGAATTAACTTACAAGCTTCCAGAATATGACTTTAGAGTAAAAGAAAAATGGTGTATATGGGAAGTTTGAGGCAATAAACCCACACAATTTCCTCTTTCCACTCCTTTCCCCAAATAACACATCTGGTGCCCATCCCAGAGACATTATCTTTCTTTGGACAAAGCCACCGTTACCAACTACTGATTCCAAATTCATGCAGAATTTTCTTCTTTGACCATCACCATCGATCTCATTTGTTGTCCAGAGTCCAGCCTTGTTAACTTCTACACTCTCTCTGAATCCAGCAAGGATTCAGTTCTAGCAAGGAACTCATGATCAACCCCATAACTATCAATGATCAAGCCCATGCTAACTGCAATCCATATCTGATCTGTTAGAATGAATCTATTCACCTCCCTCTGTGTTCAGAAACCTGTTAGCTGATTTGCATTCCACCTCCTATCTTTTTCCTACTTCCTTTTAGAAAGATGTTTGTGGATTATTTTAAGCTGGTTGAATCACTCTGAGAGTTGAGTGTTATTTTAAGCTTTTGAGGAACAGTTGAGAGGGAATGATTTAGGGATGTGAAGCATTTGACAATAATATCCCACAGCGGCTTCAACTTACCAATCAATTTTGGTGCACTAGAGGTAAATGGGTCACTGTTCTAAGATCCTAAATTCTAAGCTGCTCAGTAGCATTACAAAAGCAGTGGTGGCTGATGGGAATGCGGTTCACCAGAAGCCATCAGCTGCATCAGAAAAATCCCTTCCTTTCCATCTTTGAAAGGTGCTGCTTTATTATTATATTATCTCAGGCTAGGTCCAGAGTTGTGTTTTCTTTTGGCAGAACCACTCTTTGTGTATGTGTGTGTGTGTGTGCTCGCACGTACGTGCATTCGTCAGACTTTTTGTCTCCAGTCATCATCCAGCATCCTGTTTTCCAGAGATTATTTGGTGAAACTAGCATCCCAGGTTGATCCAGCAGATTGCCCTAAGCAAAGCATAATTTGAGAGTCTTCTTGATTGGTCATCTCATTTGTTCCTAGGAGCCTTTTCTGAACCCATTGACCAATGTGCATTTTCCTAGCAAAACCCCCACCAGTTCCAGGAAGTCTTTCCAGATTGATAAGAACTCAGGTATTTTATCTCCTCTGAATCACCCAAGACCTTTCCATAGATGGTCCTCATTTTATGTGTGTCATGTGCCCTACCTTCCTCTTTACAGCTCATCCTCCTGTGGAAATCTACCTGTTCCTGACCCACCGTTCTGTTTCTTTTTGTTATATTTACATCCTTGTCACTGTAGTTTGGGATATAATTTTCAGTGGTAGATAGTATCTGGAAGGATAGATAGATAGTATACTTGGAAGGACCAAGTAGACTGAACATTTACAAAGTATTTTTTGTTATTGATGATGAATTATTCTTTCATGGTTATAGATTGTACCTTCTTAGAAACCAATTACTGTAGGGCATGGGGAATCAATAATGAAATGTTAACGTTAACAAAATCTTTGTGATTAACAAACTACCAATGTGGATATGTTTTAAAACAATTTCTTCATAGACGTCCAACTAGGATGAGCTAGGAGACAAAATAAGCCCACAGTTTGCATCAAGGGTTATAAGGTTTGGATAAATAGACTATTCTAAAATGTCAAGTTTGCTCTAAATGTAAGGGAAGTTACCATTGTATATATAAGATAATGTATATTGATACTTTTTTTTTTTTTTTTTGCTGTCCTGGGGCTTGAATTCTAGGCCTAAGTACTGTTCCTCAGCTTTGGTGCTTAAGGCTAGCACTTTACCACTTGAGCCACAGCTCCACTTCTTGCTTGCTTTGTAGTTTGCTGGAGATAAGAATCTCATGGACTTTGCTGTCTGGGCTGGCTTTGAACTGAGATCCTTAGATCTCAGCTTCCTAAAAAGCTTGGATTACAGGCACAAGCCACCGGCATCTGGCAGGAATTTATATTTTATGCATCCTTATTAATATGGGTCCAGAAAAATTTAAGCTAAGAGCTAGAAAGAATATGAGAGTCTATGTTTTAAGTAAGGAATCATATTCTTACAAAAGTGACTTATTCAAGAGTAGATGGTTAAAATATTGCAAACCCAGACCACTGGTATTCCATGCTTGAGTCTTTTCTACTGACCTGTGCTGCATCTATAAACTCTTGGCACTGGAAGTAACAGGTGTCTGGGGAATAACATGGTGATTCTCTGATGCCTTTATATTTATAGATGTGTTCTTGAAGGCAGAACCAATATGTGAATGCATATATATGTGTGTATATATATGTATAGGTATATATGTATATATGGAACACATGTGCAAAATACTAAAACATTGTACTAAACGCTTTTGTTCCAAATAGTTCTGGACCATCACCTGCCCATTAGACCTCAATGAAAAAGAAAATAAAATATGATGTCAAGAAATAGTTTGTGTGGGAAAACAAGATTGATGATTAGAGAAGGGAGACCTTCAACTTTCCCTGCCTTTCAGGGCCAGGTGAGTTCTGCAGTTGTGTTCTGGGGTTATTTTCAGAGAGAGGTCTCCCACTGTCTTCCTGCATCCTCTTATTCCCACTTCCCCTCCCCCTAAGAGTGTTCCAGAAGTTGCCATCTGTAACTTAGGGGAATAGATAATACCTCTCTTCCTGACAAGAAAATTTAAAAGTGAAAAGAAAAGTTGCAAATAATCTTACCTTGATCTCATATCTTCTTTCCTATTTCTTGTAGTAACTAGACTATGTGTTCCTTCACATTCTCTTCTAGAGGAAATGGTCTTAGTTTCCGGAGTAGTAACAGGTCAATTTAGCCATGTAGACATTTGTAGTGGCAAAAGAGAAAATAAGGGAAAATTAAGGAAGATGAGGGAGATGGTTGACCAATCCATAAATTGGTGATGATGGTAAGAAACAAAAATGAAACCCCTAAATCGGTGTTACTACCTTCCTCTTTATTTCTCCCTTGGAATAAATCCCAGAAGGCCCTGTTTGCTTCTCAGGTACACAAGGATCTCTAGGACTCCTCTGAACATCCATAAAGAGCTGAAGATCACCTGATTCCCTGCTCACCAGGATCTCCAACATGATCAGTGTGTGTGTGTGTGTGTGTGTGTGTGTGTGTGTGTGTGCGTGCGCACGCGCACGCGCGTATGTGTATTTCTCTTTTGTGCCATTTTTCAGGACAGTTCATTGCTTGGAAACATAGGCTTTTCATTCACTGGAAGACTGTAAAGAATATGTCTCTATTTCAAAATTGAGAAATCTTAATTTGTAATAATATTGCATGAATGAGTTGTGGTAAATTTTTGGCAGGATCTAGAAAAGAATAGTTTCATTTAAACATGAATCACTAAAATGCTGCTGCCTTAACACAATTAAGTCAAAGGGAGCTCTTAGTATTGGAATTAAGAGATTTCCTCCACAAAGCTCTCTGTATTATATAGACTTCCAGTGTGGCAGCCTAGGTACCAGGAGCATAGAAAATTGCATTGAAAAATCATCTTCTTTTCTCTAGACCATAGGGAAAAAATGTGTTCTCTCTCATTACCTTCCTGAAGAGATCTTCCCTGGTTTCCAGAGGATTAATAGACTGATTAAGGCATGCAGAAGTAAATATGCCAAAAGGAATAACAAGAAAAAGTTGAGGAATGGGATTTCCCCAGAGAGGGATTTTTAATTACAGGGTGAAGAGTATGTAAAATGCTTTTGCTTAACATTTTAGGGTCATGTGTGTGGGGACTTCAGTAGCAAATATGCTTCTAACATACACTAAGATCAATCCTGCTGTAAATAGGCTTGATGTAGGGTAACACACTGTATGTGGGGCATTGGTGAGCCCAGAGGTATAGTAACAGTGTGAAGGCATAATGAAATCTGAGTTAAGAGTTTCACTTGGCTATGAAATCAATTGGTACATGATATTGCTTTTGAGTCACATAACCGAAAAACCAACATTATTGCCAAATTAGGTTTTATATCCAAAGCATCATGGACTTGATAATATTTAAGATGCTTGAAGAAATTGAAATGCTTTTCCCTTTGAGAACTTCAGATCTACGAGACAACATGATTGGCAACCCGAGTAATAACTTTTATTTTGCTTCTCCAAACAAAGGAAATGAAAAGTTTACTTTTTCATCCCCAGTTCTCTGACACTGATTCTTCATTTCTGTTGCAAGTTAGTGTTGGGTGATGAGAAAAGATAAAAGATGACTGTACTTCCGGTGCCGAGAAAACGGGGCAGCAGATGAGACACCAACGCTGATGGGAGATGGGTACGGTGGGCCAATTATAAAATAAAAACAGTTCAGTGTTATCTGTGGTTTTACATTTTGCCATTTCAGTTATTTGTGGTCAAGTGATGTATGAAAATATTGAAGTGGAAAGTTCCAGAAATAAACAATTTATAGGTTTGAAATCACATACCTTTCTGAGTAACATAGTTTTTGCACTATCTCGCTTCGTCCAATCCAGGATGTGAATCATCCCTTTGTCAAGCATGTCCATGGTGTAGACACTACCTGCCTCTTAGTCACTTATCAGCTGCCTTGGTTATCAGACCACCACCGTATCTCAGTGCTATGTTCAAGTCACCCTTGTATTGTAGGCTAATGTAGTCAGTGTGCCTGGGTCACTGGCTTCCCTTTCTTTCACCATGTAGGCATTGTGTACTTGATTTTGTTTCAGAAAGAGGTGTACAATGAAAATGTAATACAATTGGATATTTTGGGAGAGACGGAGAGACTACCTTCATAATACTTTTATTATAGCATATTGTTATAATCATTCTATTTTATTTTCGTTGTTCTGAGTCTCTTGCTGTGCCTAATTTATAATTAAACTTTGAAGAGAGAGGAGGCGGAGCACTATCTACATTTTCAGTTTCAGACATCCGCATCTTGGACTACCTTCTTCTTAGATAAGCGTCTATTGGATCAGAAGTTCACATTTATTCATATTGATTTTGTTTCTTGTATAGGAATCTTGTTCTTCCGTTCCAGTAGAAATCGATGACGTCATGTAGAACATCGTTGGCATGGCATGATACCCACGGAGCAGGGTAAGGCTTCTATATCACTGTCATCCTGACAGTAAAGATGCACCCACAAAGGGAGGTGGGTTTTGAAGACTATTTCTAGAAAATGACATTGGACTTTTGTTGACTAGACTATTTCTACACATGGTACCCAATTCTAAATATTTACAATAAGAGATCAATTCTTCTTCTCTATACCACTTGATGCAGTTCCTCAAAGACAATAATACTTAATGATTTTTATTTCATTGTTCCACAGATAGTATATTCAAGGTGTCTTCTAAAAACACTCTTTTAATTCTTTGTTTAACCTCAGGTCATGAAGCTGTTTTTTTTCCCCCTACCAAGGTAAGATTTTGTTTTGTTTTGTTTTTGGCTAGAGGAAAGAGGATAAGCTCAGATATTCATTAGAAAGAGACTGTGCCTGGAAACACCCTAAATGCTGGAGGAGCCAATTCTGTTTTCTAGGTGAAAGAACAAAGAAAGATGATTTCAGGATGTGTGATTGATCCCACTGGACAGGTTGTTTCTGGTAGAGCTAGCGCAGTGGTGTTCAACCACTCCGCGGGGCTTCTTTGGCAATAGCATGATGGCTCTGGTGTGCTCCAAACTGTGCTCTTAAATAACTTGTAAAGAGCCCCCCTCCCTCCAATTTCAATACTATACTAGCAATAGCCAGAGTTCCAATAAGGTGTTGAGTAGATAAACACAGATATGCATACTCTCCTTACCCTTTATAACCTTCCCAGAGCTGCCTGCCCAATTCTAATGGCAGGTTAAGTGCTCAGTACAATTCACAAATAAATACTCTCCAGAAGAAAGGCTGGGCTGTTTTTTTTCTCTCTCTCTCTCTACTTAGTTACTCCAAATGGACTTGCTGGAAGTCTGGCAAGTGTTCACCACTGTTGGTGGTATATGGAGTATAGCTACTGACTTTTTGCCATCCTCTCCTCTCACTCTCAAATGCACACTCTTTCATTCTTGAGAGTACCTGTGGCGGCCACAGTGTGACGCAGCGGAGGTTGTCATGTGATCTATCAGATCGAAGATGTGGTCTCCTCATTTGAATTCTTATTCGTGCCCATCTTGACTTGACTATCTACTGCCCAGTTTCTTTCGAACTGCCTGCAAATTTGACCACGATAGGCTCACATCTAACTTAGAATCACTCTTTAAATAGGGATCATCAATAGTTTCTGAAGAATTAGAGGCATGTTGTTTCCCATGTTATATTAAGTTGTCACTAATAATCAGCAAGTTCCATATGCTACTAGTCTCCATTCTCCAAGGGTATTAATTTTGACATTACCTTTAGTCCATGTACATAGTTTTCAAGATGACCAAAGAGAAGTAGTTCTTCAAAGGACATTCTTTCTGAGCAGGGGCTTCTCATCTATTAATGTTCATGAAGAATGACATGTGCAACTCACCCCTAAAGCTGTATCACTGAGACAGTCCTCAGAGTTCTGTGGGCACCTAAAAATCAAGCCCATAAATATCAACGTACATTGGATGGACTTTTTCTTCCTTGTTATATTAAAATCACACAAGCATCTAATCTATAGCAATATATTTTAAAACTAAAAACAAGTTGGCTTTTGAATCTATTTGCAGCTCTATCAAAGTTTACTAAAATAGACTACCAAATATCCTCTTTGCTCAGTCATGCAGTATTCTTGAGAGGATATCCTTCTTTGCAGTATTAAGAGAGAAATTATGTAGCAACTCAATTTCTCCCTCTCTCTTCTCCCTAAGGGGACATGCCCGAAGGTGACAGTTTGTCATGAAAACTCAGACTGTTGTCATTGGTTATCAGGTGGGGTAGCACTGAAAACGTATCTGCATGTTTCCATAGGAGTAGAATTCTTGGGGAGACACCAAGAATGCATTCCCATTGAGGCAGACTCTGGACCACAGTGCAAAAGCTCTGATCTCTGATCTCTTGGCAAGGATGCTCACATTTGCCGTGATGGGCTGAAGGACTGTGTCTTCCTCAGATTCATTTGTGGAAGCCCTAACTGCATCTTGCCTGTGTTTAAAACTAGGCATATGGGAGACACTCAGGCTTCAATAAGGGTTGGTGTCTCATGATGGAATTCATGTTCTTGTGAGGAGAAGAGAAAGCAGAGGATGGAGCTGGAAGCAGTCATTCACCAACCAGGAAAAGAAACTCACCAGGGAATGGAGTTGATCTTAGACTTGTCAGCCTCCAAAATGGTGCAAAAGATATTCCTGATTTTTAAGCCATTGAATTTTTGGTATTTTGTCATGGCAGCCCAAGCTGATTAGATGTTTATATATTTGAAAGCCACTGAGATTTTAGTTTATCAGTATTACTGTTTGCTTTGATTTGGGCATATCTTGCCTATGACCTAAAGCCTATCAGGTTGAAAGCTCTTTGCTATTCAATTGAGACAGTGGCTACCCCAACAGTTCCAAGTGGTGGTAGATCTCCTTAACCAAGAGTATTTAGTGCCCCTTACTATATTTCTCTCTCTCTCTCTCTCTTTGTGTTAGTTGTGGGGCTTGAACTCTGGGCCTGGGCGCTGTCCCTGTGCTCTTTCAGCTCAAGGCAAGTGCTCTACCACTTGAGCCACAGCACCACTTCTGGTTTTCTTGTGGGTTATTGGACATAAGAGTGTCATCGACTTTCCTGCCCAGGGTTGGCATTGAACTGTGATCCTCAGATCTCAGCCTCCTGAGTAGCTAAGATTACAGGCGTGAACCACCGGTGCTCGGCTTCTCTGGTAATTCTTTATAGCACAGAATGACTGTTACTGTCTTAGAATGATTTCATTTCTTCTTCGCTGTTTGTTGTTTCTCTGCTGGTACCTGAGTTCTGTGAAGGTTGAGATTTTTCTTTCTTTTCCTGACTATAGTTTCAGCCAGAAGCACTGTACTCATACCCAGCAGAAGTAAATGGATGACTAAGCAAGAAGCATTTTTGGGGGTGTGTGAGGAGGGTCCAGTAAAAAAGGGGGTTTCAAATTCATTGTTAACTTGGTTCCTGAAAAGGGCTAAGGAATGACCACATTTTTGAAATCGGCAAACAGATATTGTGTGTGTATGTATTTATTTGCCAAGGTTTGAAGTGGGGCCCAATACTTGCTTGTTTGATTGGCATTCTATTTATGATTGGAGCCATGTCTCCAGCCTAGCTCCCAAAGATTTCTCTGCCAGACTTGCTCCAAACCTCAATCCTCCAGATCTCAACTTCTTGAGTAAGTAGAATTACAGGCATGAACCACCAATGGCCCAGCTCAAAATGATACTTTATAGCAGCTTTATTTATAATTCCCAAAGTTTGAAGCAAACGTGCCCTTTGGTGAGTGAGTAGAAAAATAAGCCATGGTACTTCCTGACACTAGAACATTATGCAGTGTTAAAGAGAAATGAGCTTTCAAGCCTTGAAAGATATGAAGGAAATTTAAATGCATACTGCTAGGTAAAAAAACGGGAATTGGTAAGCTGTATTACTTATATGATTCCAACTATATCACATTCTGGAGAAGGTAAACTATGGAGACAGTAAAAAGACTGATGGCTATCAGGGCTTAGAGGAAAGGGAAGAATCAATAGGTGGAACACAGAGGTGTGTGTGTGTGTGTGTGTGTGTGTGTGTGTGTGTGTGTGTGTGTGCGCACTTCCTGAGGCTTGCACTCAGAGCCTGGGTATGGTCCCTGAGCTCTTTTGCTCAAGGCTAGTGCTCTAATTCTTGAGCCACAGCTCCACTTCTGTGGAGTCTTTTTGTTTGTTTGTTTGTGTGATTAATTGGAGATAAGATTTGAGGACTTTCCTGCACAGTTGGCTTTCAATTGCAATCCTCATATCTCAGTCTCTTAAGCAGCTAGGATTACAGTTGGTACCTGGCCTACAGAGAGATTTTTCAGAGTGGTGAAAACACTGTATGATCTTACAATGATGTGCACCCTTCATTGCATGTTTGTACAGATTCACATAACACTAAAGTGAACCTTGATGTGAATTATTGATTCTGGGCCATAATGATGCATTGAGCTAAGTTTATCCATTATGAAAAAAAAGTACCAGTCAGATGGGGGATGCTGATAACTGGAGATGGGTTATGCATTTTTGAGGGCTGGTGGCATGTAGGAAATATCTGTTTACTCTTAGTTGTGCTATGAACCTGAAATGGATATAGTCTTTAAAATGTTAAGGAATTCTTTGTATGATGTTTTTCCCTGAGCGTCCTTTTCAACCCTCTATTTATTCTACATCTAGATGCTATCAAATTTATTTCTCTGCTCTGCATTAATCTGACCATTATAAACTGACCAGTAACAAGAATTCTGAGTTATCAAAAGAGATTCTCCACAGATATAAAGCAGTTTTATGGAAGGAACTGGAAAATTGCTTGGCTAGATATGTTATCCCAAATAAGTTATTACATCAAGAATGCAGATTCAGAATCAAGAAGAAATATAGCACAGAATGAGGAGATTTATAGTCTCAGATTTTCCTATATTTGGGCAGACTATCATGCTAGGATCACTGAAACTTGTACATAGAAAAAGAGGAAGAAAAGAAGCAATAGACAACTAGTACTAGCATTTAATAATTATTTCAGTTATGATGCAAATTGGCATGCATATACAGAGCAAACCAGAGGTAGAATAAATACAGATTTTTTTATGTATTTGTTAATTTTCTGTTCAGTAGCCCTGTAATTTTCTCACTGACAAAGGAGGATGATGAGTCACAGTTGGGAAAACCACCTTAAAAACAGGAAATGAAGAGTAAGATTTCACAGTGGACAAACAGAAAGAAAATGATGTTCAGGTTTTTGTTTTACCAAATTCTTCATAAATGATTTTTGGTCTAGGATAAAAGTCCTTAAATTTGTGAAAGACACAAAATTTTATTTTCAGTTGGGAGCTAGCCAAAAGGATATATGCAGGAAATTCACAAATCTTCATAAGTAGGGAGACCATGTCAACCAGAACATTTAAGGGGTTTTATGTAAGAGCTAAAGCTAATATTTTATTAAGAGCATATCATGTACCAGCTGCCGTTCTAAGAGTTTGGCATCTATGATTTTTTTTACCTACCTTCATGACCATTCTATGATTATGGTCCTCATTTCATGAAACTGAGAAAGTGAGAGGTTAACTTGCCCACAGTAAATTGTGGAGCTGGATTTACCATACAGAACTGGACTTAGAACTTCTGTGCCTTAGCATTCCTTATGGGACCTCATCAAACCTATAGGATCCAAGAAATGAATAAAAGCTCTAGAACATGGTTCAAAGTTTCCTTATTACTCAATGAGAAAACTTTCCGGAGCGGGCCGGGGCGGAAGGGGGGGGGATGGGAAGGAAAACAAAATAAAATTGAGCACTGACTGCAAAGATGACTGCAAAGAGTGCTGGAAAAAAAATCAAAACTAACAATTAAGATACTTGTATTTATACATGCTAATTATGGACAATTCTGGTCTAATTAATTTTAGAATGAGTCAGTGGAAAGAGATGGTGATCCAGTAGGGAAAAATGGAGGAAAATAGTCTGAATGAAAGACTTTATCTTTCAGACTAACATTTGAGAAATAACATTCATGAAATCATAATTGGAATGATTAAAATGGATACAAAAATAATTCATAAAATATCTGACCAACTAATTTTAATATATGAAAGGAGATAGCGCTGATCTCATTTAGTGGCATTATTACCTTTGGATGAATATGGAAGAAACACACACATACACATTCACACTGTTCCGATTATTTAACACCTTATCAGGAATAATTGCAAGCAACTCATAAATACAGAGATGGAGCCAGCTACTGGTGGCCCATGCCTGTAATCCTGTTACTCAGAAGCATAGATTTGAGGATCAAGGTTGAAAGCTAGCCTGCCAGGAAAATTCATGAGACTATTATGGCCAATTAACCACTAAAAAGCCAGAAGTGAAGCAGTGGCTCAAGTGGTATAGTGCTAACCTTGAGCATTAAAAGCTCGGGGACAGTGCCCAAGCCCTAAATTAAAACCCCAAGATAGGCACAGTAAGTAAGGAAGTAAGTAAATGCAGACAGACAGAGATGGGATGGATCCAACCCATGAAAATTATGACAGACATGCTAGTCATGGGCCTTTCCCAGACAGGGAGAGTTGTTTGTTTTGTTTTGTTCTAGTTTTCATTTGTCAGGGAAAGCCTACTGAAATAGTTCCAAGGTGCTTTTGAAGTTAGATTCAGGTTCACAGTCCAGCTTTACAGTTTGCTGAGTAGTTACTTAATTCTCCCTCACCCCTCCTGCCAATTCTTGAGATACAGTTGAGTTACCTGCCAACCACAGATAACCATACTTCACTGCGTAATTGGGCCTGGCACCTAATTGGCACTCCAAATAAGTTGGTGGCTATTATAATTAAGATGACCCCTTGTGTGTCTGAATGATATGCTCAAAAAAGCTCCTGTCTTCAGCTAGACTGGAGGATGTTGAAGGTTTCAATTTTATTTTACTCTGAGCTACAATTCTCTGGCTTCACTTTGAACTCATGTTTATTCCCTATATACACAATGAGAAAGTGTGGTGGCCTTTCTTAATCTTTAGAAAACACATACTTTTGCAGTAGGTTATGTATTCTTGGTTACCTTTTCTTAATAGCTTATAATTATATAGTCATCTGTTGAGTATCCCTTTTTGAATTGTGTTTTGGGTTGCTTGCTTTGTTTCAGATGAGCCATTAGAGTGTAGAATGGGGAAGGAGAAAGGCACGATGGTGTGTTTGCCTTTCTTTTGAGAGTGAGTATCTTTTGGTCATTTCTTATCTTCTAGGTTGAGAACCTTTGGGTCCAGGGTCCAATAGGCTTTGAGTAACGACTGTGCAACAATTCCCTAATAAGCATTTTGCAATGGAAATGACAAGCTGAGTAAGAGAACCAGCGAGACTGCCTTGTTATGACTCACATGTTGCCTAGAACTTTAGTCACTGCCTATTTTGTTTAAGTCAAACATGTCAGGGGATCTGGCTACAGAAACTGTGTGTGACACTGACATGCTTTTGGTTGAAACAAGTCTCACAGTTAGATCTGACGAGCTACATTCTGGTGAATTCAGCTGTGACAGTTGTCTGGAAATTCATAATTTAAGGAATTATTTCCTGAATTTTAACATTTCCTGGCCAAAGACATTAAAAAAGTTTTCTTTCCCCTGTTTGTCTTCTAAGTAGGCGACTCTTGTTCATAGACAAATGAGAAGATGGCCTAAGAGAGACGAAAATAAAGAAATTGTCCAGATCCTCGAAATTATGCATTTCCTATTCCATTGTATTTATATTTTTAAAGGAACAAGTATAAAAATAAGAACACCAGGCAAAAGAAACGGCAGAAGCAAAGAGCTGATTAACACCTGAGATTCTCAGATGCTTTGTAGACTGTTATCTACCTTAAAGACATAGCCTTAGGGAAATGCATAAAATTTAAAAATATATAAACCCACAAATGTATCTATATATTTATGTTTATATCCATTCTGGGGCATCAACTCAGGGCCTGGGCACTGTCTCCTAGCTTTTTTTTTCCTTCTTCTTCTCAAGGTTAGTGTTTCTACCATTTGAGCCACAGTTTCACTTCTGGCATTTTGGTGGTTAGGTGGAGATAAGAGTCTTAAGGACTTTCCTGCCCAAGGCTAGCTTTGAACCATGATCCTCCTACCTTAGCTTCCAGTGTAGCTAGGATTATAGGTGTGAGCCACCAGAGCCTGGCTAAAAATATTTATATAATGAAGTATACTAACCCCATTCTCTTTCATTTATTTTTTATATTTAAAGTACTCCAGAAATGTTTAATGAGAGCATTAGGAAAATTAGGAAAGGAAAATTTGCTTTAGATTGAGAACTCAAATTTTTTTTCTCCCTTGCAAGGTCCTTCTAAGGTTATTTATTTATTTATTTATTTATTTTCACCATAGCATCAAATTGTCTGGCTATCATCACCCCAAAGAAACCAAAGTTCAATGAAGAGAAATGTGGTTTCATTTAATCTTTAAAATTTGCTGAGGAACATTAGAAGACATCTATCTGGCTTTTGCACATAAACTCCTTTGAATTGTTGCATCTGTCTCTCATGAATAGTTGCTGAGGTGAACTTTACTCAGAAATGCTGTCAATATGCATATTTGCTTCAGATTAACAAAGAGAAAAATACTGCAAATCAGCTAAGTAAATAAATCACAGGAATTTTAGCTACAAATGAAAATGAACAGAGAGAGAGAGAGACCGACTAACAGACAGGGAGTGAAATGTCTAGAGTCACAGTGAGCTTTCAGACTTTTGAGTTATATAGTCCACATATTTATTTATTCTCTCCTTTTTTTCACAATTATCAATGACATTAATTAGGTCATCCCTTGACATGCTTTTCTATGCATCACCCCATGTCATGTGAAGGATGGATTGCAAGCGTATTTGATGCAAGAAAGAGGGGAAACATGAGGAAGAAGGAAGAAGAAGAAATCAGTGAGTCTAGACTTTCGTAAACAATGTAGGTCTTACAGTTCTGATGGAACCTTTGTGAATGGGTGGAAATTTGTAATTTATGAATGACTAAACATTCATTTACAAAAATAATCCTAACTGCTCAGGAGGCTAAGATCTGGGTTCTGAGGTTCAAAGCCAGCCTGGGCAGCAAAGTCTGTGAGACTCTTATCTCTAATTAACTATCAAAATGCTGAAAATGAAGCTAAGGTTCAAGTGATAGAGCATTAACCTTGAGCAAAAGAGAGATCAGGGACAGTGCCCAGGCCCTGAGTTCAAGCCCCAGGAACAGTGTGTGTGTGTGTGTGTGTGTGTGTGTGTGTGTGTGTGTGTGTGTGTGTGCGTGCATGCGCGAACACACACACACATACACTTCACAAATTCACTTGGATTTTAGAGAAGATAAAATTGTTAATGCACAATCCAACAATGAAGGAAGGCTCAAGAAGAGTGAACCTCTGGCTGCTGCTATAGGAGGGTGTGCCCGAGTAGGAATGGAATGCTGGTTCCTACCAGTTCAGTTCAAAGTCCAGCTTCCTGGCTTAACTTGTACAACACATGAGTTGGCTATAAAGTTATTTTTCTTCTTGGTTGTTTCTTTTTCTTAAACCATCTGAGAAAGAATTCTAGATGTAGATTAACTTCTCTGCCACCATTCCTTCCCCAGCTGTTTTAACTGACAGGGACTAAGCCCTCTAGAGCTTTGAAGAATTTTTTTCTTTTTTCAGTTTGTTGGTAAAATCTTTGTTTATCTTACAGAAAGTATTTTCTCAGCATTTGACAGAGCTCTGATCTTGCCTGCTGACATGTGTGTGAGTCCCTGCATCCTGCCCTCCACATCTCAGGAAGGAACAATTCAGTGATCTTGCCATGTGTTCTCTGAGAGTAGCAAAAGAAAGGAAGAAAAAGAAAGAAAGAAAGAAAGAAAGAAAGGAAAGAGAAAGAAAGGAAGAAAGAAAAGGAAGGAAGGAACGAAGGAGCAAAGGAAGGAAGGAAACAAAGAAGGAAGGCAGGCTGGGCGCCTGTGGCTCAGGAGGATGAGATCTAAGGATCTCGGTTCAAAGCCAGCCAGGGTAGGAAAGTCCATGAGACTCTTATCTCCAATAAACCACTAGAAAACCGGAAGTGGCGCTGTGGTTCAAGTGGTAGAGTGCTAGCCTTCAGCTGAAGAGCTGAGGGACAAGTGCCCAGGCCCAGAGTTCAAGCACCACGACTGACAAAAAAAAAAAAAAAAAAAGGAAGGAAGGAAAGAAGGAAGACAGACAGACTAGGAAAGCAGGAGGAGGAGGAAAAGAAAGGAGGAGGAAAAAGGGAGGGAAAGCAGGAGGGAGAGAGGGAGGAAAGAAGGAAGGAAGAAAAAAGTGGTTTCTCTACACTGTCCAGAACATACTGAAGGAAAGGAGAAAGCCAGAGTGGAAGCCCTGGAAAGTACAGGAGAAGGAAAGGGCTGAAGTGAAACTTATTTCTGAGCAAAATCTCCAATCTTTCTTCCAGGGTAGAGTTTAACAGTGTGGACTCATTGGGATGAATTTTGGGATATGTTACAATTTGCTTATCAACAAGACTTCTTAAAGTCACTTGAACAAACGCTTTTCAACCTAAGTGACCTATGTCAACAGGATGCAGTTCTATTCCTTCATGACTCACTCCTCTTCCCCTACCTACACATCCATCAAACTCATTGCAGCCTGATTTCTCCTGCAACGGCTCCTGGGAACACATTTGCATTGGAACTCTTGGACAGCTGTGGGAGGCACCCATTTCCATGTCCTCAGGTGATCTGGGATGGGCAGGTTGGTGTGTCCAGGAAAGCTTCTGAGCTTAACTAAACGGTACCTCCTGATTTTTGTGAGGCTAGAGGGAGGCAGGTACACTGAGAGGAAGAAGAAACCCTTCTTCGGTCCCACTGGCATCTGTCCTGAGGTGGAGAGTTCAGTGTCTTGCTGTTATTATTATTGTTATTGTTATTATTATTATTATCATTATCATCTTCATTATTATCATCAGCAGCTAATGAAAAATATGTGTGTAGCTTTTGTTCCTTACATAATCCATTGAAGGAATGAGATTCATTTCTTCCCAGATGGGCTTCTTGATACTCCCATTCAACTAGGTCTTCCCTCTCAGTGGCCTGCTCTTTGTCTTTTTCCTTGCTCGCCCCTAATACTCTCTTGTATCACTTCCTCACAAGTGTCTCTTTATACACTGGACTTCAGGAGTCTTGCAGTACCATTCTAGTCTCATGTCCAGACACACTAGACACACAGTTATTAACTGAATGGAAGAACTCACAAGCCCTTCTGATTTCCTGATTGCCCTATACTGATGAAGCTATACTGATGAGCTCCAGATAGAGCAAGTCTAACTCTCCTTAAAAGAAAAAAGGGGGGAAAAAAAAGGAGGTTCTTTGAAGGGCTTGGAGGGGGAAGGGAAGGGAAACAATAATGGAAGTTCTCTTCTAGTAAACACAAGTAAGAGCCTTTGAAAGGATCAGCACAGTAAAAGCAAACTGGGAATCTATTTTGCTCACTTTGAGTACTCAGAGTCCTTTATCAGTGAGGCCTCTTTGCAAATCCAATTGTGTCAGTTTCTACATGGATTTTTTTCTTCTACTTGTGAGGTATAGCTGAAGTCATTGAAATGCTAGTGTGGGCTGTATCAGTTGTCTCCAAAGGTTCTTTTGTTATTGTTTTGTGTGCATTGTTGGGGATCAAACTTAGGCTTCGTGCATACTTTGAAAGTTCTTAACTGTGCATGCTGTAAGTAAAACATTTATCAGCTCACAGCTTTTCTTTTTACATAACTATCCATTATATGAGTGTACTACTATACCAAGGGATCATGTACATTTAATGTAACACACATATAAATTGATGAGGATGATATAAAATATTAATAGAAATTCCAGTATTTTCTTCCCCAGCTAGAATGGGTCTTTGTTGTACCCTGTGCAGTGGCACATGATAGTTTTTACAACATGTTGTTACAACATGACTTTACTCACTGATGACTTAAGGATTTGGGGGGTCATGGGGCAGGCAATGTGACTGTGAGCTATTATGTTTTTCTCTGTCTCAGTCTGTGTTTCCTTATGTTATATCCTTATTTCTTTCTCACAAATATAGAGATTAATGGATAATACACTTGACTATAAGAATGAGGCAATTCATTTGGCATGTTATTAATTTTTTTCTAATCTTTTTTATTTTCTAGAGAAATCCCATTATTTCTTTAAGTCATGTAGATTCTTCCATTAAGCTTTGGATGGTGAACTTTTAAGATGAGGAAGGATCTGAGAGCAGACCTCTGCTCTAGTTCTTTCTCAATGACGTGAGGAAACTGAGTCATAAAGAAGATAGTGGATCTCTTGATGTAGCAGATAATCCTTGTTGTCTGCAAAACTGACCTCTCCTCCTTTCCTCTAATTTGTTTACTCCCCTCACAGAGCCCAGGTGCTTGCAGGCACGCTGTCAGTCCTCTTCCACCCCAGGGAAGTGTTTCATGACTTAGACAAATCAATCATAAAGGCTCCATCCATCTACTTCGCTAAGTGAGTGGATTCATGGTCTGACCCAGCTTTATTTTTGTGTTGTTCTTCACTCTTAAAATTTCACTTCTGGAAAAAGGACTTAACTGGTAGGTATTTCTTCCCCTGGCTCCAGCGGACCTCATCAGTTCCCTGTGACTTGGCCACTTTAGCAGCCACCGGAGGGCCATGCAAGGAGCCCGCTCACCAGATGTGGCAGAGTAGAAAGATGCTCACCAATCATGAAACTGTGAGTTTAATCATATTGGAACTTCCCAAACTGTGGGCTTCATGCTCCACGCAATAGAAAAACGCCCTCATTGTGTAAGCCACTTTTAGTTGCATTTTCTGTTATTTTTAGCTAAACACATCCTAGCTGATACATGTATCCAAAGGTAAGGAAGGCAGAAATAGAACAAGAATGTGGAACTTCAAAATAACAAACACTGTACTGGCCTGTTTAAAATAGCTAATAATGGCTTTTAGAGAAAAAAAATCCATCATTCTTGCTCAGTAAGGACAGATTTTGTTTTTCCCCCTTCTGGGACTTTAGTCCACATACATTTAGATGTCTCTGAAGAAATAAAAGTATGTTTGATGGTGAATATATTTTGCTTCCATTGAGTGTTCAAGTCTAGTGACATTTCAGTGGGTTTCTTCTGGGAATATAGATTTACTCTATGAAGCTTCTTAGCCAGATTCACTCTAGATTCACATCTAGATTCACTCTAACTTTCATCTGTTGCAACATATAATTTGCCTACAGAAGCCTGGGCCAACAGTTGCTTGGTGAGTTAGCAGGCAAAGTGCCTGAGTCTGGATTCAGTGTTCAAATTCAGGCTCAGTCTCCTTGCCAGTCCAGGCTTATTTTTGCAGTTTCTGATTAGTTGGGACACTCAGAAAGACCGCTGGAGCTTCTAAAGGTAGTGAGTGGGTTCAGATCACTCAGAGACACCCATAGTAAATGGAAATGTTTTTGTCAACATCTTTAATGGTTTTGCTTGGTCAATTATTAACAGAATATATATGGAGTCCTCAGCATTTCAAATGTATTTATTTTCTGAGCAGGAACACTAGAGAATCATCTTTCCTGCCAACTCCTAAGCTGTAGGTACCTCTTTTCCTGTGTCCTCTCTTTCCTTCTTTCCTTCCTTCCTTCCATCCTTCCTTCCTCCCCTCCCTCTGCGTCTTCTGAGGTTATCCTAGGACCTTCTTCAACTTGGTGAGAGCTGTTGGTTTCCTGTGTGTACTTTACCCTTATCCAGGCTCTGTCTTGCAAATAGTTTCATTTCATTCCGTTCCTTCTTTCCTAGGGGGGAAAGATCACAATTTGAAAAACATAAACAAAGATCTGGATTCTCAAAAGGGTTCTGGCATTAACTAACTTATTAACCTTGGGCAAACCACTTAACTTCTCTCAGCCTGTCATTCAGGGCTAGGTATCATGTTTGTGTAATCTACATCTCAGCGACCTTGTGGGAACTGGGTGATATAATACTCATGGACAGGTTGCGAACCTTCTAGTTCTCACTATTGGGTGTTGTGTGTGTTGACATTTTTCCTTCATAGGAGATTGACACACCTCTACTCACATGCTCCAATTCTGACTGACTCAGGGACAGGACGAACAAGTCTACATGCCTATGAGTGGAATGGCTTGCAGGATACATTTGCTGGAAAATATACTGTGCTGTTGTCTTCACACTAATTAAGTACTAGAGAAGTAGAACCTATTATTATTTTTTTCACAACCACATTGAAGACATGACATCTGGGTAATAAAGTCCATGTATCAGAAATATTCAGTATTCCAGGAAAAGGAACAGTTTAGAGTGAGAGTGATGGTGAGAGACCAGTTATACTTTGGTGGTTACTGTGAGAGAAGAGTCTCATGGACTATCATGACTAGGCTGGCTTTGAACCATGATCCTTCAGCTTCCTGAGTAGCTAGGATTACAGGAATGAGCTATTGTTGCCTGGTGGATTTGTGTTTTAATACTACCCTGTTTCTGCTATATGTAAGGGCTACACATTTCACTAATCACCTGAAAAGTACAATATTGTTACAAGGCAGTGAATTAATTCTCAAGGCACTCAGAATATACACACACACACACACCACACAATAACAACAACAACAAACCCAACAGTACAGAACTGAAAAATACAAGAAAATAAATGATAATGCTAAGTGCAGACTATTGACTATAGATGAAGAGAAGAGCATAAGGTCCTTGAGATGTGAAACATTCATAGAACTTGTGCTTCCTAAGGCTGGTCCTGGAGAATGACTGTTTTGAGCTGGAAAATGAATTCAAGGTGGGAAAGCAGTAAAAGCAATGAATTGCATGCTGAAGAAGAAGGAATAAACTCAGACTGGCTAGAATGCCCAGGCAAGGAGAGCTGGCTGAATTGTAGGGTGGGTTATTCATTTCATGAATGCTGCCATGGGTTCCAACACTAATAGGATATACACTCCAGTCATTGTTTAGGAATTTTTTTTTTTTTTGCTTCTCAAGGGAGCAACTGCTGCCAGCAATCCCTGGGGACATTCTATTAACTACTGATCATCAGTGTGACTTGCTCTTTCTCTTTGTAAAGAATTAAGGATGGATGAACAACATCTACTAAGATATTTTGATGAGCTGCTATTATGAAAGGTTATGAAGAAAAGAGAGACTATGTAGAAATACCTGGCCAGGAGAAGGTCATTCTAATTTTGGAAAAAGGATAAAACACGTACACATAAAAAGAAAAACAAATCTTTATTATGGAGAGGTAGACTCTTAAAGGAAGAACACAAGTTGTATAAGGTATTTAGAGAACAATGTGTAAGCCTTGTCATTGACAGAGGTGGGGTTGGTGTGGTGGTGTGCAAAGCAATGCTTGAAAACCTGAGATCATGATTTGACTGTGTTTTGCCTGCTGTACAGAGGCCTCCTGAGCTCCAGGGGCCAGTCGGCATGCCACAGTATTTCCTGTTTGTCAGTCAGATTTTGATCTTGCTCTATTAAGCTGTGATGATGGGTTGTTCAGAGATGTTTGCTTAAAATTTGCCTTTTCATCTCTCTCCTTTTTATTTCTTTTCAACCTGACTCTCAGTTTAAATTGAACAATCTCTCCTTCCCTTGTTGACAGTCCTTTCTTGTCTGACAACATTTTTAGAATGTTCTAGAGCAGAACTCCTAGATGTTTCCTGTTTCTGGTTGAGTGCTGGGACAAACAAACTCCTGACAGATGAGTTGATTGGATCTGTGAATTAGAATTAGATTGGAGGAAAATGGAAATGTAGATGCTATAGTTATGTATATAAGGTCTGTACAACATCTTGACAAAATTAAAATTTAAAAATGTGAATGCTAAATAAATATAGTAGTCTTGGAAAAATGAGGTCAAATCATAGCTATCTAGAGTCTTCATAGTTTGTAAACACAATTGATAGAAAGATAAGAGAGCCAGCAAACATCCAGTCAGATACTTATTTGGCCTCTAAGAATGTAAGAAAGCCAAAGAGGGAGAGGGTGGCCAAGGTAGGAACTTGAGTTCCTGGAGAGCAGGATTTTATCCTTTACTTTTCTGAACAAGTATAGTCCTAGATACATTGTAAATGCTCACTTTGAACTTCGTGTGTATGAATAAATGACCAAACTCTTAAAAGGTTTCATGGATAAGAAGTTGCTTGAAGCAGAGACGGTCTTCTTAGGCTTACCTTCTAGGTTTGGGAGAGAATTGTTGTGGCTCAGTATTATCCCTGGACTGATCATAGTTTTTTGGTGATTTTATTGGGAATATAATCATTTGATGTGTCAAATCTGCAAGCAACAACACAGCTTTTCCTGAAGAAATATTGTTAGTGGCTGCAGGGCCTTTGGGTTCTAGAGCTTTCTTAGACTCTGTGTGTGTGTGTGTGTGTGTGTGTGTGCGCGTGTGTGTGCGTGTGTGTATGTATGTGTGCCCACCAATCCTATGGCTTGAACCCAAGGCCTAGGTACTATCCTTGAGCTTTTTTAGTCAAGGCTAGTGCTCTACTACTTGAACCACACAGCTCTCCTTCTGGCTTTCTGATGATTAATGGGAGATGAGAGTCTCACGAACATTCCTGTCTGAGTGGCTTGGAACCCTGAACCTTGGATCTCAGCCTCCTGAGTAGCTAGGATTCCAGGTGTGAGTCACTGGTGCCTGGCTCTTTCTGACCCTTTCTCAGAGCTCTTACCATTAATATTAGACTTAATTTAAACATACCCTTAGTCTTTTATTGTATAAATGTTATATGTAAATTATAGCATTAAAAACATAAGCATTCACAATTCAGATCTAATCACCTTCTAAATAAAGTATACATAATTTTCTCCAGAACTAAATAAAAGGAAATATTTCATAGATGTTATAACCTTGTCATAAAAAATGTCTTTACATTTATACTTCTTTTCTTTTTGGAAAAAAATTTACTTAATCTTCTGGTCTGTGTAAGAATAGGTCCGGAATACAGATACCTTTGAAAATGATGAAATCATACTTTGTCACTCAACTACTTTTCTTCTTCTCACCTTTCTAACAGTCAAAGAGCAGAACAAAACAAGAGAGAATCTCCAACCCTGCCCCCACCCCCCCTGCAAATCAACAGCTACAATAAAAACAACCATAGTTCAAGCCCAGTACCAGCACAAAAACCCAAAACCCAACCACAATAAAAACAATAAATAAGAAGATTGAGGTAGAGTGGTACACAAATTAGATCAACAAGTACAACTTAGGAATTTCATGTAGCATGGATAATTCCAGAAAAGAGATATTTTATGTATTTGCTACAGAAGCAAATTGAAGATAGAAGAAAGGAGAGAAGAGAATGAGAAAAGGAAAGAAAAAGTTCTGTGTCATGATCAGTGTTTCTCAGCAAGGCACAATTAGCATTTGGGGTAAGGTGGTTAACCACATTGTATAAATACAATGAAGAATTCTGACAGAGACTTAGATGTGGGTTGAACTGCTCTTGATTAAGTGTACATTTATTTCCACTTCCAAAATTCCTAATGTTCTAAACCTTTCTTTTGAAAGAGGATTTCTTCCTGTTAGAGTTTATAAATGTCTCTAAGTGTGGGTGTCTGGCAAACCATTCCAAATATACCCTCAAAAAGAAGCATTCTTTACTTTTGGACTGTTCTGGTTCTCTGTTTGACTTTTGCATAAGAATCCACAGCTCACTTCTGCTCTTCTGTCTAAACTCACTCCCTTGGGTGAACTAATTAATTCTTGTGGCTTCAGTTGCTATTTGATGGCCTAGTTTCTACTCATCACTGACATTTCAGCCACTCTTCAGGAGTTGGATATCTGCATTTAGCTCTGTTTTCTTTTCATCTAAGAAAAATATTGAAGCCAATTGAATTTACCTATTTCTCTTTCCCAACAGCCTGGGCATCCCCATTTGTTGAGTTTATTATTTCCACCGCTATTTGAGTGGCAACTATATACCTAATATGCTAAGCTCTAGCAATACAGAATGGTGACTAAAAGTCAGAGTCCCTGATCTCATAAAATTTTGTAGCCTCCTCCATCAGAAAGAATGACATTGCCCCATTTGTTAGGAAATGGAAAGACTTGGAAAAAATTATATTAAGTGAAGTAAGCCAAGCCCAAAGAAACAGAGGTCCCATGGTTTTCCTTGTTTACAATAACTACTGTAAGTTGAGGTTAAGCAGAAAAGATGATGTTAAGTGAAATGAACCCCAAAATGGGGACACAACTTGTTTTTTCTTTCTTGTTATTGTTTTTAATGTATCTAAAGTGTACTATGTGATTTTTTTATTTCTCTTGTATGTTCTTCTCCCACAGTATAATCCTTGTTTTCACTGTATTTGATATCGGTGCCCTGCAACTTGTATATACATTTTTCTAATTTGGGGAGGGGAGGGTAAATAACAACATGCCAGGGCTGGGAAGGTGGCTCAGTGGTAGAGCGCTTGCCTTGCATGCCTAAGGCCCTGGGTTTGATTCCTCAGCACCACATAAGCAAAAAGAAAAAAGCCGGAAGTGGCGCTGTGGCTCAAGTGGTAGAGCGCTAGCCTTGAGCTGAAGAGCTGAGGGACAGCACCCAGGCCCAGAGTTCAGGCCCCACGACTGGCCCCCTCCCCCCCAAAAAAAAACAACAACAAAAAATAAAAAAACAAAAAAAAACATGCCAAACAAAGATACAGGATGAGCCATTGTAACAATGAGATGTACAAGACACTATGTAGAAAATAAACTTTACAACTTGTGGGGGAGGAGCTAGTTAGGGAGGGGGGAGGGAAGGGATGGTAGGGGAAAAACAAAGGAGGAGGTAACAATGTTCCATAGGAAATGTACTCATTACCTTACTCATATAACTGCTACCCCTCTGTACACTATTTTTAAAATAAAAAACATAAAAAAATTGTAGCCTGGGAATTGAAAGGCATTAGTAAAATAACCACATAACTATATTACAGATAGAAATAAAAACCAAGGCAAAAATTATTTTGCAAGTGGATAATATAAGTTCTCATACCGATCAGTCAAAATTGATTTTGTAGAATGTATTTTCTTTCCTTCTTTTTTTTTTTTTTTGTCAGTTGTGGGCTTGAACTCTGGGCCTGGATGCTGTCCCTCAGATCTTCATCTCAACGTGAGTGCTTTACCACTTGAGCCACAGTGCCACTTCCCATTTTCTGGTGGTTCATTGGAGATAACAGTTTCACAGGCATTCCCGCCTGAGCTGGCTTTGAACTGCGATCCTCAGATCTCAGCCTCCTGAGTAGCTAGGATTACAGGTGTGAGCCACCAGGGCCCGGCAGAATGTATTTTGTTTAAATTTCATATACACTCATAACTAAGACCTAGTGATTAGCCACATCTCCTATTTTTATTTAGTAGTTGCAATTCAGTTGGGGGCTCTCCAGTTATCTGGATCTCCTGGATCATCGATTTTGATCATCTAGACCACTAGCACATGGCTGACATGTCCATATCTTACATGGTCATGTTTATTACTCCACTTCCCAACTTCAGATTCTTGTGTTCCCCAGTGCCCACTGAAGCTACTTCAGCAAGATTCCTTTGTCTCCGTGCTGACTGAAAATGACATTATCACCTGCTCTTTATTCAGCTCTGCGCATGTGGTTCTCCATATCAAAATGCGGTCTTTGTCCTCTTCCCTCCTCTACTCTGCACCTTCTATGTTTCAATGACTTTCAAACTGCCGACACTTGGGGAATAAGGGACAATGGGCAGACTAGGGATAAGTAAAGAGGAATGAGAGGGAGACCCAACTAATGGCTCTTTACATTGGATTTCCAGGTAAGGTTCAGTTTGCTGTGGCCTCTACTTACCGGTCAGGTTCCAGTGTAACAGGAAAGTGGGGTTGGAGGGAGAGAGAATGAATGAATCTTGGTGGGTACAGGGGAGGAAGAGGACAGAACAAGAGAGAAGGTCACCTACAGAGATAAGGGCTTCCAGAAAGAATATTCTCATCCCCGTTCTCCAGTGCTGTTTCTTACATTTTTGTCATCTATGTGGCAGAGAATTAGCTTGATGGAATTAGCCATTCTGGCTGAAGTTGGTTCAATGGACCTTGGAAATCACTGATGATTCTTAAGATGGCAGGTGATGGGATCAAAATGAGCAAAACAAAAAACTCTAGAAAACTGATGTATCATTCAAGTTTCCAGTTATTCCTTCTCTCTTCCTAATCCCCCTTCTCTACATTGATTTTGCTCTCAATGATCTAAAATCTCTGGGGCCTCTGGCAGTGTCCCTATGAGAGATGTCTTTGCTTACCTACTGTCATGCATTTTACTTCCAATACATTTGCTTCCTTGAACCTATTTCTTTTTCTTTTTTTCCTTTTTAAAATTTATTTTGCATCCCCTAAAGTGGTTTACCTTTGCGTAAATGAATGACTCAGTGGATGAATGCGTGAATACTCTGTAGCTTCTTTCAACTGGTGCAAAAATTACTGTTTATAAAATTATGTTTTAAATCTAGCTCACTTCCATTTCCAGCAATGAAATAAGCAGAAATAATCAGCATATAAAAAAATGATAGTCTATTTGGGTTTCTCTGCCACATAGATGACAAAAATGTAAGGAACAGCACTGGAGAACGGGGATGAGAATATTCTTTCTGGAAGCCCTTATCTCTGTAGGTGACCTTCTCTCTTGTTCTGCCCTCTTCCTCCCCTGTACCCACCAAGATTCATGTTTGCTAATCTGTGATAAGGGACGATCAAACTTGGTATCTGGCATCACTTAGGGCAAAATGGAAATCTCTTTTAGGACCTACTTGGTTTTGTTCCGTTAGTGTGGTGTGAGTTTTAATTGGATCACAAATATTGTTAGCACTTATTATTCAAGCCTGTTCCTGAAGTATAACAGGACATTGATTGATCCCAAATTCCCAACTGAGAACAAGGAACAAAGAGAACAGTCCCTGGAGTGGTTTCTCCACTGAGTCCAAAAAACCACATCTGATAAGCTATGTAATTTGCTATAGCAATTTGTGCCAAAAATAAAGGCATGCTTCTGCGGAGTCGCACATTTCTAAGAAAAACCAAACTCCGCCCCATGCTAATCTAGCTCTTTTTCTTTCTTTCTTGAACTTGATGTTTATGGATAGAAAATATGAGGCTGCATATTGCATGTCATGCCATTTACAATCTGAGGCTAAATGGCTACACCCATGAGCCTCTGCTCTCCCTCAAACCTCTCCACTGTTACGCTGAAGCATGAAGGATGAGCAGGGGCCACAGCAGTGGTCTGTTTTACAACACCCCAATAACATGATGTCTCTAACAGCAGGGCAGATTCCTGGCTGAGGGCCCTGTTTAAAGGAAGAGCAGCACAGAATCTTCGAAGGCATCAATTTTAATGAGCACTGCAAGTATTCCAGTAAACTAGATCCTTTATTTTTGTTTGCTTGACAAAGAAACTTGATACAGGCAAGATATTTATTCTTTCTTAGTTTATCACCAGGACAGGAACTTGCTCTTTTCAACTACCAGGCTAGTAGGTTCCCAATGGTGATAGAAATTCCTGTGCGGTCTTTTGGTGGCAAAGAATAAAGGAGGTTACAACAGAGAAAACCTTCATGGAACAAAAACAAACCAAGGAACAAACAAACAAACAAACATCCCAGGTGAAAAAAAAATAGATATTTGAAAAAAAAAAAACTTTTAGGCTCAGAGATTAAAAGGGAAGCTTTTAATGTTGATGTTTGAAAGGTAGCTCATAAATTTGGATGGCTTTGTGGAAGTTGTGACAGAAATAAATATCTGCATTTTTCAGAAGCAAGAAATATTTGTGTGTGTGTGTGTGTGTGTGTCTCAGAAACAGCCATCAGCGTCTGCTGGATCTACCTCTCTCTCTTTCTCTCTCTCTCTCTAGAGGCAAATAAATAGAGCTAGAAGTAGATGAATATTCAGCTACTTTGTAGCTTAATGAATTCTAAGGTTTTTTGAAAACCGTTTCTGAGCGTTGTGATAGGTCACAGTAGAGGTGGCAAGTTTTAAGACCTGTAGTGAGATAAACAAAGAGCTAAGTTGCTGGGGATGTTTGTGTATCAGAGACAACAACAACTAAGCCTTTGTTCCTAATCTATTTCATCTTTTGTGCGAGCTCAGTGACTTCTTAGTCCAGATCCTAAGGCCTTGGGCAGGTATTTGTTTTTCACTTAAGAAAGACTCAAATTCTAGAATCATTAAAGGTGAAAGCCCTTGTTCAATTCACTTGATTCCTTTCATAACGAGGGATTCACAGAACAGGGTGAGTTGTGCATTTGCTGATGAATTTTTCAGTAAAATTTTTCAATAAAAAGAAATTCTTTTGTTCTCTTAAAAAATTCTTTCCATGGAGAGGGAAGAAAAGAAAAAAGGCAAGCAACAACAAAAACTCAGAAAACAAACAAAACCCAACTATGTAAGTGGCATGGTAGTGACAGGGTATTTATTGGAATGGCTCTGGAAACTCCAGTTTTTAAAGTGCTGTAAAAATATCATTATTAATGATGACTGACTGGGTTTTCAGGGTAAGAATATTTCAAAGCTGCTAAGTTAGTGTTGAGTGCAAAATCAGGGGGTGCTGAAATAACTTCACCCCTGAAGCTCGGTTTGTTTCTTCATTGATTTTGAAGTAGCATGCCAGCACAGTCAAGTTGATTTTCATTTTGCATTAGTTTGGCCTCTGTCATGGAGGACCTTCCATCTTTTCCTGACTGTCAGTATCCAATTCATCTTCATCAAACCCCCAGCAGGACAGTTTAGATCTTATTACTCTTTGTTTTACCGTTTCAATCTTTTTACAGGAAATTTTAACACAGGGGAAAATAGAGAGGCATTTACCCAGACTTTTTGATAGAACTAACTAATGGGAGAAGTTCATCTCCATTTCTAGACCTAAAGAGGCAGAAACTTTTTAGTTTAGTATGTGAGAGTTGGGACCATAATGCAATACTCCCTTCAGGCATTTTTGCTTTTGTTTTTGTGTCTTAAAGATTCCAGAAAAATAATTGCTCTTGGTCTGTGTAAATCTCACATCTTGCACCTGATGATGTCAGGAACCTAGAAGTGCAGATGGGGAACTGATACTAAGAACTCCGCGCACAGAACTGGCAATGATCATATTACATTTTGGGATGATCATATTACATTTTGGGATGATCAGTTGTTACCCTGCAAGTCTCATACTTGGCCCAGTTATCAATCACTACCAACAGGGGGGCGGGGTGGAGGGCGGAATGATAAGTGTGGGTTTTTAAAATTCGAACTAAAATGTGCTTGAAAAAAAAATCACAAAAATATTGTATTATTGAGGCAATGCCTAAGGCTTAGGCCTTAGAGGAAAGCTCTTTTCTGCCTCCTCAAGCAACTCCAAATTCTCATAGCCAGAATTGTTGCTTTCTTTCTTTGGACTTGCCTGTTCTTTTGAAGCTTTGGGCTGCCACAAGTTTCAACATTAAGCTCCCCTCCCCCATTTTTAAAACTTTTTTTTTTTTAAGGAAGAGTTTAAACAAATGTCAGCCAGGAAACTTTTTGTTTTTGTTTGTTTATTATAAAAAAAAGAAATAAGAAGACTCACCAAAATAGCCAAGATATTTTGTCTAGGTTACAGATTGGCATTCTTTCTAATCACTTGTCTTCTGTCTTTTCCTGAATTCTTTATTTCCACAGTGAGTAGATAATCTTTGGCATTATTCTTATTGGCTCTACTTAGTGTTTGTCCCTTAGGATCCTGTTAACTCTATCAGCTTCCAACTTCTCAATCCTCATTTCACCCAGGAAAGGAAGAAAAAAAAAAAATCAAACTGAAGCTTCTGTTGTGCCCCAATGACAGAAAACACTTTTAACTTAAGCACCAAGAATTTCCTATTTCCCACTGAGGCCCCCAAACACACCTCATGTTGCTCAATTCTATAACTCTCCAGGGTCAGAAGGCTTTCAGAGGTAATTATCTGATTGAATCTCCACCTAGGGCTGAGCATTTTTAAGATTCTTTCATAAAAATTAAATATGCCGAAACATTTTTCTTCTTCTTTCTTTTCTTCACGCCTCTCCCCAGCCTCTTCCCTGGCCCAGCAGCTCTGCTGCTGCTGTGTCAGCGCCCCTGTAAAAGGGATCCTTGCTGTGATCTATGGTCAACTCCCACCTCAGGAATTTGAAGGCTTGTGTTAAGTCCTTTTATTACTTTGAGTTCAGGCTATTGATTTTTGTTTTGAGAAAGACTCGGAAGCTTATATTAGAGCCCCAACTTTTTATTCTTGGAGTTGTATGGATAAATTAGACCACTGAGGGGGAAAGACCATTGTAATCTCAGTGTCAAGGTTACTTTATTGTGGGTCCCTGAAGCATTATTTGGGTGTTCCCACAGTAAAATGAGAGATTATTATTATTTTTCTGATGAACCTAGTAGAGTATATATCTAGTTGAAAGAATGTTATACATTCCTTTGTTGGTCATTCTAGGGTTAAGAGAATAGTTTGAGGGCCCCCAGTAAATATTGATCAGAACTAAGCTATATTCTTAGTTTCATGAGAAGAAAACTTCATTTTCAACCATGTTGTACAAAAGAGGCTCTCTTTCTAGTTTTGGGAGACATAAATTCTCTTTGATTTGTGAGAGTCATGGGAATTGAACTCAGAGCCAGAATGTTGTCACTGAGCTATTTTGCCAGTGCTGTACTACTTGAGCCACAGATCCGCTTCCTGTTTAATGGAGATAAGAGTGTCATGGAGTTTCCTATACCAGCTGGCTTTGAACTGCTATCCTCAGATCTCAGCCTCCTAAACAGGATTACAGGCGTGCATCATGGGTACATGGCAAAGGAGACATAAATTCTTGGACTAACTGTACGAGAGTTAACTAGAACAGTTAAGACTGTAAGTGAAGAATTTTTTTTTTGTTCTCTGTTAGGATTTATGATGTTGACTATGTAGGCCATTGTGATTGTATTCCTTCCTTTTAAATAGGGAACTAATGTGGGGGTGGGTGGGGGAAGGGAGGATGAGAACTGCATTTGTTGAAAGCTGACATTATCTCCATTTTACCTAGGAAGAAACAACAGCATCTCAGAGGGGTTAGGTAACCAGAGCAATGTCAAAAATGCAACAAGAAGAAACAGTTCTAGGAAGGGGTATGTGACACAAACGTGTGCCCATTTCCATAATAATCTATTGCCTCTGATGGATGAGGAGACTAGTTTGATTTCCACCATAACTACCTACCCAGAACTGTACATTGTGTACCATCTCATCCAATGCTCTACCAACAAGAGGCGAGGAAAGCCATTCCTCCTAGCTAACCAGCTCCTCAGGAATTTCGAGAATGAGTAGTATGTTTTCCTCCTCACCGTGTTGTTCTAGGGAAATGGGAAGCTTAGAAAGACTACTCCAGAATTCTAGCCAATGGCAAAATACTTAAGGTAAGGGGAAGATGGAGCATGCCCTGACCTTGTTATAACAGGTGTAATAAAATCACCACAAATCAGCAGACCCAAGCTGTCCTATGACCTGGTTTGTGGTTTTCCCATAGACCTTTGAGAGGGTCAGTTGGCATGATGAAAACACATTCATGATGGGTCCAAAGTGGTTCTGTCCACATGTGTAATTATGGAAGAGAAAGACCCGTTTTCTCTGGAAGAGACTTTGTTTTCTCTGAAGGAGTTCCATGGTAGTGAAATCTCTATTTCCTCGAGTATCTTGAGCCTTTATACTCCCAATTTTTCTCTCATCACAGTCAGCTCTTGTGAGCCATCATTGGAAAAAGAACTAATCAATCAAGGCCATCACTTGCAGCAATGATGCTCCTGGCAGAATCTTGGGAAGCAAGGTCAGCTGGTGTAGAGGAAATCTCAGAGCATCAGAGGTAACTCTGAGCCCCCTTTCATGTATGGGGTGTAAGAGTCACTCATTCATGGGCAGATGGGAGAGTATAAATAAGCCTGAGCAGAGGTGGGGGAAAGCATTGTAGCAGACTGAAAGGAGCTTGCTCAGAGGGTGTCTCTGGAAACAACAATAACAATGACAGCAAAAACAGCAAAAGTTCCCTTAGAGGGACTTCATGTTTTTGTCATCTCCCAAGAAGCTCTGCTGCTACCCCTGGGATATTCATATTGACACTGCATGAGGAGAATGTTTTCTTTCCTGTGGTTGGGCGCTCAGCCTCTTAGAGGAAAGCCAGAAAATATGCTTCGAACCATTGTCTCTTGGTTAAAGACATTTCCAGGAGAAGAAATGGTAAAGCAAATGTAGTCTAACAATGACATACACGAAGAAAAATAGCCTCTTGATTGGCAGTAGTGCCAACAGAATCTGATGGGATTTTGTGAAATCCCTTTCTCCTATTTATGGGAAGCTTTTTTTTTTTTCTTTAAGTTCAAATTTACACGGTTGAAATTTCCTGTAGGCTAAGCAATCTCCTTATCCCTATCATTACAGTGGATGCCACCTGGGGCAGGGAGGTGTTGCCGGATAATATCCATGATCTAATATTTGGTAGGCAGGAAGTTTCTTTCACAGCTGGCTCAGAAACACTGCCAGTTTACCGAGAGAGTCATGAAAATACTGAATGCTGCAATCTGTGGTAGGGTAGGGAGATGATACGTTTCTTTTGTGGTTGTAGGGATGACCAAGGATGTTTGCCACAATTTTTACCTAGTCTCTCTCCAAACAAGGTGAAAGTGTTTGAGAAACATCTCCATTTCACGCTTTTAGAAGAAGAGAACAGCCATAGGAAAGAACACTAGCAAGAAAAATAAGGACAATCCACATGCACAGGTGGATATGAGGAACTAGATGTCTTATTCCATTGGTCTAAATGAGCATATTCACCCTTCTCTTCACTACCCTTCCCTTTCCCCTTCTCCTTTCCCTTCCCCTCTCTCCTTTTCTCCCTTCCTTCTCCTCTCCCCTTCCCTCCCTCCCTCCCTTCTTCCTTCCTTCTTTCCTTCCTTCCTTCCTTCCTTCATTCCTTCCTTCCTTCCTTCCTTCCTTTCTTCCTCTCTTCCTTCCTCCCTTCTTTCTTTTCGCACACTAGAATGTAACTTTCTCATTGTTTTATGTTCATTTCTCTAAGTCTGTCTATACCCAGTAGACAATAAACTACACTCGTGTTTATGTCTTTAGCCTCAAGCTTGATACTAGGCATAGAACAAATTGTCAACACCTGCTTATTGAATAACAAATTATTTTCATATTATAGAATGTTGATTCAAAAAAAAAGAGATCCTTTTCCTGCAAATAGGACATGCGTGTGAGCCATTTCAGAAAATTTAGGGATAGCAGAACCTGAGTAGGACTAGATCATTAACTAGGGCTAGAGGTCAACCTTTCTTCCTATAAATTCACTGACTCCAAGATATGACTATGATGAAGTTAGCCAAAGAAGGAACTTGGAGACAGAAGACTGAATATTATCAGAAGAGAATTCTGGAAAGAGATCTTCCTCCCTGGTTAGTTTCCTGGGAGCACACACCTGTGTAATCATGTAGACTCCTGTGCTCAGAGAACCCTGCACTTGGTTTAATGCTATATGGTTGCTACTTTGAAATCCCTACTGTTATTTGAACAAAAGGCTCCATGATTTCATTGGGCATTGGTCCTGACTGCTCATAGGATGGTGGGGCCACAAGGCCCACATCAGAGCAGCTGCACACAGAGTATTTGAGAACAGTAAGTGGGAAACCAGCATGGCCTGCATGAGGAATTCCCCTTTCTTGGTGGATCATGTGCTGTGTGTGTATTGCACAGGGTGGATTCTTTGGAATGGAGAATGGTAGGACTATTCGTCAAGGAAAGACAAAGTCTCTTGGGGAAGAATCTTCAGGGAGTAAACCAGGGATACTTTACATTCTCAGGACATAGGAAAACAAAAGAGGAAAGAATTAGAGTCAGAAGAGTGAGGATAGCTGCAAACTCAAAGGAATCTTTAGGTATTCCTCATCTCTGTTCTCCAATAGAACCCCCATGAGAATGCCTGCTTAGTCATTTTGGAAGCCTTGCACAGGTACAACTTTAATGAAAATTGTAGAAGACATTAAAATCCAACAAGAACTTATCCTTGTTCCCAAATATACTAGATAAAAAAGGGAGTTGGTAATTAGATATCAAGGGAAATAACTAGAACAACTCATAGGTTATTTTTTGGTAGCATTTCCAGGTTTGTTAATACTATCTCCATTGAATTTTTTATTCTATCCTGAACTAGAAGAGCTTCATGCATATTCTGGGGTGTAATAGGAAAGGGAAGAGGTAGAAAATACATTGGGTACTTGGAAGTCAACCCTGGGGAAATGTCCACCTTAGAGAGAAACAAATTGCAAGACGAAGGGTGGGGAAGGGCGGATATATTTTTAATGGTAAATATTAAAGGCCTCTACAGAGAGAAAGTTGCCCTAGACTGTGAAGTGACTCGGAGCAACTTAAAGGCCTTTAACACAACTGGGGAAGGGAGAAGGGAAATCAGACTTTATGGAACCTTTATGAGTGTCTTCCAGAGAGTTTTCTAGACATGCTAAAGAGAAGGCATTACTAAAGCCTCCAAGATTTCTTAGAGGTTCTTCTCTTCTCCCCTATCCCTTCCCCGCTCCAAGGACAAGGCTTTAACTATGAGGCCCAGGTTGGTCTTTAACTTAAGATCCACTATCTCCACTTCTGAGATTACAGGGTTGTGACTCCACTGCTAGAAAAATTTCAAATTTTCACATGATGGGACTGGGTTCTCAAGCAAATAGACACACGCACTTTCTTAGGCTTTGCAACTCTGTGCTGGTTGAGTGAGGCTGTATGTGAACCAAGTGCAGTCCCTGGTCTGCGTGCTGCTTTTCTTGAAGATAGGATATGATTTGCTTCTAGATATGATAGAGGGCCCAACAAGAGCCATCCAGCTCATCACTCCCCATGACTTTGACGGTTCTCATGAGAACAAAGGAGATAGTTACAGGCATCTGCATTGCATCTCTAGGACGAGGTAAGAAGGTAGAAAGAGTAGGAAGGGCAAGTAGGATTCTTTTCTCTTCTTGTGTTGTGGTGGTGACTATGGAGGAGAAAGGCAAAAGGAGATAATAGCTGGTATCCAAGGAAGAAAAAATTGTCTTCCAGGTCATGACAAGAATGTCAGGAAGATGTATTCCTAAAAACAGAAAAGGATACCAGTCAAAGGTACAACAATGGTAAACAGATAACAATGATAAATAGATGAAAAGGAAGGAGGAAAACCAAGTCTAACAACTGGGTAACAGGGACAGGGCACGTGATATTATGGAAGAGGCATCCCTAGTAATTATCATTCTTTTCCTGTATTCAGCAAAGAAGTTCACTAAGAAAACTATCTATAGCCAGGTGCCAGTGGCTCATGCCCATAATCCTAGCTTCTCAAGAGGCTAAAATCTAAGGATCCCAGTTCAAAGTTACTGTGGGCAGGAAAGCACATGAGATTCTTTTTTTTTTTTAGACTTTTTATTTTTGTTTTTTTATTGTGAGAAGACCGTACAGAGGAGTTACAATTACATGGGCAAGATAATGAGTGCATTTCTTAAGCATTGTTGCCTCCTTGTTGTTTCTCCTTCTCATCCCTTCCCATACTCCTGCCCTCCCCGCTACCCGATCCTCTCCCACGCCCACCAAAGCTGTTAAGTTCGTTTTTCAACATAATGACTTGTACATCTCATTGTTGTAATGGGTCCACCTGTATCCCTAGTTAAACGATTTATTTTTTTCCCTTCCCCTCCACAAATTATACCAACATCAAATACAGTGAAAGCAGGGGTTATACTGTGGCAGAGGGACATACAAATCAACATAGAAATCATCTTATAAATATGATAGAAACAATTACATGAAAGGAAAAAAACCACAAAAACATTTGAATACTTATGTTGGGGTTAATTCCCTTAACATCAACTTATCTGAACTTTTCTGCTTGACTCAGACATATACTAGTTATTGCAAACAAGGGAAACCATGGAACCTATGTTTCTTTGGGCCTGGCTTACTTCACTTAATAGAATTGTTTCCAAGTCTTTCCATTTCCTAACAAATGGGGAAATGTCATTCTTTCTGGATGGAGGCATAGAATTCCATTGTGTATATATACCACATTTTCTTGATCCATTCATCTACTGAGGGGCATCTGGGTTAGTTCCATATCTTAGCTATGGTAAATAATGCTGTAATAAACATAGCTGTGCTGGTAGCTTTAGTATGATCTTGTTTGTGATCATTCCAGTAAATGCCCACAAGTGGGATTGCTGGGCCATAGGGGAGCTCTATGTGGAGTCTTTTGAGGAACCTCCATACTGCTTTCCAAAGTGGTTGAACAAGTTTACACTCCCACCAACAATGCAATAAGGTTCCCTTCTGTCCGCATCCCCTCCAGCATCTGTTGTTATAAGAGTTCTTGATTATAGCCATTCTAACTGGGGTGAGGTGGTATCTCAATGTTGTTTTGATTTTCATTTCTTTTATGGCTAGAGAGGTTGAGCATTTCTTCATGTGTCTATTGGCCATCCTTCTTTCCTCTTCAGAGAAATTTCTCTTTAAGTCTTTAGCCCACTTATTTATTGGGCAGTTGTTTCTTTGAAGATTTGTTGTTGGGGGATTTAATTTTTTAAGTTCCAGGTATATTTTAGATATGAAACCCTTGTCTGTTGTATGGCTAGTGAAGATCTCCCAATCTGTGGGCTTTCTATTGATCTTGAGAGCTATGTCCTTTGCCATGCAGAAGCTCCGCAATTTCATGCAATCCCATTTGTCCAACCTTTCTTTGATTTGTTGTGTTTCTAGGTCTCTATTAAGAAAATTTCGGCCTGTGCCAAGGAGACCTAGGGTTTCTCTTATTCTATCCTGTAATGTTTTCAGAGTGTCTTCTTTGACTCCGAGATCTTTGATCCATTTGGAGTTGACTCTGGTGCAAGGTTATATATAAGGATCTAGCTTTAGTTTTCTACAAGTACTTAACCAATTTTGCCAGCACCATTTACTGAAGAGGCTGTCTTTCTTCCATTCTATTTTTTTCCCTCCCTTATAGAAGATTAGATGGCTATAGGTCTTTAGGTTCATTTCTGGGTTTTCAAGTCTATTCCATTAGTCCTGGGGTCTGTTCTTGTGCCAGTACCAAGCTGTTTTGATTACTATGGCTTTGTAGTAGAGTTTGTAATTTGGTATTGATATTCCTCCAGCACTGTTCTTTCTGTTGAGGATTGTTTTTGCTATCCGGGGTCTTTTATTGTTCCATATGAATTTTTGGATTGCCTCTTCCATTTCCTTGAAGAGTGAGGTTGGAATATTGATAGGTATCGCATTGAATTTGTAGATAGCCTTGGGAAGTATTGCCATTTTCATGATGTTGATCTTTCCAATCCAGGAGCATAGGAGGTTTTGCCACTTTCTGAGTTCTGTTTTGATTTCCTTTTTTAGGTTTTTAAAGTTTCATCATAGAGGTCCTTCACTTCTTTCGTAAAGTTAATTCCTAGGTATTTTATTTATTGTGGGGCTATTACGAATGGAGTTGCTTTCCTAATTTCAGCCACACTTTTCTCATTGTTGGCATACAGAAAAGCCATTGATTTTTGAGGGTTAATTTTATACCCTGCTACTTTGCCAAAGTTTTGAATCACCTTGAGTAATTTGGGAGCTGAGTCCATAGGATTCTTTAAATACAAGATCATGTCATCTGCAAAGAAGGAAAGTTTTACTTCTTCTTTCCCTATTTGGATCCCCTTTATGTTTGCATCTTGTCTTATTGCTGTAGCTAGACATTCTAATACTAGATTCAACAGAAAGTGGAAAGAGTGGACATCCTTGTCTCATTCCTGAGTTAAGAGGAAATGGCTTTAGTTTTTCACCATTAAGTATAATGCTGGCTGTAGGTTTGTCATATACAGTCTTTATTGTATTGAGGAATGTTCCATGGATTCCTAATTTTTCCATAACCTTCATCATAAAGGGGTGTTGGATCTTGTCAAATGCTTTTTCTGCATCTATTGAGATAACCATGTGCTTCTTATCCTTGCTTCTGTTGATGTGATGAATTATATTAATTGATTTGCATATATTGAATCAGATTTGCATCCTTGAAATGAATCCTGTTTGATCGTGATGTATGATTTTTTGGATGAATTGTTGAAGTCGATTGGCCAAAATTTTGTTGAGAAGTTTTGCATCAATGTTCATCAAAGAAATGGGTCTATCGTTCTCTTTCTTTGATGAGTCCCTGCCTGGTTTTGGGATGAGGGTTATGATGGCTTCATAGAATGAGATTAGTAGTGAACTTTCTCTTTCAATTTCATTGACGAGTTGAAGAAGTATTGGTGTGAGTTCTGCTTTGAAGGTCTTGTAGAATTCCGCTGTAAAACCAACTGGTCCTGGGCTTTTCTTAGATGGGAGATCTCTTATTGCTGTTTCTATTTCAATGCTTGATATGAGCCTGTTAAGATGGTTTAACTCATCTTGGTTTAGTTTCAGCATGTCAATATTTGCTAGGAAAAGGTCCATTTCTGCCAAGTTCTCAAACTTATTAGCATAAAGTTTTGAGAAGTATTCCCTTATAACGTTCTGAATCTTGGTTGTTTCTGTGGTGATGTTTCCATTATCATCTCTGAGTTTATTTGGGTGTGTTCTCTTCTTTTTCTGATAAGATTTGCTAAGGGTCTGTCAATTTTGTTAATTTTTTCAAAGAACCAACTCTTTGTTTTGTTGATTCTTTCTATGGTTTTCTTGGATTCTAATTCATTTAATTCTGATTTAATATAAATTATTTCTTTCCATCTACTGGATTGGGGTTTATCTTGCTGCTCTTTTTCTTTTTTTTTTTTAAATTTTATTTTATTTTATTTGAGAACATACTGTACAGAGGGGTTACAATTACATGGGCAGGATAATGCATACATTTCTTACCAAGCATTGCAGCCTCCTCCTTTGTTTACCCTTCACCTCCCTTCCCAGCCTCCCCCCTCCCCCCCACCCAATCCTCCCCCCCCCCACACTGACATTGTAAAGCTCGTTTTTGACATGACATTTTGTACTTCTCATTGTTGCAACAGATCCACCTGAATCCTTAAACGACTTGTTTGTCCCCATCTCCTCCACAAGTTATACTGACATCAAATATAGTGAAAGCGGGGGTTACACTGTGGGGGAGGGACATACAAAGCAACAAAGAAATAATCTTATAAATGCATTAGAAACACATGTATGAAAGAAAAAAAATTAAAATACTTATTTAAGGGTTTGTTTTCCTAACATCACATTATCTGACCTTTTCCGCTTGACTCATACATATACTAGATATTGCAAATAAGGGAAACCATGGGACCTATGTTTCTTTGGGCCTGGCTTACTTCACTTAATATAATTTTTTCCAAGCCTTTCCATTTCCTAACAAATGGGGAAATGTCATTCTTTCTGATGGAGGCATAGAATTCCATTGTGTATATATACCACATTTTCTTGATCCATTCATCTACTGAGGGGCATCTGGGTTGGTTCCATATCTTAGCTATGGTAAGTAATGCTGCAATAAACAGTTGTGCTGGTAGCTTTAGTGTGGTCTTGTTTGTGAACATTTGGGTAAATGCCCAAAAGTGGGATTGCTGGGTCATAGGGGAGCTCTATGTGAAGTCTTTTGAGGAACCTCCATACTGCTTTCCAAAGTAGTTGAACAACTTTACACTCCCACCAACAATGAAGTAAGGTTCCTTTCTGTCCACGTCCTCTCCAGCATCTGTTGTTGTTAGAGTTCTTGATTTTTGCCGTTCTAACTGGAGTGAGGTGATATCTCAATGTTGTTTTGATTTGCATTTCTTTTATGGCTAGGGATGTTGAACATTTCTTCATGTGTCTATTGGCCATCCTTCTTTCTTCTTCAGAGAAGTTTCTCTTTAAGTCTTTCGCCCACTTACTTATTGGGCAGTTGTTTCTTTGAGGATTTGTTGTTGGGTGGTTTAATTTTTTGAGTTCCAAGTATATTTTAGATATGAGACTCTTGTCCATTGTATGGCTAGTAAAGATCTTCTCCAAATCCGTGGGCTTTCTATTGATCTTGCTAGCTATGTCATTTGCCCTGCAGAAGCTCTGCAACTTTATGCAATCCCATTTGTCCAACTTTTCTTTGATTTGTTGTGTTTTCGGGTCTCTATTCAGAAAATTTCGGCCTGAGCCAGGGAGACCTAGGGTTTCTCCTATTCCATCCTGTAATGTTTTCAGAGTGTCTGCTTTGAGTTCAAGGTCTTTGATCCATTTGGAGTTGATTCTGGTGCAGGGTGATATATAAGGATCTAGCTTTAGTTTTCTACAAGTAGTTAACCAATTTTGCCAGCACCATTTACTGAAGAGGCTGTCTTTCTTCCATTATATTGTTTTAGCACCCTTATCGAAGATTAGATGGCTATAGGTCTTTAGGTTCATTTCTGGGTTTTCAATTCTATTCCATTGGTCCTGAGGTCTGTTCTTAAGCCAATACCAAGCTGTTTTGATTACTATGGCTTTGTAGTAGAGTTTGTAATTTGGTATTGATATTCCTCCAGCAGTGTTCTTTCCGTTGAGGAGCGTTTTTGCTATTCGGGGTCTTTTATTGTTCCATATGAATTTTTGGATTGCCTCTTCTATTTCCTTGAAGAATGAGGGTGGAATTTTGATAGGTATTGCATTGAATTTGTAGATAGCCTTGGGAAGTATTGCCATTTTCACGATGTTAATCTTTCCAATCCAGGAGCGTGGGAGGTTTTGCCATTTTTTAAGTTCTGTGTTGATTTCCTTTTTCAATATTTTAAAGTTTTCATCATAGAGGTCCTTCACTTCTTTGGTTAAGTTAATTCCTAGGTATTTTATTTTTTGTGGGGCTATTACAAATGGAGTTGCTTTCCTAATTTCAGTCACACTTTTCTCATTGTTGGCATACAGAAAAGCCATTGATTTTGGGGGGTTAATTTTATTACCTGCTACTTTGCCAAAGTTTTGAATCAGCTTGAGTAATTTGGGAGTGGAGTCTATGGGATTCTTTAAATACAAGATCATGTCATCTGCAAAGAGGGAGAGTTTTATTTCTTCTTTCCCTATTTGGATTCTCTTTATGTCTGCATCTTGTCTTATTGCTGTAGCTAGGCATTCTAATACTAGATTGAAGAGAAGTGGAGAGAGTGGACATCCTTGTCTCATTCCTGAGTTAAGAGGAAATGGCTTTAGTTTTTCACCATTAAGTATAATGCTGGCTGTAGGTTTGTCATATACAGCCTTTATTGTATTGAGGAATGTTCCATGGATTCCTAATTTTTCAAAAACCTTCATCATAAAGGGGTGTTGGATCTTGTCGAATGCTTTTTCTGCGTCTATTGAGATAACCATGTGGTTCTTATTCTTGCTCCTGTTGATGTGATGAATAATATTAATTGATTTGCGTATATTGAACCAGCTTTGCATCCCTGAAATGAATCCTGTTTGATCGTGGTCTATGATTTTTTGGATGAATTGTTGAAGTCGATTGGCCAAAATTTTGTTGAGAAGTTTTGCATCAATGTTCATCAAAGAAATGGGTCTATAGTTCTCTTTCTTTGATGAGTCCTTGCCTGGTTTTGGGATGAGGGTTATGATGGCTTCATAGAATGTGTTCGGTAGTGAGCTTTCTCTTTCAATTTCATTGAAGAGTTGGAGGAGAATTGGTGTGAGCTCTGCTTTGAAGGCCTTGTAAAATTCCGCTGTAAAACCATCTGGTCCTGGACTTTTCTTAGCTGGGAGGTCTCTTATTGCTGTTTCTATTTCAATGCTTAATATGGGCCTGTTAAGATAGTTTAACTCATCTTGGTTTAGTTTTGGCATGTCAGTATTTGCTAGGAAGAGATCCATTTCTGTCAAGTTCTCAAACTTATTAGCATAAAGTTTTGAGAAGTATTCCCTTATAATGTTCTGAATCTTGGTTGTTTCCGTGGTGATGTTTCCATTCTCATCTCTGAGTTTATTAATTTGGGTGTGTTCTCTTTTTTTTCTGATAAGATTTGCTAAGGGTCTGTCAATTTTGTTAAGTTTTTCGAAGAACCAACTCTTTGTTTTGTTGATTCTTTCTATAGTTTTTTTGGATTCTAATTCATTTAATTCTGATTTAAGTTTGATTATTTCTTTCCATCTACTGGATTGGGGTTTATCTTGCTGCTCTTTTTCAAGGAGGTGTAGATGTGTCATTAAGTTGTTAGTTTCAGATCTCTCCAATTTGTTGATGTGGGAACTCAGAGGTATAAACTTGCCTCTGAGTACTGCCTTTGCTGTGTCCCAGAGGAGCTGGTAATTTGTGTGTTCATTTTCGTAGAATAGCATGAACATTTGAATTTCCTTTCTAATCTCTTCCATGACCCACTCATGATTCAGCAGTGTGTTGTTCAGCCTCCATGTGATACCGGACTTTCTTTGGTGGCTTTTGGTGTTGAGTTCTAATTTTATTCCCTTGTGGTCAGAGAGAATGCAAGGTATAACTTCAATGTTTCTAAATTTAGACAAGTTTGCTTTGTGGCCTAAAATGTGGTCTATTTTAGAAAACGTTCCATGTGCTGCTGAGAAAAACGTGTATTCTGATGCTGCTGGGTGAAATGTTCGGTAGATGTCTGTTAAGTCTAGTTGATCTATGCAGCTGTTTAGATCTGCGGTTTCTCTGTTGAGTTTTTGCCGAGTTGATCTATCTAGTGGGGAGAGTGGTGTGTTAAAATCCCCAACAATTAATGTCTTTGGATCTATATGGGATTTGAGGGAAAGTAGTGTTTCTTTGATAAATTTGGGTGTTCCATTGTTTGGCGAATAGATATTTAGAATTGTAATATCCTCCTGAAGGAGAGATCCTTTAATTAGTATGTAGCGACCTTCTTTATCTCTTCTCACAAATTTTAATTTCAAGTCTATTTTATCTGATATTAAGATTGCAACTCCCGCCTGTTTATGGGGGCCATTTGCTTGGTAAATTTTGTTTCAGCCTTTAACATTGAAAATGTGTTTGTTTTTACGGGCAAGATGTGACTCCTGCAGGCAGCAGATAGAAGGGTCTTGTTTTTTAATCCAACTAGACAGTCTATGTCGCTTAATTGGAGAGTTTAGTCCGTTAACGTTAAGAGATAGGACTGAGAGGTATTTGGGAGTTCCTGCCATGTTATCCACCTTCTTGGGGGCTGGGACAACTGGGTTCTTCCTATGGTTCTTGGATTCTCAGTTTGGGTGCTGCTGCTCTTTTTCAAGGAGGCTCAGCTGTCTCATTAAATTGTTGGTTTCAGATCTCTCCAATTTGTTGATGTAGGAACTCAGAGCTATAAACTTGCCCCTGAGTACTGCCTTTGCTGTGTCCCAGAAGAGCTGGTAGTTTCTGTGCTCATTTTTGTTGAATATCATGAAGACTTGAATTTCGTTTCTAATGTCTTCCATGACCCACTGGTGGTTCAACAGTGTGTTGTTCAGCCTCCATGTGTTACAGGACTTTCTTTGGTGGCTTTTGGTGTTGAGTTCTAATTTTACTCCCTTATGGTCTGAGAGAATGCCAGGTATAGCTTCAATGTTTCTGAATTTGGACAAGTTTGCTTTGTGACCTAAAATGTGGTCTATTTTGGAAAATGTCCCATGTGCTGCTGAGATAAACGTGTATTCATGCTGCTGGGTGAAATATTCGGTAGATGTCTGTTAAACCTAGTTGATCTATACAGTTGTTTAGGTCTGCGGTTTCTCTGTTGAGTTTTTGCCAAGTTGATCTATCTAGTGGGGAAAGTGGTGTGTTAAAGTCCCCAACAATTAATGTCTTTGGATCTATATGAGATTTAAGAGAAAGTAGTGTTTCTTGGATAAATTTGAGTGCTCCATTGTTTGGCAAATAGAGATTTAGAATTGTAATATCCTCCTGAAGGAGAGATCCCTTAATTAGTATGTAGCGACCTTCTTTATCTCTTATCACTAATTTTAATTTGAAGTCTATTTTATCTAATATTAGTATTGCAACTCCTGCCTGTTTATGGGGGCCGTTTCCTTGGTAGATTTTGTTCCAGCCTTTCCCATTCAAAATGTGTTTGTTTTTATGGGCAAGGTGTGACTCCTGAAGGCAACAGATAGAAGGATCTTGCTTTTTAATCCAACTAGATAGACTATGTCGCTTAATTGGAGAGTTATGCACGTTAATGTTAAGAGATAGGACTGAGAGGTATTTGGGAGTTCTTTCCATTTTATCCACCTTCTTGGGGGCTGCGGCAATTGGGTTCTTTCTATGGTTCTTGTATTCTCAGTTTGGGTGTGATTTCTTGGCCTTTACTGTGGTCTTGTTGGTTTTCTATGTGTAGGACATATTTAAGTATCTTTTGTAGGGCTGGTTTGGTGGAGGTATATTGTTTTAATTTTTCTTTGCTATGGAAGGTTTTTATTTGACCTTCGGTTATGAAGGAGAGTTTAGCTGGGTACATTATTCTTGGTTGATAGTTGTTTGTCTTTAGGGCATAGCATACATCATTCCAGGCTCTTCTTGCTTTAATTGTCTCTGCTGAGAAATCTGAGGTGATTCTAATTGGTTTCCCTTTATAGGTGATTGATTTTTTCTCCTTGACAGCTTTAAGGATGTTTTCCTTGGTCTAAATTGATCCTGTGCGGATTATAATGTGATGGTAGGATGTCCTATTCTGGTCTGGTCTATTTGGAGTTCTAAAAGCTTCTTGTATCTGTATAGGCCTATCTTTTTGCATGTTTGAGAAGTTCTCTGCTAGGATCCTGTTAAACAAATTTCCTAGACCATTAACTTCTGTCTCTAGGTGTTCCTCTACACCCATGAGATTTTTATCTCTAAGTAACCATCAAAAATCCAGAAGTGGAGCTGTAGCTTACGTGGTAAAGTACCAACCTTGAGTGAAAATGCTAGGAGACAGCACCCGGGCCCTGAGGTTAAGCCCCAGAAGCAGCAAAAATAAAAAAAATTAAAAAGTATAATATTTATGACAGTACGAAACACTATCTGTGAATACAGAATGACTAGTAACCCAAGTAACTCAAAGTGAAAAGTAAATATGATGTTATGAGAGTACTAACAGGTAAAAAGTCAGCCTAAAAATTATCAAGAGGAAGATAGATGTTTTAAAAACTTACTTGGTAGGGAGGAAAGAAAAAAAACTAAGCTGTGTAACTAAGATACATGTCTAAGTCGAAACAAATGCAAAGAAAATAAAGGATACAAGAAATGAATTACATTGCTATGTTTATGTATTTAAGATTCCTCATAAAGATGGAAGTTACAGTTGTGTTTTGGTTGTTAAATTTTACATGAAGTAACTTTTTGGATAATTTGGTTAAAATTTATTTTGCTAAAATGATAGCATTTGATAAATGCTATCTTAGGTTTGAACTCAGGGCTTGAGCTTTTGTGCTCAAGGTTAGCACTCTGCCACTTGAGCCACAGCTCTACTTCCAGTTTTATGTGGTTAATTGGAGATACGAGTCTCACAGACCTTTCTGCCCAGGATGGCTTCAAACCTGACCTCAAATCTCAGCCTCCCACGTATCTAGGATTATAGGCATGAGCCACTGGTACCTGGCTTATCATCTCTAAAAAAGAGAGAATTTAAGAAAGATGAATGAATTTAAGGAAGATAAATGTCAATATGGAAAGTCTAAGGGGAAAGAGAGAGAGAGAATAATTGGAATCTTGAAGTTTAGACTAGTATAAAGGAGGTATATATGCCTTTGGCCAGTTCTTCTCAAAATAAATTCCTTGGACATGGCAAATTCATAAATTGCTACTGGTCTACAATAAGATAAAATTAAGTATTGGGAATGTTCATGGTCATTTTTGTCTCTACAACATTTTGATCCTATTTTACAATTAGTTTACAATAATTGATTGAAACTAATTATCACAGAAATTTTGAGAAGCACCATTCTGGTTCATGATGAAATAGAATTTTAGAAGTTTGTTGTTCTTTGTCGTGAAAATGAATACAGCTTGTCAGGAAGAGGAAATCTAGGAAGAAATTTAAAGATGTAGAGGGATTCAGTATATATCTGAGGATTATATCAATGGTTTCAGAGAGGAAAATCATGGTAAAAGTAGTTGTGATTGTTTCTGAAATTCTCTTGAGGAGAAAGGAGTGAGAGGACAATTTTATTGAGCACTTGAAAGATGCTTTTATTTAGCTTCTCTTATTTAGTGTTCACTTTTCACATAGATGACATTCTCTAACTTTTAGGGACTGTGGGCATGAGTAATGCTCATTGACTTTAGTGGATTGAATGGTAGCTTCCAAGAGCGTATGTCCATATTCTAACCTCCAGAACCTGTGATTATTATTTAGTGTGGCAAAAGATGTGTACATTTCAGATCTGGAAGACAGAAGCTTGTTCTAGATGGGTCCTAAGTGCATTTACATATGTTCTTATAAGATAGATATACGTATATAGAGCAGAAGACATAGAAGGAGATGAAGCAGTGTAACCATAGAAAAAGAGCTTGGAGCACTGCAGCCAAAAGCCAAGGCATGTGGAGAACTCCTAGAAGCAGGAAGATTCTTCTCAGAGTCTTCAGAGGGAGTATGTTTCTACTGACACGTGAGTTTCTAGCCTCTGGAGCAGTGAGAGAATCAATTCCTATTGTTTTAAGCCATCTTAAAGTGGTCTCATATCACAAGTTTGAATTCTAGTTCATCTACTCTGTTTTCTCCGGTTCCTTTGCCTGTCCTCTCCAAGTTCTCTCAACTGTAATTAAGTGTCAGACACAAAATGAACAGGGGAATTGTAAGGACTGGATCAGATGCCATGTAGGTGAACTTTCTTTTTTTCTTTTCCTAAATTCTCAGACTCCTAAGAAAGACCAGACAGATGACATTTGCAATGACTTTTACCCTCTGTAGTATTTTGGTTATATCATTAGTTATAATGACTGTTGCCATCTTAGCATAACAGACAGCAAAATGAGCATTCTCCTCTGACTGGCCGAGGAGTCTTAAAATCACGTGCCTCCAGGAGTGACAAGTTGCCTCGGAACCTGTTGAGCAATTTCTGTTTGAAAGAAAAACCTCAGCAGCTCCTATGCCAAAATGAAATAGTTGTTTTTGGCAGATTTTTTTTTCTCTTCAGTATTCAGATGGACAATACTAAATAACTCCATTCAGCAGGCCAGTTCATTTTAACTTGTTTACTTATACTCTGTCTTGTTCCAGAAAGGATTTAAGGTGGATTACCTATTAATACCTCACAAGATAAAATAAAGCGAAGAATAAGTGAGTGAAGAAAAGTAGGACAACAGGAAAATGAGACTCAGAAAAATAAATAAAACCAGGAGGAGCAGGTTAGACTCATTGTGATCTGTAAACTCTATGTGTTTACCAGGGTTGGCTTACAGTGTGCCTCTAAGCTTTCTTGCTGGTCACATAGAAGGGCTGCAAGTCAAGATCCTCAACAACATTCTGTTTTGGAAGCCATTTTGTCTTTCCTAAGCACTATCTATGGGAGACAAAGGCCTCAAAGATGTTTACACTAAGCACAAAAATACTTATTTAGCCCACATTAAAAATAATCCTTCAGTAAAGGATCAACGAAATCTCTTTTAGAAAGCTAACTTCTTGAAGTTCGGTCTAATAGACGACCCATAAAATTTGTAGTTATAAAAGTGACGACTAATGAATTGCACAGGATGATTAACTATAAAATAGGCAAGCAAAAGAACAGTTTTGCCAAAAGGGATGACTTCTGTTGGCAGAACTGTTCACCTATTGTTCCTATTGGCACTAATCAGGGCTAGCAAGATCTTTAGCTACTCTCCATTGATGGTGATTGACTCAGTGTTTGCTTAGCAAAGCAGGTCTATATTCTGTCCTTTAGTACAGAAGGCAAAGAGAAGTCAGAGTTCTTGATGGCTTGCATTCTACTAAAATTACTACCTGCACAGTAATTTACCTAACTTTTTGCATGTAATTTTTGTAGTTAATAGTAGGTGCTCTTGATGATGTTACAATGATTAAGAAAAAGACAATAAGGGCTTTATGCAATTATTTTGTGATGAAAGTTGTTAGAGAAGTAACTATGATCTCCTAAACACTCAGCTCTTGAGTGATCTCTCTCCGTGATAGGGGTTCACAGACTATCAGTAAGGAGGCAGAGAGGAAACATTCTGAGTTTTTGGGAATAGGTTCTCTGTCATAACTATTTAACTATGCTATTGTAATATAAGGTCTATGAATAGATCATTCATAAGGCAATGGGTATCACTGCATTCCAACAACGCCATATTTACCAAAATGAGTGGAAAGCAAATTTGGCTCATGTGGTAGTTTGCCCATCTCTGTTCTATGTGATAGGGGAGTTTTAAGTTCTTGCTTATAGTTTTAGTTAAACAAGTTCCGAAACTATTTTCTAAGAGAAATTTTGCCTTGACAGTAAATCTTCCTGAAGATGATGGGAATGCCCTAGCCTTAGGCAAGAAGACCTTAATTTTTGCAATAGCTCATTGCTACCTACATACCATTCATCTAGATCATGGAGCTCCCCATGTTATCAACAATATAGAAACGCAATAGTTTTGACTCCCTTATATAGGCTTAACCTATATCTAGGGTCAGTTTGAACCTTTGTCAAGGTTTGGCTAAAATAGATAGAAGGGACATAACATAATGGGTATCATAATATTTCATTACTTTTTATTTGTGTGTGTGTGTGTGTGTGTGTGTGTGTGTGTGTGTGTGTGTATGTGCACGCATGTGCACGTGTGCCAGTCCTGGGGTTTGAAATCAAGGCCTGGGCAATATCCTTGAGCTTTTGTGTTCAAGGCTAGCTCTACCACTTGAGCCATGGCTCCACTTTTGGCTTTCTTGGTGGTCAATTGGAGAAAAGAATCTCATGAGCCTGAGCTGGCTTTGAACCACTAGTCTCCTGAGTAGGTAGGATAATAGACATGAGCCACCATTACCTGGCTATTATTTTAGATTTAAAATTTTTAGCTATTTAAAATTATCCAGCCACGTTACCAAGACTGTTTTCACTTCCCTCTTCAGGAAGATTCCTCACACAATTATAGTTGGATACCATTCCCTGATCTTTTACTAAGAATGGTATATGAAAGTGGTCATTTGGAGCAGTTGTTTCTCCTTTGTAAAATTGTTGTTGAAGATACTTTCATTAGGTTGCTTTGTTCCTTTTATATAGAACACTGTACATGATCCCTATTAGAGTAGTGTGAGACATCGTGTCACGTCTTGTCATGCTTTCTTTTACTAACCAGAGTGCGCTATAATTCATCCTAGGCCCTCCTCTAAGTCTGATCTCCCTCCACCTTTCTAGTTCTGTTTCTAAAAAGTAAAGCTTAAGTTTATGTTCAATTGCACAGCTTAGCTTCTTCTTCAGCTTAGATGTTTCTTACATCTCATCTCTTCCTTTTAATTTTTGTTTTCTTTTCCTTTTTTGGTGTTTACTGGATCTGATTATACTTGTATCTTAACATGGAATACCATATGGTATAAATAGCAAATAAATAATAAGATTTGGGGGGCTGGGAAGGTGGCTCAGTGGTTGAGCGCTTGCCTTGCATGCCTGAGGCCCTGGGTTCGATTTCTCAGCATCACATAAACAAAAAGAAAAAAGCCAGAAGTGGTGCTGTGGCTCAAGTGGTAGAGCACTAGCCTTGAGCTGAAGAGCTGAGGGACAGCGCCCAGGCCCAGAGTTTAGGTCCCATGACCGGACCCAAAAAAAAAAATTAAAAAAAAAAAAAAGATTTGGGCTTGTTGAAAAAAATGTTAAAGACTATAAAAAGTCATTCTCATCTGTGTTTGAAAGTAGATGAACAAGGAAGTGATCACCAAGTTGCCTGAGGCAGATGGTGTAGTGATAATAGCATGTACAACTATCAAATTCAGATTCTGCCTTCAGGTTGTACAGTGAAGAAAGTGGTTGGTAGGTTACAAGAGTATGAACAAAAGTACTTTGAGTACTTTTGTGTATGTGTGTGCATGTGTGCTTTGTTTTTTTGGGGGGAGGTTTTATATTATTTTTTTGGTCATAATTCATCTCATTTATTTTCACCCTGGAAGATAGTCATAGTAGTTATTATTATCCTCCTTTGTGGGGAGGAAAATATGAGTCAGCTTTAAATGACTTGTTCATATGCACAAATAATGCAAAGAGGGAGTTGCCTCTCTGTAGGTGAGTGGAGAGTAAGGTAAAAGCTGGCACTTATATAAATGAGTTCCAACTGCCAGTTCTGGGTGCAAGTTATATCCTGATACTGAGAAAATCCAGATGTTGAAAAATAGTACATGCTCCAAATATTCTCACTATTCCACATATGGGTGAATGTGAACTGAGGATTACTCTCAGTAATGACTGAGGTCTTCCAGAAATGAAAAGATGGAATCAGTAGCAGAAAGGTGATTCCATTTTCCCAGAAGGAAGGCAGGTTAGGCAGTCCACCAACAGACGAGCTGTTCCGCATGGTGAGCTCAGAAAAAGTCAGGAACAGATTTTTAAGTTAATGGTTTGTGGGTATTAACGAAGGAATGTGGTGGTTATGAGGCGTGAACATAGGTTTGCAAGGAAGTGAGTGTGTTAAGAGTTATGCTACTTTATTTTCTTGCTTTGGAAAAGAACTACTTTGAAAGATCAAGGGGTTGACTAGGAAAACTTAATTTTCATAATAATAGCCTACAAGTAACAAATGCTTATTGAATGCTTACTGTTATTTAGTTAGCATGTTTAAAAACATACTTACACTTGCTTTTTAAAATTTTATTTGTGCCTCCCTCACCCAACCTCAGAGCCCCAGTAGGCAGGTATACTTCCTTTAATTCCCTTTTAAAAGCTAGGAAACAGAGGATCAGTGAGATCAAGTCATTTACGCAAATGGCTGAGTGGAAATTGAAGCCAACTTTGTCTGCCTCAAAGCTGCTGACGGTAACAGCTACGCCATCTTACTTTGACTCACAGCCAGGCTGATGAGGTCTTTGTGGCTACGGTAAACGACAGATATACAGGTTGGGTGGCAGTACTTTTAGGTAGAGTCATAACCAGTTGTAAACCAACTTAAGCATGTTGGTAGTAATCTGTTGGCACTTGAGTCAATGAATTGGCTAAAGACAGAAAACATGCTTATTTCTTGTGCAGTTAGCAAAATCATGATTAAAAACACCTCTCTCATTGTTTTGAACTAATATTTACATGGGATCATCCATTTTACTGACTACTAGGTCCCCCAATTCTTAAAAAAAAGTATGTATGTATTTACACACACACACACACACACACACACACATTGAGCAGAACTGAACTTCAGGATGTCAGGTGATTCAATAAGAGTCATATGATGAATACCTGAAGACTTGTGTTTTTCTGTCATACTGAAATAAATATGGAGTCATAGTTAGAATCCATGTCATGGCATGTGCTAATAAGATCAAGGTGGAGCCAGGGGAGAGGGGTAGATGAATGAAGTAGGGGAAGGGATGAGAATGTAGTCAAGAATCCATTGATTCTACAAAATTAAGAAAAGTAAGAGGAGGCATGGGTCAATGGAGGGTAAAAATGTTGAAAAAGGTGACACTGATCAAGATGAGTTGTATCCATAAACTGCTTTTTAAAATGGGAACTCATTTGCACAACTATTTAAAAATAACAACAATAAAAATGTGAAGATCCTAAACAACAAGATTAATATTGTAAAAATATATATTTTTGGATGTTTAAGCCAGTATTTCATAAGGATTATTAATAATGCTACTTTAATCTTGGAAGGGATTAGGAAAAAAATACTGTCTATATCCTCCAAAACAATACATCTAGTGAACACTGCATTGTTCAAAACATACCTGACACACATGTTTCCTAGTCACAGTATTTGGTAGAAACTTGAACTAGGAGAGAAAAACATAGAGGCAGGTAACTATGCCACAGGTCATGGGCTGAATGTGAAGTAGAAGAGCATGAAGAAATAGAATTCTAATTTTATTCAGCATTTAAAATATTATCACATGGAAGAAAAATAGTATTTGATCTATGTTGATCTAGGTCTAACAGCAGTCAAGTTCTGGCTTGATATAGTGAATAATTCAACTAAGCAGCAGTTCCCAAGAAAATGAGCCTTGTTGTAAAGTTTAAGTATTCTATCATGAGACAAATTTCCTCAGAGACTGGGTGGTCTTTCTTTTTCTTAGTTGAAAAGTGAAAGTAAGGACTGGAAATATGACTTAGTGGTAAAGTGTTTACCTAGCATTCATAAGTCCCTGGATTTGAATGCTAATAACACACACACACACACACACACACACACACACACAATCTAGTGAGTTAATCATGTAATATTATGTGATAATTTAAAAACTTACTTGACCTAGCTTTATCAAGGTCAAGGATAATTCTAATTTTTATTTTTCCTGGCATTTAAATATTGCCTAAAATTTAGTAAATGCTCAAAAATATTTATTGAAATGGATTTCTGAAAGGCAGATAATTAATTGGCCTGTGAGCTGGTAATGAAAGGTAGGGGAAATGATATGGCATTATTATTCACAATCTTCTAAGATATCAGCTCTGCTGACACCTGGAAGTCAGAACTGTCCTCCAGAGCAAGATAGTACATTTCTGTTGTTTCAGTCAGCCTGTCTGTGATGCTTTGTTATGGCAGTTGGTCCTAGCAAACTAATAATCAGCTACATACCTGTAACTGCAACTGTAGTAGATAAAGTAGACACACATAAGCAGTTTTGAGTGAACATTGAGTGAATGAATAAATGGAAGAATAAATGAATGTATGCTATCTCAGGAAAGCCATTTTTTCCCCTAGTCTCAGTGTTATCATTTGTAAAATGCCATCCACCAGTCTGGAAGATTTATCCAGTTCTCATCCATTCTACCACAGCCATAACAAAAGAATATACATGACAGAAAAAGTGACTATATATTAGAAGTTACCCAGAAAGCTTATTTAACCTAAATCTCTTTTTTTTAAAAAAAAAATAGCCAAACATGGATTCTAGGAATGGTTGAAATTTTAATTTGACCTAAAGCAAATGTCTGAAATGAATGATTTCCTGAGATGGCTTTTAGATTTTGATTCTGTGTGTTCCCTTGATGAATGTATCTATTTATGGAAATGAGGTCAATGAGACGGTGTGAATTATAGGCAATATGATTTCATTGTACTTCAGCCACAACTATATTAGACTAGCATCTTCCTCACTGAGGAAATGGATTGTCACAAAGAATTATATAGGAATCAAATCAGAAGAGAATGCAGAAAATTATCCTCATAGCAGGGATATCATTACTTGAGATGGTATTAGATTTATTTGTGTTGCCTCTGAACGATGAGCTTTGGCGAGGAATCTGAATGAACTGACAATGAACAGAGTTATAGAGGCAAATCTGTACATGACTAGATTCATTAGTTTGGATTCTATCTGGGAAGGTCCAACTGATCAAGGTGAGCATCCATTTTCAGCCCTTTAAGATGGTTCTCCATGGTCAATCCATAAACATGGCCTTCCAAAATCCAGGCCACCTTATAGAACTCAAATTTCTTTCCTCTTTTTAGATGCCGCTTACTTTTAAGGTAAGACCTAGAGGCATTGGTGATCTCCTGCTCTTCAAAAGTGCTGACTTCTCTGTGGAATTTTTTGAGTATCCTCTAATTGGAAATTAAGACCATTTACTTGGTTCCTCTACTTCCAAATTTACATTTCCTGAGATGAATCTTCATTTAAATAAAAAAATGTGCAAAATGCAAAGGTTCATAGTAAATAGGTGAGGAGGGCATGGAATTTATGGCTCCAGAGAGGTTAGGACTATTTCCCCTTGATAGTTCGCTGAAATGACAGCAGAAGACATTTTAAGCAAGAATTTTGGTGATGTCGGCTTTATTGAGTTGTCATATTCCTCTTGCGACTCTAATTTAGGTCAAGTTTAAGAAGTCTACCACATTGCTACATGTATGGAATTCAAAGGAGCAAGGAGAAAAACATGGCTCTTACTTTCCCAATTTTGTATTATTGCCACCCTCCCAATCCATAGGCTGGAACCTAGAAATAATGCGATAATGGTGGTTTGTTGTGACAAAAACCCAAGAGAAACAATTTACAAGGAGGGAAGATTTTGGCTCATTTTCAGAGGTTTCAGTCCGTGGTCTTTTGACCACAGTCCTGTAGCAAGATATAGAAAGGTCCTGTAGTGATAGAAAAGAGAGATGAGAAAGGGAGGGAGGGAGGGAGGGAAGTTGAGAGAGAGAGAGAGAGACAGAAAGAGAGAAAGAGAGAGAGGCAGAGAGAGACACAGAGAGACAGAGAGATAGAGAGACACAGAGGGAGAAAGGGAGGGAGGAAAGGTGAGAGAGAGACAGAGAGAGAGAAAGAGAGAGACAGAGAGAGAGACACAGAGAGACAGAGAGAGACACAGAGAGACAGAGAGATAGACAGAGGGAGAGAGGGAAGGAGGCAGAGAGGGAGGGAGAGAAGGGACAAGAGGGAGGAAGAGGGAGGGAGGGAGAAGGAGAGAAGGAGAGGGAGACTCCTCAAGGGTTTCCCTGAAATTGCCTGTTTCCTCCAGTTAGACCCTATCTCCTGAAGTTTCTTGTATGTCCCAAAATAATACCACCAGCCAGGGACCAAGCCTATAGGAAACATGTCATCTTCAAACTGCAACCCTCCTTCTTTCATGACTGTCTGTAATGCAAGATGCACTATGAAGCCATCGCCAAGAGTCCCTGAAATATGAACAGCTCTAGCATTACGCACCAGGTCCAAGTCCTTTTGGGCAAGGTGGCAAGTGGCCTCTATAAAAGGGAGCAGGACCTTTACCAAAGGGGCTTGAGCAAGTGTTTTTGGCCCTTGCCTGACATGAGGATGCAGCCAGAATGCATCATTTTTGAAATTCAGAACTTCCTCCAGATTCTTTATCTATAGGCTTCTTGATCTTAGCATTCTCAGCCTCCAGAACAACAAGGTACAAATTTATATTATTTACATCTTATTATTTTATTATAACATCTCTAAGGGACTAGGATATTGTTCCTACCCCAACTTTGCAAATGGGCCAGTAGAAATAGTGTCCTTGAGGTAAGCAAAAATGTAAATCAGTGCAGCAATGAGGCAAATAAGAAACAAATCCTCCGAACAGAAGCTATTTCTATTTTGATCTTTGGATTATGATGAGTGGTTAGAAGATGATGTTTAAATATCATCTGATTTGACTCACTTATTTTGTAGATTAAAGAAAAGAATACTCTAAATAAGAGACATTCTGATTTGCAGACCTTATATTTTTTCTTGGAATGCTATAGTTTTACATCTCTATTTTTTTTCAAAGTGATTTCTTCTTGTATTACTTCTGTTTGATCCAGGGCAAAATAAATAAGATAAAAGGATAGCTGAATTAACCTTGATCATAGAATTAGGAAAGAGAAAGGACTAAGATAAGAAACTATGTCCTCTGATTTCTGATTTGGTACTCTGTGATTAGTTACATGCTGAAGGATATTAAACCTGGTTGAGAATTAGAATGTTAGTCCCTAAACTCTTAGGTCAAATAAGCTCTGTGGTTTAAAGCGATCATCTTCTGTAGTGATTATTATAATTTCTTCAGAGAGTCTAATTTCTTCATCTGAGTATCTGAAGACTTTTGAAGACCCTTTTCCCAGAAAAATGTATGCACATACAGACAAGTAAAAGTGATTTGCAGAACTCATGAATGTAAGTACAGGACCCTAGGCCATGAACTAATGTTCTAATTATTAGTTTCAACTAAGAGGGCTTCTTTAAAATAAATTGGCAACATTGGGGTTTGAGCTCAAGGCCCAGGTAGGTGCTCTATCTAGTCTTCCCTCTACCTCCACACCTCCCACCCAGCCGAGTATTTCTTTTGAGTGTTTGCTATGTTCCAGGCATTATTCTGAAAACTCTGCATGTGCTATGCCACTTTATTCCTCCAAAATCACTAGAGATAGGTTCTATTTTTTAATGCATATTTTACAACCTTTATTATATAGATTTACATTCTATTGGTTTATTTGACAACTATCTCTTAAGTATGAATGATGCCAGCTATGATATGTGGTAGTGGAGAATATAGTGGTATGCCAATGGACATAGTTCTTACCTTGATCAAGCTTGAATTCCAGTGAAACAAAGTGATTGCATGTACATATAGCATGATCATGAGGAAACAGACATGGGGGCATGTGTCATGTGGTGATAATCACAAGTATATGTGTAGTGTTAGAAGAGTCTAAAGAAGGAAGTCATGCCCAGGCAACTAAGAAAATAAGTCAAAGAGACACCGCAGAAGATGTGAGCAGTGTCAGACACATGTGAGAGTTGAATCATTCACTGGAGGTGAACTTCCAAGGACAGTCTGAACTCAAACCAGGCTCATCTGCCTGCAAAGTCAAACATTGTCTCACTGTCACCCCAGCTTGGTTTTTCTCTGGCTACTGTGACTCCCATTGATGCTTCTCTAACGTTTGCCCTGGTATTTTGCAGTCCTATGGGAAGCATGCCTCTCTAAAAGTGCCAACCTGCGGGCTGGGAAGGCGGCTCAGTGGTAGAGTGCTTGCCTCATGCATGAGGCCCTGGGTTCGATTCTTCAGCATCACATAAGCAAAAAAAGCTGGAAGTGGCATTGTGGTTCAAGTGGTAGAGCGCTCGCCTTGAGCTGAAGAGCTGAGGGACAGTGCTCAGGCCCAGAGTTCAGGCCCCATGACAGACCAAAAAAAAAAAAATTGCCAACCTGTGGTGCAGAACCAAGTTTAAAAAATTTCAGCAACGAGTCAGTGGCTCATGTCTGTAATCCTAGCTACTCAGGAGGCTGAGATATGAGGATTATGGTTTGAAGCCAGCACAAGCAGGAAAGTCTGTGAGACTCTGGTCTCCAATTAACCATCAGAAAAGCCAGAAGCAGAGCTATGGCTCAAGTAGTAGAGTGAGAGTTTTAAGCAAAAAGAGCTAAAGGACATTGCTCAGGCCCCAAGTTCAAGCCCTGACTGGACTCTCTCTCTCTCTCTCAATCTATGGCTCCATACTTTGGCTCTTATTTTCTGCTGGAGAATCAACCTGTTATTCCTTCTGAAAGCTTCATTCCTAAGCTTCAACCCTATATTCAGGTGTGCTTTAGGAAGTGCAGAGAATTGTGGGTACTTATTGATCGATGTTTACAGGTTTCATGCCTCATTTAAGTTACTGAGGGATTATGCATCCAGACTGGTGCCTCAATTTGGTGAAAAAAAATCATCTCCAAAAAAGTTCTATTTCTAAAAAAATATTACCTAACCATGCTCTAGCTCTCACTATTCCCTTTACATCTACAAAGCCCTTTTCCAAACAATTGGGCCTTTATTTCATTTTTTTCCAGAGCAACAGCTTAAAGATAAATGGAATTTCCAGACCTGAGGCTGGAGTCCTGCCTAGAGGGCAGGTTCTGTAAGGCACCTAGCTGATGACCTGGAATGTGACCACTGCAAGGATGTCGTACCCGACAGGTAGAAGCATAGTGCTGATTGCAAAGTCTATCAGAAGCACAAGGCATGAGAAATAACAGTTGATAGACAGAAATGGTTGGAATTGGTAGGTTAAGAAGTCATATTCTAAAAGCTTCTGGGAGATGTCGACCAACAATGGAAATAAATAGACACACTTAACCATAATCAGAATGTGCTTGACAGCGTACTTTTGAATGAGCACAGTAAGGGACTGAATTGGACAATATGTGACCATGGTTTCTTGGCCCACACCATCCATCCAGAACTGCTGATTGGGTCAGGCTGAGAGCAGGCATCTGTGCATTGATGTAAAAGTGTTCGGAATGCAAAGTGTTCCCAACAAGTACATTAATAACTTTCAACAACCTTCACTTCTGGACATGATGTAATTAAGTTTTGAATCAGGGAAGCAAAGATGGTCTGTGGTCGGATATTTTCTTTTGAAAGCAAGTGGGAAGACAAAAGCAAACAGGCTTTTTGGCTATGAGAGAAAGCGTGACCTTCCAAGTAAGGAATTTTTAACCGAAGCTTTCAACTAGAGGACAATGAGGCTAGAGAAGCTGCTCGTAGCAGAAATTTAAGATGGAGAAATAATTGAGGGGTGACTGTGTTCCTTATTGCCCCCTGAATGTACCCATCTTGCCCCAGTATGCACACTGCTTTCAAAGATTGGGATGTGCCTAGGATGCTTTTTAAGCAGGCAAACATTACTGCATTCCCTTCACCTCCCCTCATCTTAAGACATCAGGCCAGCATGCCAGAACATGCTTGAATCCTCTCACAGTTACATATAAACTTTAGAAAGAGGCGCTCTTTGCTTCTAGCCTGACTCATACTCCATGCATCATATAACAGAACTTGGAAAGGCTGTGAAGAATGCACATGGGAGCCATTGCAGCTATGATGTAGTTGGGGTGCACCTATAAAGTTGGAGGTACAGGGCAAGGTGGGTAGGAGTCTTGCAGGACAGTGGAGAACGTTCGTCACTGTGTTAGCATTCTTTAGGACCACTGTATTTTGGAGATGAAAGAGACCTGGGGAAATTGCACTCAAGAGACAGAGGTGTTGATTGCTTGTGCACAGTTACACCGCTAGGGAGAAAGTGCTAGGAGCACCCAGATCCTATTTTGGATCACAAGAAACCATTTGAAAAATCTAATAATGGGCTGGGAAGGTGGCTCAGTGGTAGAGTGCTTGCCTCACATATATTAGGCCCTGGGTTTGATTCCTCACCACCACATAAGCAGAAAAAGCTGGAAGTGGTGCTGTGGCTCAAGTAGTAGAGCGCTAACCTTGAGCTGAAGAGCTGAGGGACAGAGTTCAGGCCCCACAACTGAAAAAAAAATAAGAGAAATCCGATAATGACTACACACACTTTCCACTGAAAAACAAATTGATGCATTCTATAAGTACCGGTAGAGTTGCAAAGGACTCCCATAGGCCTGAAGTTGGTCCATGCAACCGAAGAATGTTCTTCAGATTCCTTATTGAGTCTGCTGAATTTTCTGCTTTATGAGGATAGGTTTACAGCAGTATTAAATAGGGTTCAGACTGACTAGAGCTTAAATGTGTCCAACTTTCTACCTACTAGCTCTTTGAGCCCAAGCAGACATGTGATATTTCTAAGCCTCAGTTTCCTGAGGTGTGAAATAGTGTAATAATAGTACTGATTTCTATGTTATCTTGAAGATTAAATGTGACCATGGGTTCCCAGACATAAGTAAGTATAAAAGCTGACATCTGAGGGAGGCAAGATCACAGTGCTGCTGCCCTTCTTCTCTGACCTCTGACCTCATCATGGCCTTGATTGGCGATTGATGGGATATTCCAGACACTAGAATCCTGAATTTCTTCCCAATCCTTTGCCTTTTGCTTGTTCCTGTTGGCATCTATTTGGTTCCAGACCATTCTCCTTTTCTTAAGTGTCTTGCTATTTCTCTGCATGAAAGACAACCTGTGATGAGTTCATCATGTAGAAATATATTAAGGAGAAGTGCTAGGAAAATAAGATTGCTTGAGAAGAGGATGTGACCGTGAAGTGCTTCCTCACCGTGGTGGAGATCAAACAGTAGAACAAGTAGAAATAGGAAGACTGCAAGAATCCTCTCGAGTCCTTGTCATTTCATTTTCTCTTTAATTGTAGGAGTTAACATTGTTTTAAAAGTGAAAGCTTTTAGTGTGAAATCTTTTTGTATTTAACATCAACTTTTTCTGGTTGATGTGCTTTTACTATTAGCAACTTCTAACTTCTCTACCATCACTCCCTATACATCTATGTTGAGCAACAAAAATGTATACAGGAGGTGAGATGCTAAAAATTCTGTGCACTATTTCTGTGCTTCCCTTCCCCAAATCACATAAACTTACATACAAGACAAAGGGTACAGAAATCAAAAATAGTGACAACAGGGAATAAACCAATGGAGAAAAAAGGAAAAAGAAATAACTGCAAACAGTAAAATAAAAAAAAAACACTGTGTTTCCATTTCTTGGAGTTCATTTTGATAAGCATCATTTTATATGCTCATATGCACATAGCTATTGAGCCATTGTAGTGGGACAAAGGGGGAACCAATTCAGCAGTGATACTAGACACTATGTTGGAAATGAACTTTACAACATGAGGGGAGGAGATAACACTGTTCAAAAAGAAATGTATTCACTACCTTACTTATGTAACTCTGTACATCACCTTTACAATAAAATTTAAATTAAAAAAAAAAAGAAATTCTGTGCAGAGCCTGTGCAGAGCAGGAACTACTTACTCTCTTTCCAGAACAAGTTGTTTACTTTTTAGAGTAGGTGCCATTCCCCTAGAGACTGTTATAGGGTGAATTATGTGATAGTTTGGCAACTGACTCTCCAACCTGGTTTGGTAGTGCCTTCAAGCTTTCCACCTGCCTGGCAATACTTTGGATCAGAATAATGGTAACCATGTGTGTGGTGTGTGTGATGTGTATGAATTCAACTCCTACCCACTTATACTTTGGAAGTAGGACTTTAAGGTATTTTACCACAGAAACCAGAAAACAGTCCTTTAAATAGGCCCAGAACAGTGAAAGTCTGCATTCTCATGAGACTAACTTCTGAGTTTAACTTGAATTATTAACATGAATTATACAATCAGAGCCGGGAGAATGTGTTTCTGGCTTTCTGATGCTTTACCATTTCAGATGATCATTCTATCCTATGTCCTCTCTTTCACACTGACTGAGTAGAAATGAAAGGTAAATGCTGGCAGTCATTTTACCCATGTTATCCTCTTAGATTAGGGGGTGGTGATCACGTGATGGTACCCCCAAATAGCACAACCAAGGGACGTAAAGTAAATCTGCTTTGTAGAACAAAGTGACCAGTTTTAGTGGGGTTTATTCTGCCATTTCTCTGCTCTTAGACCGACTTGGGTTCAAAATTCCTTAACTGTGTTCTAGCAAGAGGGCCTGGGAAGATTACTTTCTACTAGTTTTTTCATTCAGCTTCTTTCCTGTAGCTGGAGACATAGGTCTCAATGCACATATAGAGTCTGACACACCACAGCTATTTCCTCATCTCGGACAGTGATTACTCGAGTGAAGATATGAATAAGCTTTCTTTGAAAACATGGCTTAATAACCACAGACAAATCAGGTTTGGGAATGTGTGTGTGTGTGTGTGTGTGTGTGTGTGTGTGTGTGAAGGTGACATTTATACTTGCTGAAAATTGTGAACTTTTACTCTAACCTGTAACTATATTGTAGAGACTTTCTTTTTTTTGTTGTTTTTCAAATGTCTCATAAGATCATTTGTAAAAGAAACCAGTTAGGCTGGTAAATGCTAGCTCATCAATTCTGTTACACAAGTGACAAGTTGCAAACTCATCATTAATTTGTTAGTAATCTCAGTAGGTTATTCTGGAGATGAACAGAACTCTGTGCTACAGAGTCCCTATTCTGTTAATTCGTATTTACATCTGCTCTGTTCTAAGCACTGGACTGTGCATTGTAGATATAAAGATGAGAGAATCCAACAGTACACTGCAGCGTGAGTCTAAAATATCTATTTTTTTCAATTGGGATCCAAGGATTCTCAGAAATTGCATGCTTTTTTGCTTTTATTTTAGTGATAAATTTTTAGCAGTCATTTTTACTAATTATGAGGAAAACCTTTTTAAAGCAATAACTCACCTCTGAAAGATATATTTAGAGGTTAATGATTAAATTTCTTATTTGATGTCTAAGAATATACTTGGATGCTTTCAGAATCTTTAGGAAATCTTTAAAAAAATTAGGGATACTTACAAACATTTTTAAGTATTTGTACAAAGGGGTTTCAATTTAGCATATCTGTTTATTCAGGATCCAATCAAATATGCAAAACATGGGCACAGGGGATCTAAAGTTTTGTTTCCTTGAACTCTGAAGTTTGTTTGTAGTTTAAGCCAAGATACCCATTTAGTCCTGGTGGGCCTTAGTCTATGCTTTTGTGAACTTTTCTCTAACTGGAATTGGAACCTAAACTTCTTTGACTTCTAGCTAAGAGGAAAGAAAACTCACTAGATTTATTCTAATTCGCACTAGGAAAACATTGAAGGAATCGTTTTCCTTCTTTGTATCCAAGGCTTTCTGAGACACAGGAATATAAACTTGCAAAGAATGCCAAAGTGCAAATGAAAATGAATAACAGCATGTTTGCAAAGCTTTGGAGTACAGCAGCAATATTCTTATGAAGAGGAATCCTGCACAATACCAAGTAAAAGGGCTAATTACTTTCTTTAGGTGACTTAGTGAAGAAGAGGATGTGGTAACAAATAACCACACAGATTAACTTGTGTATTACAAATCAATTGAGGTTTTCAGGAGACTCTGTTCATCACAATCATGAAGGGGCCATCTGCTAGCTCCATCAAGACTCATGTTGGCAATATGGAAAAGAGAGAAGTGCAATCATCATCCTACTCATTGCATCTGCATCACATGTCTCTGGTAGAATCTATTACAGGTAACATGCTACATTAGTGTAGTGATCATTGTCATTTCCATGGCAAAATACCTGACATAACTTAACAGAGAAAAGGTTTAGCTTACTCACATTTTCAGATGGTACAGCCCCTGGGTGTGTGGCCCCATGTACTTGCACAGAACATCATAATGACAGGAGTGTGTGATGGAGGAGATTCTTCTCTTCATGACAGACCGGAAGCTGAGAGAGAAAGATGAAGTGACTGGAAATCAGGCATCACCTTCCAAAGCACACTCCAGTGAACTGCCTCCTCTAGTTAGGTTTCATATACTAAAATTTCTAGATCCTCTGAAGATTGTACCAGCAACTGGGTAGCAAAAGTTCAAGATATGAACCTGTGAGACGTTACATATTCAGACGCTAAACACAAGGTAATAACCAAGCTCAGAAGGGGATGTGTGGAGAACATTGGTTCTACTCATGACCATGAAGTACATAATATTCTCACTTAGCATGTGATTTTTTTTAAATTTAAAGACTAGAATTTTAATTCTGATTCCAAGCAGTGGATCATTCACAAGTGCAGAATGTTCCTGAAGAGGGTGACTGAAGAGAAAAAGGACATTTGGCTATTGTTGATTGGTGGATTGTCCTTAACAGAAGATCTTGTGGCAATTCTTAGCAACGAGAATGCACAAAAGGAAGGAAGTCACATTAACCAGAAAGAAATTCATGGAGCATAAAAGAATACAGGTAGAAAGGTGATCAGAATAATAAGTGATTTATGACAGAACCATGGATGCTGAAATCAAAGTCATGTTTGTGTTTATTCTCCCTGAGGAATCAGATTTGGGATGGAATATTTGGTGTTCCGGTTGCTGGAGATGAAACAATGAAGGGAAGACAAATAACAGGAAAGGCTATGGAGAAAGGATAATGAATATCTGAATTACTATATTGGCTTAGACAGATTGGTTTTGCCCGTGGCATGCCTTCCACTTGCTGAGATTGTCACTGTGTGCTTCATTGTAACTCAGCAGAATCATATTCTACATGAGAGAAAGAGATTTTCATCAAAACATGTAATTAGTTGACTACCTGGCTTCATAGAGGTAACAACTTTACTTTAATGTGGTATCTTGTCATCAGTGTGGGAAATGAGGTATTCTAAATAGAATGGCTTTATTGCTCCTTTGAATACAGTGTTCCTAAAATGACATCATGATTTATTATTCATTCCAAAATTATCAAAAACATATCTTCAGATATAAGCACAAAAACATATACACTAATTCACACAATTGATTATCTATCTATCTATCTATCTATCCACCTATCTCTCTATTCACCTATCTACCTACCTATCATCTGTATCTTAATTCTTCAGTGCTGGTTAACTGATTGTGTTTACAACTACCATACTACTTCTTACTATTGGTCTTTATATTGCTGTGTTTAGGGAATTTGCTAGTATATTAATTAAAGGTAAAAAGGAAAGAGGAAATTCCTTACACGTTTATGACTCTTCTGAAATATCTATTCATATTTTTTAGGCAGCAAAATTAGGAGGGGGAAAGCATTTGATCTTAAAAATAATGATATAGTTGTCCTTAAATATCTAAAAATATATCAAGAAGACAGCTGGAAATGACCTTGGTGTGGAGAAAGCACAGCTCAAAAGACCTTATTCCCAAATCTGGATATGCCATTTCACATCATGGATTATTTCAGAAATCACGTGTATGGTTGAGAACTGCAATCTATACATAAGTAATAATGGAGCTACCAGCAATGATACTGATTTCCTGGTGTTGTGTGTACTTATGTGTCTGCTGCCAAGACTGCTACGTGATTCCACAATAGTAAAGAACTGGCATCCATGGTTGGAAAAAATATTCTCCAGCCAGGCACTTAAGATGAATATGGCCTTAGATCTCAAGTCTCACTTCTGCCGATATACAGAACCATACTTAGGGATGAAAAACAACCAAAAATATAGCCCCTAATGGTCGTTATGACCAAGAGGAGTTAACGACACCCTGGAATGATAGAGAAGTAAAGTCAGGAGAAGCAAAAAGCCTGGTAAAGACAGAGAGGAGAACACTTAGCTATTCTCTCTTCTGCTTGTCACCTGGCTCTGATCTCGAGGGCTTCTATCTGTTTCACATTGCCTGAGCTAGTCACAATGCCTGCATTCTTCAAGCGCCCAAAATGCTGTGTGTGTGTGTGTGTGTGTGTGTGTGTGTGTGTGTGTGTGTGTGTGTGTGTGTGTGTGTGTGTGTGTGTGTGTGTGTGTGTGTGTCCTGGGGCTTGGACGCTGGGACTGGGCACCGTCCCTGAGCTTTTTTGCTGCCACTTAAGCCACAGCTCCACATTTAGTTTTTTTGGTACTTAATTGGATATGAGTCCCTTGAACTTCCCTGCCCCAGCTGCCTTTGAACCACAATCCTCAGATCCCAACCTCCTGAGCAACAAAAGATTACAGGCACGAACAACTGGTGCCAGGCCCAAAATGCATTTGAATGCTTAGTAAATCTAGTGTTCTTTCAGAAAATGATATTTCCAAGAGAAAGAGTGATATAGGTGGAGAACTGGGAAGTTCTTGCCTGTGTAACTATATATATGTGTGTACATGTGTGTGTGTGTGTGTACATGCATATGTGTACATGTGTTCATGCCATCAAATTTTAAAAAAACTTAGCAAAGAAGTGAAAGAAGGCAGTGCAAGTCCTTATAATAGGAATGGAAAGGTCAGGTCAGGGTGATGATTGACAGTTGGACTTTTTGCTCTCAGAGCCTGAGAAGGTCTAAGATTTTTGCCTGGCAAGTTCTAGATATGAAGTCAGGCTATTATGTAACTTGTTTTCAGAACTTTCTTGTGGAATGGGAAGGCAGTAGCTATTTGCTGCTCTTCCGTACCTGTGGCTCTGATACCCACTGTGGTGGGGCAGGCCTATCAGGTTAGCCGACCTCGTTCATCCTGTTGGGCAGATTATTTTTCTCCTCTCTCCACTTTTGTTGTTTACTTAGCAAAAGGCACTCCACCCTCATGACAAGTTTTAGCACTTTCTCTGATACACTGGACGGCTACTGTAGCTTGACTTTCAATTACATTAAATCCCATTATAATCATTTTCTTATAACAAATCCTTTTTAACACCTGGAAAGCTCAGCTCCCATGGGTGTAGTGTTATGCTGTCAAACTAAAAAACAGAAGAATCCTACTGGAATCGCAGTGGTTATGGCATGTGCTTGAAAACAAGATTAGCAGAAGAGCCCTATGCACTTTGCATTCATTTCTGGTAGCAAAAGATGGAAAGTTATTCTAAACCATTCAAACATGGCTTGACCTATAAGCCAGTGGCCTAATTCTGTGATTAAAAAAAAATCACTGTGATATCATGGTAAAACACCTTGTTTGGCAAAGCATTTCTTCTAGAAATGAGGCCCAGAATTGTTGACTGTTATCATTACAGTGCTCCATACAGGGAAGAATGTTCTTCAGAATTACCTAACAAGCACATCCTATAGGGTTTTGGTTTGTCTACCTTGTTTCTTGTAATGTTCCTGATGTGTTGAATAAGCCAAAAGCAAGTTGTCAACTGGGCATGATGGTTCCTCTCATTGTGCTTTGGATCTTTTTGGCCAAACATTTGTAAGGATGGTTCCGAATGCTTTTCTCGTTGTTTCATTTCTCTAGTTTGTATTCCATCTGGTTTTCTGCTGCTTTGCGATAACATCATCCGAGAGTCAGTCAGTGTCGAGGAATGGGCAACCAAGGAAAGCAGCAGAATTTGTCAGTAGTGTTTCTTCAGTGTGAGTCACACCCACTGATTCTTTAAACTGACACTGAGCTCCATTCTGGGTCAGTGATATCCTTGTGTGGATCAGCTAGAGGGAAGAGAGCTCTCCTGCTAATCAAATCACCCAGTAATCACTCTATTGCACATATCATTAATGAGGTTACTTTCCTTTTCCTACTTTTTTAAAAAACTGTGCTAGGAAAATGTATAGCTCAATAATGCTCTATCAATTAGAATGAACACATTTTTTTTTTTTCTAAATGATTACTTCCAAAAGGCAGATTAGTGATATCTTATTCATTTTGGCAACGAGCATGCATCATACTTTTTTCTTTTTCTTTCTTTCTTTCTTTCTTTCTTTCTTTCTTTCTTTCTTTCTTTCTTTCTTTCTTTCTTTCTTTCTTTCTTTCTTTCCTTCTTTCTTTCTTTCTTTCTTTCTTTCTTTCCTTCTTTCTTTCCTTCTTTCTTTCTTTCTTTCTTTCTTTCCTTCTTTCTTTCCTTCTTTCTTTCCTTCTTTCTTTCTTTCCTTCTTTCTTTCCGTCCTTCTTTCTTTCTTTCTTTCTTTCTTTCTTTCTTTCTTTCTTTCTTTCTTTCTTTCTTTCTTTCTTTCTTTCTTTCTTTCTTTCTTTCTTTCCTTCTTTCTTTCCTTCTTTCTTTCTTTTTCTTTCTTTCTTTCTTTCTTTCTTCCTGCTTGCTTGCTTGCTTGCTTTCACTTTCTTGCTTTCTCTCTCTCTCGCTCTCTCTTTTTCTTATTAGGAACAAGGGTAAGACTACAAAGACTGGGCATCACACACAGCTATTATAACCTGGGAAGAGGTGGAGTCCTCTACTTTCATAATGTAGCTTTGGTTGGCCCATTTTTCTAGCCAAAGGTAATGTGAGCTGGAATTGATCACAGAGGCCTTGGCAGCTGGCTTAACCTGTTTATATAAAGATGGAACACAGCCATTGATTAAGAGAGCTGCCTCCTACTGGTTGGTTTTGGATTTCAGCCCAGCATTTTCCATGGAGATAGCTTTTAAAAGTTGGGTCAGCATCTCAATGGGAGATAAGGATGCACAAGAAAGCCCTTGTGGTCTTCCTGTCTGCAGAATGCCCACTGTTCAGAAGCATCAGAATAGATATATTTGAAAAATAAAACACGTCTGCTAGGTTTATCTCTGTTATCTCTGATCATTCTTGCTGGCATGATCAATCCTCTGGACTGAGGATAAGTGGGTCACTTTGAGCCAAGCAGAGGATTTAATAACTTCCCTAGAGCTCTTCAGCTCTGAGATCTTTTGGGGTGGCCTGGTCCATGAGAAGATCAGCTTAGTGTCAGGGCATTTTCCAGGAAGGATATTTATAAATGGTAGGACGATATTGTAAACAATGAGACTATTGCTTTTAGGTTTAAGTCGGGGAATAAGCTTAAGGAGAGAAGGCCAGGAAGGTTAGGAGTCGGGGGATAAAGATCCCACAGAAGAATTCTGTGGAGAGTCAATGGAGACACCATAAAGCTCTCAGGCTCTCAGAACTGTACCATCCCCACTGGTCATGAAATGGACTTCAGAGTTGAGGACAACAATGGCAGCTCGGGGCAGTTTATAAATGCAAAGGAGCCCTTAGGCTAGATTGGAATTGGATTCTATATTTTTATTTATACATTAAGAAAAGTCTGTTCCCATATTAAATTTTCTATCTGTGAGCTTAGCAATGAAGACTATTTGGAGTCTAGAGTACTGGAGTATGTGTCCTGGAAATAGTGAGTGAAGGATGCTCCTCTAACTTCCAGAGATTAAGAAAAAAAGAACACTGAACTTTTATAAAAGGAGAAAAAAACCTTTGCATAGATGATTATTATATAAATAAAGCTTCTTAACAAGCACTGCAGTTTCTTTTTTTATTTCTTTTTTTTTTTACAAAGCACAAAGAGTTATTGTGTGATTTATGTGAAAAGGTTATATAACTGTACTCTGTTACTTTAAATAGTGTTTTTTATTTAAACTGCCAACTTCTTCATCACCAGTACAGAAAAAAATGCATATTTGCTAAGCACAAAGGTAATTTTCAAGGACTGTAATTAGCTCATGATAACTCTATCTTTTGTGATGCCTTGTTGCTGAACAAGTAAAGGAATGGACTCTTTTTTTTTTTTCATTATTAAATGTACAGTGTGGCACCTGCAGTGTGTCACTTTAGTGAGAACCAGAAAGGGAAAAATGTTGGAAATATTACACATGGTCAGGAGAAAATTAACAGATGTAATAAAGTGACAGATCACACAACTTTCCCTTGGCTTCTTCTCTTCTTTTTACAAACAGGACAAGACTGCTTTCTTCCCCTTCCCCCCACCCATGTTGGTTGCCGAATGACTTGTTATGACTAAGTTATTAAAGGTTCTATTCAAGAAGTAAACTAAGTACATGATGTAAAGGGTGAAAATGATATTGAAATAAGAAGGCAAAAAACCGAAAAGGTAGGAAAATGTCAGGGATGCAAGTCATGGTGTTTTAAAAATGGCTTATGGGATGGAATGTTGGCAAGAGAAAGAAAAGCCAATGAAGGAAATGTTTGAGGAAGAGAATGTGAGTTCATTTAATTCATTCCAGGAAAATTGACTACTAAGAATAAATTTATTTCCGTGAAAGATTCTCTCTATGGTGGAGGTCAGAGTATATGTATATAGTACATGTGTACAGATACCACCAACAAATGCTTTTCTGACATTGTCTAAGATAGCATTGTGAAAGAATTAATGGGACAGGATGAGAACATTTTCCCCATGGTAAGGAATATCTCCACAGAAAATCTAGAATGTTCCTTCTGAGGGAAATAGTTTGTTGCAGGAAGTGGAATTCCCTGAAGTTCAGGGAATCCCAATGTTCTGGGATCTGGAGGTCTGTTACTTTCTGGGAAGTTGAACTCCATTTTGTAGGCTGACATCTGCTTTTGGAGAACTTGTTTTTCATGCTGGGCTTAGATTGTGACCACAGAAAAACAAACCACAGAAAACAAATCTATAAAGCCCCCATGTCAAGGAATTGCTGTGTTCATGTGAATGCTGGTTGTATTTTCTGTGAGACTGTGAGAACATTATCACCTGTTTGGTCACCAACCTAGTTGCCCAGGTGGCAGATTGGCAAACAACCAGCAGGAAAACAACCACTTCCTGCAATGAGCTGGAAAATATATTCAGTCATAGTTGTTCTGAGACATTATTGATCCTTTCCAGTTCAAACATTAGATTTCAATTTCAATAGGAATGAAAACAACTGATAGGAGACCAAGAATGAATAAATACTTTTACAGTTCAGGCAACAGCTACTTCTGGAAACTCTGCACAGGGAAAAGACAATTGATTTTTCAAAAGTGCCTTACAACTGGCAGGGAGAAAGGAGACAGTGGCTGGCTGACGCAGTTTGTTATGGACGGGGACAGCAATCAATATACTTTGTAGCTAGAATTCAATCGTAAGTTTGATTGTTATATCTTTAAAAGTTACCAGGGAATATGCAGCTTCTATCAGCAAAGCCTTTGATGTTTGGGATCTCATTAAATTTTGTTGTCTGGAAGGTGTCACATACTTCGTTTGACAGATCAAATGAGAGAGGACTAAAAGTTAATTTCTTAGCCAGGAAGAAGTCAATTAAAAACATACATTTAAAGAATGATCAATTTCCCTCACAGGAGAACCTAAAGAAGTGTTTTGAAACCTGTATTTAAACTAAGAAGTAGAGTACATATCAAAGGGGAAGTGTGACAGGAAAGCCCAAAGTTAGCAGTCACCATGTCTATAGTAACAGGTGCAGCCACATCCAAGTTTATAGCCGTCTCTTCTGACTTCAGTACGTGATGAGAACTTGTCATCCAACATACTTTCTCAGAGATGAAAAGCTATCTTGGAGCTGGGCACTGGTGACTCATGCCTGTAATCCTAGCTACTCAGGAGGCTGAGATCTGAGGATAGTAGTTCAAAGCCAGCCCAGGTAGGAAAGTCCGTGAGGCTCTTATCTCCAATAAACCACCAGAAAACCAGAAGTGGTGCCGTGGCTCAAGTGGTAGAGTGCTTGCCTTGAGCTGAAGAGCTGAGGGACAGCTCCCAGGTCTAGAGTTCAAGCCCCACAACTGACCAAAAAAAAAAAAAAAAAAAAAAAAGAAGAAGCTATCTTGGGCTTCCAGCAAAGGTTTGTGAGGGATAGAAATTCCTCTATGAGGATCAGGCTAAAATTAACACTACTTGTAGATAGAAGGTGGCCAAGATGACACTCTTATCCATTATTATGCTGAAAAGACATGCTCTTCTTTATACCTACAGGGAAAATGCTGGGACAAAAAAATCCTTTAAGTGAATTGTATGCCTGACTTGAGCCAAGCTGGGTCACTTGGAAACATACTTCTTTATTTCTGTCCTTTCTAGGAGCTACATTTAGACCTTAAACAATTAGTCGTCTTTACTTTTACTTTCTTTTTCTTTCTCTTCCTCCACCTTCTTCTTTTTAAAGTTACCTGATGGTGAATTTTTAGTATTTTGTATTTTTAGTTGCTGGAGTGCAAGTGTAAAAATGAAGACCCTTTCTGCCCTTACAAGTAATTCTTTATTTTGACATTAGCAGGACATAAAGAAGGGAGTCCTGAAAAAGTTGGGACATTCCATTTTTAACCCCTTAAGGTCAGAAGCACCAGAGTAAATACCAGTAGGTTTTAGAAGGCAAACCTTGTTAGAGCAAACCCATTTAGGAAGACAAATGTTCTTTGTCAAGAAACCCCCTCCAGGTCTTACAAACTTTACAATTAGGCCCATTTATTTTCTTGATCTACTGTTATTTAATTGTAACCATGAAACTAAGGCAAAAAGACTACTTTCTGATTTGATTTCTTTTCCCCCCTCGACAATTCTAAAGTGAGTGTTCACTTTTAGCTTTTTAAAGTGTTTTTTTTTCTTGTTTAAGGAAAGAGGAAGTGTGTGTTCTATTGGAGGACAGAACCTCCTGTCTTCTCAATTGCACTGAAATATTCAGTCCAAAGCTGTTAGAATAAATCACCTATGAAAGCCGAGGAGGGTCAGCTAGAGAGAAAGAGTGGAAAAACACGCCGCACTGCATACACATTTTAACTTTCGGTTGGATGCAGGCTACCCCTCACTGTGGTCAGCTCCTATTGGTTTATGGCTCCGGGTCACATAAACATCTGCATGCTTGACCCTTTCTTCCATCCTCATAGAAAGCTGACTCCTAAAACCAACTCACTACAGTCAGAGAGCCCTCTCTCCTCCTCACATTTCATGCATTCGTGCATGCACTCAACACGTATTTAGTGAACACCTATCGTGTCATTCACGAGGGAAAGTGCAAAGTCATAGAAGTAAGAGGCAGATCTGGAGAAGGCCACCCAGAACTGACCGTCTAGACCTCTGGAGAAAAAAAAAAGCCTATAATTAGCAATTACACGAATAGAAGTAAAATCACAGCTTTTCCTAAGTGCAGCAAGGCAAAGCACCTGAAGTGGCCCATGGAGCACAGATAAAAGGAGACTGAAAGGAATCCAAGTGGGAACGATACATGCTAAAGTGTGAAGGCTGAATAGAGTTAGTTCATTCAAGGAGGAGATGAAGACACTTAGGTTAAGCAGATGTTTTAAGAATGGAAGAGGGGCCGACTGTAGGGAGAATAGAGGCAAGGCCAGCGAGCCTAGGTAGAAGGGCCCACGGGGAGTTCAGGACGATCGTGGAGCAGAGGAGCCAGACAATTGGGCCTTGAGGTCAATGCAGACCTATTTTTCTCTTTTCACTTATTTTTATTTGAAAAATGCTAAAAAACCCAGAGAGGTCACAGTTACATAAGTCGGGCAAAGAGTTTATTTCCTTTTAGAGAATGTTTCCCCTTCCCTCATTCTCTCCTAGTTTTTTTTCTCCCATCCCTACGCACAAGTTGTATAGTTCATTTTCTACGTAGTGTCCATTGAGTGCCACAGCGGCATTTATTCGTCCTTTGTCCCTCCATTTCTGTGCACAGAAAACAGCAAAACAGCAAAAGGAAAAAAAAAACCCCTCAAAAGAACTCTGTAAGAGAACTATGAAGCTATTCAATGTCAGTAGCAATATTAAAAGATAAAGTCCTGTTCCCTTTAATTCCCGTTGGCTTCCTTTCTCTGTGCCTTGCCCTCACATCTCTGTGACGACCTGTATCTCCCTTCCTGTCCCTCTGCCCCACTCCCATTCAGACCCCCTACCCCTTTTCCTCTTGTCTCAGATTCTACCCTACTGGCCTTTATCCTCTTGGCTTAAGGGCAGAAAAACCCTCTCCTTCTGAGAGTCAGGCAGAGATGGACAGACGAGGCGTTCTTGTGAGAGGATTCCGGCACTATGAACTTGAGTTCTGAATGTATTTTCCCCTTATACCCAGCACTACATAGTCCATAGATTGGACTGTACCTGTGGGACACAGTAAGACATTGGCTTTGGTGGGCTGCCTGTGATATATTTCCTGATTAAGTTTTGGCACGCTGGGTATCTTATTGATATATTCTCCATTTTCTTATTTTTGATGCTTTGCATATTGAAGCCACGTAAGTGTTGAATTAATGAAGAATGGACTGACTTGATATCAGTTTAGTTTCAGTGATATGACAATGTATTCCAATGTGGGTTGGAGGGATAAATGATTGGGATTTCTAGCTTTGATCAAGTAGCCAGATATAAATATGCTGTGAATTTCAGGGCCAAATGGGAAAGAAAAAATTGTATAATATGAAATAGGATCTGGCTATGTAACCCGGGCGATCCTTTTCCTTCAGTCTGTAAACTCATGGGATTATAGATGTATGTCATCATGCTCAGCTTGGAATAGAAATGTAACTCATTGTGAATTATTATTAATCTCTGTGGTTACTTAATAGGCTCATATTTCTGTTTGTCTTCTGTGCATTCTTTTTGCCCACATTTTACATCTTCCCCTCCCCTCCAAATTCTCAAGTTTCATTCTGTACTTTCTTAACATTGTAAATAGGGAGGAAATCTTCCAAGGCAATTTATTCAGCAAACACTTTCGTGAATTTACTATATGCTGAGCACTGAACACTGAGTCACACAGTCTCTCACAGGGCCAGCTGGTAGAACTTCTCTGATGATGGAACTATGTTGGGTCCAATACAGTATCCAATACACTTAAAATGTGGCCATGGTGCTGAGAGATCTAATCTTTGAATTTTATCTAGTTTTAACTAATTTCAGCTTAAATAGAAAAGGCAGGAATTCTGAGTTTTTCAGGTGTTACTTGGCATTTTCTCATTTCATTGGAGAAGCAGATGGTAGCCCAATCAAGGCAATGCCATGAAACTCTGAAACTTGCCAGGCACTAGTGGCTCATGCTTGTCATCCTAGCTACTCAGGAGGCTGAGTTCTGAGGATTGCAGTTCAAAGCCAGCAAGTAAGTCCATGAGACTCTTATTTCCAACAAACCACCAGAAAACCAGAAGTAGTGCTGTGGCTCAAGTGCTAGAGCCCTAGCCTTGAGCTGAAGAGCTGAGGGACAGTGCCCAAGACCAGAGTTCAAGCCCCACAACCAACAAAACACCACAACAAACAAACAATCAAACACAAAAACTCTGAAACTCCGGATGGTACAGACTAGTTACAACCTTGACAGTCATCTTGACATGCTTCCTCTGTGGAAAGAAGCTTTCCAACTCAGGTTCCCTTTGTAGCTGAATGGTCTCTTCGGAGTAGGAAGTAAGTCAAAGTAGGAAAAGTAAAACAAGAACGTTTCATTCTTTATTCATTGCATGGTGGAAATTCCAACCAAGGGTGAGGAGCATGATTGCTTTCATGGATCACTTCATCCGAGAAACAGCAAGTATCAAGAGGCTAAAAAGTTACCTGTGGGGGTGGGGGGAATGGGGGAAATCATGGTTTAATATTTATTAAATACCTATTCTTAGTAATTAATAAAAAACATAAACTTAAATAGTAACATGAATTAGATAGTACACATTTGGGAGGCAGGCTTAATGAGATAAAGAAGGTAAAAAGGCAGAGTCTGGTAAAAAATAACTCTATGTTTTGAAACTAAAGGAAGAAGCTAAAGGAAGAAGTAATGGTTCTGTACAATGTCTGTGTGTGTGTGTGTGTGTGTGTGTGTGTGTGTGTGTGTGTGTGTGTGTGTTTGTGTGTATGCCAGTCTTGAGGCTTGAATTCAAGGCTTATGCCTTGTCCCTAAAATGTTTTGTGTGTTGTTAGTGGTCGTGGGGCTTGAACTCTGGGCCTGAGTGCTGTCTCTGAGGTCTTTCACTCCAAGCTAGTGCTCTACCACTTGGAGCTACAGGACCACTTTCAGTTTTCTGGTGGTTAATTGAAGATAACAATTTCATAGATTTTCCTGCCCGGGCTGGCTTTGCAACATGATCCTTTGATATCAGCCTCTTGAGTAGCTAGGATTACAGGCATGAGCCACTAGCACCTGGCTCCTCAGTTTGTTTTGCTCAATGTGAGCACTCTACCAATTGAGCCATAGCTCCACTTCTGGCTTTTTGGGGGTTCTTACTTGGACTTTTCTGCCTGGACTGATCTCATGATCTCATGATCTCATGATCTCAACTTCCTGAGTATCTAGGGTTATGGACATGAACCATGGGTGTTAGGGGAAATGTGGCGCATATGAAATGTACACAGTCTTCTAGGGAAGTAAATTAAAAAGTCTCAATAAAGTCGAAATACACCAAATCTCTACATCTTGCTCAGATTAACTTTTCCCTTAAGCAGGATCCTGTGAGTGTTTCCAATACCAAGAACACACTCTCAGTGAGCCTTTTGGAAACAACGGGGAACCTTGACACTATCATTGTGCAAGAAATCATTATTTAATTGAATTGCACCACAGGGAAGAAGTTGAGCTTTTAAGGATAAATGGGTCATGCAATGATTTAAATCACCCTCAAAGAAATCTAGCATAAAATGTTTTGTTCTGGAAGAATATCACCTATTTTAGAAATCAGTTCAGAGAGAGACTCTCTTTGGCTAGAACAGCTTGTATCAGACAGAGTTGTTTAAAAGTTGTATGTTGGGTTACTGACAGCAACCAGCTTCCAAGATGTTTTGTAGTTGAAAGTCATCAGAGCTCGCTTTGCAGCTGCTAATCACAGAAAGGAAAGGGAAAGCTTTCCTTCATAGTCTGAAAAGAACACGGCCAGGAGAGAACTACCTTGGATTGGGAAGAGTTGGTAATGGGACGAGAGGTCTCAGAACAGAGGGATGCCCTAAATGTCAGTGATCAATTTGTGTTTCATCTAGGTGGGGGCTGGCAGTTCAAGACAGAACAGAGCCTTGCAGCTAGTGCACAGGCTGGAAAGGAAATTAAAGCTGCATGCGAAATTGTTTCTAAAAAGCTAATAAGGGAAGCCAGACCACATACAGATAAAGAGAAGTGTGCCTGTGGTTAAGGTTAGAAGGAGAGAAGCTTTAAGGCAGCAGATACAGTGTGGATTAAAAAAAGCAGCCTACATCAGGTCTGGGTAGAAGGCCAATGGTAGTTTAAATGGTGAGAAATAGGTGCAGATTTTTGAGAACAATACTTAATGAATTCAACTTCATGATATATAATCATTATTCAGGATATATTGTAAATGAAATTGTAAGATGATATATTTTAAATTTTACCAACCACATGTATACGTAACATAGGAACCTCAGTTTAAGAAGAACCTGCCTTCTACAGTTGATTCCAAGCACATTTCCCTAAGACATTTCTTTTCTTTCTTTTTTTTTTTTTTGTACTTTTACCTCAGTCTCCTTCTCAGTAAAATTAGGTCAATAATGTCTGTATCTATTCTTGGTCTGCGTCACAGACATGACAATCCCACAAGATAGTAAATGTGGCACTAGGGTATAACTCTTGGTCCATAGGCAAATACAAGTAATTTATTTCTTATTGAGGGGCAAATAACCTTCCTGAAAGTTAGATCTATGAACATAAACATGAAGAGTGATTACAACAAGTATTGAGACACGACTGCCTCTTCCTTCTGCCTCAGTGAAGTTGGAAGTGGACGGGGAAGAAGAGGAGCCTGCCCAGGGTGGGAATTTGCTTAGTAGATGGACTTTGAAGTCACTCACTGTCTGTGAGATACTAGGATGAGAACATCCACAAAGTCCAAATTCTTTTCTATTTTAATGAAATTTTGTTTTAAAAAAATATGTGAATGTTTTAATCATGATGCCGTTTCCGATGTGTACAACGTGCTAGTTCTGGACACTAGTCAAATTTCTTGTCTGTTTCACAAAGCAACTCTAAACCCAGAAGAATGTCAGCTAGCAAAGGTTCCCAATGCTTTCTCTGTGTCATGTGATTGAAGAGAGAGAGAGTGCCCTTTGGCTATGTGAATTTGAATCAGTTACTTGCTCTTTCTGGGGTATACATTCTTAATTTTGGAGTAAGGCCATCCCAAGGGTTGGATTCCATAGCCAGAGATCAAGGGAATACTTGATATAGGAAATACTTGTAGTATGAGGGCCCTTACTCTAAGACATCGCTAGAGTTGCTAGGCTCCATTCAACTCCTTTTCAGATTCTTCTTAAGCATTGCAGGTCTCAGGAAAGAGGATGAAGCAATGGGAATCAAGGAAGGAGGGGAGAGGCCCCATGGAGATTTGGTGAACACCATATACATTTAAGTGCTGGCATCAAGACATCTCAATGCATATTTGCTTGACCAGAGAGGAACAAACCAGTATGTTTGAAGTGCCTGTACTGTGCAGGAATTTTGCTAATGCTTCACATTGTATTCTGTTTAATGAGCAGGGAATTGGGAGAGTTGACAAAAGAATGTCCCCATTGATACAGTTTGGCTGGGAAGTAAAAAATTCTGCAGGGTGAATCCAATTTCCAATTGACTTTGCTATTGCATTAGAACTCATCCCCATGGCTGGGGCTGCTCCAGTGACCTCTCTTTCCTGGAAGTTTTGTTTTCACATGCTCAATTATCATAACAAATTTGTGTCATCTCACTTCTAATTAGGCTTACTTAAAGAGATGTTGTCATTATCCATTTTGTTCCAAATACATTATTTTCTCCCTAAGTCTGCTGGAATTAGAATATTACAATTGTTACCAAGGCCAAAATACAAAAAGCTCCATTTTTTTTTTGCATTTTAAGCTTTTTTTTTTTTTTTTTAAGATTCTGGTGTCTGAGTTCCATACATTCAATGCTTCCATGCTGCTGTGTGAGTTTCTATGGGGCGGAGGAAAGCTCTGCAAGGCTTAACAGAAAGACTGGAGCTTGGCCAGCAGAGTCAAGCTTGGCCCCAGGTCTCTATGAGGCCAAAGTCCAAAGCAACAGGCAAGCAGTATTTCTTTCTTTCTTTCTTTCTTTCTTTCTTTCTTTCTTTCTTTCTTTCTTTCTTTCTTTCTTTCTTTCTTTCTTTCTTTCTTTCTTTCTTTCTCTCTTTCTCTCTCTCTTTCTTTCTTTATTTCCTTGCAGAGTTATTAGAATACTTTATTATTTTACTTTATTTTTCACTGTTTCAGCAGCCACCTCCATAAGGATATGTTCTCTTTATGCTCAGAAACCCTGTTCAAAAATTACCAAGAAGACTGATAAGAAGAAAAAGCTTCCTCTGATGAGTTCTCAGAAAGAAAGCATTAGATTTAACTACAGGGCAATGCTGCTTTGATTACCAGGGCCCAGCTGACAGCAAGGTTGCCAGGCAGCCCTGGCTCTGCCAAGAATGGTGGTGGAATGAAGCAACCATGTGGTTTGAATTACCATTCTCTCAGTTTTTTTTTTTAAGGTTTACAAAAGAGAACATCACCAACAATGATAATTCAGTTTGGAATGAATACATTTTTAATGTTGTGTTCAGCTAGTGCTGATTTTGTTTTAAATCCTAATGTTCATATTCACATTTTGTACAATGTGAACAAGATAAAGTACAGGATATGTTGAGATCCGCCCATATGCAAATCACTAAGTTTCAGGCCAAATCATTCTTCTTTAAAAAAAGAAGGAAAAGATTAAAAACCTCTCCAGCATTTTCTAAGCTGCTACTTACAGCTTTTATAAAGATAGCACAGGAAAAGAGAAACCAAAGGCAAAATGTAAGCTAAACTCTGCCTTTCATGTACTTGTACCACCTACTTTAAAGTTGAAGTTGATTTAAAAAAAATGTTTCATGTCATAATTTGCCACAAATGAATCAATCTGTGTAGGCCAGTCTGTGTGAACCATAGAATTCAAATGCTTTAATTGGTCTTTTTATTGTTTAGAGTTTATTTTTTTTTCTTTTTCATTTATAACAAGGAAGACAAGTATAGAATTATTCACACTCTAAATTCTCCCGGGTGTTCTTGGAAATACTATTCTCAGAAAGCCTGAAATGCTAAATTGGAACAAATGATTCAATTCTTAGATGAATTTGCAAAGTCATATGGTTTGGAGATCTGTGTAGAGTTTGGTAAAACTTTGTACACATTAAGCCCCTTCCTCAAAGAAACACCTCTGCCTCCCACTCTGTGAAGCATATCAGCCTTGGTGGTGTTGCTCTCAGGCGCCTCCTTAAAATGGACAGATTTTTTAAAGAAGCCATATTCTTTAGAACAATCCCAGCAGAGATTCAGATGTTGTTTGCTTATCTCATCTTAAGAATCCTGGGAGATCTATCTGCTCCTGGAAGCAAGGCCTTTCTGTCAAGGGTTATAAGGCAGCAGAAACCAGAAGGAATCCATAGCTGGTATAATCATCCATTTATGCAAAGACCTTCAAACAAAGAAAAAATATAACTTGTCAGTCATGATGCCCTGGTCTAAATAAAATGCAGGCCTGCTTAGAGAGAGGCTGTCAAACATAGTCATTTGGACTCCAAAATTATGCTTCACACAACACTAAATTAGTTTTGTCAAAACATAACCTTTACTTTCAAAACATTGTCAGGACTTTTAAAGTTCAATAATAAGTAGGCAGTATTTGTGGCCTAGATGACATTACGCTCTGTATTTATTCTACATACCTTTTATCTCTCTGTCTATCCATCTATTCATTCAACCATTTTATCCAGGTATTCAGCAGGTATTATTGAATTCTGCTGTTCCAGGCCTGGACCCCAGACACAGTGATAACAAAACAAAGCAAAACCAGGTTGCTGGTGGCTCATGCCTAGAATCCTAGCCACTCACGAGGCTGAGATCTGAGGACCACGGATTGAAGCCAGGTGAGTCAAGAAAGTCCACGACACTCTTATTTCCAATTAATCACCAAGAAGCTAAAGTAGAGCTGTGGCTCAAGTGGTAAAGTGCTAGCCTTGTGCAATAAAAGCTCAGGGACAGTGCCCAGGCCTGGGTTCAAGCCTCAGGACTGGGAAAAATTAAAAATAAGATAAAATAAAAACTTAAAAAAATAAAGACAAAGCACCATTGTCAAGGCCAATCAGTAGCTGGCATAATTTGTTTAAAAACAGATTTTGAACGCTCTTTTGCTTTTACCTTATATTTGACAAATATAATGACTGTGAACCAATGTTCATAGCAATTGACTTATTGAAAACACTTGCTAAAGGTGTCCTTAAAGGAGGAGTTCACATTTTCCTAAAGTTTGTTTGTTTATTTATTTAACAGTACTAGGGCTTGAGCTCATGGTAGTGAATTCTTGCTTAAAGTCCAGTCTGACACTTGACTGCTTGCAGCACTTGGAGATAAGAGTTTCTTGGGCTTGTCTGTCTGGCTTGGCTTTGAACTTCCATCCTCAGATCTTAGCCTCCTGAAGTAGCTAGGATTATAAGCAGAAGCCACTGGCTCCTGACTGAGAGTTGGTTACTTTTAATGCATTACTTCAAGAGAAAAATAGTGGAAAGTAATTTTGGTATTATTATGTTAGTTTCCATCCCTCTAGGTATTATCAGCCAGATCACTATCAATACTGCCTTCTATTTTTTCCCACATTAAGAATTAGTAAGTCTGAGCTGGGTACATCAAAAGCAGATATTAGAGGATCATGTTTGGAGGCCAGCCCAGGCAAAAACAAGTTCATGAGACTCCTCACAAATTGGGGCGGATTACCTATTATCTCAGCAGCAGAAGCACAAATAGAAGGATCACAGCTCAGTCCAGGCTGGACCGAAAGTCTCACTTTGTGCCAGTGTTGGTATAAAGTATGCTCTTCCTTTGAAAATATCCAAGGCCCAAAGGCTGAATGCCTAACTTAAGTGGTAGAGCCCCTGACTTGTAAGTGTGAAGTCCTGAGATCAATCCCTCCACAATCAATCAAAACCGCCCTCCGCTCCTCCACAAAAAGAATGATTCTACTTACCACTTATTTGTGGCTGGGGAAATGTCTGATTTGTCACACAGCACTTGAATACAGATCCAAAAGGGAATTTTGCAAGCTAGCATGTGTGATTGTCATGTAGCAAGTCTTCTGAGGGCCTTTTAGTTCCAACACAGCATGTCAAAAGGTTACAGCTGTGTAATTCATCATTCGGTGGTGGTGGTGCGATGGAGTGTTGTGAATTCTGGAGTCTGTAGGCCTAGGTAATGAGAAGATTGGGCAGACATAGCAATCCCTCCCCTGTCCCTCGCTTAATGCTGTAGGTTGGGTCTGTCCACACCACAGAATAAGTTGTTATAAGAACCAACTAATAATTTAATATTGAACATATCTATCATTATGCAATCCATTCAATAATTATAAATTTGAAGGAATACTTTGCTGATCTTTTTCAGTCACTAAGACTGAAAACTAAATACCTCTAGATCTATTTGGTCTACTTCTTTAAGTCACTGGTATATCACTGACAGAGCTACAAAGAGTCTTAAAGCCCTTTAAAGGCCTTCATATTTACTAAATGAAAGATAGAAAATGTATTCACCATTCTCAAATTCAAAACCTCAAACAATTGAATGATCACAAACAAGACCATACTAAAGCTACCAGCACAACTATGTTTATTACAGCATTATTTATCATAGCTAAGATATGGAACCAACCCAGATGCCCCTCAGTAGATGAATGGATCAAGAAAATGTGGTATATATACACAATGGAATTCTATGCCTCCATCAGAAAGAATGACATTGGCCCATTTGTTAGGAAATGGAAAGACTTGGAAAAAATTATATTAAGTGAAGTAAGCCAGGCCCAAAGAAACATAGGTTCCATGGTTTCCCTTATTTGCAATAACTAGTATATGTCTGAGACAAGCAAAAATGGTCAGATAAGATGATGTTAGGCGAAATTGTTTCTAACATATTTATAAGGTGATTTCTTTGTTGCTTTGTATGTTCCTCCCCCACGGTATAACCCCTGTTTTCACTGTATTTGATGTTGGTATAATTGGGGGAGGGGAAAGTAAAAACAAATTATTTAGATAGGGATACAGGTGGACCCATTGCAACAATGAAAGGTACAAGATGCTATGTTGAAAAACGAACTTTACAACTATATTTTTTTGGGGGGGGGGGGAAATGGGAAGGCAGGGATAGGAAGGGGAAACAAAGGAGGAGTCTTATCAATGCTTGATAAGAAATGTACTCATTACCTTGCTCATGTAATTGTAACTCATCTGTACGGTATTTTCACAATAAGAAAACCCATTTGATTCTATCAATCTTGCCATGTCTGACTGTCATTTGATGGGGGCCACAGTCAGCTTGCTCCAACTTGTCAGGGATCTTGGTGCTAGACCAAGAGCTGATGAGGGACCGTAGCTGCTTCCCGGGAAGTGTGAACAGGTGTTTACGAGTCCATGTGTGTTCTTAATGCATGCTCCAATCAATGCTCTTCTTGAGTACTTTGTTCAGAAGTTCATAATAAGTATTTACTTGACTTAATAATACACTTGTCAAGTTAATAAGGCTCACACAGTAAGTTGAGACTTCCTAGTCATTAAGTGCAGAGGCATTTTCCCACTCACTTACAGTGGTTTAACTTACGACTTTTTGACCTTAGGATGATGTAAAAAATCATACTCATTCAGGGGAAATCCTACTTCAGATGTTGACTTTTGCTCTATCCTTGAGCTATCAATATTTGGTGTGATCCTGTCTTGTGATACTGGGTGCCATGGCTCCCAGGTAGGTATGCAGCTACAGCATAAAACAACTGAAGAGCTGCAGAACATTGTGTTGCTAAGCTATGGTGTTCGGCAGCCTATGGTGGTCAATGCGTTTTTTTTTTTTTGGCTTGTGATATCCTCAGTTTATAGTGGGTTTACAGAATGTAGCCCATCCTAAGTCAAAGAGTATTTCCATATATCTCTGAGCCAATCCTCAGTCTCCGTCTACCAATGGATGGAGAATTCCTGACCAACTCTAGTTGCTCCAGTAGAGACATAGTGAGGGTATCTGGACAGGAGTGTGAGAGCTGTTCTAGTCATGTGATGCTAGGACTAGCCATTCAAAGTCCCCTTGGGAGGAAGCCCCTGGGGATGGTGAATCTGGATACTAGAGTCTTAGATGGGATGTTTGTCCTCCATCATCTAGAATGCCTCCATTTCCCGGCAACTAGAGGGATGCCCGGTGTCTTCTGACACCTGGACCCTCATTATCCTTTCTTATTCCTGCAGGCCATTTTTCTTACTGTCAGACATTGTCTCCTTTCCCTTATCTTCTTTACTTTAGGCAAACATTCCTGGAAAACAATCTAGCTCTGTAATGGACACTTTTGATTTCACCTTTCTCCTTGGAAGTTGTGTGCATTTCATCATTCTTAGATCAAATACCTTTGGCTAAGCGTTGCTGCTGGGGCTTGGTTTTAACTATCCTCACTGTCCTCTCCTTGGCTATTGTCTCCCATCATCTTTGCTGAATTTACTACATACAGCATTGCCAGCGCTTACCTGGCCTTCCTTTCTGTCCTGGGGTTTGTCTTCTTGCCAGGTCACTGCCTCTGCCCCTATGTACAGTAAGACTAACTGTTGATAATAAGGACTTCAATGTGAATTTGACCCTTTGTTGCTAGCAAGTATTGAAAGAGGGTATGAGGCAGAGAGGGCTATTTCTGAAAAGACATAGAGAACAGGTGGGGCGTTCTGGCAATAAAGGCAAAACTGAAAGTCTGTCTTTACATACTTATTTGCAAAACCTCTTCATGCTGAGCATGCCCATTTTTGCCTGTATTAAAATTCCTGTGTACATCTTACATTCATTCATATATTCATTTACTCAATACTTCTTCTGTCATCATCAATTCTATGCTCGTTTTTTATTACAGGTCATAGGGAAATCAAATTAAATAAGGCCAGTTTCAGAGTGGATATGCTGGTTAATTGAGGCTACAGTGATGTGGTTGTAAGATCCTGGGAATGGGAGAAGGACTCTGGTGAAGGAGGAGAAAACCAAAGGGTCCTAGATACACTTATGAGGTAAAGTAAGTGTTGGAGATCAATGGGACCTGAAGATTGGAGAGAGAACATTATAGATTCATAGATTTCTGGCTTGCATGGATGAATAGTGCAGCACTTGAGTGGAATGGGGAATACTAAGAGAATATTTATCTATTTATTTATTTATTTTTGGATGTCAGTCCCTGGGGCTTGAACTCACTGGTCACTGTTGCTGAGCTCTTTTTGCTCAAGGTTAATGCTCTACCACTTGAGCCACAGTTCTACTTCTGGGTTTTTTGTTTGTTTTGTTTTGATGATTAATTGAAGACATAATTTTCATGGAATTTCCTGCCTGGGCTAGCTTTGATCTGTGTTCCTCAGATCTCAGCCTTGTGAGTAGCTAGGATTACAGGTGTGAGGCACTGATGCCCAGTAAGAATGCCACTTTCATTCTATAAGAAGAAATGGGGGATAATCCTGAGTTTCACTTAAGATGTGAGTTGGAAATGTCTTTGGAATATGCAAATATAGTAATTCTTTCATCATAAAATTGTGGAAGTAAGGAGCATTCTGAGCTGTAAATAGAAACTAGTGCTATCCATGCATAGACATGAAGGGAATCTTTGGATTCGATGAGATTTTCCTGCATAAAGAACAGTGTGGAAAGAGAGGCTAGCATAAGGAAACTGGATCTTGTGCAGGAAACATTCACTATTTTCTTGCTTTGTTATTACAGTAAGTCTAATGAATTATATGCAGTTTTAACCAAGTATGGTTAAAATGAAAGAATTAAAAAAATCAAAAGAAGTTTTAGAGAAAAAATTCCAAGAGCACATCACACAACTTGGTAGATGCTGAGATGCTCCTGTGAGTCTCAGGCTATGGCCAGTTGTGGTGACATTGTGTGTGATCTGTGAAGTGTTTGCTTTTTTGCCCTTAATTGTCTGAAAATATGCCTCCTAAAAAACAAAATGGTGCCCAAATAGTCAACTACAAATGGTGGAAATCTCCCCAAGCCAAAATGGCATGTAATGTTGCTTAATTTAAGTGTGAAAATGAAAATACATTTGTCTGAAGATGACATATGTGTTCAGGGCAGGTTAGTGGGTTTTATGGAAAAACCAAATGAGCATCCAAGCGAATACTAAACTCTGTGCATCCTTGAACCTTCATAATTTTCCTCAACAGCAGTCTCCTTAGAATTGTTTACCTATGGACTTCACAGTATTTTTATGTGCTATGAGAGATGTATGGTTCTCTGTCTCATTGATCCTGGGTTTGACATGTGGCATGACTTAGCCAATGAATTGTTAGCTGGTGTCATATTAGCTTGAAATGTGCCTCACAACTTCCACTTTTGTGCTATTTCCTTTTCCTTTGAGAAGTGCATGGCTCCTTCACGGGTTCATGGCACAGGTAGCAGAACTAGACCCGATGCAAAGTTTGAGGTCAAGCCCAACAGAATCCAAGCCTACATCAGCTCCATATGACTTGTAGATAGCTGAGTAAGAGATACATGCTTCCTTTTATAAGTCCATAAAACATCAAGATTTAAGTATGGGAGTGTGGCTTAAGTGGTAGAAAGTGCAAGGCCCTGAGTTCAAATTCCAGTATCACCACAAAAGTTAAGATTTGCTGTTGTAATGGGACATGGGTTGTAGTAACAGTTAACTGGTACAAGGGCCTAATATCTGGTGGTAGGAACATTATTCTTTAATGTTCCCACTGGGATACATGCAAATTAAGAGCAGTATTTATGTCTGATACAAAATTGTACTTGCTAAATCTAGCATAAAAGCTTGGTGAAATACTTGGTGGATGTATAAATGCATGTATAAACTCAATCTGATTCAAGTATGGCTGTTTATCGATCACGAGTGAAGTCACATATGTAGTTGAACAACTCTTCCAAGCAATATGTTCTCAAGTAACAAAAAGGGGTTCAAACAAACATGGATGCAGTCCTTACCAAGATCAACAACTGCATCCTTTCCTGTTTCCTGAGTACATTTTTATTGCATGTTGTAAAGACATGCGTAGGGAAATTGATACTCTTATCTAAATCCTGTGAGAATATTTTAGTCCCCATTTTATTGTTGTTGTTAAAGCCCATTTCAAGGGAATGAATTTTAAAATTAAAGAGAAACTTATTAGTGGCAGTAAACATGCCTGTAAATAGTATGTCCATGAAATGAAGGCAATCAAAGTGGCATTTTTGGCGACTATCATTTTCATAAAAGCCCTGATTACTTATGAAGCAATTGTGGAAATTGATGAGTTAGAATCCAAGAAAGAAAAATAGTTTCTTGAGTTGACAGCTGTGGAATCTTGTGGTAATTGCTGGAATATTCCTTTTCACTAAACGTAAATCTTGGTTTTCTTTTCTTTTTTTATGTCACAGTAAAATGCTTGATATGAAATATATATTTCGAGTCTTTCCTCTTTACAACTTTCTTCAGAGTAATTCAGAATTATAGTTGAGGAGAGAAATAAGACACCTGGATTTATATATTTTCAGCACTAAAGACATAGGAAAGCTCATAGGAAAAGTAAAAATAAGATGCATTTAACATATTTGGCAGTCAGGTCTTGATTAATAAATAAAAACACAATTTTTCTTCCAAAAGATAGCCATCTTAAATACCCATAAAAATTTGTGTGCCTGTGTACACAGAAGCAAGCGCCATCCTCCAGTGTTGACAGGGGACATGTTTAATTATACCTTGTCTGAAGTTTCAAAGTATACACATGATCAGAAAAAGGAGTGGCTTCAAGCAGGGAAAAACAACAACATTCCAGTCTCCTGCAACCTTTTTAGACTCTGGCAAGAGGCGTGGCCTCTGCTCCCTGTCTCAGCAGTGACTAGAACCGCAGCTCATCCTCGGCCTGAGAGTAAAGGGCAGGATCATTTCTGAGAAAGAAATTGCTCAAATAACAAAATTTACTGGAGTGGATAATTTCTCACAGAAACTGCGAATCGGCTAGACATACAAATCTGTCTTCCTTATCCATGGTCCCAGTCTGTAGTTGGGGAAAACAACCAAACCCTCAGCAGAATTTATGCTTTTTTGTCAAAAGAATGGTGCAAATTACAGTGCCATCTTGAACTATTTTGCTTCCTTGCTCTGCTCTTCTCTCTGCTTCTTCCTCCTCTTCCTCCTCCTATTCTGCTCCCACCCCCCACTCTTCCTCTTATTGATGGTAGTACTGGAGTTTGAATTTAGGGCTTCATGCTTATGAGGCTGGTGCTTTACCACTTGAGACATGCTTTCAACCTTGCTTTTTGGTGAATATTTTGGAAATACAGTCTAGCTAACTTTTCTGCTCTGCATGGCCTCAAACTGTGATATTTTAGATCTCTGCTTTCTGAGTAGTTAGGATTATAAGCATCAGCCACCAGCACCTTTCCACTTTATTACACACCTTGGTGTACGTGTGTGTGTACATGTGTCATCACAAGCATGTTCCTGTTATTTTGCCTCTTCATTCTTTTGTTCAATATTAAAACAGTTTAAAAAAAGATTAAAGGGGCTGGGAATATGGCTTAGTGGTCGAGTGCTTGCCTCGCATGCATGAAGCCCTGGGTTTGAAATAAAAGCCAGAAGTACTGTGGCTCAAGTGGTAGAGCACTAGCCTTGAGCAAAAGAAGCTCAGGGACAGTTCCCCAGCCCTGAGTTCAAGTCCCACGACTGGCAAAAAAAATGTTTTTTAAAGATTTAAATAGTTACTTGCTTGAAAATATCACACAGACATGGTTAAATTAGTAAATAGCATGTAACTTGTATCTTTATCAACCCCTTTCCAAATTCTTTTAGATGTCCAAATAGTGGAAGAATTATAGGGAGAGGAGTGTGTGTGTGTGTGTGTGTGTGTGTGTGTGTGTGTGTATGAGAATCTTATTTATTTTTAATTAAAAATATGTGTCATACATACATACAGACCAACTTCCTTTCGTCCCTTGCCATCTGCTCCCATACTCTAAAACAACAGCAACAATGAAAAATCCACAAAAATTCTATTGTTTAGAAGTTAGAGAGAATTGCTACTTAAAAAAAATTCAGATTAGACTCATTCCGAAGATATTTCCAGTATAACTAAACAATGAGAACCACGGCTATCAGGCCAGCAACTGCGCCACTCATTTGGAGCTGATTCATGCCAAGACAGAATGGATATGGGTTCATGGGTTCATATAATCGCAAAACAAACAAGCAAAAATGACCTTTATTTACTTATATTTAAGATGTTTTCAATTATTTTAGATAATAAATCCATGTACATTTGAAATAACTTTGTTGATAGGGACCCAGCTCTTAGGCCTTACATTTTCTTCTTATTCTTCTAAGTTTTGTGGAATGTTGTTTTGAGAACAAAAACCTTCCTGCAGGAGTTATTTTTTTCCTAGAATATTAGGATGGTCTCTACTAGGTAAACAATGACATCAGCACAAATGTTTCAACACTTCTCTCCCATCCAAATTGAATTAGTGTTATTACTTAACAGTTTAAAAAACAGATTGAAAAGTTTTCTCACCAAAAGAACAATGATTAACAATGTTTATAAATGGCTATTTTGCTTTTTAATCAGTAGCTCAAAAGAAAAAAATAAAATCTGCAGCTAGTGGTCCAGGAGTCAAGATCTCTTTAGACTGAAGTGTTATTTTAGAAAATTGTGTTTTTTTTAGTTCTTTCCTTTCTCTGTATCATTCTCCATTATATATATATATATATTCTATTAATACTATGAAAGTATTTTCCTAGACCTCATTCTTTGTTACACCTTTGAGGCTGAGTATCATCCAGAATTTGTCAAGAGGTAGTGTGAAATACTGGTTTAGGGAGCAGACTTAGAACCTTAACACATACATGGCTAACCTCTCTTCACTCGGTCTTCTGTACTGTAAAGTAAGTATAAAGTTAGAGTCATAGAGTGGCCTTTGTGGGGCTGATATAAAAACTGAATGAGAGATATGAACAAAGGTCTTAATAAGTTCTATTCTCCAACATGTCTCAATGAAGGATGCTTTAAAATCTAAGATACATCAAAAAACAAAACAAAAGAATGTTAAACGTTCAAAAGGTCCCAAGACTAACTCCATATCACCAAACTCTCTGATCTTGGATACATGATACTTGGATACAAGTTCAAAGCTATTTCTCCAGGTCATTCTATGACCTTTGTTCTATGAATGGGAAATTAACATTGATTTGTTCTCTTGGTATCAGCTAGGAGGTAACTAATACTGTCAGGAACCTCCATGGTAAGACACTCATCTCCCTGGGGGTCTGTGGATATCACTGCTGGAGTTTAGACTCAGAGAGGAAAAGGCTAAGAGATGTCATGTAGATCATAGAGAGGTTAGAGCAAATGGCCTAGAGAAAAGTATGTGTTAACCATGGTATTATTGAGTGGAAAACACCAATAGTTTGGCTACCATTTCCGCACTGGAGCATATACACTATTTCATACAAAGCTAGAATTCAGTGTCAAAGAGATTACTGACTTATTGATCTGAAAATTATAAAGTTCTAACAACAAAATGCACATATAAGGTTGTAATACATATTCACATTACTATTCCATATGCATTTGGTCTATAGTTAGGTCATTCATCTGCTTCTTTTTTCTTTCTTTTCCTTTCCTTCCTTCCCTTCCTCCCTTGCTCCCTCCCTCCTTTCCTTCCTTCCTTCTTCCTCTTTCTTTCTTTCTTTCTTTCTTTCTTTCTTTCTTTCTTTCCTTCTTTCCTTCTTTCCTTCTTTCCTTCTTTCCTTCTTTCCTTCTTTCTTTCTTTCTTTCTTTCTTTCTTTCTTTCTTTCTTTCTTTCTTTCTTTCTTTCTTTCTTTCTTTCTTTTCTTTCTTTCTTTTTTGTTGGTCATGGGGCCTGAACTCTGGGCTTGGGTGCTGTCCCTCAGCTCTTTAGCTCAAGGCTAGCATTCTACCACTTGAGCCACTGTGCCACTTCCAGCCTTTTCTGCTTATATGGTGCTGAGGAATCGAACCCAGGGTCTCATGCATGCAAGGCAAGCACTCTGTCACTGAGCTACCTTCCCAGCCCCTTCTTTCTTCCTTTCTTTTGTGCCTTTCTGGGATTTGAACTCATGGCCTGGGTATTGTCCTTGACCTTTTGTGCTCAAGGTTAACAATCTGTCACTTGAGCCACAGCTCCACTTCCACCTTTTTGGTGATTAATTGGAGACAAGATTCTCACAAACTTTCCTGGCAGAAAAGCTACTCAGGCTAGATTATACACAAGAGCCAGAGGCATCTGGCTCATGTCTGTAATCCTAGCTGTTCAGGAGACAGAGATCTGAGGATCGTGATTCAAATCAGCCTGTGTGACTCTTACCTCCTGTTAGCCACCAAAAAGCCAGAAGTGGAGCTGTGGTTCAAGTGGTAGAGCCATAGTCTTGAGGAAAACAGCTCAATGACAGTGTGCAGGCATGAGTTCAAGACCCAGTACCAGCACACCAAAAACACAGCAAAAAACACAGAAATATGCATATAATTGTAACTACTCAAGAGGCTGAAATCTGAAGATTGCAGTTCAAAGCTAGCCCAGGCAAGAAAGTCTGTGAGACTCTCTAATTAACCACGAGAAAACTTGAATTGTAGTTCCAAGTGGTAGAATGTTGTTCTTGAGCAAAAGGGCCCAGAGACAGTACTCAGGCCTTGTGTTTAAGCCCTTAGACCAACAAATAAAAAAAGGACAGAAAAATAATCTATGTATTTCTCTTTCTTTACTGAGGCCAAGTCTAGTAACTCTATTCTAAAGGTTAGTAGTAAAATGATAATTCCAATAGTATATTTTAGAATATCATGTATTACATCTACTATTCTTGTGGAGGTGGGAAGTGGATGATGTCACAGGTACAAAATGAGATTGAGATAATTCTGAGAGGAGGAGCAAGACTCAGCAGAGTTAAAGGTAGTGGAGAGGACAAAAGGAACAGAAATGCAGAAGACATAGATTGCTTGGTAGTTGGAGATGGGTCCAAGGCCAAATTGGACTCATGGTGAGTATGAAGCGTGTGTGAATATTTGAAGGTTGAAGGCTGAGCGTTGGAAATGGAGGAAGATTATAGGTGCAGGCTAGGCTAGCGTAGAGTAAGGTAGTGTTCCCCTTTAATTGAAGCAAGAATATTCCTAAATTCTCATGCTGAAGGAGATATAAGGAATAGACCATGAAATTTCAATGTGATTAGAAAATGAATATTCCTTTGGACATCAGGGTTAATACATTAAAAAAAATTTGCTTAGAATTTTCCTGAATGCAAGATAAATAAGACAAGAAGGGAACAGAGAAATGAGTTTTGTAATTAAAATACCTGTTAATTCTGTCTGGAAGATATTAACTTCACATTTTCTTTTTCTGTTTCATCCATCTTGCAAAAAAATTGCATTGTGTGAGTGTCAGCTGGCTGAAAACATTTTACATATTTTTTTACACAAATTCTCAATGCTTTAACAACTTGTGTATACGTAAGTCAGGGACATTCTTTATATTATCAAATATTTGATTTCCTGTGAGGTTGTTTTTCATATTTTTTTATTCCTTCTTTTATGGATTGTCAGGTTTGTCATCTGAAAAAAGGCTTTTTATGAAACACCTTCAAGCTAAAGAAAAGAAAAATACCCAGGATCAAGAGAACTCAAGATGCTCTGATCTAGCCTGGATAGGTGGGGAGAAGCAGGCAAAAAATAACCAAGACAGAAAAACTGTTTGGGAATGTAGACACTGTTTAGTCACTACCAAGTGACTGATTCTGCTAACACTTTCCCTGCCCTGTATTCAGCCAGTAGTAATTTGATCACTTCTAAAGAGGGAATCTCACTCTTTTTGATGCTTGCTTGTTCCATTTTCAGTCCAAAAGTATCTTTCTGTGAGGAGGGGAAAATGATGAGAATACATACAGATATCTAATGCTTTAGAGAGTTTCCTATGTGTCCAGTGTATTTTAAGTACTTCATATGTATTAAATCATCTTATACTCAAAGAACCATTTTAGGAAGTTAATACAATCTGTTTTTCAGAGGAGGCGAATGATGCTTTGAGAGTTTAGATAAGTCTATTAATGTCACTCAGTGTGGCATTGAGACCAGGCTCTTAACCAAGAGTGTCCTTTTCACTGCAGGACTGTACCAATCCTTCTTTTTTAAAAAAATTATTGTAAATATACTGTAAAGAGGGGGTTACAGTTACATGAGTAAGGTAATGAGTACATTTCTTGTAGAGCATTGTTACCCCCTCCTTTGTTTTTATCCTACTATCCCTTCCCTCCCCCTCCTCAATTCTCCTCCCCCACCTTCCGAAGTTGTAAAATTCATTTCCAACATAGTGTCTTGTGAGTCTCATTGTTGCAATGGGTCATCCTGTGTCCTTGCTTCAGCATTTTGTTATTCCCCTTCCCCTCCCCAAATTAGATAAATGTATATACAAGATGCAGGGTATCAAAATCAAATACAGTGACAACAGGAGATACACCATAGGGGAAAGAACATACAAAAGAAACAAAAAAAAATCACATAATACATTAAAAACAACAGCAACAAAGAAAAACCTCTTGTGTTCATACCTTGGGGTTTGTTTCACCTAGCATCATCTTATATGGTCATATGTACATAGCTTTTGAGCTTTTCTGCTCATCTGATAAGATTATCCTAGATGAATACTAATTATTGCTAAGATGGGAAGCCAGAGGACCTATATTTCTTTGGGTCTGGCTTACTTCACTTAATATGATTTTTTTCCAAGTTTTTCCATTTCCTAACAAATGGGGCAGTGTCATTCTTTCTGATGGAGGCATAGAATTCCATTCTATGTATAATATATAATATATGTAATACATATATTTTGTATACCACATTTTCTTGACTGGTCGAGATGATGATATCTCTCATTCAGCTTCTTCCTTTCTTTGGTAGACTCTAGGGATACGGCATAGGATTAGCAGAAGAGAGGGAAAGTATTGGAGGGAAAAGGCCAATTTACACTTTATATCACTAAACAATGCATAGAAGAAAATGGAATTATCTTTATATTACTTCTTGTTGGCAAAGCTATGTCTCTTGATTGCTACAATAATAATATCACATTATGTATTACAGCACATTGGCCATGGATTTGGTGGTTACATAGAATTGAATATGGTCCCAATTGTTCTTCTCTTAAATTTCTTTAGAGCTATTTGGTCTAGAGACCATCTTGAAAGCATTTGAAGATATATATCTCATTCCCCTGATTTTTTCTTTCTTCTTGTTTAAATATTTCTAACTGTATACAATATTGTTTTACCCCCTTTCAAAAAAAAAAAAGCTTATGCAATCTATTGGGTTTTTCAGGTCACACTATTCCCAACAGAAAATCTTGGCATGTAAAAAGTTTGAATATATATAAATGGCAGGTTTATTTATATAGACACAAACTGAGATGTAAAAAGTGTACAGTGATAAGTTTTGACATGTGTATGTATAGCCACAAAATTACCACCTTAGTCCAGATGATAAATGTCTATTGCTCCTCAAACTTCCTTTGTGACCCCTTGGAGATTCTTTGTGGTACTTTCCCCTTCCCCCACTTTTCCCCAGATCCCAGAAACCACTGCTCTGCTTTAGATCACAATATTTTCATTTTCTATCCTTATTTCACTAGCTAGAACCTTCAGTACAGCGTTAGACAGATGTAATTTCAGATATCATATTTTTCTGATATAAAGGGAAAATAATCTTTCATCACAAAATATAACATTCACTGTAGATTTTCATAGGTTCAGTTCAGAAAGTTAGGGAAGTTTCTTTATTTTCATTTGCTGATTATTTTTTTAAATCAGATATCTATGTTGTATTTTTTGGCTCTTGTGGTGATGATCATATGGTTTTTATTTTTCCACTGTTTAATAGCATGAATTAAGCTGATTTTTGAATGTTTTATCAAAATTGCTTACAAACCTTGCTTTTGTCAAATAAACCCAACTCTTTCATGATGTATTATTCTTTTATATATTGTTGGACTTTATTTGATATTTTAAAATTCATTTTCATGACGTATACTGGTACAAAGTTTTCTTGTCTGGTTACTTTGTTTGATTCATACTGTAGTATTGTCTAGTAAGTATCTAAGCTTATAGGGGCAGAGGATAGTTCCTTCTCTTCCATTTTCTGGAAGAGTTGGTGTAGAATGGTTAATATTTGTTTCTTAAAATGTACAAGAACTTTTTCAGCAAAATCTGATCAGAATGAATTTTTCATTGTGAGTTTGTAGTTGCAAGGTAATTTTTCTGTAGTAAATTCAGGTTTATTCAGTGAGCTTTGGCTGTTTATTTTGCCTTTCAAGAAATTTGTTCATTTCTTCTAAGTTGACAAATTTATTAGTACAAAGTTCATGCTAGTTTTCTATTCTGTTTTCATTATCTGTGGGACCTGGAACTCACATCATTTTTCATACTGATAATTTGTGTCTTTCTAATGAGTCTGTATGAATGTTAATCATCTTCACATTTTTTTCCTTCAAGCAATCATAGCTTTCTCTATTCATTTTATATTTTCTCAACTTCACTGAAATTTGATTTGATTTTTGTTAAGGTTTTCCTACCTACTTTGGTTTTAATTTTTTCTTTTTTTCTAGGTTGGTGAACTAAATTTTGTATGCAAATGGTGACATGGCAACATTTTAGCCTGTGGGAACCATACAATCTGTACCCGTGACTCAGCTCTGCCACTGGTGTACGTATACTGCTGTACAATACAAAGGAATAGGGTGACACTGTTCCAATTAAAGCTAGATCTACACAAACAGGTTTTGATTTGTCCTTTGGGCCATTGTTTGCCACGCCTTATTCTAGTTTATCATTAAAACATAGTTCTTTATTAAAACCTTATTTTATAAAATCTATTTTCAGTGTCATAGATTTCCCTATTAACATTGTTTGTGTGGCATTCTACAAATGTTGCTATCTTTTTTTAAAAATTATTAATTTTTTATTGTGAAAATACCATACAGAGGGGTTACAATTACATGAGCAAGATAATGAGTACATTTCTTATCAAGCATTGTTGACTCCTCCTTGGTTTCCCCTTCCCATCTCTGCCCTCCCATGTTCCCCCCCCCCCCAAAAAAAAAAAAGTTGTAAAGTTCGTTTTTCGACATAGCATCTTGTACCTTTCATTGTTGCAATGGGTCCACCTGTAACCTTATTTAAACAATTTGCTTTTTCCTTTCCCCTCCCCAAATTATACCAACATCAAATACAGTGAAAACAGGGGCTATACCAAGGGGGAGGGACATACAAAGCAACAAAAAAATCACCTTATAAATATGTTAGAAACAATAGCAAGAAAGAAAAAACATTTGAATCCTTATCTTGGGGTTCATTTTGCCTAACATCAACTTATCTGACCGTCTGCTTGTCTCAGACATATACTAGTTATTGCAAATAGGAGAAACCATGGAACCGATGTTTCTTTGGGTCTGGCTTACTTCACTTAATTTTTTCCAAGTCTTTCCATTTCCTAACAAATGGGGCAATGTCATTCTTTCTGATGGAGGCATAGAATTTCATTGTGTATATATACCACATTTTCTTGATCTATTCATCTACTGAGGGGCATCTGGGTTGGTTCCATATCTTAGCTATAGTAAATAATGCTGTAATAAGCATAGTTGTGCTGGTAGCTTTAGTATGGTCTTATTTGTGATCATTTGGATAAATGCCCACAAGTGGGATTGCTGGGTCATAGGGAAGCTCTATGTGGAGTCTTTGCAAATGTTGCTATCTTTTCTTTCTCACTTAAAATACTTTCTGAGTCACCCTTTGTAGTAGTCTTTCTTAATCTTCAGATTATGTAGAAATATGGTATTTAGTTTTCAGACTTCTCTCTGAGACTGACTTCTAATTTTGTTCATCTATGGTAAAGAAACAACAACAAAACTCACTTTATTTACTTTAAATTCTCACAAACTTATTAAGACAATTACAGTCATACATGTATGTGTATTGAATTTTACTTGCTACTTGAATATTTTTTGTAGTCCTAAAAATACTCTTGAGCATTCTTCTGAGATACACTAAGTAATCTGAAAATAGTTTGCATCTTTCTAATTGTTCTTTTCAGACATGTCATAACAACAGTGGTATTTGCTGTAGAGCTAATTATTCCTTTAACTGAGTCAACTCTCTCCCATCATCCAGAAATTATGGGATTATTCTGGTGTGGTCTATCATTTCTCTATATGTTCCTGTATCATAGATACTGTTTGCTCTAGTCCTTCTAGGTTATTCTTTTGCCAACATCAGAGAGTTTCCTCACATGTATACTCTGTGGACAACTTGGAGATCTTCTGCGAGTCTCTTACGCGTTCTCGGCCTATTACTGTCTTCTCCAGTGAGCTGATTTACCAAATCTATCTGCCTCAGCTCTGGACCCTCAGCTCTGTTGTATCAACTCAGGGAGTCTACCACATCCTACATCTGGCATCACTACCTAGTATCTCAAGACAACAACCTGGAGATATGATAGAATTCAACTTGCTTGCTTCTTGTCACTCAGACATTACTCCTTTGTTGCCTGGTGTCTAGTGTCTTGAAAAGTGTATTATAGATTTTTATCCATGTTTTTTGTTTGTTTCTAAAACTATTTCTTTTTTTTTTTTTACTCTATGTTGGTCAGAATAAAAGTTTTATCTTTTTTTCTTATTCTTTACTTTTTTGCTTTGGAAATTCTATAACTTGTCTTTGAAATGTCTTTCCTAACCCCAAGGCAATATTCCAGGTAAATTCTAAAAGTACACTGGAAAGGAGAATGTTTCCAGTTACAGCCTTATCTTTATATTCTGATGTATACAGTCGAAGAGCAAATTTCCTCATGGTCTTCTCATCGTACTATGCCTGTCGATCTCCATGCAGGCAAGTTAACTGCCCAAATATTTCTTATCAGTTCAACTATTAGCTACTTTCCCTATTTTCCACCTTTGTAGACAACACTTTTATGAGAACAAGGTGATTTTATATAGGGAGAAGGAAAGAGAGGGAATAGAATAATTGTAATTGTGCAGTTGTTTATATTTTTTCTTTCTAGTTGCAGGATTTAACAACCTTCATGGTAGGGAAAAAACAAAGGAGGAGGTAACAATGCTCGATAGGAAACGTACTCATTACCTTACTCATGCAACTGTAACCCCTCTGTACACTATTTTTACAATAAAAAATAAAAAAATAAACAACCTTCATGACTAAATTTCACTTGGTTAGATTTCACTCAGGCTTTGCTAAGTGAAAGTAGAGAACAGATTTTAGTACCCAGAATCAAAGAAGAGATCATCAGATTCTTAGACACAGGGCCAAGAGAGATTTACCAAGATGTTATAGAAGGAACATATGGTGGGTAAAATCAGGGGAAAAAAACAGTGAAATAAAAGTCTGTAAATAGATTATAGTGATCTGCAGGGTCTGGAATAGGGATCTCCCAGAGAATTCCTGGATGAACAGCACAGTGATAAAAAAAAGTGCTATGCATCCATTGCTAGAATCATAGATAGTTTGTGCCATAATGACCGACTTAGTGTGATGACTGCAGATGTCTACATTTCATTTATGATGAATATTTCAGTGCTATGCCACCAAACTAATATTGATTTGTATATTTGAACCTACAGCTTATGATTGTTAGTAAGAGACAAAATTAAGAGAATATAGCACACACTGGTGAAGAGGGAGCAGAGGCAGCATTTGACTCAAGCATGTGGTCCCAACGCAAGTGGTGTCATTTGTTCATTCATCTCAACAGTGTTCATGAAAGACAATCAAAACCAAGCAGAATCAAGGAGACACTAAGTGCTAGATGAGCTTCTTCATTCAGAGTTATTGTTCATTTGGAAGCCAGCAATTTACTTCTGTGAGAAAGAAATACCAGAGCACAATGGACCAGTCATAGCAGAGGCTAGAAATACTGCTTTTTTTTTTTTAAATTTTATTTTATTTTATTTGAGAACATACTGTACAGAGGGGTTACAATTACATGGGCAGGATAATGCATACATTTCTTACCAAGCATTGCAGCCTCCTCCTTTGTTTACCCTTCACCTCCCTTCCCAGCCTCCCCCCTCCCCCCCCACCCAATCATACCCCCCCTCCCCCCCCCCCTCCGACATTGTAAAGCTGGTTTTGACATGACATTTTTTTTTTTTAATTTTTTTAATTTAATATTATTTGTGAACATACTGTACAGAGGGGTTACAATTACATGGGCAGGATAATGCGTACATTTCTTTTTTTTTTTTTTTTAATTTTATTTTATTTTATTTGAGAACATACTGTACAGAGGGGTTAGAATTACATGGGCAGGATAATGCATACATTTCTTACCAAGCATTGCAGCCTCCTCCTTTGTTTACCCTTCACCTCCCTTCCCAGCCTCCCCCCTCCCCCCCACCCAATCATACCCCCCCTCCCCCCCTCCCCACCGACATTGTAAAGCTGGTTTTGACATGACATTTTGTACTTCTCATTGTTGCAACAGGTCCACCTGAATCCTTAAACGACTTGTTTGTCCCCGTCTCCTCCACATGTTATACTGACATCAAATATAGTGAAAGCGGGGGGTTACACTGTGGGGGAGGGACATACAAAGCAACAAAGAAATAATCTTATAAATGCGTTAGAAACACATGCATGAAAGAAACAAAAACATTAAAATACATATTTGAGGGTTCGTTTTCCTAACATCACATTCTCTGACTTTTTCCCCTTGACTCATACCTATACTAGATATTGCAAATAAGGGAAACCATGGGACCTATGTTTCTTTGGGCCTGGCTTACTTCACTTAATATAATTTTTTCCAAGCCTTTCCATTTCCTAACAAATGGGGAAATGTCATTCTTTCTGATGGAGGCATAGAATTCCATTGTGTATATATACCACATCTTCTTGATCCATTCATCTACTGAGGGGCATCTGGGTTGGTTCCATATCTTAGCTATGGTAAATAATGCTGCAATAAACATAGTTGTAGCTTTAGTATGGCCTTGTTTGTGATCATTTGGGTTAATGCCCAAAAGTGGGATTGCTGGGTCATTGGGGAGCTCTATGTGGAGTCTTTTGAGGAACTTCCATACTGCTTTCCAAAGTGGTTGAACAAGTTTACATTCCCACCAACAATGAAGTAAGGTTCCTTTCTGTACACATCCCCTCCAGCATCTGTTGTTGTTAGAGTTCTTGATTTTTGCTGTTCTAACTGGAGTGAGGTGATATCTCAATGTTGTTTTGATTTGCATTTCTTTTATGGCTAGGGATGTTGAACATTTCTTCATGTGTCTATTGGCCATCCTTCTTTCTTCTTCAGAGAAGCTTCTCTTTAAGTCTTTTGCCCACTTACTTATTGGGCAGTTGTTTCTTTGAGGATTTGTTGTTGGGTGGTTTAATTTTTTGAGTTCCAAGTATATTTTAGATATGAGACCCTTGTCCGTTGTATGGCTAGTAAAGATCTTCTCCCAGTCGGTGGGCTTTCTATTGATCTTGCTAGCTATGTCATTTGCCCTGCAGAAGCTCTGCAACCTTATACAATCCCATTTGTCCAACCTTTCTTTGATTTGTTGTGCTTCCGGGTCTCTATTCAGGAAATTTCGGCCTGAGCCAAGGCGACCCAGGGTTTCTCCTATTCCATCCTGTAATGTTTTCAGAGTGTCTGCTTTGAGTTCAAGGTCTTTGATCCATTTGGAGTTGATTCTGGTGCAGGGTGATATATAAGGATCTAGCTTTAGTTTTCTACATGTAGTTAACCAGTTTTGCCAGCACCATTTACTGAAGAGGCTGTCTGTCTTCCATTCTATTGTTTTAGCTCCCTTATCGAAGATTAGATGGCTATAGGTCTGTAGGTTCATTTCTGGGTTTTCAATTCTATTCCATTGGTCCTGAGGTCTGTTCTTATGCCAATAGCAAGCTGTTTTGATTACTATGGCTTTATAGTAGAGTTTGAAATTTGGTATTGATATTCCTCCAGCAGTGTTCTTTCCGTTGAGGAGCATTTTTGCTATTCGGGGTCTTTTATTGTTCCATATGAATTTTTGGATTGCCTCTTCTATTTCCTTGAAGAATGAGGGTGGAATTTTGATAGGTATTGCATTGAATTTGTAGATAGCCTTGGGAAGTATTGCCATTTTCACGATGTTAATCTTTCCAATCCAGGAGCATGGGAGGTTTTGCCATTTTTTAAGTTCTGTGTTGATTTCCTTTTTCAAGATTTTAAAGTTTTCATCATAGAGGTCCTACACTTCTTTAGTTAAGTTAATTCCTAGGTATTTTATTTTTTGTGGGGCTATTACAAATGGAGTTGCTTTCCTAATTTCAGCCACACTTTTCTCATTGTTGGCATACAGAAAAGCCATTGATTTTTGGGGGTTAATTTTATAACCTGCTACTTTGCCAAAGTTTTGAATCAGCTTGAGTAATTTGGGAGTGGAGTCTATGGGATTCCTTAAATACAAGATCATGTCATCTGCAAAGAGGGAGAGTTTTATTTCTTCTTTCCCTATTTGGATCCCCTTTATGTCTGCATCTTGTCTTATTGCTGTAGCTAGGCATTCTAATACTAGATTAAAGAGAAGTGGAGAGAGTGGGCATCCTTGTCTTGTTCCTGAGTTAAGAGGAAATGGCTTTAGTTTTTCACCATTGAGTATAATGCTGGCTGTAGGTTTGTCATATACAGCCTAGAAATACTGCTTTTTAATTGGAGGTGGAGATATATTTTACAACATCTCTTAGATGGGTCTCATTCTTCAATATTTTATCTCTTTTTCTTTTTTAAAAAAACTACTTATGCTATTTTTCTTCATTTCTTGGTATTTTCAGTATTACACCTTTTACAATTCTTCTAATATTTTATTACGTGTGCTGTTCGTCTATTAATCACCTTCTACATTCTACCTTTATAACTAATGCTTTTTAGGGAACAAAGAGGATTTTGTACAAGGAGAAGGGGAGTAGGGAAACAATCCATGAAGCAAGCTTGGATTTGCTGTAGTAAATAGCGTGGCCCATATGGAATGAGAAGACATTTCTCTAGAGGTCCGCGAGGCCTGGTTGTGATGGGACCTTGAAAAGAATCACAACAGGAAGAGGAACAAGAAAGGCTGTCCTGCTGCCCAGTAGACTCCCTGCTCACTTGTAGAACAGAAATATAAGACCCCAGGTAAGAATGTGATGACATACATCTTGTGCTCCCCAAGCCTTGGAAGTATTCCTTCCCCGCACAAGTACTTCTCTTTACTGCTCTGGGGGCTGGAAAAAAGTTACAAATAGAAAACTTTATTCTATTCTTATCCAAACACAAAATCGAATGAATTTCAGCTGAGTTCAACCACTATCTATTGAGCCCGCACTGTGTACAAAGTGCAGAGAGGATTGGGTTTTCAAGGTTTGCCAGCTATCACCTTTAGTTGATAGGCACTGTAATCCCGAGAAGCAGATGAAAAGTCATACTGGAAGGAGTTCAAAACAAATTTAAAGCATAAAAATGAGGGTTGGAAGAGGGATGGACAGAAGTGGGAACTTAGAGGAGTGGGAAAGTATTGTTTGCTATAAGATGAAGGGAGACCCCACGGCGCCCCTGATTTCTTCTAGTTCCCAAATAGTAACAAAGACTGAGCACTATGCACTCAAGGGATAAGGAAGTACAGAAGACATTTGCAAAGGGAGAGGCAGGAGGGCAATGGTATTGAAAGAACAATTTAGATGAGAGTATGAAGCGTGCTGCGTTTCAGCAGGTTGGACTTTGCTCTAGAGGCAAAAGGCAATCATTGATGGACTTCAAACAGTGGGTGGTAACAAGAATGATTATGCACATGAATAAATTCATTAGAGAGGTTGGAGGCAGGAAGAACAAATAAGAAAGAGGAAGAGATCTTGGTGAAAGTTACAGATGAACACAGGGATTTGTAATAAAAACCACAGAGCTATATGACTTCACCTGGAATGTGGGGCTGGTCTGGATCAGCTACGACTTTGTGGAAATTGCTTGACTTTCCTATGCCTTCGTTTCCTTTTCTGAGTTCCTGAAAGGATTAAGGATTAATTGAATGAACAGGTGTATAACATTTAGATCTATGTCTAGCAAGTACGATGCACCCAATAATGCTGTGTTTTATTACTAAGGCAGTGGTAAGAAGAGACAATAAGGAGTGGATTTGAAAGTTATCCTACTATATAATTATGTCATTATTTATTGTGGAGCTATTTTCAGCTATTTGCCTATTAAACATAATTTTGTCATTTAGTAAGCAAAGCAACAAATCAACTTGTTACCATGGCACTTATTATATTTCATTTATTTCTTGTGACTGGTTTCTTCTCAAATATGTCTCTGACTTTGACATAATGTAGTAGTGCTGCTACTGGCATACATTAATTTTAATAAAAAAGAGGCTGGCAATGTTATAGGGTTATTTGAGCTCTGTGATCAGAGTTGTAAATGAGATCTATGTACCTGTCTATCTATATATCTATCTATCTACTTACCAACCTACCTTATCTGTCTAGAAGGTATACAGTTTTTTTGTTTCATTCTTTACTTTCTTAGCATCTAACCAAGAAAAATGAAAGACCCTTTGTAGCTATAGCAAGGTAACCTTCATAACTTTCGGGAGACAGGAAAAGCTATGTGACTGGAAATTTATATTCACAATGGCAGTGATCTCAGTACACCTTTCTTTCCTCCTCTCTTTTGTCCTCACTTCTTAGATTATTGCTGCAGAATAGAAGGCGCTTACTTCCCAGAGACATTACCCCCACCTCCTGCCAGCTCCTCTGTCTGGCTCTGTTAGGTTTTCTCCCCTGAGATCTTGGGGAAAAGGCATACGCAGAATGAGGCAGAGCCACCACCACCACCACCACCACCACCAAGTGATGAAACAGCTCTATTTGTTCCAGAGAAGGAAGCGAGGAAACCGGGGGTGAGGGTGGGTAAGCAATTTTCCTTTACAGTTTCCTGTGCAGTCAAGGTCTGAAGTGGACTTATCTAGACCATGTTGAAAATGTGAAGATCCTGATAAAGAGACATCTACAGTTGACATCTAACTGTAGGATGTCTATCATGATTTCCTGTGAGCATTATTAAATAGTGTCGGGCCTCAGAAGGGAGCCAACCAGGTAAGTGAGGTGACCGAGGCCAGCTGTGGCTAGTCAAAGCCCTTAGATGGATGTTTCTGTCATTCAGGACTCATCATTTTGGGGCTCTTTGGTCTTCCTGTTTCTGAGGCCTCTGCTCAGCAATGGACATAAGGCTGTCTTCCTTTCTCACCCATGACAGAGACTGGGGCGGAACAGAGCAGAGAGAGCTGACTAGGTTTTTCACCTGTCCCCACTCAGTTCAGGTGAGTCAGTGTTAGAGGACAAAGCACCCAGTGTGGTGGAGACCAGCCTTGATGCTGTTTCCGCAGCTCTGTGGAGGACGGGGTATCCCTGCATCAGGGACAGATTAACTTGAAAACCAGATGAATAGTTATTAGCAGGGAAAAGTGTTCATGAAGAGATCTTAAGTACGAAAGGGCTATCATAAACACTACGCACAACATAACCTCTATGTGCTGGTCAAACCAAATTAACCATACATGCCACATAAGTGCCGACAGGATGCTTAATCGAGTCCAACCATGAGCACTTCTGGTGAGAGAATGTGAAATGCTATGCTAGGAGTGTGCCCCCAAAAGCCCTTGTGTTGGAACCTTCATTTCTCCCTGCATCAACGTTGGGAGGTGAAGCCCAGGAGGGTTTTAGGTTACAGGGTAGAGCTGTCATGGAAAGATTACTGCTGGATAGGTTAATGTAGGAGTGTGTGAGTATTCACTCTTGGGTGAATGGATTTATTACTATGAGTTTGTTCCTCTGAAGCTGCTCAGCATGTGCATTCTCTTGCCCATCTGGCTGCCTGCTCTTCTACTTTCTACCATGAGAAGTAGAACCAGGTCCTCACCAGAAGTTAGCCAGAGGTAAGTGATACTCTCGACTTCCTAGAATCTAGAACCATAAGCCAAATAAACCTTTATTTATTTATTTATTTTGTCAGTTGTGGGGCTTGGACTCTGGGTCTGGGCACTGTCCTTGTGCTCTTCAGGTCAAGGTGAGCGCTCTACCGCTTGAGCCACAGTGCCACTTCTGGTTTTCTAGTGGTTTATTAGAGATAAGAGTCTCACAGACTTTCCTGCCCAGACTGGCTTTGAGCTATGATCCTCAGATCTCAGCCTCTTGAGTAGCTAGGATTACAGGCGTGAGCCACTGGTGCCCAGCCTTAAACCTTTATTTCTTATAAATTATCCTATCTCGAGTATTCTGTTACAGTGGCAGGAAACAGGCTAAGACATGAGGTTTGCTATGTGTGTATTTATCTATTTTCTATCAATGGAAGCCATTTTTAATTTTTATAGTAACAAAGGCATGAACCCACGACAGCAAATCATGTAGCCTACCTCCCTAGAGAACGCTGTGAAATGACTCAGTTCCCTTTTCCCTTTTGCTTGCTATTATAAGTTCTTCTGTCCTTCTCTCCCCGACTCTTGCTACTCCTTTTTCTTCTCCCTTTTCTTCTCTTTCTGCCTCTCCCCCCCTCCCTTACCTGCCTCCCCTCTTCACAGAAAGCCTAGAATATTAGATTTCTTCCCTCCTAAGACTTCTGGAAGGTGAGGGACTGAACCAACGCAGAAAAGGGAGTCAGGAGACCTCACTCAAGCCATCCCTCCCTGGATTCCTGTCAATGTCCCTTCAATGAAGAAGACAGGGGACCGAAGCCCCTAACACTGGGAGAGGTGGTCTCTTCCTCAGCAAGCTGCCCTCCTGGCTGGAGGTGTGCAGCCATTGGGCCTAAGCACGTTCAATACCACGTCTCAGTCAGTGCTGGGCCAGCCTTCAGGCTCTGCTCTCCTTTGGCATTCTGTGACCTGTGACCTGTGTTCTTGCCCTGCTAGCTTTCTCTTTGCAGAGCTGACTTTTAAACCGACACCAGTAGTTGCAGTTACACTTACACAAGAGAAGATGAGGAAATCTCAGGCCGTGTTTACTCATCAACTGCCATTATTTGGGCGACTTCTGAAGAAGGGGAGAAACAACAGGCCACATTATAATTCAGAGGACAGTGACAAGGCGCTAGTCAAAGCCAGAAAATCCTAACTGGGGTGGAATGAAGTGTGGGAAACTCTTTCTAGAATTTCACTGATTAGCCATTGATAAAATAACAGAAGACCATTTTTCCCCCCTCTCAGGGACCCCTTTATTCACAATCTGAATGTGGAAAGTAAGAAATGCAACTCACCCCAACTTTACACTGCTCTAATTGTGTGTGGGATGCTGTCATTTGAGAGTGTAGCCTCAAATCTCTTTTCTGAGGGACTTCGTGCAGAGCGACTGCCCTGTCACCTTCTCTGTCCTTTGTGGAGGTGGTGGCAGGCACAACAGTCGATTCTTTCATTCCCACTGTTTGTTTTTCGAGAGGTATGTGTCATATTTTTTTCCTCTCTCCCTTTTTGGAGGGTTCTCATTTTCCTCTACTCCTAGAGCAGCGGGACTCCTTCTTCTCCATTATCTTCAGGAGGTACATTTCCATGTCAAAGCTCCCTCTAAAGAGAAAGCTGATTTTCCCCTCCCTCCTACCTGTCTTATTTGTGCCCAACGAACCTTAACTCCATCTTTCCCAGCCCAGTTCTACAATAGCAAATAGCAAGGCTTGGAAACTGATGGAGAAATTGAAACCCTAGCCAAAGCCTGCTTCTTTCTGTGTAGGCTAAGAGCAGTTCAATTGTGCTGGAAAATATCAACTTTTACAAGCAGGAGTGATGACTATCTCTTGCATTAAGCCTAGGAATAAGAATCATTCTCATGGTGAAACGGTAGGTTTTCCTCAAGGAAAATGGAAATCCTGAGACCACTTCAGACAGGCAAGTCCATTATGGGCAATGAGAAGCAATTATTTGGATAACCTCACCGTCTCCTGCACACTCGTCTAACAGAACCAATGGGTGAATCGGATGGACACAATGAAGGCTTTTCTAGTCTATGTTCCCACTCTTCTAAGTTTGGGGAACCTCAAAATCCATTACTATGCTTGCACTTGTGGTGGTGCTTATAAACCTAACTCTATTTATAATTTCCTATAATTTGCCAAAATTCAAAAGCATTCATGATTGGGCTTCATTTAGAAGTCTGGGGTTTTGGTTTAGTGCTGTTTGGACCAAAGAAGATGTTTCTTTGAATCCATCAAAAACCCAAGAAAGCTTTTTAGTGACAACCCATTCATGAGGACTTTAACCTTACTAATGAGTGCAGAAAATGAGCCTGGTTAGGCAGTCGGTCCAAAGCCCTGCCCCTCCCCTGTCCTAGAGTATCTCTGCATCCCTCACATGGCCTTGAGCAGTCCTATATGCAGACCCCTAGACATCACATCAGCATGGCCTTGAGCAGCCGTGCATGTAGGCCCCTGGGCATCATGTCATGCATGGCCCATTGCTCCTGGAAGACTTGCATGTGAACAAAGAGCCCTGAGATCTGCTCCAAAATGGGCATCTAGTCAGAGAGGCTAAAGAACCCATGGAGAACTCATGCAGACTGTGTGGAGCCATTGATTGGGCCTGGTGACTGGTAGGACCCTCAGGAGGTCTAATGACCTTGAGAGTCACACAGCTCTCTCTTAGAGACAACTCGTCTCCTTCATGATGCTTACCAAGTGGTGCCTTTCCTTGTAATTCCTCCTTACCTCCCATCTAGTGGAAGCTCTGCTTATCTTTTTCCTCAAGAAGTCTTTGCTATTTTACTTCTCTACAGTCTTATTCTTTGAGACCGTAGAGAAGCAAGGATGCAATCCAGGCCTTGCAATTCGTTGGTACCACTAATACAGCAGAGAGGACATCTCGCTGAGCTTTAACCTCTATGACTCGACATGTCTGAGGGCTTTTCCCACCCCTTTCTATACTAGACTTGAGTAGTAGTGAAATAATGGAAGTTCTTGAACACAATATCTGGGTAGTTTGGAATACTCTTACTTTTTTGCTCCTAACTTCCATTTGGCTGACTCTTGTGTCCAATGAACTCCTGAGTACTCAAAAACTGTCATAATGTAAGAACTGTCAGGATGATTGAATAAAACAATCGTAAGAAAGAGATAAGAGTTTCAGAAAATCTTCTAATTCTTTTTTTTTTTGGGTCCAGTCATGGGGCCTGAACTCTGGGCCTGGGTGCTGTCCCTCAGTTCTTCAGCTCAAGGCTAGTGCTCTACCACTTGAGTTACAGCGCCACTTCGGGCTTTTTTCTTTTTGCTTATGTGGTGCTGAGGAATTGAACCCAGGGCCTCATACATGCTAGGCAAGCGCTCTACCACTGAGCCACCTTCCCAGCCCAAATCTTCTCATTTTCTACCTCTGATCTGCCCCATACTTTATTAAAAAAACTCCAAAAAACATAGTACTGAGAAGTCCAGATTACCTTCTGCCTTTGATTCTTGTAAGTGTAGACCCATTCATCTCTGAAACCAGAATAAGAACCAGGCTTAAGATAGGTTTTAAACTAACACAACTTATTTAAGCATCTCATATCTAAGCCAATTAAGAAAACATAAGAAGTTCTCTTGCTGGAAAGGCATTTGTTTCTAAAGGTACCTGGGTATACAAAACTTTGGCTTTTCAGGAAGTTTTAACGTTTAGGATAAACATTTAACAATAGGATAAGGGTCTTAATATTAATTTTCTGTTTGTGGGTAACAAATGAACACAAAAGGCAATAGCTGAAAACAACACCATTTATCAGCTCACAGGCCTGTAATTTCTAAGTCTGAACATGGCTCAACTTCTTATCATTTGTCAGTCTCACATTTAAGGCATTGGTGGAGCCCACTTTTTATGTGGACTCTAGGGTCTTCCAAGCTCACTCAGCTTCATGAAATTATAAGACCCCAAGTTCCTGTTTTCGTACTGGCTGCAGGGGATATTTTAAACTCCTAGTAATCATTCTCAGGTCCTTGCCATGTGGCCCTTCCGTCTGCAAAGCCAGTCTCAAATGCCTTTCACACTTCAAAACTCTTTCACCAAAAACTCAGTTCCTTTTTTGTTCTAACTGATTAGGTAAGGTTAGGTTAGACCTGATCTGTTACCAAAAGCCCTAGGGGCTGTACAAAAAGCAAGGGTTGTGTTGGTTTATTTTGCCTACCACTAAACCCCATGGATAAGACAGAATAAGACAAATCCCACCTGAAGGATACGTGTGAAGAAACAGTAGAGGAAGAACTTATCATAGAGAAAGGTTCTTCCTCTATGCTAATTATGGGCTCAGCTTATGGCATTAGCAGAGATTGTGTGTGTGGAGCTCATATATGTTGAGAACAAGCTTTAGATGTAGAAAATTTGATCTACAGATTGGGTGGTTTCTCAAGTGTCTGAGCAGGGGACAGTTACCTCTGGAAAGCAACACCTGGGTGTGGGTAGCATGGCTGATGGGGATTCATGCATCCAGGCATTGTGAGCTGTTCTAGACGGGAGAAGCCAGAAGAGTTTTGAGGTAAAGCCCAGTCAGGAACCACAGCAGACAGCTTAGTATCAAAGTGAAATCAAGTGGAATTAAGGCTAAATTGCCTTTAATGCCTCATTTCTTTTTTACTGAGATGCCTGCAAGAATGTACATACTCATGTGGTTTGTTGAATTTCTCAGTCAATATATCTCCTTGGAAGAGTTGATGCATCTCTGTGAGGAATGCTCTGATAACCTGGCAGCCAGTGAGCTAGATCTACCCAGACTGGGGTTCAGTACCTGGTTGAGCTAGAAGTGTTTTCCAGCTTCTAGCAGAAGACTGACTTGTAGCCATTAAAAGAGCTTTTCTGGAGCAACTCAAGAAGAAGAACGACACAGGTGCTTCCTGGTTATGTAACTTTCATTTGAAGCAATTTCAGAGCTCTCTGGAGAGTTCTGTTTCTAGATGTTCCCATTCCCATGTCACAAATGGAAACGCACTGAGGTATTCAAGAGGAAACTGACTTGCCCAAGGTCTTAGTAATACCAGTTGAGGCACAGGAAAGTTCATGCAATATCCCCCAAAGAGTTCTTAAACGTCTAAGCTGGAGATAATGAACCTCTGTAGATCTTTTCAAGTGATACTTGCCCTCCAGTTTGGACAACCACTTTATACCCTTCCTAAACAATTCTTTTCATTGCCTTCAAACTTTACTACACATATTAGTACTAAAAGTTTGGTGTCTTTACACTATGTAGAAAATCTGGATATTTTGTGGAACAACAGAGTTGTTGAAGATTCAGAGAAGCTGATCAAGTAAAGATGCATGTTTGGAGTTTGAGATTTCCCAAATGTATTTAAGTGATAAACATAAAACTGATTTCTTTTGCAAGAAGTATTATCTACTTCCCCTGAAGTTCCTAGGAAGGAATGTTAAGCACATTGTTACTTCTTATAGCAAGTCTGGTTCTAAGGACTCTGCGGTAGCTTTGGGAAGCCTTTTCCATTGCATGCCACACTTTCAGTGACAAAGGAGAAGTCAGAGAAACAGTCTGTAGGGAAGGATAACAGATGTGGCTGAAGGAAATGCGAGTAGAGAAGTAGCAACAGTTTATTCTGGTTGAAGCTCTAATGAAGGTTCGCAAAGTTACTTGTTGAGTAAGACTAAGGGAAGAGTGTACAGAAGGTCTTGAATATTGTGGCTTATATCTGGCAATAGAGTTTTTGAACGAATGTATTTGCCCATTTTATGGTAGAGGGCAATTCTCACTGGAATATCACTATGTAGGTGGAAAAGTTTGGGTATGGTGAATTTCATTGTGATAGCACCAACATCCTAAAAGTTAACCCCACATGAAATGGACATTGGATACTTGGAATTGACATGATTTTTTTTTTTTTTTTGGCAACAAATTACTCTTAAAGTAGAATGCTTCAGACATTTTCTGACATTAAGCAGGAAAACATAGAACATTTTAAAATGGTGCGTTTTAAATTAGGAAACAACAGCAAAGTATCGGCAGGGACAGAATATACCAAAGGAAACCCACAAACCACAAGCTAAGACATTGTTACTCTGTGGACTGACCAAGACAAAATACTTACTCCATTTCCCCTCCCAAGGCTGCTTTTAGCTCAGAGCTAAATATCCAAGGTACTAAAAATGTATCTGCTCTGTTTTCCTAGTTTGTGTTTTTCTTCCTTGTCTGTTGCCATTCTATGTGAATAAGGAGAAGTAAATGTGACCCCACATTCTATTGAAAATAGAATTTGTGAAATTCTCAAAAGTCATAGATGTTGAATGCAAATGATATGTGTAGTATATGACTAGAACTAGATGTACTTTCTGTGCACAGTGATATGAGGATGGTATAGGTATTTTCTCCTTAATAAGTAGATTTGATTATACTTGGTCAATTTAGAGGGGACTTTCCTGGGCACCTTACCCATCATTACATAACATGTTTTATTTTTACTAGATCAGTTGCACTACTTATTTTGTTTGTGTTTCTTTTGTTTTGTTTGTGGTCTTGTTTCCTGCCTCTCTCTCTCTTAAATGTAAGGTCATGGAAGCTGGTTCATTACTCATTGCTTGTGTCTAGATGATGTCCAACCAATATTAGGCTCCTTTTAGGTGCTTATGAAATGAAAGATTGAATATATAAATAAGTGTTCCAATACATAGTCTGCCCATATCGATTCTTGGTTTGCTGGTGAAAGTTATTTGGTCTTAATGTTCTGTCTCCCTCACATATTCTGTTCACCGATGGAACTAAAAATGTACACTGTTAGAATATTGGAGTTTGCACAAGGCTTTGATGATGTTCTGAGAGACTTTTCAGAAGGAAATAAGATTATTAGAGAATTCACTTTTAAGTTAAACAAATGATAGATGAAAGCTGAAAGTTACCTTAGAAAGAAAGAGACAGTGACTCTTATGCTTACAGGATTTGAATGAAATCAGATAACATTTATTATCATATCTAAAAGGGAAAAGACAAGTAGAAGCACTAGTCAGCCATGACAACACTAACCATAAAAGAGTGTGTATACCATCTCACCAATGACAGACCCCATAGCCCAACACTGTTGCATCCTGGGAGTAACCCCAGGCAAAGACCACTCTTCAGAAGGATGGTTGCTTGAACTTGTATTTGTGATTATGCATTTGCTTCTCTGATTCTCTTTATTCTGATTTCTGAGCCACTGAACTTTCTTTGAAATATGTTTTGGTACACATGAAGCTGTGCCAACTGCAAGAAATGTGCTAGCCGTATGAACTTGAAATTGGCATTAGGAATGTGTGTGTGTGTGTGTGTGTGTGTGTGTGTGTGTGTGTGTGTGTGTGTGTGTATGTGTGTGTGTGTATCTGCCCCATGAGCTTGGTAAATGTGAGTTGTTCCTGAAAGAGATGTGCTGACAATACATATATATGAGCTGGCGAGGTTCCCAGTAATGTGCTGATCTTGATAAATTTACCAGGATGATGAATGAAGACCTTCTGAGGGAGACATAAGCTCTTAGCCCAAATTTTTATTTGAACTTTTGAATTAATATCCTATTAAGGAGGTTGGTTCCTAAACTGCAGGCAATATTTTGAATCTTTCTAACATTAAAGCATGGTTATATGTGAAATGCAAGTTACCATATGCATCTCTCAGCATGAGAGTAAAGGAATTTGGGTATAGGTATTTAGATGGTCTCCCTTCCTATTTCAGCCTTAATAGTTAGACTGATTCTCATTTACATTGATGTCTTACTCTCCCTCAACTCTTTTTAGTTAAAAATATCTTGGCTTACTTTTTATCATAGGAAACAGAAAGGCAATAACAAGGAATAGGAAGTGTGTGGGGGTTAATTTCTTCATGTCTGAAACCACGTTACAGTTTGGTTCATGTTTTAAGGACACCTATCTTTTCTGGAGGCTCCAGAGAAGAAACGGGAGAATACAGGGCTTGAATTTGGAACTACTTGGTTTCAAAGCTTATTTATTTATTTTTTGCCACTCATTAGCTGTATTTCTTTTCTTTTAATTTAAATTTTATTGTAAAGGTGATGTACGAAAACGTTGCAGTTATATAAGTCAGGTAATGAGTACATTTCTTTTTGAACAGTGTTACCCCCTCCCTCATTTTCTCCCACATTTCCCCCTCTCTTCCCCCTCCCTTCCAAGTTGTATAGCTCATTCCCAACATAGTGTCTAGGGAGTAGCACTGCGGAATTGGTTCACCCTTTGTCCCACCATTTCTGTGATTCCCTTTGCCTTCCGCAAATCAGATAAGCTTATTTATAAGACAAAGGGTACAGAAATGAAAAACAGTGACAAAAGGGAATAAACCAAAGGAAAAAAAAGAAAGAAAAAAAACTGTAAACAGCACCTCCTGTTTTCATTCTGTACTTATTTTCAACATTAGTTTTCTCATTTGCTAAGTAGCACTAATAAATACCCCAGAGTGTAGCTGTGAAAACTAAAGAATGAATGATTTACATAGTAGGGCTTAACATGGTTCGAAGCTCTTAACAAGAACCATTATTGATTTAATCATCCCTGCTTTCACCCTGTGGCTCTTTTCAGTTCTGTTGAGAAAGAAGAACTCTCCTAGCCCTCACCCTCTTTTATCTAGAGGGACTTTTCCGTAGTCTTTGACCGTGAGGCAAATGGACCCTCTTCTGCCTCATCCTTGCTCTTTGCTATTCTCTTAGCCCTGCTTGGTTTCCGCCTGGACTTTCTGTCTCTGAAGATCTGTAGCCCGTCTGTGGTTTCTGCCCTCCCCCTTCCCTCTGTCTCTTTCATGTGTGTGCATCTGTGCTATATTCTGAGACTCTACAGACAAAATTATGTTTACACTCAAATTAACATATTTAAAGCATGGACATACAGACCAGAGTCTCATAGACCTGAAGCTTTAGGTCGGAGTTTAGGGACCGGGACTAGGAGGAACTCTGTAGAGACTCTTCCCACAACTGGGAAAATCTGGCAACCAGAAAGCTGGAGAGATGAGAGGTAGAAGTGAACCCCAAGAGTCAATTAGCTCTAGATGCTATGGACCTAGAAATGAGAAGTAGAGAACCCAGGTTTCTTGACGATGGCTTCCCTATATCTGTAGCACCTGTATAGTGCTTGGCAAAAGAGCTCAAATATAATTGCACAATAATCACTGGAGAGAAAAATCGAGAAACTTTATTATTTAAGTTTTGTGTAATTGGGGAACTGTTGGTTTGCCCAAATATTAATTATAACCTTTCTGAAAAGATCTCAGAAACTACATGTTTACATTGCCTATGTAAAAATTTAAGTATTAAATGCCATTTATTTGAGCTGCTTATGGTTTATGAGCACAGAGCAACATAATACTCATTATACATGTCATTACATTTATATCAGATTGCCTTTGTTGTAAGTTTTGATTGCAGTACTAAACTCTACATATGCTTAAGATATGTTTACAGAATATGAGGCTTCATCCAAAAGTAATGAAAGAAGCCTTGTCAGGACTTTATAGTTGTTTATCATGAGCTTGGGCTGCACAGAGAGTAGCCCATGTTCCATATCACACACTCACAGATCTAGAGAGCAAAAAGAAAGAATAGAATGAGCATCACTAAGAGCAGTCAGATGGGGTGGCCAGAATGAGAATCATTTCTGCACAGCATTTTAAATAGCCTAGTCTTGGGGACTGAGATGATTTAGAGGAGATCTGCTGACCACAACCAAGAAGAGAACGAATATCAATAAAAGACAGATAGGGTACCAGGAGGGTGTGTGGAATCTGGAGCCATTCTTAGATACTCAATACAAATATGATTATAATAAAGTCCTATCACAGAAAGATGGATTCCCAAGGCACCTTGTGTCCTGTGTTTGGTGTAATACACCTCTAGTAGTTAAGTCATAAGCACACTTGAAGTTTTCTCCAGAGAGTCTAAGGAAGACTACTATTTAGATTTGCAAAATTAACTAAATTTCATATGTTAAGGTCCTCACTTATGGAATCTCTGAATATGACTTTGTTTTAAATAGAATCACTGCAACTGTAATTAGTGGAGGTGAGGTAATGCCGAAGCGGGGTGGGCCCCTAATCCCGCTGGCATCCCTATAAAAGGAATGCCACATGAAGAGACAGATACATATGGGGAGAATGCCATGTGAACATGAAGACAGAGATCAGGGTGATGCCTCTACAAGCCAAGAAACACCAAAGATTGGCAGACAACCAGCAGAAGCTGCGAGAGAGAGGGAGGGAGAGAGAGAGAGAGAGAGAGAGAGAGAGAGAGAGAGAGAGAGAGAGAGAGAGAGAGAAACAGATCCTTTCTCATAGCCTTCAGAAGGAACCAACCTTGCTGACATCTTAATCTCACTCACAGCCTCCCATACTGTGAGACAATGACTTTCTGAGGTCTAGTAACTTACATATTCAGTAGTTACGGCAGCCTTAGCAAATTAATGTGCTAACCACAGTCAACTAGACACATCTATAAATAGTGTGTCACAATGAGCTAACAGTAGAGATATGCGCGTTGTATAGAACTAACGCAGAGAAAGGAGGAAGACTGACTTTCGTGAAGGAGAGGAGTCTAGAGCAGGGGTACAGGCTAGAAGGAGCTCACACAGCAGAGCTGTTGCTGAAGGCAGGCTTTGAAAGCTGAAGATGATTGGACCTGATTTCTTTCTATGGTGGGCATAGCATTCATAGATAAAGCCAACTCCTGTCCAATAGGACCCTCAACTCCTCTTCATAGTCTTGCTGAGAGCTCTCCAGAGAAAGATTCACAGATAGGGAAATAAGCGGATAAATTTGGTAAAGAAAGCCTGTGCTTTTGCTCTAATTGGTGTCCTTAGCCCAAACTCCTGATAAAGCATAGCCTATGTGCTCCTCTTTATTTTTTTCCCTTTTGAGAAATCTCTTTACCACCCAGAAAAACAGAGAAGCAATGGGGTAGTTGCCCGGGGCAGATGGTGACAGGGTTACCAGATGACACACAGAAAGTGGAATTTCTTGTCTTCTGCTTTCCTTTTCTACATCTCCAGCAAGACCCTTCAAACTGCATAGCAGAAAAGAAACATCATCGAGAGGAACCGGAAATTCAAGTTGATGAAGGAGATAGTGAGGGCACCCTTAGCTGATTTAAATGATTTCAGGTCTTTGGACCCAAGTAACTTGCACTCAAGAAATGAAACAACTTTAAAAAGACCAACAAATCACTGAGAAGAAATTATGTTCAGTAATTTTAAAAGATACTACATAATATGAAATGTGCCTGAAGCCTAGAAAAAGACAAATGTTCCTCTCCCATCCAAGAATATGAAAGATAAACTCGCAGAAAATACAAGTTTGTATTGATTCCCTATAAACTTATATTGTTGTTTTAGATTTCCTAGCCATATATCAAAAAAAAAAAAAAAGAAAAGAAAAGAAAAAGAAAAATAGGAAAGGAGAGAGAAAAAGAGAAAAGGAGAAATTAGGAGAGAGACTGAGAAACCACTAAAGAGAGAGAACAGTACAGAAAACAGAGGAGGATAAAAGTTTTAAGATTTATGAAAATTATATTAAGTTTACAGAGTACACACAACTCAATTTGCCTATATTTATGACTTCAATAATCCTCCAAAATTCTAGGATAGCTTATTAAATAAATATGAGGTGTGTCTTGAGAAAATAAAGGTGATGATTAGTAAATACCTAGGAAGATTAATGAAGAAAAAAATGCTGAACTTGGAACTTTCTTCTTCTTTTCCTTCACCTTCTCTCATTCTCCCAGCATGGAATCTACTCTTACTTTACCCAAAGACATTGTACTACCTACATCAAATAGCACATGGTTTTCTCCAACCTCTATACATTATTTCCAGGAGCTGGTCAAGGTGCTTGCTTGTCCACACTTTAGTTATTGTGTCTTCTACTAGTCCCTCATCCTGAGGCCTCCTCCCCTACCTTCTTCTTTGAATTCACAAGTGGGCTTCTTCCTTACTGGCCTTCTCCTAATTCCTTTTCTCTAGTACATTTGTCCATCCCCAAACTGGATGTTGGATTATGTTACTGAACTGGCTTGTTCGTAGTAGGGTCTGTGTCTGAGCGACCTGTCTCTTTGCTGTGGATTGTCTCTAAATGGGCCATGATCCCTTTGGAGTTCAGTTGTTAACTCACCCGATGGGCTCACTGCTAGCTTTGGAAATATTGTCCTTTCATTCTTTCAGGCTTTCCTGACTGGACACCAACTAGCTGTAACATATTATTGCACTTCAGGTTGAACAGTAAGGCTGAGATTTTTATCTCTTAAAACTTGGAAAAAATTATATTAAGTGAAGTAAGCCAGGCCCAAAGAAACATAGGTCCTATGGTTTCCCTTATTTGCAATATCTAGTATATGTATGAGTCAAGCAGAAAAGGTCAGATAATGTGATGTTAGGAAAATGAACCCTTAGATATGTATTTTAATGTTTTTTTCTTTCATGCATGTGTTTCTAACGCATTTATAAGATTATCTCTTTGTTGCTTTGTATGTCCCTCCCCCACAGTATAACCCCTGCTTTCACTATATTTGATGTCGGTATAATTTGTGGAGGAGATGGGGAAAAACAAGTCGTTTAAGGATACAGGTGGACCTGTTGCAACAATGAGAAGTACAAGTTGTCATGTCCAAAACGAGCTTTACAACGTTGGTGCGGTGAGGGAGGTGGAGAGGGGGTTTGATTGGGTGGGGGGGATGGGGGAGGAGGCTGGGAAGGGAAGTGAAGGGTAAACAAAGGAGGAGGCTGCAATGCTTGATAAGAAATGTACGCATTATCCTGCCCATGTAATTGGAACCCCTCTGTACAGTATGTTCACAAAAAAAATTAAATTAAAAAAAATCTGATCAGATTTCTCTCTTGTTTCACATGTTCCTAATTTTTCATTGCACCTCAGATAAAAATCTCAGTGTATACCATCCTTGTATCACTGTATACCATCCTTGACTTTAAAAAGTGCTCAGGAGACAGTTGCCTTATTTTCCTCTTTATAACATGCTAAGTCAGCTTATGCCTCAAAGCCTTTGTATTTGCTGGCTCTGTTCCTTCAATTTCGGCTAAAAAAATTTCCTTCCTGATGTTGTGACTACCTTATCTAAATAGTATCCTCCCATCTTTAGTTAGTTTGAATTATCTTGTGTATTTGGCGTTCCTTGTTTATTTCCCATTACCTTAACCTTCTGACTGAGGTACAGCATGAGTATGTGGACCATAATCTTACTGGCAGACATTTCCTGCTATACAGTAGGCACTCAATGGATGTTTGAGTGGATGAACGAATCCTTTCCCCATACTATTGATAGTAATCAATAAACATGTTGCTTCTGTGGGCTTTAATTTAGTTCTTAATCTCTACAAAGTGGTCTCACTGGGATTTTGTGAGAGTTGGATGAGGTTGCATAGGTTGGATGAGGTAGCAGAGTAAGACAAAAGCCATAGTCAATCCTAACAGGAATGTGTGAAGGTCAACTTTCCATTATCATGACAAAATGCTTGAGAAAATCAACTTACCAGGAGTAAAGCTTAGCTTTCAGAGGTTTTAGCCTATGGTCACTTGGCCTGGTAGAGAAGCTGAACATCATGACAATAATGTGTGGCAGAGAGGCTGGGAAAGTGGCTCAGTGGTAGAGCGCTTGCCTTGCATGCATGAGGCCTTAGGTTTGATTCCTCAGCACCACATTAGCAGAAAAAAGCCAGAAGTGGTGCTGTGGCTCAGTAGTAAGGCACTAGCCTTGAGCTGAAGAGCTGAAGAACAGTGCCCAGGCCCAGAGTTCAAGCCCCATGACAAAAAAAAAAAAAAAAAAAAGTGTGTGGCAGAGGAAAGCTACTTACCCTATGCATCTTGGAAGGAGAGAAAAAGAGAAGAGAAAGAGAGAGAGTCAGAAAGAGACAGAGAGGCAGAGATACAGAGAGACGCACATACAGAGAATGATACAGAGACAGAGAGAGAGGAGAGATAGAGAGACAGAAAGAGGGTGGAAGAGAGAGAGGACAAAGTCGAGTCCTAATATCCCCTTCAAGTGAAATAAACCCAATGACCTAACTTCCTTTCTTTAGGACACAGCTCTTCAAGTTCACCATCTCCTAGTAGCTCTACAGGCTGATTGGTGATTGAGCCTTTAACACATGACGTTTGGGAGGCTTTTAGATTCCAAACCATACAGAGTTATTATGATAAAGCAGGCTCTGGGAAGGGCCACAAGAACACAGAGTGATTCTGACCAGGTCCTTTCCCCTTTCCCTGAAGGGCTCAGTCGTTTTGTCAGAGCCGGGATGGAAGACATCGTAGCTCTTAAGAAGCACAACTCGTCTGCCCTGCTGAGCCTTTGGGAGCTAGCCTTTCCCCAGGGCCTCTCACACTTGGTTGCTGGGTTGCATTTTTAGACCTGCTGATTCACATTGCCTTGCTTGATTGTGAATAAACAGCCAAGATGTGTTGACAATCCTCAGGATTACAAAACTACCCTAATTTCCTTTAACGGAGGTAGCTACTAGACAGGTACATATATATCAGAGAAGCTTAGTAACCTGTCTCAGCAGAGCACATAAAAGCCACTCATGATATTTTGTGAACATTCTGGATCAATATGAGTTTAAGCTTTTTTTTTTGACAGTAGGTAAATGTAAAAAAACTACTGATTTTTTTTTAATATTTAAAAATATTCAAGATTGCAAATGATAATGAAGATTCTCAGGCAGAAGACTGAATCCCCAAATTAGCAGTCTATATAATCATAGTTAATTACACAGAGGGAATCTAATTCATTCTATTTCCTACTAGTCATTCTCTGTCACATGATCCTGGAGGGTGATAAGCCCCTGAGCTCCAATATCTCTATCTTCTAATTAATTGAGCATAATAAAAAGACTATAGAATGATGCTTGTAGCATGATAGTCTTTTGATGAAACACATGTAGTCCTGCAGGAAGGGAAAATAGCAGAAGGATATATTATCAACGCATTAGGAGTTGAATTGAAAATTTAGCATCCCACTACTGTTTTTAAATTCTCCAGCCTTGGTTTATGCATGGCTTTGGTAAGTAGTAAACAAACTTGAGGTCCACTGTGCTTCAAGAATTGGGTTGGAGTAGCCTGGAAGCTGTTTTTTTTAGAAGGACTCTAGGGCTGGTTTGATGGTCAGGTTCATGGTAGCCACCTGTGAGCAGGATTGGCTCACATCGTCCATAGGTCTCAGTCCCACACTTTAAGAGACTTATTTTGAAGTTTGTTTAAAGTAAATATTAGCTAATTTTTGAAACTAATTTCTGACAAATACAGTTCCCATTGTAAGGTTCACAACATAAACTCCTTTGTGTAGCAAAAATGGAGCTAGAGGATGGCTGCCCTTACTGGGGGTGTTGAACAAGATGATAACTAGTGCTCCTTTTTAGGCCAGGAAACAGTTGTTCTTAAACCTAATGCTTTTACTGGGATGGCTCACAATATCTCCATGAGTCTGATTTTTTTTTTTAGCCAAGAAAATTGATGTTCAGGTGGCTTAAGTAATGTGCTGAATCACCCAGATCTTGGTGGGATTTGATACTATGTCTCTTGGCTACAAAATCCAAAACTTTGTATCATGTCCTGCTACTTTCTCATACTGTGATATGCACTCACTTTGCCACTTTATCTCACTTTCCTTCTGTGTATTTCCACATTTCTTCTTCTCTTTTCATGACTCGGCTAACAGTGACATCTGGTAATTTATTTAGCTTTTATTTAGTTCCTCGTAGTGACGGTCAAGGGTGAAAAAATAGATGGCAGGTTCCTGCGTAGCAGTCTCACTACTTATTATTACTACCCTTTGACAAGGTGGAAGAGATATTAGGCTATAATTTAAAAACGTCAGTGAGGAGTGTCCAGAAAACTCTTTTAATATTAAGCGTTATTCTTTTTAATAGTAAACTTACGGTATGGGGATTTTTGAACAAGCAAAGAATAGAAGGTCATTGAACCCCAAATTAGAAGTGAAAGTATGTGAGTCTTTGCATTTCTTTTCTGGTTTCCTTCACATTTTCTTTCTTTGCAACACACGCTTTCTTTTCATGTGGAATTTTCAATCTTGTGTCTGAGTCAATCCCTAGCCCTACCTTTCCCGTGCCTCATCCATCAGGCAGTAGCTTTTAACTGAGATGCCTTGGTACAACCTGATATATATTAAACTCAATGCCCTGGGACTTGTGCAAGTAGAGCCCATCCGATATAGGCGTCAACCCAACTATCAAAGTCTTTGAAGGTGAGACTCCCCCATTATGTTCTGCAGCGATGATTTCAGGAAGGGGTGCTGGATGAGACCAGAGCTCAGGAGAATGTTCAGGCTCAGGCTAACTGACCCTTTGACAGCCTAACATGGAGCTTTTATCTGTGAATTTAACACATTTGTCAAGTTGACAGGAAGCTGGGCCTGCAGATTCCTACCCATCAGAGGCTCTGCACAAAGAACCCAGGCATAGTACTTCAATGTGCAGTGGGGTAAATTTTGATCATGAAGCTTCTAATACTACCATCTCATTTTTCCAGACAGGAATCTTTCCCTGCATAATTTGAACTCATTATCATCATTCACAGGTTTTTGAGAGGACTGAGTAGTTAATGATAAAGGAACAAGGATGTGGAAATAAAAAGGACCACTGAAGCAAAACAATGGGTAAAAATCCCCCAATGGGAATAAAGTTTTATGCCTGATTTCCACCCCCCGCCCCTTGTCAAACATCTATGAACTATTATAGAGGTGTAGTTCTGGGCTCAATATCTCGAAGGCCACAAAACAACAATCTTTTGAATTGAGCACTCCAAGCTAATAGTGAAAAACAAAACCAAAACTAAAAAACAAACCTGTGTGGAATTGCATATGAAAGTAAATACCAATGACAACAAAGTTAGTTAACAAACTGGAATCTCTAGTGACAGTTGAGAAACAGATTTTGCACATTATTACAGCCTTTCTATCCTTTCGTCCATTTGTATTTCATCATAAGAATATACACTTAAGTGTTTAGGAGAGGAAAAGAGTACATGTTTTAAACTTTCTACCAGGTTAACATCAAAATGGCAATGCAGGTAATTATGAAAAACCTTAGCTGTGCTTTCAAGTAAGAAATGAAGTAAAACCTAACTTGCTTTCATAAAATGAAGTGAAGTACAATGATTAATAGTAATATCTGTTATTTATCCTACCATGGAGCAAGGGATGAAGATGTTTGAAAATAACAGTTGATTTTTATGTAATACGGGATCGTTATTTCCCACATTAAACAAAACGCAGTCTATTCATGCAGAATTGACATCTCAGTGTCCAATTCTCCTTTGGCTGCTTGATCAGAAGCTATCATTGTGCCCAAAGCCAGGGAGATTTTTGGTAAGGATTCTATGACATAGATGACCAAAAGGATTTGGTTAAGGTTGAATTACTTACACGAAGTCCAAAGATAAATTTAGTTGGAAATTGGTCACAGGTAGCCTTGCAGTCTCAAAGGGCATTTTTGACTAGACAAACAGCGTCTCCCAACATCCCCTCCACTGAAATAAACAGCTGAATGTTCCCTGGCCACAGGCTGGGTAAATACTAGCTGAACTGTCTGCCTGTGTGCCAGCCCTAGCAACACTCCTTATTTTTTAGCAAAATATTTTTCCACTCTGGCCATCCAAGAAAGTCTCCAAATCCAATACATTTCAATGGACTTTTAAAGCACCTCTATTTTTCTCACTATTTATAGCGTTCAGATGTTGGCAGGTAGGGGACCTACCTTTCCTTCAGAATGAAGTTATGAAGGGTAGTAATGTAGTTCCATCCTATGCCACCTGGTGCTAAGCAAGTATTAAAACAATCCTTCTTCCTTATGAATGTCAACATTGACAAAGGCTAGGAGAGGAAACAAATTCCTCACAGATATTATATCCATGGCTCTATTCAGGCTGTGAAAGAGTTTTGTAAAGTAAGGAGTTTGATGAGGGGAAAGACCAGACTGGCTAGGAATACTGAACGGGACCAGTTGATATCTTGGCTCTAAAAGGCAAAAGTCCAGGATGCAGGGATCTGTTTTTCTCATGGGAACTGAGGCTGACAGCGAGAAAGGAAGCAGATTGCTTCAGTGTGGATGCTGTTGAATAAATCACCTTTCTGGTGATTACCAGCTTACCAGCATTGTTTGTTCGTCCGGGCATCGTAAGAGCTAACTCTTCACCCTATCATGGATGAACCTCAGTAGACTGAACTTCCCTGGGAATTCAGTCTATTCAAATTGAAGGGATCTGGTGGGGATAGGGATTTGTTGAAGACTCAGTAAAGGCTTGCATAAGGCTGATTAGGAGGCAATAGTCTGGTACAATGGAATGGAATCACTAACCAGCCAAGTGACCTTCTTTTTTTTTTTTTTTTGGTCGGTCGTGGGGCTTGAACTCTGGGCCTGGGCGCTGTCCCTCAGCTCTTCAGCTCAAGGCGAGCGCTCTACCACTTGAGCTACAGCACCACTTCCGGTTTTCTGGTGGTTTATTGGAGATAGGAGTCTCACGGTCTTTCCTGCCCGGGCTGGCTTTGAACCGCGATCCTCAGATCTCAGCCTCCTGAGTAGCTAGGATTACAGGCGTGAGCCACCAGCGCCCGGCCCAAGTGACCTTCTTATCTGGAGACCTTTAAAGTCCACCTGGGGATTGTGGTGAAATTACCAAGGATGAAACTCTGGTGTCACTTAAGAGACAGCCCCTTAGATTTTTCCCACAAGTCCCCCTGCCTGGACTCATTAAAGCAGGACTCCAATAGAAAGACTAGCCAGACAGAGGTGAGGTAGCAGGGACAGCCTAACAGGGAAATAGCTTGGGCAAGGGATCAGAGTGCTCTCCACCTGGAACAGAAGGAAACATATGGTAGACAGGTACAATAAAAGGATAAAACAAAGCCCAGTGAGTGCTAATCAGTTTTGTGAATCTACATATCTCATGTCAATATCTACTCCTTTATCTTTTTTTGTCAGTTGTGGGGCTTGAACTTAGGGCCTAGACACTCACTGTCCCTGAACTTTTTTGTTCAAGGCTAGTGCTCTGCCACAGCACCATTTCTGGTAAGAGTCTAATGGATTTTCTTGTCCATCCTGGCTTCGAACTGCGATCCTTAGATCTCAGCCCCCAGCGTAGCTAGGATTACAGGTGTGAGCCACCAGAGCCTGGCCTCCTTTTCTTTTAAATAGGTGTCAAGATAGATTTCCTCCATTTCTCCCTCCCCTTCCCCTTATTTTTTCCTTCCCTCCTTCCCCCTCTCCTCTTTTCCCTTTTATTTGATTACATTTTTTGTTCTTAAAATTATATGTGTTCAGTTTTTATTATCCTTAAGTAGTTGTATCAAGGGGTTTCAGCTCCACTGGTCTGCTTTGCTTGTGTACAATGTATCTGGATCAATGTCACCCGTTCATCCTTCTCCCTCACCTGCCACAGCCTCGTTCTTGCCCTCGGGTAACCTCATTCCCTTTCCACATATTTACATTGAATATTATGAATCATATTATTCACCCTTTCTCTCTCCATTTGTCTCACTCCGCCCCCTTCTCCCCACTAGACAACACATGTTCCAGCTTTCTAGTACTCATTCTGTTAGACTGTAAGTCAGTTGTTTAAAGAGGTTATACCATGAGAACCTTTCCCTGCATATGCCATACTTTAGCTAATGTGTTTGAATATGTATGGATATGACCTTGTATGTATTTACACATATATTTATAGTGTAGATCCAACTTCTACATGTGAGAGAGGACATGCAGCTTTTGTCTCTCAGAGCCTGACTTACTTCACTTAACATTTTTTTTCCGACTTTCTTCTTCCCTCTCTTTCTCCATTTTCCCCCCTTCCTTGGCTATTGGCAAACACAAGCTACTTTGGAGAGTATATGCAGACAAAGACTACTTTGGAGTGTGTTTCAGGAGGTATAGATTTGTTTGTCTAGGGAAGGGTTGTCAAACACACAAGTCATGCATACTACCACACCCTTGCCACGACAGACAATGCTAATCAATCACCACTCTGGCCAGGACCTCAAGATTCCTTTCAAAGTACGTGGGGTGTCAGAGTTGTTTTAAATGAGGAGAGGTGTTTTCCAACACAAATCTACAACACAACTAGATTAAATAAGACTTTTTATTTAAAAAAAAAAAAAAGGTAAAAGTGTACGAGAAAATACATGTCTTTATCCTTTGCAAATCTCTCCCCACTGTTTTAATCTCAGCAAGAGCCTCAAGCAAAAATAGAAAAATGTTATTTGAAGTTACAATCTAGTGAACTGATAGCCTAGCAAATTTTTAGAAGCTCGAGTGTGTTTCATAAATGGATAGCATCTTTTAAAATGTTTTGTCCAACAAATTGACTTTTGGACATTCTGCTGTTTGCTCAGGTAAATGTGAATTTTCCTTACACTAAAATTTGGCTTCTCAACTTTAATGCAAATATATCATACATACATGTACATTTATCTGTAAAGGTTATGAGTTCAGTTTCTGAATCCTGTTCGGAACCTAGCTCTGCCTTTCTCTAGTGGAATGTTCTTGAACAATTTAACATGACCTTTCTTAACTTTCATGTTCACATACTGAAAAAGAAAATAATAATCACCACCATTTCAGAGTTAAGGTGAAGAGTAAATGAGATAATTTGTATGTAATATTTAGTTGCACTTCCTAATGCTCAAGATGTGTGAATTTCTGTGCATTGTTCATAGCTGATTCTGTCTGGGGGTGAATTAAGGACTTTGAGTCTCACGGAATTGTTTGGTTAAATGGCATCTTTGTTTTTGTGGGTTGAATGTAGAATTTTAAGGCTACTTGTATTCTGTTTTGTGGTTCCATCATGATGTGTGTGTGTGTGTGTGTGTGTGTGTGTGTGTGCACACGCACACGCGTGTGTGTTTGAACTTCCAAGAAAAATGTCCCTCTTTTGGTAGCTGATATATTCAAACCACTAGTGCTGGAAGAAAAATAATCTGTCCTTGAAGTAGATGAGAGCTGACATGACAGACGGCGCACTGTATCTTAAACACTCATACTATGCATAATATGGTCCCTATGGAATGAAGCAACTCCTTTAGAGTTTTTGTGGCCCCTTGTATTGTGGCTGGGCTAAAGCAGAGCCATTATAATTCCAAACAGTTCTGCCTGTTTGGGGAATAAAACTAGAAAAAAAGAGACATTTCATATATATACATATATATAAAACAATTGATATTTATGTTTTATTTAGCTATACATGCCCACATATGCAAATCATATGTATGAGCCATGTACACACACCCATACCACATGCTGTACACAGGTGTGTGATGTTTTAAAATCTTGTGTTTGGAATATTATAATTTATTTGTTAGATGTAAGTTAAACACTTGAAATCAAATCTAGATTTTACTGTTTTACTTGTAGGATTTTGTACAAACTCCCGGATAGAACCTAAAAAACTCATATTTAAAATGTGAATAAGAATACCTTTGTAATCTTTCATTGGAAAGATTAATTCACATGAGATAATGCATGTCAAAGGCACAATAAAATGTTTGCCGCATATCACTCTCTCCATGAATAAAACTATTAATAATGATAAGTAAATAAATAAAACAAGTGATTAAAATAATATCCATAGCAAGGAAAGCTAGGTTTCAATTTCATAATTCATTGTCCTTGTTTGATTTTTATTTTATAGATTTAATCATTTGCTGGCCAACATCATATATCATTCCTTAATTACAGCTGTCAGGTGAAAACTTTATTAATCCATGTCTCTTTTGAAAAATGTAAGCACTTGAGTAAATAGCTCACTTTCTGACCCGAGGTTCCTGATCCAAGAGGAAAGTCTACCTTTGTGACTGTGTTCTGTCATGGCCATCGTTCTTGGAAGGGTGAAATCAATAATGGATTTCACAGGTCCTTTGCAAAGCACCAACTGGCACATAATTAGAGAGGAAATGTGACTGTGTATCCACTTCTGATTGGCAGTGTCTGTAAAGAAAATTAAAATATTAGGGGAATGAACAAACAAATAGTCCACTGGCAACTTGTGATTATTAAATTTGTTAATGATTCTCATTTGGAAGAGTTGATTTGTATTTATTTTATTTTAGAGATGTGTGTGTATGTGTGTGTGTGTGTGTGTGTATGTGTGCGTGCATGCGCGCACGTCCATGCGCACACACTGCTCCTGGAACTTGAACTCAGGGCATGATGCTGTCCATGACCTTTTGTGCTCAAGGCTAATAATGCCCTGCCACTTAAGCCAGAGCTCTACTTCCAGCTTTTTGATAGTTAAGTGGAGATAAGAGTCTCACAGATTTTCCTGTCTGGGCTGGCTTTGAACCATGATCCTCAGATCTCAGCCTTCTTAGTAGCTAGGATTACAGGCATGAGCCTCTGGCACCTGGCTTATATTTGTTTTTAGTAAGAAAGTACAGCCAGGCACAGTGCCATAGACCGATAAGAATCCCAAGTGTTTGGCAGCGAAGGCAGGAGAATTATAAGTTCAAACTTCACCTAGGCTGTATAGTGAAACTTTGTCTACAAATAAAAGTAGCACTATCCTTTCACCCTGAAGATCAATGGTATTGGCAAAAGTTTTCTTATACTTACAGAACTGCTGTAGCTCCATGTTAGCAATGCCCATAGGCACATCACTATGATGGCATTTGGTCAGCACATTCTACTTGGAGTGGCCAGCTACTACTGGATCTACTACTGTAGATCATGCTACTGAACATGAGACCACAAGACAGAATATGCCTATGTTCCACCATTACAAAAAGAACAAAACCCTTTCTACTGACTGTAGTATCCAAAAGAAACAGTTTAATAGAAGAGAAGAAGTCTTTGTTATTTGACTGATATTTCAATCAGAGGTACTGAGTCATTTACTGAGTTTTGAAAAGATTGAGTTTGGAGTTGGGACACAAATTTACCATTTACTTCCACTTCCAGGTATCTTTGGACCATATGTTAAACACTGTTTCTACCATCTGTAAACCAGAGCTAATTATATTCGCTTCACAGAGCTGTTGAAAGAAATTAATAAATTTACATGAGCAATTCCTTTGTTAACCACAAAATAGTATAAATGTATACATTAGCGAAATAGTATCCTGGTCTTTCTTAGTTTTTAGTGATGGTTCACTCAGTTTACCTTGAATCACACACTTTTTTTACTCAGGGGAAAAAATTTGGCTTCAGGAAAAACATCACGCCCTCCCTATCTGGATTCAAAAGTATTAAACAAGAGGTGCTCTGGAGCATTTGCAGGCACTGCTTTTATATCATTACTGGTTTCTAGATAGAACATTTCTCCTCTCATCTCGACAGACTTTCAGGAGGTGTGAAAGGTGTAGGGGGAAGTCGATGAGGGAGGGGAAGGGAATGAGGAGAGGAAAGGAGAATGCCGTCATAATATTCAATGGATATCCTATGAAATTTAGAAAATTGAGGGGAGGGGTAGGATTAGGGTTAATGGTGGAGAATGGTGGAAAGGCTGGCATTGATCAAGGTTCATTGTCCTCAGAAACTGATTTGTTGAATTGTAAGTCCTTTGTACAATAAAAGATAATAAACATATGGCAATACTTAAAAAAGAAACCCCCTAACTTGAAAGTGGACCAGCCAATAGAGGAAGGAGTATAGTGATGCCATTGTACTTTGGAGACAGGATGGTTTGGGGTATCATTTTCCTTGAAAAAAAGTAAAAACAGAAAAATTAATAGTAAATTACAAATAGATATGATATATTTTCATAAGAATGTAATTGAATATATAATTTAACCACTGTAAATTAATTGAATTCAGGGTAAATACAGTTCAGAGATTTTGAAGAACTTTTTATATTGTGTATCATCACAAAACAGGTCTTTTTAAAAATAATACTTAGGTTTGAATTCAAAGCCTTGTGCTTGCTACTCAGGCACTACCACCCTACTATACTCCTCTAAACAAACTATTTAAAAATATTTCTATCACAATACGAGTTCTTTTATAATCAATCCCCATTCTCAAATTTAGCTGAGGCAATTACTCTTTGCTCTCTTTCTCTATAGTTTGGTCTTTATAAGAAACGTCATACAAATGAAATCTTACAATATATGTTTTCATGTATATAGGTTCTTTCAATTATTCCAATATTTAAGAATCCATTCATATTATAGCTGGATCAGCCTTTCATTTTTGTTGCTTTATAGTATTCCATTGTGTAGATATACCATATTTTTTCCCATTTGCCAGATGATAGATTGTTTCAAAATTTTTGAAGCTATTTTCAATAGAGTTGAGATACTATGAGAATTTACAGATACATCTATGTATGAGCATATATTTTTAATTCTTGGATAGGAACTAGGACTAGAATTGCTATATTACATATATTTGTTTATTTTTAAAAATTGTCCAACTATTTTCCAAAGTGATTGTGGGTTTTACATTTCCTCAAGCAATGTATCAAGGTTTCCGTGTTTTTCACATCTTTATCAATGTTTGGTATTACTAGTCTGTTGGATAATATCCATTCCCAATAAATGTGTAGTTTATTTCATAGTGGTTTAATTTGCATTTCTCTAATGACTAACGAAGCTGAGCCTCTTTTTATGAACTAATTAGCGATTTGAATGTCTTCTTTGTTAAAATATCTATTTTTTTCATTTGGTGTGTTCTTTTGTATTGTAGAGTTGGAAGAGATTTTTATGGATTCAATACACTCATATACAAATCTTATAAAATGTATAATTTGCCAATGTTTTCTCTAAGATTATGGCTTGTCTTTTCACTTTCTTAATGATGTTTTTGTTTTTAAAATCTTTATTGTTGACATCATTTATTATGCTTTTCTTTTATGCATTGTGATTTGGAGATCACATCTAAGGAATCCGTGCCTAACAAAATATCATGAAAATGATCTCCTATGTTATATTCTAAGACATGTACAGTTTTAGCTCTTATGTTCTGTGGTAATTTTTATATGTGGGATGATTTAAAAGTTGGAGCTGTTTTCTCTTTATTATATAGACATATAATTTTTTTCAGCACCATTTACAAACAACACTATTCTTTATTGAATTGTTATTGTATCTTTGTTAAAATCAATTGGCTATAAAAGTAAGGATTTTATTCTGGACTGTACATTCACTTGCATTAATTGATACATCTATCTTTGGCCAATATTATTGTTTTAATTATCACAAATTTTATTGAAATTTTAAACAGCTTGTATAAGTCCTCCAAGAATCTGATTTAAAAAAATATGGATTTGGCTATTCTAGGTTTTGTAGATTGTCATATAATTTGAGGAATTAGCTTGTTAACTTCTTTACTATACCTACTGGGGTAATGATAGGATTCTGACTTTTTCTCTTGTGCGTTTACAATCCTTTCACATGAATGTATTATGTTTGGCATTACCTGCTAGTCTGAGTTTATTCTGAGATCTTCCTTCCCTCTTTCATCCATCCTTCCTTCCCTTCTTTTTCTCTCTTTTGTTTGAGCTTTGTATACCAAAATCGAGCTTATAAACCTTCCATCTTCTGATGATCAATATGCATGTGGGTTAAGGATCATGTTCAAAATTTAGCTGATTCTCAAGTCACTGTTGGTTTTCACTTTTAACTCTCAGGTCTCCCCTGGGTATATACCTATAGTTTCCCAGCTAATTGTGGGGAGGTAGAGTTCTTAAATCTTGTAAATGGTGTTGTCTTTCTCAGTTTTTCCTCAGATAATTTCTGTGTATTAATGTCCCAAACAGGACCACAACCTCAAACTTGTCCACGAGATTTTTTTTTTCATTTGTTCTTAATGGTGTTTAACGAAACAATTTTTTGTTGTCTCCACCCCAGAGCAAATCTTTTCTTTCTGGTAGCAAATGTTTGATTTTTCTAATAAATGGGGGAGAGGCCATCAATGGGAATACTGTATCCGCAGGCAAAGCAATAGACTGTGACTGGGACCAAAAGTTTTTATTCTAAACTTTAGCAATTTTCAAGAATAAAAGCTTCTCAATTTGTGGTCTTCTTTTTGGTCATTTTCCAGCCTTTGGACATGGCTGTTTATGACAATTTGTCCAGTTTATTATTTGTTTTGGGGAGAGAGAATTGTCTGGCTTTTTCGTGTCACCATAGCTAGATGTTTCACTAAGGCTAGGGGACAATTTTAATATTTATAAAATATGTGTATTTCAGCTGCGCCCTCTGTTTTCCTTCTCTTATTGCGTCTGTACATGCATGTTTACTTATTCATGTAAAGCTAGTCTTTTTAAATCATCTGTGGGTTATCTACTATTTGTTTGGCCTACAATATTCCCTTCTTTTCCTAGCATTATTGCTTATTTCAATTTCCTAACAGAAATGCATTGCAGTTAAATACAGAGTTTAATGAGTATACATTTACATATAGCTATAATTTTTTTTGTGGGGGGGGTCCGGTTGTGGGGCCTGAACTCTGGGCCTGGGCGCTGTCCCTTAGCTCTTCAGCTCAAGGCTAGCACTCTACCACTTGAGCTACAGCACCACTTCTGGCTTTTTTCATTTTGCTTATGTGGTGCTGAGGAATCGAACCCAGAGCCTCATGCATGCAAGACAAGTACTCTACCATTAAGCCACCTTCCCTGCCCATATAGCTATAATTTTATAGCAAAAAAATGGCTGACTTGAGTTGTATAATCTCCCTATACTCCGGCCATCATTCACTTTTGAAAAAAGTAATCACAAAGCAATGTTAGCAGGGTGATGGTGGCTCTTACCTATAATCTCAGCTGCTCAGGAGGCTGACATTTGAGGATTGCAGTTCAAAGCTAGCCTGGGAAGGAAAGTTCTTAAGACTATTATCTCCAGTTAATCACCAAAGAAAGCCAGAAGTGGAGCTATATTTCAAGTGGTAGAGTGCTAGCCTTATGCACAAAAAAGCACAGGGGCATTGATCACCCAGGCTCTGAGTTCAAGCATGAAGACTGGTACCTGCATGTGCGCGCGCGCGCGCACACACACACACACACACACACACACACACACACACACACACACACACAGAGCAATGTTTTCTGCTTCATTTCTTATCTGGTAAAACTTTCTTGGAAAATTAAACTTGGTGATACTGCCTCAGGAAATATTTTATACTTAAGGAAAATACTTTCTAAGCATTGTTGAAAAGCCTCCACTTGTCACCCCCTTCTTTCATTTTATTCAGTGATGGTTTACATTTAGGATACTTGATGCTAAAAAGGTAGGAAAAAGTTTATATTTACTCAATGTAGTGTAATAAATTATAACTATTCCATAAATTAAATTTATAAAAATTTAAGATTTTTACAGTTATTTTTGATTTTATAAGATATATAGAATTATAAAATTTATAAATTTTATGAATTTTTAAAATTTTATAAGATAAAATGCTGAGTGAACCTTGAGATCATTATGTGAAATGGAATCACAAAAGGACAAATTCTGCCTGATTCCACTTATAGGTAGTATGTAAATTCATCAAACTATAGAATAGCAATTGCCAGGTACTAGTGGGAAGGAAAGGAGAAGTTGTTCCAAACATGTAGAATTTTAATTTTGTAAGATAAAAAAGCTCTAGAGTCCCATTATATAATCATGTGCATAGTGTTAGTGCTGCTAATTTATATCAATTTGGTAATAACTATTTAAGCTGAAGACATGAGCTCCTCACAATCTAGCTATTCCACTTTAATATATAAACCCCAAATAACCTATTTATTGTGCCATAAATAGATGTTTTCACCACACATATGCAACTTGTATATGGGAATATTAGTAAGTTATGATAGAAAAACATGAAAATATTCTATAGGTACACATTGGTATTTGAATAGGATAAATTCTGGTCTCTAAGCAGAGAAAGTGAGCAAACTTTTCAGAGTATAAAACAACAGGAAAGCGATGGGATATAGCTCAGTGGCAAAGTGCTTGCCTAGCAAGTACAACGTCCTAGGTTCGATCCCCAGTACCAAAAAAGAAAAGACAAAAAAAAAAAAAAAAACAGCAGGAAAGTAGCTGAACCTCAAAAATAAGGTTGAATTAATAAGTCAGACTTAGAAGGCATCATCCAATATTATTTCACTTACAAAATATTTATAACATATCAAAGTAAATACCTATTATGTTTGAATGTATATCACATAATACAATCTCTAGCACATTGTTATATTCAAAAGTTTGTTAAATTAGTATACTTTTCATTATTTGAATGTTTGTAGCTAACTTTCTTAGCTTGTATTTTTCTGGTTCTGGGATGCCCGTTTTGATTTTGCTGAGTGTGAATGCTTCTGGAAACACTGCCTCATGCCTCTGGAGCTTGCTGCTTTTTATTCTTGGTGGCCTAGGAAATAAGATCACTGAGCTTGTTCACTAATGCATATGACAAGCAGTCTCCAAAGTTGACCTTGGCCATTCTTCTATGAACAAATTATATGATTATTTTTTGTGTGCATAGGCAATATAGTATTCATTACTTAACAAATATTTAGTAATTACCTATCATAAGACAGACTTTATTTTGGGAATAAAAACAGAATCTAGAAACATAGCAATGAACACTAAGACAATGTCTCTGAACTTACACAACTTACAATCTAGTGGCATGGATTCAGGCTCTTGATTTCAAATAGACAAGTATGCTTCTGAAGGAAAATTTGGGTAAGAGAACAGGTGCTCTACCATTGAGCCACATTTCTGTAGCCTAAATTGTCTTGTCTTTGCTTTTATGTGTGGTCCTGGGGCTTAAACTCAGGGTCTGGGTACTGTCCCTGAGTTTTTTTTTTTTTTTTTTTAAAGAAAATCAGCTGAAGGATTATGTTTCACACTTTGAGCTACACCTCACTTCCAGTTTTTTGGTGGTTAATTGCAGAGATGAGTCTCATGGACTTTTTTCTGCTGGTGCTGGCTTTGAACCTTGATTCTCGGAGCTCAGCCTCCTGAGGATTTAGATTATAGGCAGGAGCCACCAACGCCTACCTTGCCTTTTCTTAATAATATTAATTTTCCTTCCAAGTGTACTAGACAGATATACATGATCAATATGCAAAATAGAAGATCTTATTGAAGGATGCTTTGTGAAACTATCGCAAGTAACAAGCAGAACTTCACGTAATAAAGTTACTACCTAGGGCACAAGGATATTGTGTTGACAGGAAACTCTAAGACTTTCTTCCCCAAACATAATGCTCAGTAATCACTGGTGTCAGTATAAGGTACATTAAAGCAGCATAGATGAGCTTCTGAGCCTTTTGTATTCCTCTTAGCTCATTATTATTTCAGAAAAAACATTGTTACCACTTACCTCTACCCACTTAAACCAAGTAGGAAGAAATAAAACATGCCCACCCATTCAGAATGAGATATTAAAATTTATAGTTGTTGTGCTTCACTGTCTAATAGCATTATCATGTTTCCTTGCATTTAAATTCAAAGTGCACCTTCACGGATTGTTATTCTGATGTTATCTGGTTCAGAGACAGGAGCTGATTTGCAATGTCCATTTCAGTTGTCACGGGAAAACAACTCTTTTTTTCACAGTGTCTTGACACTAATAGTAGTGAAGGAAGCATTTGAGAGCAAGAGGACACTTGAATTTTTCTCAGAGAACGAAAGTGTTTGGCCTCTGCACCCTTGTTCTCTTTTCCTTGGGTAAAAATAATGATTAATCAATAGGAGGGGCAGGTGGCCTAATAGGTTAATTCGCTAGAAGTTTGCACTCCCACCTGGAGTTTGCATAAACATCTAGTCTCAGAATGAGTCCTGTGCATTGGATGTGGTGCCCGGGTTTTCTACTGTTGTTTACATGGTTTTATTTTTATTTAAAAAAATTGAACTTATCTTTAAGTAGCTGCACAAAGGAATTTCCATTCAACATATCAACTTCTGAATACAGTACACCTTGACCCACGCCATTCCTTCTATGGTTTCTTGATTGAGAATCATTTGATTCAGGTCACATGATGCTTGTTTCTCCGGAGGAAAACCCCAGCCCTGGGTCAGAGGGTGGGTTACAGATTAGTGGCAGTGGGAACATGCTGACAGCTGTACTTGAGAGTTGTCTGGAGTCTCCTCTGTCTCTCTCCACGCGGCCACTTTGGGCTTGTCAGTCACTCTGGGCCATTGCTGATGTAATGTAGCTAATTCACTCAAACCAGAGCTTTGAAAGACAGGCAAACAGGCTCCACATCTACGTAGATGCTGCCACACTTAATGCCTAAGACCAGACACATCAGCCTATGGATTTAAAATAAAAAGGGTCTTAGGTTTTATAGTTCTAAGTGATTAGTTTTATGCTGCTTTGCAAAGTAAACTCAGTGTGGAGGTCATAATGAATGAATCCCTAGATGTTTACCAACCCCCCAAATTAAATTGCATTCTTAATTGTTTTACAAATACATTGGCTTACCTAATTAAATAGGAATGACTCTATGTTGCTGTGGAGGATAGAATATTGAAGCCTTTAGGACTCATTTCAAATTAGCTATTCTGCTTGATTAACAAATTTGGCCCATTCAGGTTTTTTTAAACTGAGATGTGATGACATGTGCTAAGATTCTACTGAAACAGGAGTTATTAAAATTACAGAACATATGATTATTTTTGAGAAATATAAGCAGAAAATGTAATATATTTACTTTTTTCAGAGTTCCTATGTTTAAAAATTGGAAAGTCATACTTTTTCTTGTATATTTTTTGGATTTGCATTTTTAACTTGTTCTTATAAAGGTATTATACAGAGGGCTTACAGTTTTATAAATAGGTAATGAATACATTTCTTTTTGGACAACTCTGCTTCTTCTTTCCCTCTCTCTCCCCACCCCCAGTTATATAATTCATTTTCAACATTTCTTGTACATTTCTAAGAAATGAGAAAAAAGAGTTTTTTTTTAAGTTTAAAAAAATATCTAAGTAATTGTATAAAGGAGTTGCTATTTAACAAAACAGTTTATGAACACAATATATCTTGATCATTGTTACCACTTTCAATATTCTCATTAAAAAAAATAGTTTTCTACATAGAAAAGTAAGGAGAGATTTGTTTATATCTCAGGAAAACATAAGAAGAGATCATATTTTAAACTCTCAATAATCTTAAAATTAAAAAATTCCAGCACATATGCAACTATTCTAATATAAAATTCTATTCTACAAAAGTGATAAACAGATTTTATTCTTGTCTTCATAGACACTTACTATTTGTTCATTTTTTTTACTTATGTTTTGGAAAAGAGTAGCATAGACTGATGAGTTTTATTCATCTAACTCACATTAGTTCTCAGTATATCTCACTCTACTGAGGTCTGTCTTCTACTTTTGAAAACAGCAATTCTATTTGTAATTTGTGAAGGGAGTTGTGGAATTATCTTTGCTTTGGATGGAAAAAAATGTTGGAAGTGGTGGTATGGTGGTATGGTGGTGCCAGCCTTGAGTGAAAAATCTAAGGGACAGCACCCAGCTCTGAGTACAAGCTCCAGTACACACACACAAACACACACACACACACACACACACACACACACACACACCTACCTCAAAGGAGGAATAAAAATAATTTCTCAAAATATTTGTAGATAGGAACTCTTCTATTTGCTATGCTAGTCAGGTACATAAGCTTCATCATTATGGTGATGATGATGATGAAGAACTAATCCTCCTTAACTCGAAGAGCTTGTTATTGAATAGAGATCATCTGTACAGAATTTCAGCCCTACAACCTAGAAAGCTGTTTACATTCTAGCTGGTTCTAAAGTGGTGGGAGATGGATAGTCAGGACCCTCAGTTTTGATAGGTTTGTCATAAATTTTGGATACAATTGTTGTAGAGAAGTCGAATAAAAAATGAACCAGGCTTTGTCTTAGCCGGAAGACGTTACAGAAGACCAGGCTTAGCTTTAACTTGTATGAAATAAAGAATACGGGTATATGACCTATAAGGTCCCATCCAAGTCTAGTGTGATGAATTTATCATTGGAAAAGGGTATTCCATAAGTGGATATAAATGCTTCTGTGATCTTTCTCAAGGCCTTAATTTTCAAAATGGCTCATACCTCCTGGAAATACTAATAAAGGAAATCCACAAGCTGTCTTTCACTTACAAATTATCTTCCAGCCACTGAACAGTATTTCTAGAAGCTAAGTATATATTTCTTTTCAATCAGATTTGGCTCTCACAAAAACATTTTATAAATAATAAAAGAATACAACTTAATTCATGAAATAGTTGCAAAATGAGAGATTAAGGCAATAATATTGCTGAATAGTGATGATGATGATGATGAAATAAAACTTGTAACAGCAAATCTTTGTTCTAAAAAGATAAAAATGATAAAGAACTTTAATGCACTATGGCTATTTGGAGGAGATTAAATTGAGAAGTTGCTTAATCTTTCAACTATAGGAGAACTGTTGATCAATGAACTAATTTGTCCTTTATTCATGCATTAACAAAGAAATGTATTGATGAAAAATTCAGATGCAATCTCTACCTGCAGGAAACTTACAGTGTAATGGGGGGAGCTGTCATCAACCAAATAAATAGAAAAAAATCAAATTGTCATTGTGATATTTGAACCATTTGACGTTTCAAGGAGGCTAAGGATGGATGGCTTTCCTAGTCAAGTGATATCTCAGTTGTCATCTTAAGGAAGTGTAGGAGTTAATGAGGAAAAGAGGGGAGGGAGTGTTCACAGCTGAGGGACAAGTGGCAGGTGGATGTACTATAAATCAGTTGGGCTGAATAAGAAAGGCTCTCTGTAGCCTGGGTAGACAAGAGGGACCAGATTGGCCCAAGACTCCAGAAGAAGGTAAAGTTAAACCATCCATGTCTGGTGATTTGTCTTTATCTTAAGAGTCATGCACAAAGGTATTGATGCTTATCAACAATGATTTTATTTTTCCTGAGTAGGGACTTGGTGAGCGCTGATATCACGCTGACATTACAGAGGCTGTAGATTCGAAGGACAGTGGGAAAGAGGTCAGCTTACATGTGGGTAGATCAGATAGAGGATAATTATAAAACTTGATGAGGAAGTTCAGACTAGAAAGGAGATGGTGGAAGCCAAAAGCACTGGTAATGTTTTCAGGGTTTGAGGGTGTGATGCTTTTCCTCTCAAATATCTGGTTTCGATATATTTCATGAAGGCAACTGCATTGCTCCTACTCTTTACGTGGACCCTTCTCTGTTTTCCTCATTGGACAGTGTAGGAAATAGAAGGATTTCTTCTTAGTTTTCCTTCTGCACCATTTTTGCCTTCTTCACCTGTGTTTTGGACATGGAAAGCGTTCAGTGATTGGATCCTAGATTGAGACTGCTTGGCCGAACAGAGCGCTACACATGAGAAGGCGTTTCCTGGCTCTTGCCATTTTCTAATTCTTACATCCATTCTGAATGGTGCTGCCTATTTGGACTTACGCTGTGGCACTTTGAAACCCTTAGTTTTAGGGTATTTGGAGGTGAGAGAAAACTGCATAACATTCTCTTCTTGTGCAAAAAGTCAACAAGAGAAGATTTACCTACAATCTTCTAGTCCACTTTTCTGCCAATGATGTTTTTCCCTTGGCAGATGTACCTGATTGCTGTTAGTATAGCTACTTCTACCTGTATTTGATAATAGGGCACTATATTACCCTAAATTATGCAAAATAGGAAGAAGTTTGCATATATTTATCTATAAGATATGTGTTAGATATTATATATAATATACATATATTTGTGTGTGTGTGTGTGTGTGTGTGTGTGTGTGTGTGTGTGTGTGTGTGTGTGTGCACCAGTCCTGGGGCTTGAAATCAGGGCTTGGGTGCCGATACTGAACTGTTTTTGCTCAAGGTTAGTACTGTGCCTCTTGAACCACAGCATTGTTTTTCTAGCTATTTTCTTTTCTGTGGTGGCTAATTGGATAAGAATCTCATGGACATTTTTGATCTGGGTAGTTTTGAGCTACACTCATCACATCTCAGTGTTCTGACAGCTAGGATTACAGGATTTCAGATATGAGCCACTAGTGCCTGTCTATATATTTTAAAAATACAATTCTTAATAGTTGTACTGTCAATGAAAAGTAGGCTAAAGACCCTCTGGACAGTCTAGTCTGGAGATCATGAACAGAAGAATGAAAGCTCTCTAATGTGACAGGAAGTTAAGTCTTCTCTGCTGGAGGCTCTGGAAGAGAGGTGAGGAAGAGGAAAGTCTGAGAAGAGTTTGGAAGGAAGGGTCCCAGCAACCTGGCTAGAGGGTACAACTTAGCATTTGTAGGCAATAGGAAATGTGTGTACACTGAGGGAAGGCAAGTTTCTAGGGAAAGAAACACCTGAAATTCCATGTGTAGATGTTTTAAACTTTGCTATAATTGTTGCTATTATTCCAAAATGTTCAGTAGTTCTGTTATACAAAACAATAATTGAGATTCTTGTTTCCTTAAACACAGGAGAGAGGAGAGCAGAGAGATGTAGATTGGAGGAGATAGAACAACTTCAAAGAGAAGCAGGAACAGAGAGCAGGGGAATCAAATTAGGGAATAAATAACAATGGACCATGTGTGCAGGCCTTGTTTGTTGTCCCAGGTCTCAGAAATTCTCAGACACAAACAAAACTAGTGTTTTCACAGTACTTGGAATGGGAACTGCGACCTTTGTATTTGGGTATTTAGAAGATACACCAGAAGGCTGGTGAAGTTGCAGTTGCCTTAGTTGTAATTCCGTCAGATCTGTTTTTTAGAGATCAGTGAGGGATCAGTGAGATGGCCTCCGGATCCCACACTACTTTGGCTTTCATGTGCCAGTGGTGGCTCTTGAGAGGACCGGTTTCAGACATGAAACTTGGGACTCGTGAACTTGGATGTGTATATTCATCCCTAAGTTCGACTCTTCTGTAATTCCTTTACTACAGTCTTCCACAAACATCTGGAAGATTGCTGTCACTTATCTCTGTTTTTGTCATTAGAAGATGTTTAAACAAGTTAAAAATAAACTAGGGAGGAGGAGAGATGAGGGAAAGTGTAGAGGGAAAGGTATGTTGTTGACATATGTGGACAAGTCAGAATGAGCCTCTGCTGTACAATTAATTGATGCTAGTAAAGAAAAACAACTGGGTAAACACAACTGAAACTAATAGAAATCCTTAACATTGAGTACCCCTTCTGCTAGGAGTATACACATGCTAATTTGTAAGTTATTGCAATAACACTTTTATATTATTTTGTATTACTTTAGTTTTATAAATGAAGAAGATAAGGTTTAAGGAGGTCATATCTTCTCCTAGATTATAGTGCTTGTGTGTTAGGAAGCTCAGACCCAAGCCAAGATCATTAATCTCAAACACAGTGTTTATTTTACTATGCCACTTTTTCCCCTGAATATATTGCATTCCAAAAGGCTTTTTTGTTGTTGTTTCTTTTTTTTTCTACTGTGATTTATATTTAGAGCCCCAATGTCCATAACAGGAAGACCTAAGTAGGCAAGAATGTTATGTGCCTGTCTTGATGATATTGTTGTAGGTTATACCGATTTCTTTACAACTAGAGAAACAAATGATGACATACAAACCTGAGTCAGCTGAGTTCTTAAATTGGGAGTCTATTTTCATGTTCAGTTAATTTTTGCCCAGTAGGCAAATAACACATGATTTTAGAGAATGGTAAGAACATTCTTACTATAAGTAGTACTTAGGATTTACAAGAGGTTAGAGAAATGGCTTTTCAGTCCGGTAATTATTTTTATGTGTATTTACTTCCTGTTGCTCCAAGAACTCAGTGAAATGTTATTTGTTCCCTTGAGAAATTATTTCAGATCTCTGCATTGATAAGACACCAAATATGTCCAGGTTTTCACGCATTTAATGTAATAATCCCATGAAAATTGGAAAAAAAGTTGTAGAGGTTTCACTAAAACTTGGCCTTATTCCTAGCTTCATGGTCTAGTGAATGACCTGAAAGATCAACTCCTCCAGTCCCTGCTTCTACTGTGCTGATGCTGAAATAATTCAAGAAAGCATTTCTACTTTTCTTAGAACTCTGCAGTCTTAGAGGGATCGTAGTCATTGCCTTATAACGTATCTTTCTATCCAAATTAAATCAGTTGTTTTCCTCTCTGTGTGGAAACTTCAGTCTATAACCCTGTGCTGTTTTTAGGGCAGAAAGGCTCAGATGGTCAAACACCTCCGTGAGAACATGACTTGTCGAGTGCGCAGTCAGCTCTCTATTGGTCCAAGTGATCTTACTTTACAAAACAAACCAACAAAACCCTTCTGACTCCATTCCCGTATCCTCATTGATGGAGCTTTTGGAATTCTGTCTCCTATCCTGTTTTCCTTAAACTGTGAGGTTCAAGATTTTGAGATGGTCTGAATGCTGTTGGGTCAAATATATAATTTGTGTGTGTGTGTGTGTGTGTGTGTGTGTGTGTGTGTGTGTGTGTGTGTGTGTTGTAATTCTAGTAAAAACCAGAAACACAGACTTTCATTTTTTAAGACTTCTTTTGGAAATGACCATATCTGGTCTTTAGCTACTGTCTTTTGCCTGGTGTTATGAAAAGGGCAGAAGTTGCCTATAGAGCCATAAGATGTGGATATTTCTTACTTACAAATATTTATCAAGTACCTACCATGTATGAAGTCCTGTCCAAGGAATCTGAAATACATTGGTGAACAAAACAAGAATTGATCGTATGAGAACTTACACGCCAGATGGTGGTGTGTCCCATAATTTATGGCCTTTGTTAGCACAATATATCTGGAGCAGCTACATGTTCTGGAAAGTTCCTCATCCTCATTTCCTCATAAGTGAGGGAGGCCCAGCACCTGGCTCAGAAGGAAACAAAACTAAAAAATATATTTAAACAAAACATTGCATTGTAGTGGCTGTTTGTGTTGTAACACTCGGTGTGCTCAGTAGGCAATTTGTGGACACCTGTGTGATGCCTTACCTGCTTTGTATAACATTGTTTCTTTAGAAGAAAATATTTTGCATCTTAAATTAGTGACTTGAAAATTAGGCATTTGGGATGGTGTCTGTATTCTGTACCCATATATATCCATATTGTGTCAAGTGTTTATAGTTGGACTTCATTCTTAGAAATAGAACAAAAAGCAAGATATTAAGCATATGTTTGTAGTATGCCTCTTACCAATAAAACAAAACTTCGTGGCAGAGTCTTTCTCTCAGTAGGAGAAATGAGTAATGAATGGTATATGGCATGCCACAGCCTATTTCCAATTTTGACTCTAATGCTTAGAATACTTACTAGTTGTGTAATCTTGAGGGGAACAGGCTAACCTCTGGAGCATGAATTTCCTCATCTGAATATTTGGACAATTGCTCCTCAGTTTTAATATTGGTTGTTGTTAAGTAAACTGATAATGGAATAGTATGCCAATGAAACTAAAAAAGTTAGATGCAGACTTTATCCTAAAGAAGAATGAGATGCATGCCTACAATTCTGTTTTAAGAGGCAGAAAGTGTTGGAGAATGGCATTTGAGCAAGATGGCATTTACAAGGAGGAAATACACCGTTAGTCCAATCAGAAGTCAGACATGAGTGAAGAGTGAAGTGAGATCTTCTGTAGCACAAACAGAGATCGTTAGCTTAGCCATGCATGGATGTGTGGTTACTAGGTCAAAGATATTACGAACCTGTTATTGATGTCTTCTTAGAGTTTGCTACATGATTTAAGATAATATCCTTTGATCTAACATCTACCCAGACTCTAAGATAAGGTGATAATGTATCTGACTTTCTGAGTTTCCTAGAAATTCATTCAAAATTATAAATTCAGAACAATTACCTGACTTTCAGTTATCAGGCATTCCCTACCTTTTGATACTAATGGCATAATTTGACACACATGTGTACACACACACACACACACACACACACACACACACACACACACAAACACAAACATACACACACATGCATAGTTTAAAAATGAAATATATTCCAAAACATTCCTTAGATTGATAGAGATTCAACAACAGTCCAATTTCTTAAAGGTCACTGGAGCTTGTAATACATGCAATAATACATAGTACCTGTGTAGGCTAATCCCAGAGCTATAATTCATTTTAGCTATATGGACTTCTGTTCTTTGGAAATCTACTCCTTCCAGACCAACTCAAATAGGATTTATTTTTTGTCTAACAGTCCCTGATGCAATGAAAATAGTTCTCCATGCCACTTCTGTTTTAGCACTTGTCAATCAGTACTGTAATTAATTTTGTTTCTGACCATCTTCCTTATTGCACTATGAGATTCCCTCAAGGGAAGACATATGCTTTAATAAGTTTCACAAAGCCTAGGCTTCAGTAGTCACTATTTAGGAAATATTAATTGGTTGAATAAGTAAATAGCAAAGAAACAAATAATGTAGGATCTGAGTTTTCTACTCTCAGAGTGATTGAATTCAGTGTGGTAGGAATAACCCACCAAAGGGGAGAAAATTGGGAGTGGAGGTAAGAGGGAAAATTTGGGTGCTTTTGATATATTCTTTTGGGGATATTGTTTGGGAAAACTATCCACCGTTTGAAACAGTGTGTCTCTATCATATCTTTATACTGGATTCATCAGGGAGATTTGATAAAAGTCATGCTTGCATCTCAGTAGTAAAGACTGATTTAATTGGCTAACAGTATGATTTAAGTGGTAGCTCTACATGATTCCTACACACAGTCAAAAATAAGGTAATAGTTTTTACACATCGCAGATTTGTGTTGGCATTTCCCTGATAATGGGACTAATGTGGGAAGCACCTTGGGGTATACATTATGTGCGGATGTGTGTGTGTGTGTGTGTGTGTGTGTGTGTGTGTGTGTGTGTGTGTGTTTATGTGATTGTGTATGCTGAATGTGTGTGCAATAGAAATTATTTTTTAATGTATTTAAAACCATTTGTTTCCATTTCCTTGAGTTCATCTCAATACATATTATTGTATATGATCAGATGCACATATGCATTGAGTCTTTGTGTTCCTTTCCTAAGAATATCCTCCTTTGGTCTCACTGTAAGCTCCGGATAGTTCTCTAAACAATCTTCCCTTATACTTTACTCCATTGCTGTTAATACATCTTAATTTTTAAAATTTCTAGGATGAAAATAAAAAGCCCTTGTTTTTCTTGCTCATAAATCTCATCTGATATCTTAGAAAATTCTTGAAGAAAAAGTAGATGAGTGGTGATAGGTAGGATGGAAAGGTGTTCTTGAATTTAATATTTTTTAAGTTTTGAAACAGATCTAAAGTAAATAAAACCAATGTTTCCTAAGTATGTTTACAAATAGCCCCCCCAAACAGGTCATTTTAAAGTCAAACTGTCCTACAAATGAGTTTTCAAAGTCCTTTTAGTTTTCTCTTTCCTTTTGAAAGCTGATTTCATTTTTAAGCTTCTAATTTTAGACTAAATAAACATACAAGTAGATTATCTAGATAATTGAAGCCAAACCTATTTTAGGCTCTAATTATCTGCACTACTTCAGGTGAAAGGAGTCTTTATTTTGAATTATTTAGCTAATTGAGGACAAAGCATAGTTTTTGTCTGTTTTCTCTGGATAATTTACAAGTATCATTGCAGCTTTAATGTCTTTATTTTTCAGAGGAAAATGTAGGCAATCTAGTGTTATAAGGGGAATCCCAGCTTATAGCTTAGCTAGCCAGCATGAATGCTGCCTGGTCTGAAGGTTTTCTTAATAATAAGAAAGGAATATATGGAATTAATTTTTAAAGGAAAAATGTTGGCTGCATAATCCTATATTTCAATCTTAGGTTCAACTAAACACTTTGAACCTCATCCAACGTCATTCAGATTGTCCAGAACCAGATAGGCTCTGAAACTCTTCCCTTCTACTGGAGCCTGAAATCTCTTGGCACTGAGATTAGGTCTAAACTAAATCAAAGGCGGGAGACTCTGCAATGCTCTGACAGGATAGAATTATTTTTATTTCTATTGTTGTGTCAATGTGGAATGTATGAGAACATTTTTTTCTTTATTTAAACTTTTACATAGTAGGAAAAAAAAACCCTTTGGAGCAACAGCCCCTATTTCAAAGGGCAGGAGAGTAAAAAGAGTGTTTCCTTTCTTTACTTTTTATTCCAGCAAAGAGGCCAAAAGCCATGAGAACTCATTATATATCTTGGTATCCTTAAGAATACTCAGGGGACCATCTTAAACCCTGTCAATTATGAAGCACTAAAATATCTTTATTATTATAAATTTGAGGGTCCCAAGAAACATGGCAATCTCTGACTGAAGATAAAGAGGAAAAAAGTTAAAGGAAATATCTATTTGTGGGAGCAATTCACTTCACAGCACAAAGTGCTAAATATGTGATTATTCTCTAATAAAAGCCAAGTAATACCATCCAAAATTTTATTTTTAGTTATGTTTTTATTTCAACAACATCCGTATGTCTCCTCCAAATTCAGTACAAAATATGAAATGATGGCTTCCTTGTTTTTTTCATAGAGCCATCTTCAAAATCAGCTATTTGAAAGCCCGTTTACTAAAAAATAATAATTCACTAAGAACTGCACAATCCTCAGCACCAGAAAGTTCTTTTAACACATTTTCCTCAGCCTACCAATGTCAGGAATGATATTAAAAATCCTCTAATATTTTTAGCCTTTTATTCTCCCTGCTTCTCACTTAAGATCTTGGTTAATGAGAAATGTAAATCTCTGAGTGCCTGTCTCCGCCCCTTCTTAAGGAGAACAGATCTTGATGAGGGTGTGAGATAAAAAATGAGGAAGTGTAAGGCATCAGTGGGAAAGAAAACATCGGGTTCTCCTTTAGATATCCCCTATTAATTTAATGTCACAGCTGAGAATGATTCCAGGATCAGATCATCGCACTGTTAGTGCTGTATGCAGATGCTCATGGAGGGCCTTTAATGAGAACTTTCTCTCAGTATTATCCAATGTACTTTTTGAAGAAAATAGTGAATTCAGATATTTTTACATAAGGATGGGGAGTAATAGGTTACTGGTTATAATAAAAAGCTAATTCACTGAGAGAACAATGTGGTAGACACTTTCTTAAAAGGTATGCCGCCTGTATTAACTCTGTCGTCCATCACACAACTGTATGAGGCAGGTTCTCTGATCATCTTGACTCTACTGAGTATGATAGTGAGAGGTGAAGCAAATAGTCCAAAGTCACAGTGGAAGAAAGGGAATTCACACCGAAGCATTTGCTTATAGCACTTGGCGTTATTCTTATTATGCAAGTCTATGCGATTCTAGTAGGACAAAGAAGACTAATAGTAGTAAGACTATTTCTTGGAGATCTTATTTTAGGGACAGGTGTCTCTGTGACACATGACATTTAAGGACCCACTTGGTGGTTATGTGTCATCACAAATATTATAGTCTCACTGGAACATTGATGTGTGTGAAATCACATCGAAAAATATTAGAAATCTACAGGCAGCAGTAAGGTTTTAACTCTTCTAGAAATAAATGGATAAAAGATTCATTTTCTTAATTGCTGACTTCCTATAGATTATAAAAACATGATTTTTGAAATAGAGCCATAACAAACTTGACCCGTGAGAGAATGAATTTGGAGTTGAGTTGCAATGTTACATTTTCTTATTTTATTTTTTAATTTACAAAAAGCTATTTTGTGGGGGAGGAGGGAAGAAAGATCATGTTAACCTAAGGAGAAACATTTTTGAGCATGGAAGTCCAATCTGATACATTTTTCTCAAATGCGGAAGAACTGCACTTATTCAACCAGGGGGTTCAACTGAAAATGTGGTCTCATGATAAAAAATCAGATTGTAAAGAAGAGAAAACATAATCTGACAGCAGGCATTTTAAAGCCTATTTAAATTTTTTTTTTATTGTAAAGATACTGTACAGAGGGGTTACAGTTACATGAGTGAGATAACGAGTACATTCCTATCTAGTATTGTTACCCCCTCCTTTGTTTTTCCCTTATTATCCCCTCCACCTCCCCAACTCCTCCGTCCCCGCCCCTACATTGTAAAGTTCATTTTCAATATAATGTCTTATACATCTCATGGTTACAGTGGGTCAATCTGTATCCTTGTTTCAGCATTTCGTTATTTCCTAAAGCCTATTTTTTTGAATTAAAGAGTTGCAAGAATTTTAGAAAGACTTGTAAAATGCTTAGAAAATAGCCTGGGTACAAGCTAATGGATTCTATTTTCCAAACAAATTCTGTGTTTTAACAACTGTAAAGTAGGTGAGCTAGTATCTTAGCTACTCAGTAGGCTGAGATCTGAGGATAGTGGTTCAAAGCCAGCTCAGGGCCAAAAAGTCCATGAGAATCTCACCTCCAATAAACTACTCAGGTAAAGTGGCACTGTGGTTCAAGTGGTAGAGGGCTAGATATAAAAAGAAGCTAAGTGACAACACCAGAGCTGAGTTCAAGCCCCAGGACTGGCAAAAAAACAAAAGCTACAAGTAACAATAGTTGTGGCTTCTTTTCCTCCTCCTCCTCCCCCCCCTCCTCCTCCCCCACCCCCCCTCCTCCTCCCCCCTTCCCCCCGTCCCCCCCTACCCCCTCCTCCCCTCCTCTTCCTCCTCCATTTTTGGCTTAAAAGGCTTTGTTTTCAA